>NC_140181.1:83530083-83810205 GCF_963971535.1 Notolepis coatsorum | reverse complement strand
AGTAATTGGTGATGGTGATTACTATTGGTGATTATTCGGACAGTCCCACCCGGGTGCCAGTCAGCATGTATAATATAACGGAACGTAAACCAAATGCGTCCACATTTTATAGGATTCTATCACATTTTCATAACAATAGCACCCTGCGCCGTTTTCATTGAGGTTTCTTACAAATTAACGATGCTCTATGTTGTCCTTTATATGCCAATTATCATTAGAATCTTAAATTGTACCATATGTCCCCCTTTAGAAAACATATGTAACGCTACCAGCGCACTTCTGTTAAGATAATTAGTTTACCATTCGCGGTCGCTATACCGAGGTTGCAGTAATAGTTTACCGCTGTTCAGATCACGTCGAATTGCGACCTGTGCTAACGCTCTTGGGAAAAGAGTGGCTGCAATTGGTCACTGTGACGTTAATAGAGAGTTTGCTTTCCCTGAACCCTGAGCAGCAAGCACTCGCAGGTCGACCCATAGCGTGTAGGTGTGTGGCGTAGGCACCCTTTTATAGGACAATATACCATGTAAGGCAAAGCAAAGGACAGCTTCAGCCTCACATGGGAGACTCACTCACTCACTCACTCACTCACTCACTCACTCACTCACTCACTCACTCACCTCACTACCAAATGTTTTTGGCTCCTGTTGGGAGTTTTTACACTGTATAATATGTTACAATGGTTAGGCTGAAGGCTCTGTTCACAAAAATTCTTAATCAAATACACCTATTTTACACACAATTTCCCGTGCCCGTCTATCATACTGATGAGAGGGAGTGAAAAAAGAAAAACATGAAACAATGTGTTGTCGGCAGGCAGCCCAGAATGCGACGGCCACAAGCGCTCCTCGGTCCCCTGGGGCTCCTCCACCTGCCGTCGCAACCCTCACCCTCGCCCGCCCCCTCCACCATGTCCTTTAAGCTCCCGAACCTCATTACCCGGTGAAAATATTTAACCTGAACTTTGATCATCATCAAGCTGCGCCGCGCCCGCCGACAGGCCCTGGCTAATCAGCGAGGAGGCTGATGTATGTAGGGACGGTGTGACGCCGCTCTCATGTTCAGCTGCCTCTGCTGGAACACCTGGAGCTCTGGAGAACGACAGGCTCGCACCCTGAGATGGAGTGCAAACACTGAAGGCTCACAAGGTAAACATTCATCTGCCTCGGATGTGGCTTGCAGTTCATACAGCAGATGGCAGCAGCAGCAGGGGTGACTGGCTGTCAGTGGACATAACACATTAATAACACATAAGTAATGATGCTCTGAGAAGTGACACGCAGCGGTGTGTGCAGTAAGTCGTGTGGGTCGGCTTAGCCGCGTGTCTCGTGCTTCGTCAGCTCCTACAGTAAGTACCACTGCCCGCGCTTCTCCGCGGTGGGATGGAGAGACAAGGTCTACTTGGAAGGAGATTTCAGTTAGTTTGAACACTAACAAGGTGCATACTGTGAAAGGCACTGTAGGCATGTGGACAATCTATGTCACAGATAAAAGAGCTCAGACTCTGAAGTCTACGATGTGAACTTGCACTACGCTTGGATGTGAAGCAGGGTCTTCCGTGTGTGAAGCCGAACATCTACTGGTCAATCGAAGGTGGAAATCCCTCTGTCCAAGTGAGATATTAGGCATACTAGGTTCCAGGCAGGGCTTCTCCGATATATAGTACACACGACTACACTGGAAATATGTGGTGTGACAGGGTGGGAGACAGGGAGCTGACAGAGCTGGCTGTTAGTGGGAAAGTGATGAGAGAGGAAGAGATTAGACTAAGCTATATTTCATAATCTCCAATCTAAGAAGACTTGGTGCGAGAGAGCGCATCAGATGTATTAGCTCAGCCAGAGGATTAGAGCAAGGTGTCTCTCTCTCTCTCTCTCTCTCTCTCTGTGCGCATGCGTGTGGATGGTGGGAGCGGGGTGGTGTGAGTGTGGTGCTGCCGAGAGTTTGAGGAACGCGTGAGTCTTTTTTTTTTTTTTTTTTTTTTTGTGCTTTTTTCCCCCTCCATTTTCCTCCGATTTTCTCCCATCCCAATGTTAGTCGTATGCCAATTCCCAGTCCCTTCCTGATCGCTGCGCACTTACCCCCCACAGTCAGATCATCTGGGAGAGTGGAGGCTACCACGTGCTTCCTCCGACACACGTCCAGCCAATCACCGCTTCTTTTCACCTGGCAGCGCGGATTCTCATTGAGAGGGCGTAGCGTGTGGGAGGACCACACTATCCCCCTCACGTCCAATCCGCGCTTAGCAGGCGCCCCGACCGAACTGTAGGAGTCGCTGTTTACAACGACCCGGACCCACCCCGCCAGCTTCTCCCACCCTCTGATACAGCCAATTGTATCAGTGCAGACGGCCAGCCAAGCTGGTGACAACCCCGGAGCTGTGAGCTGGATTCGAACAGGCAAATCCAGCTCAGCTCCGGGGCTGGTGACGAACGCAATCTCCGCTCGGCCACCTAACCGCCTTCGCGTGAGTCTTCTAAACTTTTCCTATCTTATGTTGTTTGTCAAATTGTGAATTGGACTGGGGTTTATTTGGCTGGTTGTGTGTTGATGGTGGGCTGGTAGTGTTGTCAGTGTTCGCTTAGGCAGCTGTCTGCTGTCGCGGTGGCATGGACTTCACTAAGCTGACCAGGAAACATGGTTTCAAAGTCGCGCCGGCGTTTCCGTGTTCAGTAGAGGAATGCGGTCTCGTCATTGCAGGAATAGTAGGCGCTTCGGCCGTTAAGTCTGCGGCCAGGATGAATGGGTGTATTGTTTTCTTTTTGGATGATTTGATCAAGGTTTATCAACTGATAACGGACGGTTTGGTCATACGTGATACGTTTGTGGCTGTGATGCCGCTCACAACACATGCCATTAGGGTGACGGTGTCAAACGTTCCCCCGTTGGTGAGCGACGAGGTTATATTAAGGGAACTCGCCAGGTTTGGGAAAGTGGTAGCTCCATTAAAGAAAATGTCTTCGGGCTTTAAGACACCTGAACTACAGCATGTGGTTTCTCACAGAAGGCAGACGTTCATCATAATGGACAAACGTGATGATGAGTTGGACCTTAATTTTAAAGTAATAGTAGACGGGTTTGAGTATGTTATTTTTGCGACGTCACAAAAACATGCGCTGTTTTGCGTGTGGAGGGAGGGGCATCAGAGGCAAACGTGCCCTGGGGAGGGGCCGAGCAGGGGAGAAAAGGAGGGGGAGAGTGCAATGAAGAAGGGGAGAGAAACTTGGGGTATGAATCGAGGGGTTGAGGGGGGGGGGACAAGGGAGGAGGGGTAGTGGGGAGATTTCTGAGAAGGTTATCGTACCGGATAGAAGTGATAAGGGAATGGAAGGAGGAGGTACGGCTGAGATTGCAGCACGGGGAAAGAATGGTGGAATTGGAAAGGTGGGGGGGGTGGTGGAAGGAGCGTGTCTCGGCCGGGACGCGTTAAATAGCCAGGTGAGGAGTGAACTTGTTGACATACAAGGGGCAGTTGGTGGGATGAAGATAGGGGGGGGGGGGGGGGTCGTGGTGGGAAGGATTACAGAGGGGACGAGTGGCCCTGTTGTGATACAAGGGGAAGATGATGGGGATGAAGATGTGGGGGGGGGGGCCGTGGTGGGAAGGGTTACAGAGGGGGCAAGTGGACCTGTTGTAATGCAAAGAGAAGATGGTGGGGATGAAAATGTGGGGGGGGGGGGGTCGTGGCGGGAAGGGTTACAGATGTGGGGAGTGTACCTGGGGTAGCTGTAGATGTTGAGGGGGTCAGGGTGGAGGAAGTAGAAGATATTGACATGGGGGAGGGGGACGGCGGGGTGGGGGTTGCTAGGCAGAAGAGGAAGATTGAGGTAGTTGGGGTGTCGAGCTCTCAAGCTAAGAAGACAGGTGTGACGGAAGAACTTAGCAGTACGCAGAGTACACAGGGGCGTTTATGGCAGAGATGGTTGTTGATAGTGATGATGAATATGAGAGCGATGGTTTTTCCTATTCACTAGATGCAATGAAACTGTTCTTAAAGTTGACAAAGAACAGGAAGAGTGTAGAGGTGAAAGATTTTTTTCCGGATAAAGAGTTGTTTGTTGCAGCAGCAAAGGAACATATGAGGTTTAAAGGAGATGGTCGTTTTGCTGACAAAGATATATACAGGATGAGAAAGATTGTGCAGAAGGTGCTGCAGGGCCCCAGTGTGGTGGAGGCTGGAGTGGAATCGGTGTAGTTTTTGTTTTGTTTTATTTTTATTTTTTTTACTTTTTTTTTAATTTCTGAAATGAGAGTTTTTTTATTGAAGGGACTGGTGTGGTGTCACTTAGGGCTGGACTTTTCAAGGTTGTCCCGATACCGGGGAAAGGAGGCTGAGATTTTTTTTGTTCATCTCATATACTCTTATAATTTTGTGGAATTGTATGAGGACTGGGACTATGGAGGATTCAGAGACAGGAGCGGGGCGTATCGTTTTCATGCCCGATGGGGAGGCCACGCAGTACTCCTTCGGCAGATTTTTCATCAGAGTCGTCATGGGGGATGTTGTCTCTGCCGTTTTTTTATGTTACCGGCACCGGTACCTTGTTCAAGGGTTGGAAGGTATGACTGTGGGGCTCATCGCGGTCTACGCCGAAATAAACGGTTTCCTGATTCAGCCTTGGAGGGTGATGGTACAGAGGACTTTGCTGGTTAATTTCTACCCGATGTTCGGAATGGGTTTCATTGGGGCTTTGAGCTCTCGAATCAGACTGCTCGATGGGAGGTCACTGAGGGCTGCCAGTCTCCGCACGGGGGAGTGGGAGGTGATGTTGGAGCGGCATCTGAACCAGGGAGGAAAAGGCGGCCTCGGACGGGGAGGCAAGGGTGACATACTGTCTGATGAGGATGTCGGTCCAGAGTGCATCTCGATCCCCATGCTCTGTTTTCGGCCCCCGACATCATCGATGCCATGTGATATAAGACTGGTGGACGGTAGGAGCAAATGTGATGAGGCTGAAGGAGGAGGGTCAGCTGAAAGGGCGGCCCTGTTTATCCACGGGATAAGTTTTGACTGGAGTCTGTCGGACACGCACAAAGGCCTGATGTGTTGTACCACGCGGGGAAAGGTGAAGCTAGAGATGCTCTTCTCAGGACAACGGTTTCTACAGTGCCGCTCCGGTGTCTCTCTCTCTGATACGCCCAAAACTTTGGATCGTTTAGGTTTCTTTTTTCCCTGTGGGGGAAAATTTCAAGTGACAATTTGGTTCAGGTTAAGCATCATTGTCCCTAATTGATTTTTTTGTTTGTTTGTTCTGTTTTTGTGTGTTTTGTTTTGTTTTGTGTTTGTTGTTTTTTGTTTGGTTTGTTTTGTTTTTTTTGGTTTTGAGTTGTAGAGTATTTTTATTTTTGAACATTTTGTTGCATCTTGTGTAGTTTTAGTAAAGAATAAAGTTTTTATAAAAATCTAAAAAAAATCTCTCTCTCTCTCTCTCTCTCTCTCTCTCTCTCTCTCTCTCTCTCTCTCTCTCTCTCTCTCTCTCTCTGTCTCGCCAGCCCCTTAAAGGACATGGTGGAGGGGGCGGGCGAGGGTGAGGGTTGCGACGGCAGGTGGAGGAGCCCCAGGGGACCGAGCGCTTTAGATAAGAGGAAACACTGTGCTGCTCTCTTTATTAAAAGCCTTTGATACAGTTGATCATCACCTGGGTTATCTAGTATTGGCATGGATAGTGGTGCATGTGATTGGTTTCAGGATTATCTATCTTCTAGACATGAGTGTGTGAAATCGGATCCTGCTCAATTTTAATTATTGTCCATAACAAAAAATGTGCCACAAGATTCAGTGTTGGGTCCTGTCCCTTTTACTATTTATATTAATGGTATTGTTTCTTATTTGAATGACTGTCATGCCCATTTGTATGCGGATGATACTATTGTGTTTACTGTATCGCTGACACTGTTATATAAGCGTACTGGCCAATCGCGTCTCGCTCTTCGCCATACCGAGATATACCTCATCTCCAGTACCTACTGTACTTCATTAACGAAAACAATGCACCCATGCACTTGACCAGGCCCCGCCCCAGTGTCCCCTATAAGGCACCGGACATGCTAGCTGTTGATGAAATGCAGAGAGAAATTGAACAATGTTGGGTTTTCGCCGGAGATTTGCCAGCCCCTGGAATCTTCTCGGCACGTTCCAACGGCGCGTCGGGCCTGTCCTGGGGTTTCCTCGTCTTCTGACAGCGGATCGAGGGACGTCGCTCGGCGGCTAGCTGTAGTGGCTAGGTTGCGCCCAGGTAGGGTCTGCGCCACTAGGCATAACAATGCTGGCGTTAGTGATACTGCTCGTTGTCCCATGAGACAACCGAGTTGTGTATTGGCGCAAGGGGCAGGATATCTGGGTAAACGTTGTCGTTTTCCCGGTTATCCTGGAGCGCGCGGCTAATGCTATGCTACGATGCTGGGTTACTGTTCTTTTTGATTCCCCGCTGAGGGCTGTCTTTTTAAAAAAGGTCTTGCCTCCTCTTTTTTATTTTTTTTATTGGTCTTTTTCCCCCTCCATTTTCCTCCGATTTTCTCCCATCCCAATGTTAGTCGTATGCCAATTCCCAGTCCCTTCCTGGTCGCTGCGCACTTACCCCCCACAGTCAGATCATCTGGGAGAGTGGAGGCTACCACGTGCTTCCTCCGACACACGTCCAGCCAATCACCGCTTCTTTTCACCTGGCAGCGCGGATTCTCATTGAGAGGGCGTAGCGTGTGGGAGGACCACACTATCCCCCTCACGTCCAATCCGCGCTTAGCAGGCGCCCCGACCGAACTGTAGGAGTCGCTGTTTACAACGACCCGGACCCACCCCGCCAGCTTCTCCCACCCTCTGATACAGCCAATTGTATCAGTGCAGACGGCCAGCCAAGCTGGTGACAACCCCGGAGCTGTGAGCTGGATTCGAACAGGCAAATCCAGCTCAGCTCCGGGGCTGGTGACGAACGCAATCTCCGCTCGGCCACCTAACCGCCGGTCTTGCCTCCTCTTAACCATTCATGCTGACGGTCAATCGGTGTCTACTGTTGGGAGTTTTGACGGGGGCTTGTTTACCTTTTTCATGGGTGAATGGGCTGAGGCCTAGGGCTAGTGTGCTTTTTGTGAATTTATTAATGGTGTGCGGGACTGGTGTTTCTCTAGTCTGCATCCCCTTAACGTTGTGTGTATGGGCTAGCCCATTCTGCAGTGTGTTGGTGGAGTTTTAGTTCATAATTTATTCATTAACCTCTTCATGGGTGCACACCACAGTGGAGGTTGCTGGTTGCAACCACCACTGGTGCTCCGTGCTTGTGAAGCAGGTGGCATCAGTCCTTTGCCTCTGGCATGTTGGCAGCGGGCGGGACCGGGCCGCCTATCTACAGTTCCTAGCGGACCAGCGCCAAATGGCGTTTTTGGAGTATCATCACAGCAGTACCATATGTCGAGGTGGATGGAGAGAACGCTGAGGCGGGGACTTGTGTTTACACAACCCCACCCGTTTCAGGTTTGGTACAGACCCTATTGTCAGGGTCACCAGCAGTGACAGCTCTGGCCAACGAGATCCAATCTCTGTGGGCGAAGCAAGCCATCGTCGTGGTCCCAAAGGAGGACGCGATGCGTGGCGTTTCCTCCCGGTATTCTCTGGTGCCCGAGAAATCGGGAGGGGGGGGTGTCAGACCCATGCTGGACCTGTCCCATGGAAGGTTCAGCATTTTGGACCGTCTCCCACCTGTTGAACACTGTCAGGTGGGGGCCTGGTTCTCCTCCATAGACCTGTAGGATGTGTATTCGCATCCCCGATCTTCCATCCTAGGGCTTACCTACGCTTCCTGCCGTTCGGCTATTCTCTGGCTCCCCGCATCTTCACCAAGTGCGTGGAGACCGCACTGGGGCCTCTGCGTCGTCAGGGGTTACAAAGTGTATTCTGCCCTGGACGGCGTTCTGGTCCTTGGCGGTCAAGGTAGATCGTCAGGTCTCATACCAGGCAGGTGGTGGAATTCCTCACCAACCTGGGTTTTGCTGTAGACTGGAAGTAGAGTACTCCTCTTCCCAGTGAACGGGTGGAGTACTTGGGCTTATTCTAAGCTCAAGGTCTATATGGGCATCCCTCTCAGAGCGTGTTATCGGCACGCTCGGGAGGTTCCGTCCTAGGACGGTTACGGCGCTGTCCGTGATGCGCCTGCTCGGTATGATGGCATCTGCTCATTCCACTTGGCCTCCTCTTCACCTCATGAGGAGGATACAGAGGTGGTTTTCCAGTATGGAAATAGACCCGGTGAGAGGCAAGTGGAAGCGGCTAAGGTTCCCATGTCAGTACTAGGGGACCTCGCCCTCTGGGGAGGGCCTGGGGCCCTCACCAGCGGGGTCCCCATAGGCAGCAGGCTGTCACACGTCACGGTCTTCACCGACGCCTCCCTCACTGGGGGGGGACGCGTCGGGCCAAGGCAGTAGGGGGCAGCTGGCAAGACCATGCTGCCCGGTCTGCGCTACATTCAATGTGTTGGAATTGAAGGCAGTCCATCTGGTCCTCAAACGGTGTTTTGATCAGGACGGACAACACGACGTCAGCGTCGTATATAGACAGACAGGGAGGAGTACGCTACCCCTGTCTGCACCGGGCAGCGGTCGGCTGGCTATGGGCTTTTCTCCATCTGCGCAGCCTGAGGGCTCTCCACATCCCCGGCAGGGTGAATGTGGGTGCAGGTGTGATGTCGCGGGGCGGTCCTCACCCTGACGAGTGGGGATTACGTCCGGACATAGTCGGGCAGGTCTGGGACCGATTCCGTGGCCGTCCGGGATTCTGTACGCTTCCCCCCCCCTTACACCTGATAGCTCAGCTGTTGGGGCGGGTACGTCAGGAGCGCGGGACTTGGTCCTGGTCGTGCCGGGGCTCAGCTGTTTGGTCCCCGGCTCTGATTCAGCTCTGTGTGGCCCCGCCGTGGCCTGTTCCGTGGTCACCGCGGGCCCTCTCTCAGGCACGCAGAACTCTGTTCTGCCTTCCTGTTCTGGGGCAGCCTCTAGGCTTGGCTGCTGTCAGTGTGAATTGGTGGGGATGCGTCTTGGCTATTCTGTGGTTAACGCTATCCGGCACGCGCACGCTCCGTCCTCTACCACGGCTTATGCGGGTAGGTGGCGTATTTTCCAAGAGTGGTGTAGAGTGGGGGGCTTGGACCCGGTGTCATGCCCCCTGGACGCTGTCCTTTCCTTCCTTCAGTCTATTTTGGGTAGACTGTCGGCTTCGACGGTGAGGGTATATGCTGCGGCTATATTCACTTGTCATGTGGGGTTTGAGGGTGTTACGTTGTTCAGCCACCCTCTTGTGAAGCGTTTCCTGCTTGGCACTCGCCGTCTTAAGCCGGTGGAACGTTCTCTGTCTCCGAGTTGGGACCTCCAACTGGTCCTCGGCCGGTTGTCTGAGGCCCCGTTTGAGCCTCTTGAGCAGGCGTCTTTGGAACAGCTGTCTTCAAGACTGCATTCCTGCTGGCCATCACCTCCGCTAAGCGCGTGGGTGAGCTGTGTGCTCTCTCGGTGCGGCCTGAGTGCTTGTCTATTCGATAGCGGTGCGACTCTGAGGCTTAATAAAGTCTTCGTGCCAAAAAATATCCAGAGCTCTTTTCGCTCCAGGGATATTGTGGTTCAGACGTTTCATCCGCCTCCTCACACTGGTGAGTTAGAGGCGAGCCTTCACCTGTTGTGTCCCGTCCGGGCTTTGGGGGTTTACCTCAGTCGGACTCAGGACTTCAGGGCTACCGATCAGCTCTTTGTTTGTTACGGTGGCTCTCGTGCTGGTAAGGCACTGTCCAAACAGCGCCTGTCACATTGGTTGTGCGAGGGCGTTGCCCTTTGCTACACGTTGGCTGGACTGGCCCCCCGCCATAGAATACGTCACTGGGCGCGTTTCTATTGGTTGCCGACTTCCGTGAGTTCTTTACAGGCCCCATGTGTGGTTCTCTGTTATTGTCAAGTTGGTGTTGCGGTGCAGGACTCAAGAGTTCTGCTACGCTCTGTATATGTATCTTGAGCCTTTGGTCACGTGGCTCAATGTTACATAAACTTTTCAATTTATTGCTCACGTGGGAAGTCTCTCTGGGGGTTCCCCGTCCCCTCCTTTATGGAGCAGGTTGACGGGGTATTGTTTAGGGATTTCCCTGACTCCTCGCCTGTAATGGTCTGTTGAGTCATGGGTTTCGGTGGAGGACATCTGTGCTGTGGCCTCCTGGTCCTCCCCGGGTCCCTTCGTTAGGTTTTACCTCATGGACATGACTGGGGGTTCTGTCTCCCAGGCGGTTCTGAGGTCTGGGACCTCCCCTGCGTCTCGCCCTTCGGTGGGTTACCAGGGGTGTGTGGGTATGTGCCACGGGGTGATGTGTCACACGTGGTCCCACCTGTGCTGTGCGTTTTTAGGGGTCTCTAGTTCCCTCTTTTTCGCACTTTGGTGGAGTTGACTGCCGCGCCCTCTTCACTAGGAAGGGCGGGTGGACGGGACTCCCCTCCCCCCTGGTGGTAGGGCTTGCGGGTCCTCAGGGGATACATTTGTCGGGCCACGCGTCTGCTCTGCCCCATATCTCGGTATGGCAAAGAGCGAGACGCGATTGGCCAGTACGCTTATATAACGAAAGGTTATGACTATAACCTAGTTATATGAGTACTGGCTGAGCGTCTCGCTCTTAGCGCGCACTGAGGTCCCTTGGTTGGGTTTTTCTATGATGGGAAACTTTTTCCCAAGGAAGGGCGAGTATGACCATGTCCGGTGCCTTATAGGGGACACTGGGGTGGGGCCTGGTCAAGTGCAGGGGTGCATTGTTTTCGTTAATGAAGTACAGTAGGTACTGGAGATGAGGTATATATTAAAAAATATATATATATATAAAAAAAAAATTATTATTATTTTTTTTTATGCAGTCAGGCCTCTGAACTTAGAAGCAGGTCAGGCCAGTGTTTCTAGTTGCAGCAGCGCAAGTTAGATAACCTAGGTGTGGAACAACCAGGAGATCACTGCAACTCACACAAGTTTGATCTCAAGTGACTACCTGGTAAAATAAAGGTTAAATAAAATAAAAATCTCTCTCTCTCTCTTTCTCTCTTGCTTTCACACACACACAAAGGGAGCCGCATGTGATTGGTGGAGGCGGGACCCTTACAAAAAACTGTTGTTGCTAATCATTAACACATGCTAGCCTGTAATAATCCCCCCCAGAAAAATCTACTTTGCATTTGATATATTGCAAATATATGCCATCACACACACTGGCATTTAAAGGGTTAGAATTATAAAATGAATATGTGGTGTTATGATCAGGGCTGAAGTTGAATAAAATATTGTATTTTCTTCAATCTGATATTACAAAAAAACAGAAAATCCATCAAAATCAGTGTTGTTGCTAATCATACATATGCTAGCCTGTTTTTTTAACAATAATTTGTGATGCCATCACAAACACTGGCATTTAAAGGGTACAAATAAAAAAAATCCTGCACCAGAATGCAGGAAATTAAGTCTTATATTTTGCACTATATTTCCTGGCCTGAATGATTTCCCCAGTCCGGCCCTGGTTAAAAGCCTCCAATGCTTATTAGTGTGTGTGCGTTTGAACATTTGCATGTTTCAACCATACATTTCCATTTATTTATTATTTATTATTATTATTATTATCCATTCTTTTTTTACCTCCTATAATAGTGAGGGTCGCGGCTCTCTGACACCGTTATTTGGGGGGTCGCGGCCTGAAAAGTTTGGGAACCCCTGCTCTAGTGAACTGTAGACCTCTAGTGAACTGCAGACCTCTAGTGAACTGTAGACCTCTAGTGAACTGTAGACCTCTAGTGAACTGTAGACCTCTAGTGAACTGTAGACCTATAGTGAACTGTAGACCTATAGTGAACTGTAGACCTATAGTGAACTGCAGACCTCTAGTGAACTGCAGACCTCTAGTGAACTGTAGACCTCTAGTGAACTGTAGACCTATAGTGAACTGCAGACCTCTAGTGAACTGTAGACCTATAGTGAACTGTAGACCTATAGTGAACTGCAGACCTCTAGTGAACTGTAGACCTATAGTGAACTGCAGACCTCTAGTGAACTGTATACCTCTAGTGAACTGCAGACCTCTAGTGAACTGTAGACCTCTAGTGAACTGTAGACCTATAGTGAACTGCAGACCTCTAGTGAACTGTAGACCTCTAGTGAACTGCAGACCTCTAGTGAACTGTATACCTCTAGTGAACTGCAGACCTCTAGTGAACTGTAGACCTCTAGTGAACTGCAGACCTCTAGTGAACTGCAGACCTCTAGTGAACTGTAGACCTCTAGTGAACTGTAGACCTCTAGTGAACTGCAGACCTCTAGTGAACTGTAGACCTCTAGTGAACTGCAGACCTCTAGTGAACTGTATACCTCTAGTGAACTGCAGACCTCTAGTGAACTGTAGACCTCTAGTGAACTGCAGACCTCTAGTGAACTGTAGACCTCTAGTGAACTGTAGACCTCTAGTGAACTGTAGACCTATAGTGAACTGCAGACCTCTAGTGAACTGTAGACCTCTAGTGAACTGTAGACCTATAGTGAACTGTAGACCTCTAGTGAACTGTAGACCTCTAGTGAACTGCAGACCTCTAGTTAACCGTAACAGGACAACAGGACAGAACAATAGGATTCAGGTAAAATAAATTGTGAAAATCGGTATTTCATGACACGTGATCTCAAGAAGGTGCAGAATGAGCTCAGTGGCTTTATGTATGGTAAATTTTAGCATGGTGTTATTCACCGTCAAAGATGAAAAAGAAATTCTCCTTTGGTTCATTACAATTGACTCAAGCCTAGTAACAGACACAATATTTCTGACACTGTGAATACATTCCCTGAGATCCATAGATGTCCCTAGATACCAAGAACATGCAAATGGACCTTGTAGAAGTGGAGCAATCTTCCATTTACTTAGGTGTGTATTTTTAGGCAGATTTTCAGAAAATAGGGCTATGGCTTAAGAGGTTAAAATAACGAGATGAATATGTGTGGACTTGTAGATGTGGAGGAGGAGATCGAAACTCTAGTGGACAGGGAGTTTTTCTTCCCAACACAAAGAAAAACAGTAGGCTTAGAAAGCCAGACATCTCAGCACCTAGAGAAACTATTGTTTGCCAATGTGTTTAGATCGTCAACCCTGTCCAACCTCTCCAATATAGGATGATAATTCTCTCCAATACATGATGATCATTCTCTCCAATACATGATGATAATTCTCTCCAATACATGATGAGAATTCTCTTCAATACATGATGATAATTCTCTTCAATACATGATGATAATTCTCTCAAATACATGATGATAATTCTCTCCAATACTTGATGATAATTCTCTCCAATGCATGATGATAATTCTCTCCAATACATGAAGATAATTTGTTGCTATGATTCAGTAAAAATTGTAGTGATTTAACTTTCATGTTCTTTAATAATTTAATAAATAAACAATCAAGGTCCAGAAAGGCAAAAAGGGTAAAGACTGCAGGGACAGATCTGACTGTAGAGCAACGTGCTGCAATGCTACAACAACTAGCTCAGTGAAACTGAATTTAATACCAATAAATAATACAGAATGAAACGTAGGCCTATACATAGAACTCATTTTAAAATTAGAGCAAAGAAATATGTGCCATACTGTACATTAAGCATATTAAATTGGATCTACCTAAATGCACACAAGATGTCAAAGCATTTTTAATCCCAGTTAGACATCCTGACCTTCTCACTCCCTGTAGCTTAATGCACATCTGACATACATGTATGGTACAGGTTTACACATCTATAAGAGCTGTGAGCATGTCAGAGGATTACTGATCAGTCACAGGTCAGCATATTGATGTCGCCTGGCTACCGACACAGCTCACTCCGCCTCTGGAATGTAACTCTGCTGTCCTGGTACCAGATACCTTCTCTCTTGTGTCTTCCCTACTCCCTGAAGGCCTCTCAGTCTATCCTCTCAGCCTGTCCTACTCTGAAGGCCTTGCTCCTACTGTCTCAGAAAACAGTAATGGGAGTGGAGTCTGTCTGTCATTTGACATGAACTCTGTGATGAACTGTGACCAATTTGGCTGCAGGACCCCTAGTTGTAGTTGAGAGCGAGAGAGAGAGAGAGAGAGAGAGAGAGAGAGAGAGAGAGAGAGAGAGAGAGAGAGAGAGAGAGAGAGAGAGAGAGAGAGAGAGAGAGAGAGAGAGAGAGAGAGAGACGTGTCATCTCATCTGGACGTACTGCATACAAGTAACAGCTTTTCAAAGTTGTCCATTTTAACCGTTGATTGCGGTGCCACCATTTGCCCGATTGGTGTGAGATTTGGTATGAGGCATTGGCACACCAATAACTGTCATTGTGGCACATGTCATTGTTATATTTTTGCGAATAGCGCCACTATGTGGCCGAATGATTGAATGAATGCATGAATGAATGAATGAATGAATGAATGAATGAATGAATGAATGAACGAACGAATGAATGAATGAATGAATGAATGAATGAATGAATGAATGAATGAATGAATGAATGAATGAATGAATGAATGAATGAATGAAAACTTTATTTAACAGATTACAGAATGGGTACAATACAGTACGGCTCAATACACACAATTGTTAAGGGGATGCAGACCAGAGAAAGACGTTTGTCTTGTTTACATCAGGGTCCCCCATTTTCAATTCATAGTGAAACACTTTGCACACCTCTTCCCTATGATGGAGGGAAAGTATTCACATCACTTCCTGTTTACAAAATCGAATTGGATGTTGTAGTATTAGGTTATATTTGTATAGGAACCTTTGTGCGGTAGGAACCTTGATGTGTGACGGGGGGGAGTTAAATAAAGCATGCACGGACTCGAAAGCTATCGCCTGTGTCATATCGTCTCTTCATTATAACAAACCTAAGATCTCATGATTATAACTAGTGTTGGGCAAGTTACTTTTAAAAAGTAACTAGTTACAGTTACTAGTTACTTCTTCCAAAAAGTAACTAAATTACTTACTCAGTTACAAATTATAAAAGTAACTAGTTACTTCAGAAAGTAACTATTGCGTTACTTTCATTTTTTTTTTTTACATAAACAACATACACAAATCTAAACTATTTTAATGTTGCTGTGGGACAAAGTGAGACTAGCCTCCAATCAAATGCCATGTATGTAGATATTATAATTACTATGTTTATATAGTGGATCATACAAATACAATAGATGTTTTGGAACTTTTTATATGTATTGCCCCTCAACAGGCCACAACTGGGCAACATTAAATTATGCTTGTTAAGCACTATACCAAAAATAAATAACAAATATATACTGATTGATTGAACATTTTAATTAACAGATTGCAGAATGGGTACAGCAGTACGGCTCAATACACACAATTGTTAAGGGGATGCAGATCAGAGAAAGACTTTCGTCTTGTTTACATCAGGGTCCCCCATTTTCAATTCATGACATTTATGACATACACAACATACAGATATAAGAATCTAATCGAATCATTCTAAACCAGGGGTCTCAAACTCAATTTACCTGGGGGCCGCTGGAGGTAGAGTCTGGGTGAGGCTGGGCCGCATCAAATATTCCACAAAAAAAGGGTTTAAAGTATTCAAAAAAAAAGTACAACTGATCCAATCTTCTCACAAACAAACTCACTAAAACCTCACAAACACCAGCAACTGAGTATTCTCAGTGGTGTCAGTGGACTCATCCACAGCTATGGAAATGCATGTGCATTTTTTTAACAATAATTCTGCTTGCAGCTTGATATGATTTCATTCCATTTATTTTTGTGGTTCTTAGCACTGAATTCTGAGGAAAGGCTGCATCATAATAACTGTGTTTTGTTTCATAGTGGCGTTTCATATTGCCACTCTTCACAAGAGCTACCGTTTCTTGGTGCTGGGAGGATGCATGCACGCATATGTTTTAGTCCATGCAGCTTTGAATTGCAGCGATTTTCACTGTCGACTTTTCTTTTACTTTCTTTGAACATGCCACATTTTTCTACTAACTGCATGCTGGCGAAACTAGGCTACTAGCTACATTTATCTCACGTGGATACAACTGGGAATGAGGTTACTAGCTACAGTACACGCAGATTAGACTACCTGTCGATGCGCTGTCAACTCGCTCTGACTCGGCCCGCTGAAAGACAACGTGCATTCCGTGAAGACCCGCCCTACTCTGCTCTGATTCGCAGAATGTGGGTGGGGGGGAGACACGCTGACGGGACGCTGAATGTGATTGGACCAGAGTAGACAGACACACACAGTGGAGCAGTGCTTGCAGAGGAGATGAGTGGAGAATTTGCGCACTAAACAAGGAAGAACATATTGCCCCTCAGCGCAGATATCTGTCTGATGAAAGAAACAGGTTCATTCATAGTAACGCGCCGCATTTATTTGCAGTAACGGTAATGGCGTTATTGAGATTGGAAGAGTAATCCGTTAGATTACTAGTTACTGAAAAAACTAATGCCGTTAGTAACGTCATTACTTATAGCGCCGTTATTCCCATCACTAACTCAACATGGTGTCAGATGTGGGATTGAACATTAGATATAGCGTTAACTAAGTAGTATAGACTTTAGAGTAGGCTGCTACAGTAACGTTAGTACAGTTTGAGTTTGAGTTTGAGTTTAGAGACAGCAGCGCGAGCCCAACGGCGCGAAAGCGAAAGTATGAGTCAGTTTCAAGTTCCCCCGCCAGAGAAATTCACCTTCAAGGCAGAAGACTGGACAAAATGGATAAAAAGATTCGATCGATTTCGGATTGCGTCGGGATTAGAAACCCAAGCAGAAGAAAACCAAGTGAATGCTTTAATCTACACTATGGGAGAAGAAGCTGAGGATATTCTGACTTCCCTGCATCTGAGCGACGAAGAACAGGCTGAGTATGTGACGGTCAAAGACAGTTTGGATGCTCACTTCATAGCACGCAGAAATGTCATTTTCGAGAGGGCCAAGTTTAACCAGCGGCAGCAGGAGCCGGGGGAGTCAACAGATAATTTTATTACTGCACTGCATTGCCTGGCCGAACATTGTGGATATGGGACACTGCATGATGAAATGGTGAGAGACAGACTTGTGGTTGGGCTGAGGGATTCAAGACTTTCAGAACAGTTGCAAATGGACCCTGACCTAACACTTGTAAAAGCTGTGACCAAGGCTAGACAGAGTGAGCAGGTAAAGAAACAACAAGAAGCTCTCAAGAGAAACTTTAAAGAGGACTCTACAAATACACAGCTTGATAGTATGCAGGCCCAGCAGTGGGGCAGAGCTAAATATACACAAGCCAGGCCACAGTCATTCCAGTCGGGTAAGAGAATAGCACAGAAAATGAATTTTAAGCAGACACAGTGTATATGGTGTGGCGACATGGAAGGCCACAGCCGACAGAAATGCCCGGCTAGGGAATCACTGTGTAACCACTGTAAGAAGCAGGGTCACTATGCCAGAGTGTGCAGAGCTAGAAGGAGCACTGAGGGGCACATAGCCACGTTGACAGATGACAGGGATGACTATGAGGGGGATGACTACGATGTGGATGAAGAGGCTTCATTCCTTGGCTCACTGACTGTCGATTCAGATGAAGGTCCATGGATGACGGAAGTAAAAATGGACCACTGCAACATTGTGTGGAAGATAGACACAGGTGCGGATGTAACAGGCAACAGCAGTGCCAGAGACCATGTGTAGTCAGGATCAGCTCAGTAAAATGGGGAGATCAACAAAGCCTTTAAAGGGGCCAGGAGGAAGGCCACTGAATGTAAAGGGGAAATTCACAGCCACACTCAACATTACATTTACATTTTACATTTAGTCATTTAGCTGACGCTTTTATCCAAAGCGACTTACAAGTTCTGTACGACAAGCCATCAGGAAGGGCACAACTCTATCAGCTGAGTAACAATGTTCGTCAAAGTGTTGAGTGCTACAGTGTAGGTTAGTTTATTAGGACAAGTGCATGACAGTATGGTTAGTTAGGGTACAAGAAAGGTGAGAGGATCACAAAACAGGATGTTTACGTTGTGGAGGAACTGGCCGTACCATTGCTAGGCCGGTCAGCTGCCATAGCACTGCACTTGGTGGCAAGGCTGGATGCCATCAGCCTAGCTTTAGTCTCAAAAGAAGATGTGAAACAGGAATTCCCAAAGCTCTTCAATGGTCTGGGGAAAATGCAGGGAGAATATAATTAGTTATATTTAGCTACTATGGTTGATTGTTGAGACTGTCATGTTATAAGTTCAGGGAAAGTTATTTATCCTAAGTTCAGGGAAAGTTATTTATCCTAGGAAGGGAGATGTAGTATTAGGTTATATTTGTATAGGAACCTTTGTGCGGTAGGAACCTTGATGTGTGACGGGGGGGAGTTAAATAAAGCATGCACGGACTCGAAAGCTATCGCCTGTGTCATATCGTCTCTTCATTATAACAAACCTAAGATCTCATGATTATAACTCAACATGTGGAGATGATATGATTTGGCCGAGCAACGTTGTGAATTACACAGTGAAAATATGTTGGTGCGTAGATGTTACACTGCAGGTTCCATGACAACTGGGTGGAACTGAAGAGCTCCATGGAAAAGTTATGTTCAAAAAAGGGAAATGGCAGACAGTCCAATTTGGACATGGTGGTGCTGTTATAGGTGGTGCTGTTATAGGTGGTGCTGTAATAGGTGGTGCTGTAATAGGTGGATAGTCTGTTGTGTGTAGATGAAGGATAGCTGTGTATGTGTACAAAATATTGTGTCAATCAAACTTTGTAAGACTTATGGCTTTTCAAAGTTGGACAATTCAACCATTGATTATAGAGACACCATCAGGCTGATTAGTGTGATATTTGTTTACAAATTTTGTTAAAAACGGTTTAACATTTAAACACCACTATCTATCATGTGGCAAATTGCATGTCTGTATGTATCATGTACTATGTCTGTATCATGTACTATGTATCATGTACTATGTCTGTATCATGTACTATGTATCATGTACTATGTCTGTATCATGTACTATGTATCATGTACTATGTATCATGTACTATGTCTGTATCATGTACTATGTATCATGTACTATGTATCATGTACTATGTCTGTATCATGTACTATGTATCATGTACTATGTATCATGTACTATGTATCATGTACTATGTATCATGTACTATGTCTGTATCATGTACTATGTATCATGTACTATGTATCATGTACTATGTCTGTATCATGTACTATGTATCATGTACTATGTATCATGTACTATGTATCATGTACTATGTATCATGTACTATGTATCATGTACTATGTCTGTATCATGTACTATGTATCATGTACTATGTATCATGTACTATGTCTGTATCATGTACTATGTATCATGTACTATGTATCATGTACTATGTATCATGTACTATGTCTGTATCATGTACTATGTATCATGTACTATGTATCATGTACTATGTCTGTATCATGTACTATGTATCATGTACTATGTATCATGTACTATGTCTGTATCATGTACTATGTCTGTATCATGTACTATGTATTGTTTATTGTTTAAAAAGGATCCCCATTAGCTGTCACCTAAGTGGCGAGCTAGTCTTCCTGGGGTCCACATAGAAAGACAACACAAAACATAACAACATAAGATACATATGACAATCACAATTAACAATGATAATCTAAAAACAGTAAAACATTGTAGACATCATTATCTAAAAACATTGTAACATTGTCTAAAAACAGTAAAACATTGTAGACATCATTATCAACATCAGAATATTTTGCTCACATATTTAAGTAGTGCATTCTCAGGTGGTATTTGAAAGACACTTTACTATTCAATTTACTTATGTTCAGTGGGCAGTTATTCCAATGATTGATGGCACGATAAACAACAGTCCTCTTTAAAGCATTTGATTTTGGACGTGGTAACATAATCTGTCCATCATCAGCTGACCTAGTAAAATAAGAATTAACCTGACTGCATCTGACAATTTGTTTGTATAAGAAAACAGGTTGAGACGAAAAGACAGTGTTCCTGAAAAATTTAACTGTGTTGAAAACCAGCCTATTCTCTACCGTTAACCATGAGAGTTGCCGGTGCATAGTGATGGTGTTTGTTCTCATGGAACAATGTAAAACTAACCTTGCAGCTCTGTTCTGGGCAGTTTGCAATTTCTTTAGTTGACCTTTGGATGCAGAGGACCATACTGGTGCACAATAATCTAGGTGACATAAAATTAAAGATTTCGCCACCTGTCCCACAATATATGCAGGGACATAAGAAAGACATTTCCTCACCATGGAGATACCACTCCCCATCTTCTTCACTATGGTATCAATGTGTTCTGCCCATGACAGCTGGCTATCAATTATTATGCCCAGTAATTTTACTTTATTTACCTGTTCTATGGGTTCATCAGACACGTTCAAACTCATTTTTGGTATTGATGACAATTTATGACTCGAACCCAAGATAATTGATTTGGTTTGTATCATGTACTATGTCTGTATCATGTACTATGTATCATGTACTATGTATCATGTACTATGTCTGTATCATGTACTATGTATCATGTACTATGTATCATGTACTATGTATCATGTACTATGTCTGTATCATGTACTATGTATCATGTACTATGTATCATGTACTATGTATCATGTACTATGTCTGTATCATGTACTATGTATCATGTACTATGTATCATGTACTATGTATCATGTACTATGTCTGTATCATGTACTATGTATCATGTACTATGTATCATGTACTATGTCTGTATCATGTACTATGTCTGTATCATGTACTATGTATCATGTACTATGTATCATGTACTATGTCTCTATCATGTTCTATGTCATAGAAAACAACATTTATCTTTTATTTTGGGATGGACCGACAGACAAACGGACAGACAGACGGATGGACGGACGGATGGACAGACAGACAGACAGACAGACAGACAGACAGACAGACAGACAGACAGACAGACAGACAGACAGACAGACAGACAGACAGACAGACAGACAGACAGACAGACAGACAGACAGACAGACAGACAGACAGACAGACAGACAGACAGACAGACGGACGGACGGACGGACGGACATACAGGCTGCTTGGTCGCATCAAAAAATTTAATAAAAAAAACATCATGCCTGAGATGTTGAACCTATATCATTGTTGTTGTTGTTGTTGTTGTTGTTGTTGTTGTTGTTGTTGTTGTTGTTGTTGTTGTTGTTGTTGTTGTTGTTGTTGTTGTTGTTGTTGTTTTTGTTTTTGTGGTCATCATACCACACAGAAATGACCAGAGTCTTCATGACCTCCAGTCAGAACCAGCTGGCAAAGCTGTTAAATCAACTGGGAATACATCAGTAGAATTACCGGGGAGCAGCGATATTCAAATCCTGTACATGGTATTAAGAGAGGATGGCCGCCTTATATAATGCAATGACATAATACCCAATACACTCCAAAAATTACATAATGACTGCTCCTCTCTACAACAACCTGCCCATAGATAGACACTGGAGATGCCAAACCATTAATGAACCACAGGTTGATAGGAGGGTTGTATGCTTGTTTAAACGTTCCATACTGAGGTTAGTATGATCCTGTCAGTTGTTGAGTTCAAGTTTCAAGTTCAAGTTTCTTTATTAGTTGTCATACAGAAGTACAGAATACTTTTATACAAAATGCTTCTTTCTGTTACGCTCCAGAAGACTGTGCTAGACAAAAATAGATAAGTATAAAATAAAATAAGTATAGCAAGTATAAAATAGAGTCAAGTACGTAGACACAAGTGTTCAGTATGTACATTATGTACAATGTTCAATGCAGAGTAGAAGTAACTGAGTTACCATACAATATACTATACAATATACTAATATACAATATACTATACAGCGCAAAGCAGAAGTGGGATGAGGTACAATTTAGGTACAATTTACAGTAAGGTGTAATGAGGTATGGGTTGTACTGCAAATTCTTTACCAATAAATATAAAGTGTGTTTAGGTGTTCTAAAGTGGGTAAAGTGGGTGCTGCAGTGAGTTGTTTGTTTAAAGTGAGTGTGTGCGTGTGGATGTGTGTGCTGTGAGTGCGTTTGATGGTTGTTACATAGTGTTATTGTTCGTTGAGCATCCTGATGGCCTGGGGATAGAAGCTTCTTCTGAGTCTTTCTGTGCTTGCCATGAGACTCCGCAGCAGTTCAAAGAGGCAGTTGTTTGGGTGGCTGGAGTGTTTGATAATTCTCTTAGCCTTACCCATGCACCGCTTGTTGTAAATGTTCTGGAGAGTGGGAAGCCCCCCTCCAATTGTGCGTTCGGCTGAACGGGCCACTCTCTGTAGTAGGGCTGGGCGATATAACGATAATGATAAATATTGCGATATATTTTAATAATCGATATCGGAAAGAAAATATATCGATTTCTTTTATTTTTATTTATTTTTTGACCTGCAACAGGGCAGTTTTAAAACCAGAGACAGTGGACAGACTTGTCTTTCTTGCCTGCAACTTAAAGTAATGGCTTTTCTTGTCCAAATGACAATACTGACCAAATTGAGATTTATTTTTCTCTTGTCCATTTATTTTGTTTGCTTTCTAATTTAAAATACAGTTTGAAACCGTCTGTACACAGTAGGCTATGTGTGCTAGCAGAGCTAGACTCCAGTCACGAGTCACGGTGCACATGTGCGGTGGTTTGTCCACCAAAAAAGCGCCAAAAGATAGAAAAGAAACTAGTAGAGCCAGAACTGTTCAACTCCCCTGGAGCCACAGCCAGCAGTTACAGCCAGTTACATCCCCCGGTGAGGGAGGATGTAATCGCGATACGATATAAAATATGATTTTTTGCCATATCGCCCAGCCCTACTCTGTAGTCTGCTACGCTCTTGTGCGGTGCTATTCCGGTGCTATGCGGTGCTATTTATATTAGCAAACACTGCAACAGGAAATCAACTGCAGTCCAAGCTGTTCCCTAGCAACACGATTACACTGAAATCCTCTATAGGAAATAAAACATAGGAATGTTCATAGTCATGCATAGATAGATTGTCGTAGTTCATAGAAGCTTTGTATCTCACAGAGTTCATCAAAGTTGCAAAAGAGCACTAACTGTACAGCAAATCTGTTCTGCTGTCGACTGGTCGAGGCATGTCTTTATGTCACGTGATGTAAACTGATCCACGGTCAGGCGAAGGTGCCAAAGATGTCGTTGGTTTGGTTTTGACCATCACCTCAGCTCAACCAGCCACCTGTGATAACCAGGCAGACAGCCGCTGGTGCTCTATGAACCTCTCTCTCTCTTAGCAAGATGACAATGGGTGGGGGGGTTGCTCTGCATTAACGTTTGAGCAATCATGCAAATTGATTCAAATTGAAGCACCGCTGCCTGAGCTAACGACATCTGGCAGCAGATTAGGTCCTCTGAGACGGAGGGCTGCTTCAGGCCAGGCACACTAACCTTCAGGGTAAATATTTCATTTATGTATATTTAACATGGCCGTCCTAATGCCTCACTTTCCCAGCCATATTTAATTACCTCAGAGAGAGAGGAAAGAGAGAGAGGGAGAGAAAAATAGGGAGAGAGAGAGAGAGAGAGAGAGAGAGAGAGAGAGAGAGAGAGATAAGGTTTGGCAATCCTCTCTAGAAAGTAATTCATTTAAATAAAGCACAATTAATGATAAGGGTTCAGGTTCTGAAGGCAACAAACCACACCACTTTCCTATAGTTCCACTGTGTTTCTGTTGTACATATTCACAATAAAGTACTATGTTGCTTTCCAGTGCACGTCCAACCAATGTACTGTACTAGTAGTGTACTGGTATGGCTGCATGAGTATAGGTTCTCTCCATGCAATGTGGTGTACAGTATGTGTATGAATATGTGTGTGTGTGTGTGTGTGTGTGTGTGTGTGTGTGTGTGTGTGTGTGTGTGTGTGTGTGTGTGTGTGTGTGTGTGTGTGTGTGTGTGTGTGTGTGTGTGTGTGTGTGTGTGTGTGTGTGTGTGTGTGTGTGTGTGTGTGTGTGTGTGTGTGTGTGTGTGTGTGTGTGTGTGTAGGTGTGTGTGTGTGTGTGTGTGTGTGTGCTTAATGCGTAATCTCTGTCAGTCTAAACAGCTCCCAGAGTGGAGGTCCACACCATCTGCCCCTAGAGTTCATTTTGACCTCCACCAAGGACAGGCACAAGACACACACAGACGCACGCACGCACGCATGCGTGCACACACACACACACACACACACACACACACACACACACACACACACACACACACACACACACACACACACACACACACACACACACACACACACACACACACACACACACACACACACACACACACACACATAAGGGTATTCCAGTGCTATATGAATGGTGCTCCATCATAACAAAACAAGACAAACTAAACATCTGATAAATCTGGGACCATCAACTTCCTGAACACAACTCCAACTACGTCTCACGAAGCTGCATGTGAAACTGAGCTTAAAGGTCCTCTATTGTGAAGAACTCTTCCTCAGTGCTTGTGTAAAATTTGGTTTCTGATGGGCGTACTAACACTCAAAAACTGTGAAATAAGACAACCCAGTCAGATTTAGCACCCAGCCCGTATTCAGAAATTGTGCCTTGGATCTTCAAACCAAATCAAATCAAATCAAATCAAATCAAATCAAATCAAATCAAATCAAATCAAATCAAATCAAATCAAATCAAATCAAATCAAATCAAATCAAATCAAATCAAATGATCTTGATTCATATTTGATCTGCAATGCCTAGTTTGACAGTTTGGTCTGAGTTTTGTTCAATCGTGAGCTGTTCACACGCCGTCCCAGTGTGCAAAAGAAATGTTTACTGTCTTTTGCTGTGCAGGCGCCCTGAGCGACCTGTAGGAGTCGCTGTTTTACAACGACCAGACTACCACCCTTCGACTCCCCTCCCGCTAACTCTGCCAATTGAGTCAGTATGACGGCCGGCCCAAGCCGGAGGCAACGCTGACAGCCGGATTGGAGACCGGTGACTCTTGCGTTGGAGACGAGCGCAATGTCCGCTGCGCCACCCAGCGGCCTATACATTTTTTTCTTTTTTTGTGATCACAAAAAAAGAATAATATCATAGAGAGACTGACTAGACACTTTAAAGAGGAAAAGAGGGGGGGAAAGAGATAAGAGATTATAAAAAGAGATAAGAGATAATAAAAAGAGATGAGAGATAATAAAAAGAGATGATAGATAATAAAAAGAGATAAGAGATAATAAAAAGAGATGAGAGATAATAAAAAGAGATGAGAGATAATACAAATAGATGAGAGATAATAAAAAGAGATAAGAGGTAATACAAAGAGATGAGAGATAATAAAAAGAGATGAGAGATAATAAAAAGAGATGAGAGATAATAAAAAGAGATGAGAGATAATAAAAAGAGATGAGAGATAATAAAAAGAGATGAGAGATAATACAAATAGATGAGAGATAATAAAAAGAGATAAGAGGTAATAAAAAGAGATGAGAGATAATAAAAAGAGATGATAGATAATAAAAAGAGATACGTTCTGATTGAGTGTCTTTGTGTACCACTTGACCAGCGTAGCGTAGTGTCTGGAGAAGGAGCCTTGTTGTCCTGGGGGTACAGTACATCCATTTGAAAGTCCACGCATGAACAAGACATCTTGAGTAATCCTCGTCGGATAGGCTGTCCTGATGCTTTCATAATCTACTACTAAAGTCAACACAGTGTCTGCATGTTGGAAGAGATCACTGGGTTTACTTGCTTTGTGTTTATGTTTTATTTTAACAGGCTTGTCTGCATCCATCCACTCTGTCATAATAACACCCTGACCTTTGACCTTGCATTACAGAGACATGCTGTTATTACATGCTCTTACGTAAACACTGACAAAACAAAACTGTTACCAGGAGGCCGTGAGATACGTTATTTGCTGTATGATTGTACTGGTGTGATTATATAAAACTGAATTTCAGTTTAAGCTAAACAATTATTCTAGAACAACATAGGTAGAAAAACAAAACAAAAAAACTGAAAAACTACACATTTTGCAGTTGGATGGGCTACTGAAAAGCTCCTGAACACAACTAGTAGCTGGACGTGTTAGCAGACTCCCATGTGCGTAGTGACTTCAGTCCTGCATACAGTAAGTGTTAGTCTGCAACGTATACTGTACAAAGCTAGAAAGATGGAACACAGCCCTGGCATCCTCAAGATCATCACTGGGAGACAACGATGGTGAAGGAGAAGGCATTTTCAAATAGTCTGATGACACAAATAGTGATGACACTGATAGATAGATAGATAGATAGATAGATAGATAGATAGATAGATAGATAGATAGATAGATAGATAGATAGATAGATAGATAGATAGATAGATAGATAGATAGATAGATAGATAGATAGGATTCCTCTGAGAAGAGACACTGGACCTGGGGGGGGGGGGGGGGAAGCAATGTAGCTCCTGATTAATGTCAATTTAGCTTTTGTGAGGTGTGTGTGTGTATGTGTGCATGTGTGTTTGGATTTAAGTGTTGATCTTTGTCCTTTTGGATCTATGTATATTCATGTTGCCTTTGTGAAGTTATCTTTTCCTTCTGTTTTGTTCTTCCATTAAAAGTTGAATATCCTTTAGGGCAGTGGGGCCCAACCAGTTGATCGCGATCGACAGGTAGATCGCGGGCTGATTTAAAGTAGATCTTGATTAATAAAATTCGATTATTAAAAAAAGATTTTTTTTTTTTTTGCTAAATCAACTCTTCCTCTCCTTGTTAACTACAACAAGCAATGCTGTTTGTTATTTAAGATGAGGTCAGACTCGGCACTGACAGATTTGTGTTCATTATGCTGCTTTTATAAAGCCTCAAATGACGGCTTACAATATACAATTTTGGCTGGTAGCTCTCGGGCTAGGTGTTAAATAAAAAAGTAGATCTTGGTTAAAAAAAGGTTGGACACCCCTGCTTTAGGGGCTCATCTTTGCTTATCTCTCTCATACATGCTCTCTCTCTAACACACACACACAGACATGCTCTCTCTCTCTAACACACAAACACACATGCTCTCTCTCTCTCTCTCTCTCTCTTTCTAACACACACAGACATGCTCTATATCTCTCTCTAACACACAAAATGACATGCTCTCTCTCTCTATATATCTCTCTCTTTCTAACACACATATACATGCTCTCTCTCTAACACACACACACAAACAGACATGCTCTCTCTCTATCTCTCTCTTTCTAACACACACAGACATGCTCTATCTATCTCTCTCTCTTCAATTCAAACGGGCTTTATTTCACATTCTTGTATTTCTCCCAGTAGGTATGGGAGTTTTGAGTTATTGTCGATGTTTACAAAGTCTCTTTGGGTGTTTGCAATTTGTGGGAAGTATGTCTTGGTATAGTGGGCAGGTTGTTAAGAAGTGGAGCTCGGTTTCCACCTCATCTTGTGTGCAGTGGGTCTGTCTTCGCTTGGGAGCCAGGTCTGCCTATGGCGCCCTTTCTCGATGGCTAGGCTGTGCTCGCTGAGTCTGTACCTAGTCAAGGATCTTCTTAGTATTGGGTCAGTCACAGTGCTCAGGTATTCTGCCACTGTGTACTCTCTGTTTAGGGCCAAATAGCATTTCAATTTGCTCTGGTTTTGGGTTGTTTCTTTCCAATGTGTCTCTCTCTCTCTCTCTCTCTCTCTCTCTCTGGCCTTGCTCTGGTGGAGGGTCAGGGGCATTGCCGGGTCTGTGCAGCGATAACACTGTATTTTTACTGTAGAACGGGAGCTCTCTCTCGCTCTCTCTCTTGCTATATGTTGACTGTATCATGCCCAGCCTCGGGCAGCGCTATTATTTAAGAATATGTTGACTGTATGGAAAAAAATATATATATATTATATATATATATATATATTTATTTTTTTTACCTTTTAGGGGGGGGGGGGGGGGGGGCCTCGCGTTTAAATCTCGCACAGGGCCTCTCGCATTTCTCCCAGGTGGCCCTGCCTACACTAGCTCCCCGTCTCCTTCAGGAATACAAGGTCTCCCTCCTCACCCATCAGTGCATCCACAGCAACGCCCCCTACTATCTAAAATAACGTATCGCTCCCCTGACCTCCACCCGCTCCCTCCACTCTGGGTACTCAAACACGCGTTATTTTTTTTTATTTTATTTTTTTTTGGTCTTTTTCCCCCTCCATTTTCCGCCGATTTTCTCCCATCCCAATGTTAGTCGTATGCCAATTCCCAGTCCCTTCCTGGTCGCTGCGCACTTACCCCCCACAGTCAGATCATCTGGGAGAGTGGAGGCTACCACGTGCTTCCTCCGACACACGTCCAGCCAATCACCGCTTCTTTTCACCTGGCAGCGCGGATTCTCATTGAGAGGGCGTAGCGTGTGGGAGGACCACACTATCCCCCTCACGTCCAATCCGCGCTTAGCAGGCGCCCCGACCGAACTGTAGGAGTCGCTGTTTACAACGACCCGGACCCACCCCGCCAGCTTCTCCCACCCTCTGATACAGCCAATTGTATCAGTGCAGACGGCCAGCCAAGCTGGTGACAACCCCGGAGCTGTGAGCTGGATTCGAACAGACAAATCCAGCTCAGCTCCGGGGCTGGTGACGAACGCAATCTCCGCTCGGCCACCTAACCGCCAAACACGCGTTATTTCTAAACCTAGCCGCATTTCTGGCAGACGCTCTCTGATTGGCACTGACTGACGCTCTCTGATTGGCCACTGACGTGTTTGCCCAATCGTGTGACGAGCTGTGTCTTTGCCCATTTCCACGTCAAACAGCCTGCAAACTACCTGCCGTTCTATCGCCATGCTCTAAGACAAACTCTAACCTTAACCAACTTCGAAAGAGTGCCTAAGCTTAACCGTCGAAAGAACTTGCCGTCACGCTCTAAGACAAACTCTAACCTTAACCAACTTCGAAAGAGTGCCTAAGCTTAACCGTCGAAAGAACTTGCCATCACGCTCTAAGACAAACTCTAACCCTAACCAACTTCGAAAGAGTGCCTAAGCTTAACCAGTGCGTCGGCCAATCAGAGAACGTCTTGCCAGAAATGCGGCTAGGTTTAGAAATAACGCCTCAAACACACTCAAACCCATACACAAAACACACCCCCGACCAGGCCTTCTGCTCAGCTGCTCCTCGGCTGTGGAATGCCCTCCCCAACCATCTAAGAGCACCACAGTCCATTGAGGCTTTTAAAAGGGGACTAAAAACATTTATTTTTAACAAGTCATTTGCCTAAATGGACCGACGATACCATGTGTATTTTTAGATTTTGATCTGAATGTTTCTTCCATTTCATTGGTTGTTTTATTCATTTTAATAGTTTTTATTCATTTTAAATAATTTTTTATCTTTATCTCCTTTAATGTAGCACTTTGAGATTGTCACAATATAAAGTGCGTTACAAATTGAATTTATTATTATTATTATTATTATTATTATTATTATTATTATTATTATTATTATTATTATTATTATTATTATTATTATTATTATTATTATTATTATTATTATTATTATTATTATTATTATTATTATTATTATTATTATTATTATTATTATTATTATTACTGCATTATTGAACAGCTACACTAGGGCAGTTGGAGGTTAAATGTCTTGTTCAAAGGAACTTTAATGGTGGTGTTTGAGGGAGTCAGGGACACGTGGTTTGTTTCTCCAGTGACCTCCAGTTGACCTCCAGGCTACAACCAGCTGTTTGACGACAGCCAGCCTTTCAACAGGGAACATTCATCATTGGTTCTCACTGATTGCATGTTTGGTTGTATGTAACAACTACTGCACCTGCAATATGACAATATGTTCAATTAATTAGTGATGGATATGCTGGGATGTATCAAATACATGTGAGTTATGCATCACAGGACAATTGGTATTTCCATGCAGCTTGCTTAGGGGGGTTTAGGACATTACTAGACTGGTATAGGGAATGGGACAGGAAGACCGTAAGTGAATATACATTTTCCACAGAAAGTGGAAAGTTTAAGTGGATTGAAGTGTGTTTGAAGTGCGAGTACATACAACCCTGTTCCCTTGTGACATCTATGATGGTTTTCTCATTTGAAACAAGAATCCAATTTAGAGTTGGAAGTAAAAGTAAAACATGCTTTAATAAATAAATATATATAAATATAAAATATAAAATATAAATATATATATATATCGTATATACAGCATCTGTATGATAGCATGTACAAATACATGTATATATTGTTTTTTATATATAGTTTTTAACCCATTCTCCGCCAATCACGTGTTAAGGCGGGTTTCTCCGCCATGCGTTGTCTGCCAATCACGCCGTAAGGCGTGTTTGAGATCAATATTTCATATTTTCGTCATGGTATTCATATTTCACCCACGGAGTCTTGGCTGATGCTGTCTGAGCCATCACAACTCTGCAACGCTTCAATACCGCCACCTGGTGGACGATCGGCGAGTTGCCAAACCGGAAGTGCCCATTGGAGCTCGGTCTGTCCCCTATTTTCGTCCGGCCACCCATTGTTACGCCCCCCTATACCTCAAAGAACTCATCACCCCTCACTCCTCCTCTCGACATCTCCGCTCTGGCCAGGCAAACCTCCTCCAGCGCCCAAGGACCAATCTCTGCACTATGGGAGATCGGGCTTTTTGCTCTTCCGCTCCCAGTCTGTGGAATGCTCTCCCTGACTACCTGAGAGCACCACAGACTGTGGATGCTTTCAAGAAAGGCCTCAAAACTCGCCTTTGCTCCACACATTTTATGTTCTTTTACCAATTTCTTTTATCAGTTTTATTTATTCTATGTTTCTCTATGTTATTCTATGTTTAGTCTTGCCTATTTTTATATTCTTTCTTTCCTTTATTCTCGCTAGTTTTTAAGTTCTTTTAACTGTAGCGCTTTGAGATTTACCCCGCAACTGTAAAGCGCATTACAAATAGAATTTATTATTATTATTATTATTATTATTATTATTATTATTATTATTATTATTATTATTATTATTATTATTATTATTATTATTATTATTATTATTATTATTATTATTATTATTATTATTATTATTATTATTATTATTATTATTATTATTATTATTATTATTATTATTATTATTATTATTATTATTATTATCTGCCTACGTTACAATTGCAATGACGATCAAATCCTGCCAGGTGGCAGTATTGCCTACCTTTTATTTTTGTATCTACTTTTTCTCCCCCTTTTTTCTGTATTTTTTCTCCCATCCCAATTTTTGTCGTTATGCCAATTCCCTTCCCTCCCCTCCCTTCCTGGTCGTTGCGCGCATTTGCCCCCCACTTGCCGGTCTAGGGAGGGTTGAATGAAGACTATCACACATGTCTCCTCCAATACATGCGGAGTCAGCCAGCCGCTTCTTTTCACCTGACAGCGAGGACTCTCATTGGTTGAGTGTAACGCGTGGGAGGATCACACTACCTCACCCAGATCCCTTCCTCGCTGAGCAGGCGCCCCGACCGACCTGTAGGAGTCGCTGTTTTTACAACGACCAGGACCCACCCCACAGGCTTCCCACCCGCTGACACTGCCAATTGTGTCAGTATGGATGACCGACCAAGCCGGAGGTACCGCGGCAGCTGGATTCGATCCCACTGTCTCTGCGGTGGTAGGCAGACGCTTAGTCCGCTGCGCTACCCAGCCGCCCAGTATTGCCTACCTTTGAACTTTTATTATTTTTTTGCAAGAACTCCACCCCCTCAGAGGACAGATTTTATCGCCTCAAACCTATTTCCCATATACACAAGTATACACATATACACGAGTAATCGCGATGCCGAAGGGATCACTGGGGATTATTCTTTTTGGAGTACCTTCTGGCTAAGTTAAGGTCTATTCTATGTCTATTTTACCGAACCTAAAACATGTTTTTTAGGCCATATGGTGAAGGCTGAGAAGTGTCTAGAAAACTATTCTCGTTCCCACCTCCCCGATTTACACAATTTTCACTCTGGGTGAAAGATAGATTGGTGTAGATTTAGGAACAAAAAGTTCTCCATTAACAAACTAGCCCATTTTGCGCAATCGTTTTTTTAAACTCGGGACTAGATCTTTCCTCGCAAACGGATACTTGTCACTGCAGAGTTTTATTTGACGCAATTGGTGCGAGTTCGGTCACGTATCTGGCGCTCGACCAATAGCAGCTCTCCTTGTTGCCAAGTTACAGACAACAAGAGATTTGTGTAAACAGTAGGAATGGAAGCAACTGAAAGGCAGTACTCATCGACGAGTACAGAAGAGGACGAAAATGGAAAAAAACACCTACTAAAGTTCGCAAAAAGGTTTCTAAACAATGTTATATGCATCTCACGTCCGTTCAGAAAGAAAGTGTACAATATTTTACACGGTGGGATAGATATAGAAACTGCGTTGAGCGGTGGCTTAAATTGCCAGGCGAGAATCGTATGAATGAATGAATGAATGAATGAATGAATGAATGAATGAATGAATGAATGAATGAATGAATGAATGAATGAATGAAAAACTTTATTTAACAGATTGCAGAATGGGTACAATACAGTACGGCTCAATACACACAATTGTTAAGGGGATGCAGACCAGAGAAAGACGTTTGTCTTGTTTACATCAGGGTCCCCCATTTTCAATTCATAGTGACATTTATGACATACACAACATATATGACATCATGACATTTATGGCATAGGGACATACATGACAAACAGGTATATAGTACTGTTACATTAGTGACATATACGATATGCAAATATACAGTACTGTTACCCATAGATCCTGACAGAGAGTATATACATATGATGGGGAGGAGACTGTACATTAGGAGGGGGTGGGTGGGTGGGAGAGAAATATACATACGGTGGGGAGAGAATATATACATACGGTGGGGAGGAGACTGTCTATTAGGTGGGGGTGGGGGGGGTTTGGACATTTACGGTGGCCAGTTTCGTATTGCAGCCTCCCGTAGGTGCTCTTTAAGAGCGTTTTTTAATGTGGGTAGGGATTCACATTCCTTTACAGCTTTGGGTAGGGCTTTCCACATTGATGTGGCATAATTGCGAAACGTGTTTAGTCCCTTGTTTGAGCCGAATCTGGGTTTAACATGATTTGTTGAGCTTCCTCTGGTGTTGTGGTCGTGGTATTCACTGACCTTTGGGAAGTATTTTGACATGTACATGGGTACCTTAGTGGTGTAGTGTATCTTGTAGACCAGGCCCATTGCAAGTTGCTGTACTCTGTCGTCTACTCAAAGCCATCCTAGGTAGTCAAAGTGGGCAGGGGTGACAAAACAGAGGCTAAGACAAGAGTTGCGTTGCCGAGGTACTGATACGAGAATGGCTCACACGAGCTGAGAGGTGCCGTAGCACAAATACAATCCTCCCTCCCTCTTGCAGAGACCAGTCGCATTTTTCTTTCCTCTCCCTAGACCTTCAAGGTCGTTCCTCTCGCCGGCCCTAACTGCCTCCCTGACGGTGTGGATTCTACTTTCTTCAACAGACTTGGCTCCCTACTCAACTACAATGGATCAACTAGTAAGCTGGTCATTTGCAGCAATTGATCGAATTTTCTCTTCAAGGAAGCAGAACGCAGCTGATCCGCTGTGTCCAATCGGGACATATCAAGCGGGCTTTGCGATTGACAGTTGGAATAAATGGCGATCGATATGCCTTTTTTCTCTTGAAATTGAGGATGTTGAAGATGTGTACATCATCACAATCCTACTGATCGGCTTGGGAGCGATCGCAATCTGGATCTGGATTTGTACAAGAATAATCTGGAAAAGAGACGAACAAAAGGATGATAACCGTGTGGACCGCTGCCTGACAGCTGTGGCCAGACTGGAAGTCTCCCACATGGAACTTGTTAAAACCCACATGGAACTTGTTAAAAGACTCGCTGTCCATTCATCTGACGAACAATTGAGAGGTCAAGTCCTGCTGGGGGTCGCGCAGGACATTAAGAGCGCGACGGATCGAATTTGAGTCAAAACGGTGCTTTTAGGAATCATTGTGTACTACTGCACCCCCCCCCCACACTCTCAAGTCTGGTGTAGAATTGTGGAATGCCAAGGTCTGCTCGCGGCCTCGAAAGGGGAGTCAGACAAGATAACAGCTGGAATGCGGCGTTTCCCTTACCCAACATCTCACCTCCCCCACCAGATCTGGCTCGGCGCTCCCCCCCCCACCCCCAACCCCCACCCAGACCTCCTCCCCTCCCGTGTGTACGCCTAGCGCCGTAAGAACTTTTTCTGGACGGCTGCCAACAGTATGCGCGCTGTAGGAGTGGATCCTAAGACTGTCTCCCGATCCCACCCGTCCATCCCTCCCTCCCTCCCGCCACCTGGCACGATGACACTTTGTTTAACTACTCAGTTGTTGATGCAGCCTGACTATCGCATATGGCGTCTCAGGCATTCTGTAGATGACATGTGTCAACAAATGTACATGTCTGTGTGAATTTATGCTGTGCCGTTGTTACTGTAAAAATGTAATGATTGTGATGTTGTTATTATTATTAATGAGATGATGAGCTGTATGTGTGTGTCGCTGGAATTTCCCCAAGGGGATTAATAAAGGAATATCTTATCTTATCTTAAAACGCTCCACGAGCTGAAAGTGCCGTAGCACAAATACGAAACTGCTCACACAAGCTAAGTTGAGAAATACAAAAAGAACAGAGACAAAACCGTAACAGGAAACTATGAACGAGCGCCGGACAACGGCGGGGCGAAACACTATACTAAACACTGATTACTAGACAGGAAACAGCTGGATGACTAGTGTTGACAGAATTCGGCTATAGGGTGACAATAATGTGGTCAAGAGGCATGGTTTCTATCCTGAGCCTTAACTGGCGTGGTTTATTTATTCACATGGCAGAGCAGCAGTTATATTAGTCGTACTGGCGAATCGCGTCCTGCTCTTTGCCATCGAGATATACCTCATCTCCAGTACCTAGTGTACTCCATCAACGAATAAAAACAAATACACCCAGCACCTGCCAGGCCCCGCCCTAGTGACGTACTATATAGCACTAGGCGTGGTCACCACTCGCTCTTCCTCTATTTTCGTTTCCATCATAGCGGATGCGTGCACCCTTTGCAACTAGTTGTCATGAAAAGTTTAGAGAAATTACGTAATATTGAGTGCTTACCGGAGATTTGCCTACCCCTGGAATCTTCGCGGCATGTTCCAACGACACGTCGGATCTATCCTGATGTTTCCTCGTCTTGTGGCAGCAGATCGCAGCAGATAGCAGATAGCAGGTTTGGCTATCGAGCCGGCTCGTACACAGGTAGGCCCTGTGTCATCAGGCATTAATGCTAGTGTTAGTAATGCTGGTTGTTTTGTTACACAACCGAGTTGTGTGTCGGTGCCAGGGGTGGGATGTTTTGGTGAACGTTCCCCTGAAGTGGAAGTTTTCCAGGCGATCCTGGAGCGCGCTGCTAACACTAATGCTATAATGCTGGGTCACTGTTCTAATGTTCCCCGCCGTGGGATGTCGCTGCTTTTCCCTCCTCTTAACCGGTTCATTGATGAAAGTCAGTCGGTAGCTAATGTGGGGGGTTTTGCTGAGTCCTATTTACCCTTTTTACGGGTGAATGGGTTGACAACAGGGTGCAGGGCGGGTGTGCCGTGGCTAGGTAGCCAGGTAGCATCGATCCTGTGCCCCGGCGGGGTTGAACGGTGTCCCACCCGGAAGCCGACGCTTGAGAGCGAGTCGGCCCGGTGGGTGGCAGTATGGACTGATGAGATTTATACCCCTGCTACCCCACCAAAGGACGGGAAGCAGGAGAGGTCCCAGACCTCTGAACCGCCTGGGAGACAGAACTCCCGGTCATGTCCATGAGATAAAACCTTACGAAGGGACCCGGTGAGGACCATGAAGCCGCAGCACAGATGTCCTCCACCGAGGCCCCCACCGAGGATGGACCCTTCTGTGGTTGACACCATCCGGAATGCGCGTGCTCCCTCCACTATCGCGCTTTACGCGGGTAGGTGGCGTATGTTCCAAGAGTGGTGTAAGGCGGGGGCAGGGACCCGGTGTCCTGCCCCCTGGATGCTGTCCTTATTTTCCTTCAGTCTCTCCTTGATAGACTGTCGGCTTCAACGGTGAGGGTATATGCGGCGGCTATATCCTCTTATCATGAGGGGTTTGAGGGTGTTGTATTGTTCAGCCACCCTCTTGTGAAACGTTTCCTGCTTGGCGTTCGACGCCTTAAGCCGGTGAAACGCTCTCTGGCTCCGAGCTGGGATCTTCAATTGGTCCTCGTCGGTTGTCCTTGGCCCCGTTTGAGCCTCTTGAGCAAGCGCCGTTGGAACAGCTGTCGTTCAAGACTGCGTTCTTGCTGGCCATCACCTCCGCTAAACGCGTGGGTGAGCTTTGTGCTCTCTCGGTGCGGCCCGAGTGCCTGTCTATTCGTTCCGATAGCGGTGCCACTCTGCGGCCTAATCCAGCCTTCGTGCCAAAAAATATCCGGAGTTCTTTCCGCTCCAGGGATATTATGGTTCAGGCGTTTCATCCGCCTCCTCGCGCTAGTGAGTTGGAGGCGGGCCTTCACCTGTCATGTCCGGTCCGGGCTTTGGGGATTTACCTCAGCCGTACTCAGGGCCTCAGGGCTACCGATCAGCTCTTTGTCTGTTACGGTGGCTCTCGTGCTGGTAAGGCACTGTCGAAACAGCGCCTGTCCCATTGGTTGTGCGAGGGCATTGCCCTTTGCTACACGTTGGCTGGGCTGGCTCCCCCTGGGGGCGTCAGGGCGCACTCCACTCGTGGGGTGGGGGCGTCAGGGCGCACTTCACTCGTGGGGTGGCGGCCTCTGCCGCCCTGCTGGGTGGGGCCTCGGTGGAGGACATCTGTGCTGCGGCTTCATGGTCCTCACCGGGTCCCTTCGTAAGGTTTTATCTCATGGACATGACCGGGAGTTCTGTCTCCCAGGCGGTTCAGAGGTCTGGGACCTCTCCTGCTTCCCGTCCTTTGGTGGGGTAGCAGGGGTGTGTGGGTGTGGGCCACAATGTGTTGTGTCACACGTGGTTCCGCCTGTGCTGTGCGTTCAAGAGGTTCTAGTTCCCTCTTGTTCGCACTCGGGTGGAGTTGACTGCCGCCCCCTCTTCATTAGGAAGGATGGGGTGACGGGACTCCCCTCCCCCCTGATGTGGGCTTTCGGGTCCTCAGGGGGTGCATTTGTCGGTCCTCGCGTCTGCTCTGTCCCCATATCTCGATGGCGACGAGCAGCACGTGATTCGCCAGTACGACTAATATAACGATAGGTTATGTATATAACCTAGTTATATGAGTACTGGCTGAGCGTCCTGCTCTTAGCTTGCCCTGAGGTCCCTTGGGGAAACTTTTCTTTGGAAAACGTTTTTTTTTCCGAGGAAGAGCGAGTGGTGACCACGCCTAGTGCTATATAGTACGTCACTAGGGCGGGGCCTGGCAGGTGCTGGGTGTATTTGTTTTTATTCGTTGATGGAGTACACTAGGTACTGGAGATGAGGTATATCTCGATGGCGAAGAGCAGGACGCTCAGCCAGTACTCATATAACTAGGTTATATACATAACCTATCGTTCTACAGGTCTCCTCTCACTGAGAGGCTGAGCGAAAGACAAAGAATTGGAGGAGACATCTCTATTTATACTCGCCACCTGGTGGTGTTCCTGAGTGGCTCCGCCTAGAGCGCCCTCTAGTGGAAACAGTTATATATGCAGTTAGACAGTTACTAGTGGAAACAGTTATATATGCAGTTAGACAGTTACTAGTGGAAACAGTTATATATGCAGTTAGACAGTTACTAACAATCCTACACAGAACCTCTGATTTCAACAACTAGGGTAACAGAATCACTGACAAGGAATACGTGAGACTAGACTAGACACTATTACAAGACAGAATGAATATGACAAGACAAGGACACTAGACTAACAGGCAGGAAAAATATTACAGACACATAATCATAGGGAGTAACAAGGCAGAGATCAAACATGACAAATAAATAATGTTAGAATAACGGATCATCTCTGACAGGAGTAGTACCGCCAAAAGGCCACCGGATGGTGCCAGATGATAATGTTCAGAATTGTTCGAGAAGTCCAAAATGTTCACAAAACGAAAAATGAACCACAACAGAAGAAACATGAAGATATTGATGCTTCAAGCTACAGGTAATTGAAATGGCTTGTTTATTTTGCAACTTTGGTGGGGGGAAGTTTATGCTCAAAAACTTTGTTTACACTGATCTCTCCACACACCTCACTCTTTACTAGATTTGGGCCGTTAACGGCGTTAACGTGCTGCGTTAACGCAATACTAATATTGCGCGATAATATAATTAACGCATTAATCTAAAAAAAAAAATAACATTTACATTTTTCTTTTTTTTACATTTTCTTTTTTTTACCTTTATTTACCCAGGGTAGGTTCGCTGAGCACAGATGCTCTTTTTCAGGAACGCCCTGCTTCACATTCACACAGTTCCATTCACACCTGGGAGCTGCCCAGTACAACCACAGTTGACACCATTGGCCACTGAGCAACTCCACTGGAGCAGTTGATTTGCATTGGCAGGGTTTGGCCCTGTCTGGCACCCAACGGGAAAAATATTATAGGCACTATAAGTAGACACCGCTACATAAAACAAGCTGGTCTACCTGAGTGACTGGTGGAAGAAGGAGAAATAGAGATTGGACTGATTGAGTCAAGCCATGTCACATAGTTCAAGTTTGAAATGCTTCTTTCTGTTTTGCTCCTGAGAGTGTGCTAGATACTGTACTGTACTGGTAATACTATTTATTTGTGTTAACTTCTGAATAAAACAACTTATTAAACACAAGTATTATTGAACATTATTTTGATATTTCATTACCAATTATCATAGCAAAACAGCTTTTTCAAACAGTCTGTAATGCATTTTGGAAATGGGAGATGGGCTCATGGTGTAATGGGCCACCTGGCCTGAGAAACATAAGGAGGAAAGAAAAAGTAAGGACTTACTTCTGGTCATTATTTGGGTAGAACACACATATTTTTGAATGCCTTCGGCAGATTTTATTTAATTTTTTTGAGCCATTTTAATCTAGATTAATCTAGATTAAATCCAGGATTGCAGATAGATTCATCTAGATTAAAAGAATGTATCTATGCCCACCTCTACTCTTTACTCATTTTACTCTGTAGTGTATTGTATATATGTATATTGAATATTCCTCTTTACTTTACTTTTTACTTGAAGCACACTCTCAGGGGCTCATACAGAACCAAGCATTTCATCGTAAACTACCTATTTTACTATTTACTATATTTTATTGTGATAAATAATAAACAAACTTGAATGTATGTGACGAATAAACCTCTTGAATCTATTTTTGTACCTGCATTCTATTTAGTCTTTAAATGGAAAATAAAAAGGTTAATGAGTAACTTATTGATTTGTAAATTGTTTGACATTATTCCATTATTCCAAATGAATTATTAATACATTTTTGTCATTATACTATCCACTGAACTGTTTTGTGTACGACCTCAATCTTTAGAAAATTGTACCAGCATCTTTAATATTGCAGGTTGAGAATCACAAAGTAAAGGGTTTTTGATACAAATGTGCTGCATGCATCACGGATTGTGTGTTTATGGAGGTTTATTGAATAATTGCCTCGACAAGACGTCATGCATCGGTGTGTGAAATGCTGTGTTGTTGGTGTAGATAGAAGGCGATATGATTTAAATGTACAGTATGGTTAATAACACGAACGTTATCGCCCGTTTCACAGCTGTATTCAATCGATTTCCTATATCAAGTAGCGTATATGCATATAACATTGTTTTGAAACCTATTTTGCGAGCGTTAGAATGTGTTTGTTGTCCATTTGCGTCGAGATGTACTCCGTGAATGACATGATAACATCACGCTACTGTTTACACAATCTCTTGTTGTCTGTAACTTGGCAACAAGGAGAGCTGCTATTGGTCGAGCGCAAGATACGTGACCGAACTCGCACCAATTGCGTCAAATAAAACTCTGCGGTGACCAAATATCCATTTGCGAGGAAATATCTAGTCCCGACTTTAAAATTATGATTGCGCAAAATGGGCTATTTTGTCAATGGAGAACTTTTTGTTCCTAAACCTCACACCAATATATCTTTCACCCAGAGTCAAAATTGTGTAATTCGGGGAGGTGGGAACGGGATGAAACGATACAGCCTTCACCTTAAGGCCTATTTTTACCGATCACAGTGTTGTATTTTACTGGACCTAAAACATGCTTTTGATAATGATCGCAGTTTTGACTTAAAACGCCCCCCCCCCCCCCCCCCCCCCCCCCCCTTGATGACTTTGTGAATACACATATGTACATGGTATATACCTTTGATTTGGAAGTATTTTGGATTTCATGCGAGCAACCCGAACGATTTGGGCATATTGCATATAACGCGCCATATCTCGCGATCTATGAAAAAAGACTGGATTATTTTGGAAAGGGCCGGTGTTTAGCGTGTAATAGTGCACAAACTACAGTATGTAGAAATGAACTGGTCAGTGATGGACTATGAACAATGCCTGTCAAATTAGCTATTGTCTCCATAGCTATAATACAGAACACACGATGGGTCTGCAAAACATCGCTAAAATGGTCAATAACGCTGGCGCCATTGAGTAAAGATCGGAAAAGAGCGTGGCGGTCAATGAGTTAAGGAACATACGTCTTGATGTGCTTTGAGCGTAAAGAGGTAATACCCTACACGTTTTCTCCTTTATATTCACAACTACTGATCTCTCCTACACCTCATTCGGCTGATGTTTGGTTTCAACATACGGAGTGATAATAGCAAGGTAATTGTGTGGAAGGACGTGCAAGGGAGGTAAGGGACGCACGTCCTTCCACACGGACGGCAGATCACGGCATGTTTATCAGGTTCCCCCGAAAGCCCTGAGCTTTCACCGCACCAATTGTACGAAGGTGTAAAATGGAAACCGTATCATCGGATCTGTGCCCGGTCTTCGTCCCGTCCCTCGTGGAGAGATGAGGGCCGGTTAGCAGCGCTGCCTCACATTGCATCGGCATGGAGTACAAACACAAAGTGCCAGAAAAACTGAATAACCAACAGCACTTCCGTCTCCACCAGCGCCCGTTCCCCCGTCTGTTCCTTCACACGGACCAAGCTGTGGTGCAATGGTGAGTAACATAGCCACTGAGCAATAATCATTGTGCGATAATTGCAATTCCATTATCAGCCATTCATTAAGCCGTTCATAATGTACTCAAAATTAATAGCTTTAGCCTCAACCTAGCTAGTTGGCAATATTCAAAAGCGTTTGCGTTTGGTACAAATTGAGTGTGCAGTGCGCCATCTATTGTGAGTCAATGTGTGTGATTTCAGATTTGGATCAACGTCATTAATTCTGACAGCGATGTGTACACACACACAGATTAGTTTCTTCATAATGACACCAACTCAGTACAGCACTGGCAGCACTCCTCTCCTCATAAGCAGAAGTAGATGATTTCATAAGCAGCTTCGCGAGGCTGCAGGGTGTTCAATGCTGATTCAATTCCCTGTTAATATACAACAACTGTCCTTCTAATCCAATTTCCTTTAATCCTGTGAACCAACAAGTCTTTGGGAGACATGCCAAGTAAATCAGTCAACCCAACACATTCCCGATAGAAAGAAACCATAACAACGTTTTTTCCTTTTAACACACAATGGACTTGACAGAACTTTTAAACACACAATGGACTTGACAGGACTTCATCTATGGAGCACTAATAATAAATAATAATAATAACTTTATTCGTATAGCACTTTTCATACAGAAGTTGCAGTTCAAAGTGCTTCACAACAGTAAAAAACTAAGGGAGTCATGTGTCCTCCTCTGACCAGAATACATTGAGGGCTCAGAGCCCTTCTGTGCAGCACTGGGTAATAATTAAAGTCCACATAATGACCAATAACAAGCCAAAAGCAGCCAAGACCAGCCATGACCACTGTGTGCATCACCACACACTCCACCACCACAAGGCTAGGGGAGTTCCCAATGAGCTTTAGAGGTGCAGACTCTCTCTCTCTCTCTCTCTCTCTCTCTGGCCATATGGTGTGGTGGACCTGCGCTCTGGGGGCTGTTTAGACTGACAGAGATTAAGCATTGGCTGGAAACACACACACACACACACGCACACATATTCATACTGTGTACACATTGCATCGAGAGAACCTATGCTCATCATCCTAATACAAATTCGTTATGTCATGATACCAGTACACTACTAGTACAGTACATTGGCTGGATGTGCACTGGAAAGTACTTAATTGTGAATATGTACAACAGAAACACAGTGGAACTATAGGAACATGGTGTGGTTTGCTGCCTCTCATCAGAACCTGAACCCTTATCATTCATTGTGCTTTATTTAAATTAACTACTTTCTAGAGGATTGCTTTAACCAACCCCCCCCCCTCTCTCTCTCTCTCTCTCTCTCTCTCTCTCTCTCTCTCTCTCTCTCTCTCTCTCTCTCTCTCTCTCTCTCTCTCTCTCTCTCTCTCTCTCTCCATTCTAACCAAAAACAGAATTCTACCATTTTATTTATTTCATTTCATGAAAATTACATTTCACCCAGTGAGGGAGAACATTTGGGAAGGATGCACTGTAGTGTTATTCATGTGTGGATTGGTTTAAAATGGATATAACCAATACAGTTCCCCCTCCAATTATTAGGTTATGAGTCAGGAGCAGCAGTGTGTGCCTCACAACAAAATAGCTGTACCCTGATGGACACATTTCAGCACCTTGGACAGCGACTGAAACCCTATCAAGAGCATGGTTTGCTTCTGCAGAGTCTCAGCCGGTATGGAGCACCGGGACTCATTTACATAACTCACTTTAAACAGCAGAAAAAGGTGTGCGGACGTAAGAGCAGCTTATTGTGTTTTGGGGGGAATCCCTATGATTCATAATTAATTTACCGTATCGGCACATAACACCTTACAGCAGTGCAGTGGTGTAGAGTGTGGCACAGATCAATCCTCACTCATATGGAGACTTCACTCCATATCATGTTTTAATCAGTAATGCGTTATTGTGATGACAATGTAATGGAGAAACATTAAATAAATGCATGGCAACGCCTGAATTCATGCACACATACTGTACAAACACAAACACACACACACACACACACACACTGCACGCTTTGCAGTAATGTGAATGGCTAATATTGCCCATGGGAAGATGTTCTTGATTGGTCTTGATTGGGGGCGTCAGCATGATGAATGAGCTTGAGATCCCAGGAGTTTAATCTAAGGAGGATTCCCCAGACACTCTACAGGGCATTATTACAGGGTTCTGGGGGAGGCCAAGAGGTGGACATATCAAGCATTATTACAGGGTTCTGGGGGAGGCCAAGAGGTGGACATATCAATCATTATTACAGGGTTCTGGGGGAGGCCAAGAGGTGGACATATCAAGCATTATTACAGGGTTCTGGGGGAGGCCAAGAGGTGGACATATCAAGCATTATTACAGGGTTCTGGGGGAGGCCATGAGGTGGACATATCAAGCATTATTACAGGGTTCTGGGGGAGGCCATGAGGTGGACATATCAAGCATTATTACAGGGTTCTGGGGGAGGCCAAGAGATGGACATATCAAGGTACAGGCAATGGCCACATCTGGAAGGTCTATATTTGCACCACGATGACGCACATACTAAGGTTCTGAGCGACATCCTTCCAGTGACCACATTCAAACATGTCTTCAGCACAGACATTTGTCAACAGCAAGAGGAAAAGCATTTGACAAACAGATGGGCGTCGATATATGTGGCCCCAGGGGGTCCCTGTTGCCCAAACATGACTGTGTGCTCTGAGCCAAGTGACCGTGTGACAGCAGAGCGCTCCTCCACCCACAGCAGGTCTACAAGTCTACAGCATGCTCAACAACACACAGACACACACAGACACACAGACACACAGACACATAACACACTCAACACACACACAGACACACACAGACACACACACAGACACACACAGACACACAGCGTGTGTGTCACACACTCAACACACACAGACACACAGCCACTCAGACACACAGACACACACAGACACACACAACATTACTATTCCTGTCACAGCAAGCATGCAGTATAACACAACTACAGCACCAGCACCAGACTGGCTTAAATTCCCTTTCAATCCAATGGATTCAGGAAGAGGATTTTCTTTCATATTCTAATATTGGGAAACGTTTGGCACAAAAAGGTTTACTGTCCAACTCCAACCTTGATATGGTAAATGTAAATGAGAATATGAAAATGAATGTTCTATCATCAGCATGTGAATGGGAATTAAATTACTTTATTCATTTATTTTTAACTGAGTGGATTGAAAGTGAATGGAGTCACCAGACTTGCACCAGACCGGCAGCCGGCAGGAGGAATAGGTGCTCAGGTTCTACATTCCTCTATTCATCCCTCTTGTCACTTCAATCTCTGACTTCCTGTCTCTCAGTGACAAAACTGGACAGATGCACACATCGCTCTAAATACCCCTGAAATGACATAATCTCAAACTTTGAGAGTGAGTGCAGACACACACCCACTCACACACACGCACGCACGCACGCACGCACACACACACACACACACACACACACACACACTCACACACACACACCCACTCACACACACTCACACACACCCACTCACACACACGCACGCACACGCACACACACACACACACACACACACACACACACACACACACACACACACACACACACACACACACACACACACACACACACACACACACACACACACACACTCACACTCACACTCACACTCACACACACACACAAACGCACACTTACTCACACTGACACCGGCACACAAATGTATGCGCGCACACCCACGTAATATGCACACTCACACATCGGCACACTCTCACACACCCACTCCTCTCACATCTCTCTCCTCTCCTCTTTCGTCACTCACCCTGGCTGTTGGGTCCCCCCTCTCCCTCCTCGCAGTCCGTCATGTTGTTAAGCATCCGCTCTCGCTCCTCCTCAGGCTGCTGTGGAGAGAGCAAGAGAGAGAGAGAGACTAAACTAGCTCAGAGATCCTTGTGGACAGCGGACTGGAGCCAGTGTAGAAACAGCAGCAGATAACACTGCCGGCAGGACGCGCTTTTATATGTCCTTCCTCTCCTGCTCCTCTTCCTCGCCTCTGAACCTCAGCAAAAGAGTGGTGGAGAGAGAGAGGGAGAGAGAGAGGACAGTATTTAGCCTTGGAAGATTTTTTTCTCTCTCTCTCTCTCTCTCTCTCTCTCTCTCTCTCTCTCTCTCTCTCTCTCTCTCTCTCTCTCTCTCTCTCTCCTCTCTTCCTCCCTCTCCCTCTCCCTCTCCCTCTCTCTCTCTCTCTCTCTCTCCCACTTCTAGTCGTCTTCTCCCTGGCGTGTTGCGTGATTTTCTCTCTCTCACCCACACTCTGTGTGTGTCTCTCTTCTGGAGGAGGACAGGGAGAGTGAGTGAGGCTGCAGGGTACAGTGGATGATGGAGCGGCTGTAAGCTTGGTGTCTCACACACAAACACACAGACACTCACTCACTGACACGCTGTCTCTGCTGCGACAGGCCTCCCGGTCTAAAGCCTGATGACTGAATTCAAGGCATTATCTCTCTCTCTCTCTCTGTCTCTCTCTCCCCACCCCTTCTCTCTCTCCACCCCTCCTCTTTGTCTCTCTCCCTCCTCTCTCTCTCCCTCCCCTCTTTCTCTCCCCACTCCCCCCCCTCTATCTCTCCCCCCTCTCTCCCTACCCCTCTCTCTCTTTCTCTCTCTCTCTCTCTCTCTCTCTCTCTCTCTCTCTCTCTCTCTCTCTCTCTCTCTCTCTCTCTCTCTCTCTCTCTCTCTCTCTCTCAGGCATGCTCAACACCATCCACCATCTCATCAGGAGATAGTGAGGGATAGAGGGATTGAGAGGGTGAGCAAGAGAGAGACAATGAAGAAGTGCTCTCTTCTGAGATTAATTAATATCTCTTTTGATGTTTCTCTTCACATGGAAGACAATACTTCCTTTCATTACTGCTTATTCATCCCTCTTTTGTTATCCCGCTGCTATAGTCTTTAATATTTTCCCTTGTGCTATATGGACAGTTACAGTATGTTATGTATAGGCTGCAGGCTGTACTTGTATTTTATTTTATTTTTTATTTTTATTTATCCTTTATTTATCCAGGAATGTCCCATTGAGATACAAGATCTCTTCTTCCAGGGAGTCCTGACCAACACGGCACACAACAAGTTTCAACATAAAACAGGGCATTAAACAAAAAACATACAATTCAAATATAAATACAGAAGGCCATTTGTTCAGTGGCAAGGAGCATAATCAGATCAGCAATAGCATCAGGTAAAACAGTTACATGTTTCATAAAGGGCTAATCGTAGCATACCTTTAAAAGCATTCACAGCGGGGAGCTCCAGTAGCTCACCGCGTACCTCGAACGCTATTTCGGCGTCGGGGACAACCGTGCGCGTCACGGATCTGGGGTAGCGAGTTCGACTCCCGGACAAGCCTTACTTTCTCAGAGTGTCTTTCCCCCCACCTATACCCCCATTCAACCTGTTTCTGTCGGTCATACTTGACCAGAAAAAAGCGATAAACGCGAAAAGAACCAGCTGACTGGTCAAAGTTAAAAAAAAAAAAAAAAAAAAAGCATTCACAGTAGGAAGTGCCTCTAGACAAAGTTTTACTTGCAGCGTATTCCATAAAAAGGGAGCATAGTGGGAGAATGCAGCTTTACCAAGCTCTGACTGCATCAAAGGAACATTTAAAAGCATCCCATTTGCTGCTCGTCTGGTATTAAAAAAGCAAGTATAAAAGGACAGAAGTCTGGAGATATATAAGGGCAGCTTACCTAGCAATGACTTAAGGATAAAAATCAACATGTGTGATTGTCTTCTTTGGTACAGAGAGGACCATCCTAAGGACTGATACAAAGTGCAGTGGTGGGTGCGAGAGCCTGCACCTGTTACAAAACATATGGCAGTATGGTACGCAGAATCCAGCTTTTTAAGCAGGGAGGAAGGAGCATGCATATAGATCACATCGCCATAGTCTAATACAGGCAGAAAGGAACTCTGCACAATTCTCTTCCTGGCTTCAGACGGGAAAAAAAGCCCAGTTTAAGTCTACGTTTTCTCAGTAGGTTCCCAATATGAACATCAAAGGCCATCTTTTCATCAATCCATATGCCCAGATATTTATAGGATGCTACTTTGTCAAGGCATGTCCCTTCCAGTGTCAGAATCGGAGGGACAGCTGTATTAGCTCGAGAGCGAGAGAAGGTCATGTACTTGGTCTTTTTTGCATTTAGGACCAGTCTTAGCCTTAGCAAGGAGTGTTGCAGTGTATTAAAAGCATCCTGTAGAAGCTCTATGGCCTGAGTTAAAGAGGAAGCCACTGTGTAAACAACTGTATCATCTGCGTATAAATGAAAACGTGCTGGGTTTATCCCATTTCCTAGTTCATTTATAAAGATGGAGAATAAGACAGGGGCCAAAATAGAACCTTGTGGAACACCTTTGTTTACAGTAAGAGCAGCTGAGGTATAATCTTCTACTGAAACACACTGAGTTCTTTCAGATAGATAGTTTTTAAACCAGCTCACAGCCATTTTACCAAGACCTATGCAGCCAAGCCTCTGCAGTAGCAATGCATGATCCACAGAATCAAAAGCTTTAGACAGATCAACAAACAATGCTGCACAGTGTTTTTTCTTGTCCAGTGCTTCAATTATGTCATTTGAGACTAGCATAGTCGCTGAAGTAGTACTATGGCCTGATCTGAAGCCTGACTGAGACTTGTTAAGAATATTATGGTCAGTTAGAAACTTTTAACTCTCTTGTCAACCTACTGGGTGGAACTGCAAGGTATTTTCTCAGTACAGTATCTGCACTGGCCATGGAATGTGGCGTGGAACTATTTATAACTATATTATTTTCTTTCTCTTTCTTTCTTTCTTTCTTTCTTTCTTTCTTTCTTTCTTTCTTTCTTTCTTTCTTTCTTTCTTTCTTTCTTTCTTTCTTTCTTTCTTTCTTTCTTTCTTTCTTTCTTTCTTTCTTTCTTTCTTTCTTTCTTTCTTTCTTTCTTTCATTATTTATTTAATTTCAGACCTTGGATTATGTTTATACAAATGATCTTTTGCTAAAAATAATAAAGATTGAGAGATAGAAAAAACGAAACAAATAAAGAAACAAATATAAAAGAATAAAACTGAAAGGAAACTTCAGAACTGAATGAGTAATTAGTTGTTCTGAGTCATTGGGGTTGATAGTGACTTAATGCCCTTTACATATGTCATACTGGTATGTTAAAGGTTAAAGGCATTGGAGGTGAAAAGACCTTTACATTAAGAACTCATGTCAAAGAGCTTTTAAAAGAGCTTTTTTCTCAACTAGAGCTTTTAGATTTCTCAACTAGAGCTTTTAGACCCACTTACGTTTTCTTGACTCGCAGCATTTTAACAATGACATAATCCACATGAGAGTGGGTGAAAATTCGATATATAAAGGAACGAAATGTGTATGTGCTTGTAAGCGTGTGTGCATTTGGGTCCTACTACAACTACACACACACACACACACACACACACACACACGCACGCACGCACGCACGCACGCACACACACACACACACACAGCCATGCCCCATTGTGTGTATGTGTATGTGTGTGTGTGTGTGTGTGTGTGTGTGTGTGTGTGTGTGTGTGTGTGTGTGTGTGTGTGTGTGTGTGTGTGTGTGTGTGTGTGTGTGTGTGTGTGTGTATGAATGCATGCATGCATGCATGCATGCATAGATGCGAGTCACAGCTATAGCGCATTTGCACTTAATGGTATACAGTAAGCCAAAAGACCTAACCTTGCCCAATTGAACCCTGATGGGCAGATTTAGAAGAAAATATGGATCAAACCTCTTTAGATATTGTGATAATCGCACCATAACCATGATCCCTCATCTCATCTAATGATTCATGGTTGGTTACCATCTCTTACCAGGCTTCTTGTCAATCCAATAAAGTCGGCTACACTGTACAAGCAATTCCCCCTCATGGAGAAATGTCCTCTTCTCATTTTAAAAGCTACTAACGCGAGTATTCTTCATGACTATTATCCAGCATAACACAAAATAATAATGGTAAATGGATTGCATTTATATAGCGCTTTTATCCAAAGCGCTTTACAACGTATGCCTGGGACTGTTTCTTTGCCGCATGCAGCGATAACATTAATGAATTTTGTGACACTATCTCTTCGTACATCACATTTTGTGTAGATTCCATTATCCAGAGTAAAGTGGTTGTTATTTATCCAAATAATAAACCTTGGATAACCAAGGAGTTAAAAGCAGTTATCAATAAAAAGAAACTGGCCTATTGTACGGGTAATGCCCTAGAGAAAAAGGCTGCTTCTAGAGAAGTTTGTATTGCTATTAAGAAGGCCAAACAAATGTATAAGGACAAGATAGAAGCTCAATATAGCAGTGGAGACCTCAGAGCCGCATGGCAAGGTATAAAGAACATGGCTTCCATAAATACAAATACTAATACTGGGAGGAATAAATCCACTACTATTAGAGCTTAGAGGAGTAAATAGCACTGACTTGCCAAACACTTTTAATTCCTTCTTCTCCCGCTTTGAAAGTTCTGACTTTTTAGAGAATATCTCTGCATGCATGGATTCCCTGGAACCCCAAAACTGGCTTGACTCTTATTTTAGTCTCCCACACCAGCTTCTCATGCTGATTTTAAATTTCCTCACTGAGAGGGTCTTTGTCAATGGGCAGATGTCCAACATGTCGATTTCCAACACTGGCTCCCCCCAAGGTTGCGTTTTGTCTCCCCTTTTATTTATTATGTACACGGACAGCTGCAGATCGCTTCATGACCAAAGGCATCTGGTTAAGTTTTCAGATGACACTGTCCTGGTATCCCTACTGCAGCGCTCCGAAACTGATCATGGACCTGTACTTCACGACTTTGTGAATTGGTGTGATGAGAATTACTTGGACCTCAATGTCTCTAAGACTAAGGACATGATAATTGACTTCAGACACAACCCCGATCATCAAGCCAGTGTAGCTAGTGTAATTCACGATGAGGACGTCCAGATTGTTGAATCGTACAAATACCTGGGAACTGTGTTTGACTGTAAACTGAAGTTCAACTTAAATACAGAGTCTATTGTTAAAAAAGGTCAGCAGAGGATCTACCTGCTGAGAAAGCTGAACTCTTTTAATGTTAGTGCGAAGATCCTGAGCACTTTTTATAGTTCTTTTATTGAAAGCCTCCTAACTTTTTCTTTTATCTGCTGGTTCAGTGGCCTGTCTATTAAAGATAGGAACAGCCTACAGTACATAGTGAAAGTGTGCTCCAAAATAATTGGAGTAAAACAGAGAGACCTATGTTCTCTCTGGACGGACCAGGTGGTCAAGAAGGCTTCACTAATCAACCTCTCCATGCTCTGTTTCAGCGGTTTTCACTGTTGCCTTCTGGCCGCCGTTATGACGTCCCACCAAGTAGGACCAACCGCTACGCCAAATCTTTTGTCCCCTCGGCTATCAGACTTTTAAACACAGACAGTAGTCATTTTAAGTAGCCTTTTGCACTTGGTTGTCTGTTTTTACTTTTACTTTGCTGGATTGTGTATCACATGGAGTGTTTCTCTTTTTTTTTTTGCCGTGCTGTCGTTGAGATGTTTTGTTTTGTTGTTTGTTTGTCTTTGTTGCTTGTTGCGTATGAAGCTGCAAATATGAATTGCCCCACGCGGGATCAATAAAGTTGTCTGAATCTGAATCTGAATCTGAATCATACATTCACCCATTTGCTCACACATTCACACACTGACAGCGGAGGGGGTTGTTGGCTCATCGTCATCTGGGCCAAGTGGCTTTAGTTCTGGGCACCTTTCTCCCTGCCTCTCTGCTGTACCTTCTTGTGACTGGAGGCTGATGGTTGATATTGTCTTTGAACCCTCAGGGGCAGGTCAACATAACACCCAAGAGGTCAACATGACGCGTCTCTACAATTCGTAGCCGCATTTCTGCAGACCCCTCTCTGATTGGTTGAGCTCCATTTCTGCAGACCCCTCTCTGATTGGTTGAGCGAAGCCCCTCTCTGATTGGAAATGTACTACCAGATTCGCGTATAACGTTATTTCGCGTGACTTCGCGGTTTATTCATAACGTTATGCACATTTCACAACACAGCCAGCTGTCAGAAACTGTACATTGTAACGTTGTTATTTCGCGGCCTGCCCATTTGATGTTCCCAAATCATATTCAGAAAGTATCACAGAGACTTCTATTGACCAAGGAATTAGTTATTATTAGTAAGACACAACATCTCCGTAGCAATTGACCACCAGACTCTTTCTCTTAAGGCATTAACTGGGTTAATTAATATAAATGTTATATTGTAACTGCAATTAAAACTTTGAATCTGAGAGAGCTCTGGTCAGCGAAGCCAGCGAGCGATTATTATTGGTTTTTAATGACAAACCAATTACATAATCCTATCCAACATATGTGTAAAGGCACACACAACATATTCCAGTTAACTGTATATTTTTTTAATGATTCGTTATGGCGTAATCAATACTTCCATGCATATAAATTGAGTTAGCGACCTCCATGTTTTGGGGCTATTCATCAGAAAACTTGGATCCGGGATTCGGCTCCCATCCGTCGGGCAACAACTGTGGGTTTTCAGCCTCTCTCTCTGGAGCTTAACGGAGTTTCGACTCCTGGCTAGAGGAGCTTGTCACGGCTCATGCGCATGCGCGCGCTCGGCCAATCAGAGAGGGGTCTGTAGAAATGGCCTCAACCAATCAGAGAGGGGTCTGCAGAAATGCGGCTACGAATTGTAGAGACGCCAACATGACACCCAAGAGGTCAACATGACACTCAAGAGAGTGGAGCATCTACAGACCCTATTGAGACCACCGGCACTACAACATGGTACTCACCTGTACAAAGTAGGCCTGTCCCAGACTAAGGATTTGTATAGTCGACTTTGATTGGCCAAAAATTGCCGATAGCCGAAGGGCTACTATAAATATATATTTTTTTTATTATTATATATATATTCATTCCATTTGGGCTGTGGGGGTGCTTAATGTCTGAAGAAGTCGACTGAAGGCTTCACCTTCACTTGTGTCTCACCAGACCATTTGAGGCAGTGAAGATGAACACATTGTTGTTTTAAGTTTATGTTAAGTTGTACATTTACGTTTGGTCCTCTTAAATGGGGGAATTAGAAATATAAAGGGCTACAGTTCATGGATGTAAAGACTCGCAAATGAAAGCTGAAAGTCTCTGCACTTTAACCTCAAAGCCGTTGTTCAATTTCAAATCCAAAGTGCTGGAGCACAGAGACAAAACAAGAGGTCCACTATCCTAAGACTACACTGTACTGTACATGCATGCAAGCACACATACTGTACCAATCATATGTTACCACCACATACAAATCCGCACGCACACACAAATGGATCGACACATGTATACTGTATATGTTGTGTCTGTCCACTGTCTGTTACTTGTTATCCCCCCCCCCCTATGTAAAGCGACCTTGGGTCTCTTGAAAGACGCTATATAAAATGAAGTTATTATTATTATTATTATTATTATTATTATTATTATTATTATTATTATTATTATTATTATTATTATTATTATTATTATTATTATTATTATTATTATTATTATTATATGCTCTCTCACTCACTCACACACACACACACACACACACACACACACACACACACACACACACACACACACACACACACACACACACACACACACTCACACACACACACACACACACACACACACACACACACACACACACACACACACACACATACACACACACACACACACACACACACACACACACACACACACACAAACACACACACACACACACAAGAGTGAATTTATTGCTGCCCTAATCCCTCAGATTAAGGCCATGAAGCCCGGTCTGGGCTGGTCTGGGCTGAAAATCCACTTTTTTCCTACTCTTTTCAGGCCGTGTTCTACTGCTCTTAAATAGTGTTCTTTATTCATCTAGCATTGCTGCTCAACGCTGAGCTAAAATCACGCTACACCTATCCAACTGGAAAACAAGCTCAGATTTAAAACCGCAATTCATAAAACATAATTCAGACACATTTTTAGACCCACCTAGCCCCACAAACAGTGCACATAGATCAGGATAGTTCAATCAAATCTGCTGTATGATTTGATCCCAAGTGATGTCATTCTGAACAAGGCCCCACCCCCTCTACGATGAGCTAGTCAAGATGAGAAGCACGTTCAGTCACAGACTCATACCCACCAGACACTCAACAAACCGCCTCGGCCAGTCCTTCATACTAGCGGCCATCAGGCTCCACAACAGTGTGCAGGGACTGCTGCCAGACATAGGAACCTAGTAGCTGACTCCCATCTAAAAGGACAATATACTTATCGCATACCTTATGCATACCGCACCTTATGTGAATACTGTATACTACATCAGAGCATGTATTTAGAATTTAGCATTTTAGCATTCTTAGATTATATATTAGATTAGAGTTAGACTATTGGATTATCAGATTATATATTGCATATATTTAGCATTTAGCATTTTAGCATTTTAGATTATATTAGATTCGATTTAGACTATTGGATTACTAGATTATATATAGCATATATTGTTTCTTTAGACTATATATTAGATTAGATTTAGATTATTAGATTATATATTGTAACCATATTTATTGTCAGGCAAAATAACTGAGAGGGCATACATACCCTCATCTCGCAACTTGCTGCCCATATGCGCATGTCCAGAGTTAACTATATTGTATATTGTTTACACTGCCTTTTATTCTATTTTTATTTGTAATTCTCCACTGTACTATAATTCTGTGACCTGTATGTCTTCTACTACCTGTACCTCCCCTCCCCCATGCTGCTAGGATGCCTAAATTTCCCCCAAGGGAATCAATAAAGGAATATCTTATCTGATCTTATCTTAAGGCACACACACGACTTAAGGGTGGCAGGATGGGAGGCATTCCTTCTCATGTCTGTTATATCTATAGGGTTTCCTCCAGGGTCACTGTGGCTGGGGAGGCCTCTGTACGCCTGTCTATCTCCAGGGCTGCCTGAAGGAGCCTGTGTCTCTGTACGCCTGTCTATCCCCAGGGCTGCCTGAGGGAGCATGTGTAGCGTGTTACTGTGCTGCAAAGAGCTCTGTGAAGATATGCAAGCTCTCCCACACAAACCAGCGGATGTGTCTACAGTCATGTACAGCGAACGATGCACTCCACGCGTCTTCTCAATAACATATAGGGTTCATATTTAATCTTTTCCCCCTGCATGATACACGATACATACATGATACATGATGTTTGTGTGTGTGTGTGTGTGTGTGTGTGTGTGTGTGTGTGTGTGTGTGTGTGTGTGTGTGTGTGTGTGTGTGTGTGTGTGTGTGTGTGTGTGTGTGTGTGTGTGTGTGTGTGTGTGTGTGTGTGTGTGTGTGTGTGTGTGTGTGTGTGTGTGTGTGTGTGTGTGTGTGTGTGTGTGTGTGTGTGTGTGTGTGTGTGTGTGTGTGTGTGTGTGTGTGTGTGTGTGTGTGTGTGTGTGTGTGTGTGTGTCGGCCCAGTGTCCTGACTCAGTCTACAGTACTACACATGAAAAAATTAAACTCTCCCAGATAGAGGTGCTGGCTGGGAAACACAACAGGAAACACAACAGGAAACACAATAGGAAACACAACAGGAAACACAACAGGAAACACAATAGGAAACACAACAGGAAACACAACAGGAAACACAACAGGAAACACAACAGGAAACACAACAGGAAACACAACAGGAAACATAACAGGCAGCTGCATGCTCATCTCTCCTCATTTTAGTTTATTACACCAATGGTTCAACAGCCTTCATCAAGGTGTTACCAACAGTGTAGCGTTACCTCTTTCAGTAGGTAAATACACACAGAGTAGAGCTGCTGCATTGCGTCAGTAGCATTAAAATTGATACAGTGCCACCTGCTGAATTCCATTAAGCCTACAAGCTGCTCTGTCCTTAAGGGGCTGCTCTGTCCTTAAGTCTATAAGCTGCTCTGTCCTTAAGGGGCTTCTCTGTCCTTAAGTCTACAAGCTGCTCTGTCCTTAAGTGGCTGCTCTGTCCTTAAGTGGCTGCTCTGTCCTTAAGTGGCTGCTCTGTCCTTAAGTCTACAAGCTGCTCTGTCCTTAAGTCTACAAGCTGCTCTGTCCTTAAGTGGCTGCTCTGTCCTTAAGTGGCTGCTCTGTCCTTAAGTCTACAAGCTGCTCTGTCCTTAAGTCTACAAGCTGCTCTGTCCTTAAGTGGCTGCTCTGTCCTTAAGTCTACAAGCTGCTCTGTCCTTAAGTCTACAAGCTGCTCTGTCCTTAAGGGGCTGCTCTGTCCTTAAGTCTACAAGATGCTCTGTCCTTAAGTGGCTGCTCTGTCCTTAAGTCTACAAGCTGCTCTGTCCTTAAGTCTACAAGCTGCTCTGTCCTTAAGTCTACAAGCTGCTCTGTCCTTAAGTCTACAAGCTGCTCTGTCCTTAAGCCTACAAGCTGCTCTGTCCTTAAGTCTACAAGCTGCTCTGTCCTTAAGTGGCTGCTCTGTCCTTAAGTCTACAAGCTGCTCTGTCCTTAAGTGGCTGCTCTGTCCTTAAGTGGCTGCTCTGTCCTTAAGTGGCTGCTCTGTCCTTAAGTCTACAAGCTGCTCTGTCCTTAAGTGGCTGCTCTGTCCTTAAGTGGCTGCTCTGTCCTTAAGTGGCTGCTCTGTCCTTAAGTCTACAAGCTGCTCTGTCCTTAAGTCTACAAGCTGCTCTGTCCTTAAGTCTACAAGCTGCTCTGTCCTTAAGTCTACAAGCTGCTCTGTCCTTAAGTGGCTGCTCTGTCCTTAAGTCTACAAGCTGCTCTGTCCTTAAGTCTACAAGATGCTATGTCCTTAAGTGGCTGCTCTGTCCTTAAGTCTACAAGATGCTCTGTCCTTAAGTGGCTGCTCTGTCCTTAAGTGGCTGCTCTGTCCTTAAGTGGCTGCTCTGTCCTTAAGTCTACAAGCTGCTCTGTCCTTAAGTGGCTGCTCTGTCCTTAAGTGGCTGCTCTGTCCTTAAGTCTACAAGATGCTCTGTCCTTAAGTGGCTGCTCTGTCCTTAAGTGGCTGCTCTGTCCTTAAGTGGCTGCTCTGTCCTTAAGTCTACAAGCTGCTCTGTCCTTAAGCCTACAAGTGTTATGTCCTTAAGCCTACAAGCTGCTCTGTCCTTAAGTCTACAAGCTGCTCTGTCCTTAAGCCTACAAGTGTTATGTCCGTAAGCCTACAAGTGTTATGTCACACCAGTTCATGGACTATTCTCCCCTGCTCTACCTCTCCCCATCACTGTATGTTTGTTCCTTGTATTTCTGTCCTTTAGTGTTCTTTCCCTTTTCTCTCTCTTACTCTCTCTCTCTCCCCTTCTCTCTCTTGCCCTTCTTAATGTTCCCCTTTTAGTCTAGTGTTTTTCTTGTATTAGGTTTACTGTCTAGTTTTAGTCCTTAGCTTGCCCTTAGCTTAGCTTAGCTGAGCATGCCTGTCCAGTCTTAGTATTTGTAGTTACTGTCTAGTCTAGTACTGTCTGTTATTAGCTTGTCTACTTGTTCTGTCCCATTGTTGTGTGTCTTGCCATCCGTAGTTGTAGTTCTTTGTTGTTTCCTGTAGTAGTAATAATAATAATAATAATAATAATAATAATAATAATAATAATAATAATAATAATAATAATAATAATAATAATAATAATAATAATAATACAATTTATTTGTATAGCACCTTTCATACATAAACTGCAGCTCAAAGTGCTTCACAACAGAAAAAAGACAGGCATAAAATGAGCACATAAAGTGCAGACATATAAAATCACAGTTTTTTACATTAGGATCTAACATCCCAACAGGCCACCTTGTTTATGGTTTGATTAAGTTTTAAATAGACAATAATAAAAAAAAGTAAGATAAAATAGACAGAGTAAAATAGTGCAATAGTGCAGTGCAATACAATTGTAGAATAGAATAGATAAAAAAAATTATATATTTTACAGTGCAATAAAATAGTTCTGGATTACTGTTCAACAGTTCAAAGTTGTCTTTACCTTCTCTGTTTGGTATCCACAGTTTAAAACATGACAGTCCTCCCTCCTGTCTTATACCCACTTTGACCCTTTGAACCTCCCATCATAGCCCTTTTACACCGGCCAGGCTGCGTGTAGTCTTTTACCAACAAACTTGCAGTTCTGCATTCAGGTTCTGCGATCTGATTGGCCACTGATGTACGCTCTCTCTACGCCCAAACAGCGCGTTACGCTAGTTCTGCCTCTAACAGCCTGCAGCCTGCTAGCATTATCCAATTCATATAAATCGAAATAACGTATTGTTTTCATCTCTCTATATTAACGTGATTCCATCAACACAACATAAATGTTCAAAACACAACCTCATTATTGCGCGATCTTGCAGTGATTTGAAGCTGTTTACGTTGGGTGGACGAGCAGTGAGTTTTAATATCTTGATTATTCGGGTAGCTATAATCCGCCTAAGGTCAGGAGGCGGTCATTGCTGCATACAAAGTGTAGCCATGTGTGCTTTTGAGCTGTTTCTACTTGTATCTAGGTTTGAGCAGCTGACAGGTAGCCATTCAATGTCGAGCTCTTGTGGAGTGGAGTTCCATAAGAACGGCAGCCACATCAGACGACAGACGACTGGTGTTGAAACATGCCAGTTATTAGGCTACCTTCTAACGCCGGAGTGAGCATGGCATAAGAATAGCCTACCAGTAGCCTAAAAATTGCATGAGCATTCTATTTGTAGGTAATATGCTCTTTAGATCACAGGCTGGTCATGCATAATCTCGCCCACCAGACTCTTCTACCAAATTGACTAGGTCATGCAAGTCAATCAATAGATTACACTTTCTGTAGGCGTTAGGAAACTTACCGCGGAGTTGGGGGGGCAGAACTAGCGTATGTCAGTGGCCAATCAGATCGCAGAACCCGAACGCAGAACTGCAAGTTTGTTGGTAAAAGACTACACGCGGCCAGGCTCCGTGCTGGAGCCGGTTCCGGAACGTAATCGCGCACCGGCTGGCGTGTTCAGACCGGGATTAATTGGTTCAGAACGTGACAAATCGGTGCTCAGCTGGCACCGGAAAATTGTTGTTTTTTCCTCGCGAACCGTGACATCATCAGTGGGCGTGTCATATTCTAGGCTGTGAAGACGGGGAAAGTAGAGAGTCGGCATTGCACTCAAACCGATTCATTCAACAGGAAGCGATTTGCGAATACAATACACCATCCAACCATGACTTGTTTTAATGGGTATCATATAGTAGTAAGTCCTACTGTAGAACACGACATAATAGCATGATATCTGATTTATTAATGCCAATAATGGACGACGACCGCAATTGGCACTTGGAAAGTGTAAATGATGGATTAGTCAGTAGCAATTCATGATGCCTTGTTTAGCTCAACTGGTTAGTGCCCTGCCTGTGGACCATATGGTCCCCAGTTTGAATCTCTTGGATACTTCTTTCTTTTCTGTACCGTTAATTAATTTATCCACTCTGGTTGATAAGATAAGATTCCTTTATTGATCCCCTGAAATTCAGGCATCATAGCAGCATGGGGGGGTACACAGGTAGTAAAAACAACACAAGCAGTGTAAACAAATAAGTCAATATAATTGACTATCTAACCAACTGAAATATACAGTATTCACAGTATCACAGTATTCACATAAGGTGCAGTATGCATAAGGTGGTGTTATTGTCCTTTTTGGGACACCAGAGTGGATAAATTATTTAACGTTACAAAAAAAAAAGTAAGCAAGAGATTCAAACTGGGGACCATATGGTCCACAGGCAGGGCACTAACCAGTTGAGCTAAACAAGCCGTCATGAATTGCTACTGACTAATCCATGATTTACACTTTTCAAGTGCCAATTGCGGTCGTCGTCCATTATTGGCATTAATAAATCAGATATCATGCTATTATGTCATGTTCTACAGTAGGACTTACTACTATATGATACCCATTAAAACAAGTCATTCGAATAATAGAAGCATACTTTGGTGGAACTATTAATTTCAAACGTATACAGCGTGTGTGTGCTTTTGTGTGTGCACTCTCGCGTTGAGGCTCGCTCTCCACGCAATATTTTTACCTGAGTAACGCCCCCGTTGATGACGGAGACGGTGGAATGTTGGTTCTGCTTAAATGGGTGTAAACGCGGGGTGGTTCGTCCAGAGAGCACCAAGGTTCAGAGGGTTCAGAACGGAGCTGGAGTTTGAACCGGAGCCCGGGCGGTTTAAAAGCGCTTGTGTGGGTCCATTATTGTTGTTGTTACCCTGTCCATGTTCCATGTTCTAGCAAAGTAAGTGTTTCCATGTTTAGTGTTTTCGTGTTTAACTCTTAGTGTAATTTTTCCCCTCTTACAACGTTCGCTGAGAGGTTTTGGTTTTTGTGTTTTTTCCTATACCTTTGTTTTTGTGTTGGAGTTCATTATAAATAAAGATCCATTAACTCACTGCCCGCCTGGTCTTGTCTGCTCCTGGGTCCTGTTGCGTCGCCACACAAAATCCCCACACAAGGGGGCTGCTCTGTCCTTGTTAGAAATCTAGTCCTTGGAGATGTTAGATTTACGACTGAAAGGGGATCCTGAGAGTGGTCAAGGAGGAGGTACGAGTGATGGAGCCGTCCTGGATGTGTCTCCTGGGCTCCCCAAGGGCATCCCAGGGCAGAAGTGATGGTGTCCTCCGTGCCGTCTGTCCGTCATCTGCAGCGTTTCTCCAGGACACAGCGGGGGGAGAGATGTGACGGTTCACACCTCTCTCCACCCCCTGCCTCTTACACACAAACACATTCACATGCTACTGTACCAACACTGAAGTCCAGTCTAGTCATACTGCATATACTGTAAATAATGTACTGTGTATAAGGCAGGCCACTGCCTCTGTGAAGTGGACTGATTGGTGTAGAAGCTAAAAACATGTTGAGTAGCACCGCTTGTGGTCTCCAGCACTGTCATAGGAGGACTGACCCTTGACATAATAATGATAATAAAACATTTTAATATAGCGCCTTGCATATAGTATCTCAAAGGACTTTATAGACATTGCATGACATGGAGTCAGGCTGCATTCCAAACAAGTCGATCCTTTCGCTTGTTCCTTTCCTGATTCACAGCATTATTCTTTCAGATCAATCTGCCAGAATGTTCACATAAAATAATGGTAAATGATGCATTTATATCGTGCAATTTGTTCCTCACATTTTACCCATTCACTCACACATTCAAACACCGACGGCAGAGGCAACCATGCAAGGTGCCGACCTGCTCATCGGGAGCAGTTAGGGGTTAAGTGTCTTGCTCAAGGACACTTCGACACGCTGCCCAGGAGGAGTGGGAATCGAACTGGGAACCTCTGGATTACCAGACGACTGCTCTACCTCACGAACCACTGTCGCCCCACGTTATATACACATCTTGACCTTTTTGTGTATATTCCAGTATTACATGTCATTACGCATCGATGCTGGTGTGTCATAGGGTTTGGTTGCATCGCAGAAAGATCTCTCTCTTAGGCTCGGAAGCACTAGGATGATTTAATCTTTCATTATACAAATGCTTTGAACATGTGAGGTAGCCATAGCTAAATCTCTCCCCAGCAACAGTACAGTGTGGATGATTAAACACGTAGATGAGATGAACAGCTCCACTGCTATCTCTGTTGAACATTAAACTCTCCAACAATGGACTTTTTGTTAAAGATTCTGGGATGAAACCAGTACCTGTTACAATCTGCCAACAATAAATACGTCTGCCTAATAAGATAAGATAAGATAAGATATTGATCCCCTTGGGGAAATGCAGGCATCATAGCAGCATGGGGAGGGGGAGGGGAGGTACAATTATGGACATGGTAATAGTAGAATACATAAATATAGGCAATAGAATTATAGTAAAGATAAAAATAAGTTAACGCTGAATATAAGCATACGAGCAAGTACGCAGTGTAATCAAAGGTGCAGATGAGGGTCTGTATGCCCTATCAGTTATATTATACATTACAATAAATATGGTCAATAACACTTAGAATGTGAATATATACTGTGAGTAAGTAAAGTATACAATATACACAGGATTGGTATACACAAGGTACCCTAACTGGCATGATGTACGTCATACGTAATAATACATACATACAGGGAACAAACCAAACTTTACAAAGCAAAGTAAAGCTGGGATATAAAACCTGGGGCTGCTCCATAGACAATGAATAGGGATCTGACTTTATGAGGCCATAACATGTTTGTGTGAGCTTTTACACCAAAACGAGGTTTATAGTCTAGCATTGCTAGAAGGTCTGAACCAGAATTCAAACCTAATTTGGGTATAAGAGCTCACACAAACATTTATATGGCCTCATAAAGTCAGAACCCCATTCATTGTCTATGGAGCAGCCCCATATTCTACATCCCAGTGACATCACTGGTTGGAGGGTCCTCTCCACATAAATCTATGATTTCTAGCTTTAAGAGAGAGTGGCTCATGTTCACAAATATTTACTTAATTTTCCTGTGGCAATTGATGGGTGGTATACCCCTTTACAGAGAATGAAATCAGATGTTCTTTGTCCATATACTGTATGCAATCAATTTCATTTGAACAATGTTTCGACGTAAAGCCTTCTTCTGGTACTGGAGACACGGATCATCTTTAAAAACATATTTAATAGGTTGCAAACAAATTCACTGGTGGAATTTAAATATTTAGATATGTTTCTAAAGATGATCCGTGTTTCCAGTACCTTCCTTTCTGATGACTATGGTCCTCATCTGAACATGTTTAGGTTCTGGACTATATGGTCTTTATCTGAGCAGCACCCGTCCTCGTCTGAACATGTTTAGGTTTAGGACTATAATTATGGTCTTTATCTGAGCAACACCAGTCCTCGTCTGACGCTGTCCTGTGGGCATGGAGCTGTCCTGTCCTGTGGGCATGGAGCTGTCCTGTGGGCATGGAGCTGTCCTGTGGGCATGGAGCTGTCCTGTGAGCATAGAGCTGTCCTGTGGGCATGGAGCTGTCCTGTGGGTATGGAGCTGTCCTGTGGGCATGCAGCTGCACTGTGGGCATGGAGCTGTCCTGTGAGCATGGAGCTGTCCTGTGGGCATGGAGCTGTCCTGTGAGCATGGAGCTGTCCTGTGGGCATGGAGCTGTCTTGTGAGCATGGAGCTGTCCTGTGAGCATGGAGCTGTCCTGTGGGCATGGAGCTGTCCTGTGGGCATGGAGCTGTCATGTGGGCATGGAGCTGCACTGTGGGCATGGGGTCCTGTCCTGTGGGCATGGAGCTGCACTGTGGGCATGGGGTCCTGTCCTGTGGGCATGGAGCTGTCCTGTGGGCATGGAGCTGTCCTGTGGGCATGCAGCTGCACTGTGGGCATGGGGTCCTGTCCTGTGGGCATGGAGCTGTCCTGTGGGCATGGAGCTGCACTGTGGGCATGGGGTCCTGTCCTGTGAGCATGGAGCTGTCCTGTCCTGTGGGCATGGAGCTGTCCTGTCCTGTGGGCATGGAGCTGTCCTGTCCTGTGGGCATGGAGCTGTCCTGTGGGCATGGCACTGACCTGTGGGCATGGAGCTGTCCTGTGGGCATGGAGCTGTCCTGTCCTGTGAGCATGGAGCTGTCCTGTCCTGTGGGCACAGAGCTGTCCTGTGTCTACACTCAATCAAAATGCCATCTTGTGGATGCAATATACATGATACAATACCTTACATCATCTATAATACCATTTTTACAACATTAACTTCAGAACAGAAGTCCATCATAACAAGGCTGTCTTTGTTTTTTCAGATGGTACAACATCCAGTCTAAAGGGGTCCTTCTAATCACCCCAAAGTACCAGAAAATACCCCAAAGTACCCCAAAATACCCCAAAGTACCACGAAATACCCCAAAGTATACCCAAAAGAACCCCAAAATACCCCAAAGTACCCCAAAATACCCCAAAGTACCCCAAAGTATACCCCGAAATACCCCAAAATACCCCAAAGTACCCCAAAGTATAATCCCAGAATACCCCAAAGTACCCCAAAATACCCCAAAGTATACCCCAAAATACCCCAACGTACACCCCAAAATACCCCAAAGTACCCCAAAATACCCCAACGTATACCCCAAAATACCCCAAAATACCCCAACGTATACCCCAAAATACCCCAACGTATACCCCAAAATACCCCCAAAGAACCTAGAAAAAGAATGTATTAATGCCGGTCTAAAGATCCTTGTAATGCGCGATATCAATTATGAATGCTGCCGTGTCAGACGTTCCAGACAGTTACCTAAGAAACATCACCAGCACCGACTTTCAAACCATTTAGGATCACCTGAGGAAGAAACGAGCACAGACCACTTTAACATAACCTTTAATCAGAGCAGCATAACTGGACCACATACCACTTTAACATAACCTTTAATCAGAGCAGCATAACTGGACCACATACCACTTTAACATAACCTATAATCAAAGCAGCATAACTGGACCACATACCACTTTAACATCACCTTTAATCAGAGCAGCATGACTGGACCACATACCACTTTAACATAACATTTAGAGGTCAATGGACAGAGGCTTGAAAGCTCCCAAGCACTGGAATACACAAACATCATGTAGAATGCATACTTTTACTTTAGACACTTACATTTACATTTAGTCATTTAGCTGACGCTTTTATCCAAAGCGACTTACAAGTTCTGTACGACAAGTCATCAGGAAGGGCTGAGTTACTCAGCTGAGTAACAATGTTCATCAAAGTGTTGAGTGCTACAGTGTAATTTAGTTTATTAGGACAAGTGCATGACAGTAAGGTTTTCAGATAATGGTACTTTCAATAGCAAATACTTCTCTACTTTTCCTTAGGTATAATTTGAATGGAGGACTTTTACCAGACTACTCATTTATCTGGGTATTTCTACTTTTACTTAAGTAAAGGAACTGTGTACTTCTTCCACCACTGCCTGTTACATACTGCTAATGAAACTAACATCACAGAAATAACATCTGATGGAAAAAGGACTAACAACTGACAGATGAATAGCTTTGACTGTACAGAGTATAAGATATGAAAACCAAGCAGCCTTACTGTCACTTATAAACGCAGCTCTGTCCCTTTTGAACAGCTAAACATTATTTATGGGATCTATAGACAGCGTAACTGCTATAATGTGAAACACGCAAGTTCCATGTATTTTTAAATGGCGGAATCACAGGAATTGATGGGATCTCTGACAGATATTCCATCTTACTCTCCTCCTTCACGCTTCTTTTAACACTCGAGTAGCGTGAAGAAGACACCAGTGGGATAATTAGTTAGACTAGAAGTCTTTATTTGTCATGCAGTTTTTTAACACACACACGCGAGATGGGCGACCCACAGGAACACACACACACATGCACTGAGTCGCCGATGAAATGTCTCTCTGCACTTTTCCCATCCCGTTGTCCTTCCCCCCATCGGCAGCCGGGAGCAGATAGGGCGTCAACGTGAGCCGCGCCCCGGGGACCAATCCAAGTGCTCCTGTCTGTCTTCGTCAAGGACGCCACAGCGTTAGCGATCTGTTGTGCATGTTTTTCGATTGGGTTTATCTTATCGGGGGGGGGGGGGGAACCCTTGCGAGCACGTGAACGAGGGCGGGGGGCATGTGAACAAGGGATGGGGGAGGGGGGCATGTGAACGAGGGAGGGGGGGCATGTGAACTTGAGGAAAGGTTTGTTCTTGTGCCTAAACAGATGTGTGTATAAGTTAACAGGGGCATTAATAACAAATAAAAACAGCCCAGAGGAGTAAAGGGAAGCTGTATCAGCTTCAACCTTGGTGACATGTGAGAAAGAGGGGTACATCTAGATGGCAGGTGAGACAGAGGGGTACATCTAGATGGCAGGTGAGACAGAGGGGTACATCTAGATGACATGTGAGAAAGAGGGGTGCATCTAGATGGCATGTGAGACAGAGGGGCACATCTAGATGACATGTGAGACAGCGGGGTACATCTAGATGGCATGTGAGACAGAGGGGTACATCTAGATGGCAGGTGAGACAGAGGGGCACATCTAGATGGCAGGTGAGACAGAGGGGCACATCTAGATGGCAGGTGAGACAGAGGGGCACATCTAGATGGCAGGTGAGACAGAGGGGTACATCTAGATGGCAGGTGAGACAGAGGGGTACATGACATGTGAGACAGAGGGGTACATCTAGATGGCAGGTGAGAAAGAGGGGTACATCTAGATGGCATGTGAGACAGAGGGGTACATCTAGATGGCAGGTGAGACAGAGGGGCACATCTAGATGGCAGGTGAGACAGAGGGGCACATCTAGATGGCAGGTGAGACAGAGGGGCACATCTAGATGGCAGGTGAGACAGAGGGGTACATGACATGTGAGACAGAGGGGTACATCTAGATGGCAGGTGAGAAAGAGGGGTACATCTAGATGACATGTGAGAAAGAGGGGTACATCTAGATGGCAGGTGAGACAGAGGGGCACATCTAGATGACATGTGAGAAAGAGGGGTACATCTAGATGGCAGGTGAGAAAGAGGGGCACATCTAGATGACATGTGAGAAAGAGGGGTACATCTAGATGGCATGTGAGACAGAGGGGCATCTAGATGGCATGTGAGAAAGAGGGGTACATCTACAGTGTAGATGGCAGGTGAGACAGAGGGGCATCTAGATGGCATGTGAGACAGAGGGGTACATCTACAGTGTAGATGGCAGGTGAGACAGGGGTACATCTAGATGGCAGGTGAGACAGAGGGGCATCTAGATGGCAGGTGAGACAGAGGGGTACATCTACAGTGTAGATGGCAGGTGAGACAGAGGGGCATCTAGATGGCAGGTGAGACAGAGGGGTACATCTACAGTGTAGATGGCAGGTAAGACAGAGGGGCATCTAGATGGCATGTGAGACAGAGGGGTACATCTACAGTGTAGATGGCAGGTGAGACAGAGGGGCATCTAGATGGCAGGTGAGACAAAGGGGCATCTAGATGGGAATTCCTAGCGGGTACTGAGTGTAGCTCATGATAATCATGCTAGTATCCACACATAGTGACTCCGATATAGAAAGAGCTGTCATCACCCTACAGCCTCGGGAACTGAATGTGTCCATTTTCATACAAATATATTATTCAGACACGTTATAAGTATGTTCCCATATGTTTTCCATCCAAATGTCTTTTTCATTTTCTACATGGAAGGAAACAAGGATGAACGATGTTATACGAAGGATATTATATGAATTATGTTATACGAAGGATGTTATAGAATATAGAGAACTGTTATACCGTGTCATGGTTTCAAACTGTACATATTGGGTATACAGCATCATACGTTCCAACTGAGCCTAATGTTAATCAATGTTTTACTGTTTTCCCCTGAGTGATGTTGACCTCACTTTAAACTCTGCTATTGGGACTCTGTGAGACTTTATTGATTGATTGATTGATTGATTGATTGATTGATTGATTGATTGATTGAAAACTTTATTAACAGATTGCAGAATGGGTACAATACAGTACAGCTCAATACACACAATTGTTAAGGGGATGCAGACCTGAGAAAGACTATCGTCTTGTTTACATCAGGGTCCCCCATTTTCAATTCATCATAACATATATGACATACACGACATACAGATAGACAGTACTGCTACGTCTATACATTTATGACATACCAGATTTACAAATACAGTACTGTTTGTGATACCAAAAGAGTCTAAAAAAGAGAGTATATACATTTGACATAGAAACTGTACATTGGAGGAGGTTGGGTAGGTGGGGAAGTGTATTGATCAGTATGGATTTCACCATAATGCAGGTTGTAAAAAGCAGTTGTGAGATCTCTTCAAAAGAAGATCTATGAGACTCCAGTGTAATCAGCGGTGATGCAGTCAGATGTAAGAATAGAAAGACTTGAAAGCATGTGGTTAATGAGAACAGGGAGGAGGAGGAGGAGGAGGAGGAGGAGGAGGAGGAGGAGGTGCCAGAGGAGGTGCCGGAGGAGGTGCCGGAGGAGGTGGGGGTTGTACGGTTACAAACAATGAAAGACAATGTTCCAGAGATGGGATCTAGGGCTGGGCAATTAATCACATTTTATTTTCAATTACGATTTTGGCAGCCATTGATTACGAAAACAAGATAATCATAAAGATAAAGCTTTTGGGCCAGGTCATGTTTTTAATCCAGGTCATGTTTTTAAACCAGGTAATGTTTTTAAAACAGGTCATGTTTTTAATCCAGGTCATGTTTTTAAAACCGGTCATGTTTTTAATCCAGGTCATGTTTTCAAACCAGGTCATGTTTTAATCCAGGTCATGTTTTTAAAACAGGTCATGTAGGTCATGTTTTCAAACCAGGTCATGTTTTTAATCCAGGTCATGTTTTAATCCAGGTCATGTTTTTAATCCAGGTCATGTTTTTAAACCAGGTCATGTTTTTAATCCAGGTCATGTTTTTAAACCAGGTCATGTTTTTAATCCAGGTCATGTTTTTAAAACAGGTCATGTTTTTGTTTTTCAGTTGAATTATATTTAAAGTTCCACTGTTAAAAAGACAAATTATTATTATTAAGTTCAATAAATGCCACATCTTCCAAATCACAACTCAAAGAGGGCAACCAGGGTGCATATGAATATAATATCTGAACTTCAAAGTCAACTGACCTCATTATGCTTCACATCAAGTTCTGAGGATCTCTCATCTTCAGTGTGACTAGTCTGATCAAATACAATACATTGTACATTATTCTATTCAAACGTATGTATGTAATTATTATATGTAGATTACTAGATATATGAGCTGGTATGTGATTCCTGGCATGCTACCCAGTAGCCTAGGAGTGAAATATCACAGGCTGGCCTTCATCAGAATTCAGAGCAGCATGTTTGGCATCGCTCTCCAGCCACAAACATACACAATTCACCATCATCATCATCACCATAATCATGATTCTATACCGCAGTACGTCACGCATCACATCACCTGTAATGCAATCTGTAACAGCTAAGCTACACAGTGTAACACCTGCTGCTTCCTGGCTGGTTATGTACCACTACGCTTTGCTAGCTTCATATCACAACTGTATATACCACTACACTTTGCTCACTTCCTATCACAGCTGTGTATCATGTACTGCTACGCTTTGCTAGCTTCATATCACAGCTATATGTACCACTACACATTGCAAATTAGCATAGACTAAAATTTACTTTAGATCTTCCAGGCAACGGTACAATCATCATGTAATTTTATTTGACTTACTCAAGCATTTTATATTAACCTAAACATAAAATATGTGCCACTTAGCCTACTTGATATCTTCAGAACAAAATATTTTCAAGTCGCATTCGATTCATCACGGCAGCGCCCAGTAAACAGAAAGACTCTCTCTTGAAATGTTGGGAAGTTGGTACCATTTCAATAACCTCGGGGGAAGTGTTTGACAAATAAGTGGCCCGGATTTTATGTTCAGGTAATTCTTCCAAGTACAATTAAATTGCATGACATTTAGCTGGGAAAGGAGCAAAGCTCAGCATGTAACATATCTGAGGCACATGTTCTGGTGGCGCACACTCACGCGCACACACACACACACACACACACACACACTCACGCGCACACACACACACACACACACACACACACACACACACACACACACACACACACACACACACACACACACACACACACACACACACACACACACACACACACACACACACACACACACACACACACACACACACACACACACACACACACACACACACACACACACAGTAAACAGTGGGGAGACACCCTGAGGGGAGGGTCATCACACAGCAGGTGCATTTTTATAAAGTTGAACACCATTTATCACCAGCTGTTGCAGCAGAGGAGTGGAGAGGGCGAGAGGCGGAGGGGAACAGATACACGAAAAAGCAATTAATTTGAAATGGCATCAGTGGCCAATACACTAACGCAAGACCAGCGTACACTGCAGGGTGCTGTTGCATAACTGTTGATAAGTGCACATATGTCGTCACATTATGAACTATTAAATACTCTCAGGAGAATTGGATGGACATTTCTTTTATTGTCTTCGACTAAATTAATTCTTAGACGACTTACGTTAATAGTCATACAACTGGGCGGCTAGGTGGTGCAGTGGGCAAGGCGCTCACCACCAATGCAGGAGACGCTGGGTTCGAGCCCAGCTCTCCACATTGCTATCAGCTTGGCTGGTCGTTCATACTAATACATTTGGCAGTATTAGGGGGTGGGAAGCTGATGGGTGGGGATCGGACGTTGTGGACAGCGACTCCTACAGGTTGGTTGGTGCGCCTGTGCAGTAGAATCAGGAAGCAACGGGGGCGGCGTGCCCTCCAAACGCAGACCCCTGACGCTGAAAGATCGCGCTGTGCAGGTGAAAAGATGCGACGGCTGCTACCTCGAGTACCGGAGGGGACACGTGCAATGTATGGCTTCGTCCACATTACAGCCGGCTTGTGGGAGGCATGGCCTAACAGCGTTCGAGACAGGGGAGGGTAGAATTGGATGATACGAAATTGGGATGGGAGAAAAATAGAAAATGGGAGAAAAAGTAGACAAAAAAAATAGTCATACAACTTAGTTAAAGTAAAAAAAGAAAAAATAATAATATATATATATATTTTTTTTTCTTTTTTTTATCATTCCATTTGGGCTGTGGGGGGTGCTTAATGTCTGAAGGAGTCGACGGAAGGCTTATTGTCCTCTGCAAAAGCATGCAATTGGTCCACTGATGGATACATCTTGATATTTGTCGTGTGTTCATTAGATGGGAGAAATCCTCTTTCAGTGCCTCTGTGCCTGTTTTCTTAGGCAGTTAGCCTCTGGTATGCGTGCCATTAGCGTTAGCCACGCTTCTAGGCCTTTTTTCTTTTGGAAAGAATGATACTAAAATAATAATAAAAATAAAAAAAAATAACTATAGGCCTAATAATTTATAATTTATTTTTTATTTTTGTAATGACCAGACAAAATACAAAACACTGCTTCAAATGACTTAAAAGGCATTAAACAAATCGCTGCCATGTTGTTTTTATTGCAGGGAACATTTTGGAATGCATTGCAGAATGAGCTCACTAAAATTAAATATGACCAAGAGATTTGAGAGATCTAAAACCAAATCAATTACAATTGTATAGACGTTATCTATTTTTAGACAGGAAAGACAATTGAAACTCTGTTTTGTATATTAATGATGTGCGTGCCTATATGAAAGTGGCAGCAACGTAAGCTCTATCTATTGTAACGTAAAGTAGATAATCTGTTTGAAGAGGACGACACCACTGGCTACCGACATCAGCCACTGACTACATTAGGAGGCGGATGACAAATACAGATTTCACAGAAATGTCTAAAAAAAAATCCTAATGATGAGCTTACAGCCTTATGTAACATCCTCATTGCACAGCGAGCACAGTCACGTCTGTGTGGTGTATTGCATCAATAATACACCCATAACTCATCCATCCATGTCGGATGAGTGAGGGGGGGGGGGGGGGGGTTGCTACAGGCAGAGGTATGTAGATCCAGGCCCAGATGGTTATCCTTGGCATAGACCTGTGGATGTGTGAAGTATTAGATATGACCCTGACCATCGATTCATCCACAGATGACTATTTTCACTGCTCAGAATACTGATGGTGGAATCCTGGTTTTCCCCGGCAACAGGGCTTCTCCACTAATATAGCAACCAGCACACGTGTCAGATGTGGGGTTTTCTCTCTCTCTCTCTCTCTCTCTCTCTCTCTCTCTCCTCTCTCCTCTCTCTCTCTCTCCTTTTCCTCCAACCTTTTCCTCTTGCCGTGTTCTCCATCAGATGCAGGCTTGTACCGGCAGTCCTCCCAAGGCAGTCGGTCACCTGCTCTCAACATGCTTCGCAAAGGAGGAGAATCCCCCTTCAGTCCAGTTTTAACCATTTCACTAGCACCACTACAGACAGTTCTATGACGTTAATGGATTGCTCAGCACCTGTTCTGCACTGTACTTCACTTCGTGCACGTGCACTGAATAAAACATTCCCACCATGTACCTTTACATCCCAACATCCGTCTGACCACACCCCTTCCGCCTTACCTTCATAAGCAGGTGTGTGGTCACCCCATTTGCCTCCTTCTAACTTTCACCACAAGGAAGTGCCTTCGGTAGATCCCCACTTGACGAGGTTGTTAGTAGAAGAAAGTTGGAAAACAAGAGATACGTTGACATCATATCTTTATTTTCTCTCTCACTATTTTCGAGAAAATACGGCGATATTGTCTTCATTACTGGAGTGTCTGGAAGATGATGATCATTCTAAACCTCCACCGGTTTTTCCGTATTAGGGGCTCGCGTCGCTAATATACTCCCCAAACTGCAGTCCTCCTTTGCTGCGGCTGGATGGGTTTGACCCTCCTGCTATGCAGCTGGACTGTGGAAGTCTGTTGTGAGGGACTGGTTGGTTTTCAAGCCTGGGTGAGTAATGTTTGCTTGCGAGCACCACTTGTCTGTTAGTGCTATGGGGGTTAGCTGACAATTTTTACGAAAGCCGGCCCCAGATTAGGGTCCTCTGTTCAGCCTCTTAGGCGACGGCGGAGGATCTTGGTCTGAAGCCCATTATAGTCAACTAGTGGGCCGCGCCCAGGAACTGGTGATCCCAGGATTCTCTGGACGAGCGGATGCTTCTCTGTCACCGTGTAGGCCCCATCTTTCATATACAAATGAGAGTATACCCTAACGAGGAAATGTGGGCATGGATGTTCGTTATCGGAAGATCCATGTTCAAGTCGGCTGCAGCCCAGATGGGACTTGTGCTGGCTCCACCGGATGTCTGGTAAAATCACTGTTGTAAACTCTTTTTCTCTTCTCTCTTAAAGGATGAGGAGGGTTTCAGACAGCGGCCTGTCTGAAGTGTGGCTTGTTATGTCATTGTATACAGTTCAGGTGATATCTGCTTAAGCTTGCGTGCTAGTTGTGGACTACTGTTTTAGCCATGTCAGCTGCTAGCTGCGCAGCGGTTAGCTGCGGCGTTAGCTCGCTGTGTTTACCAGGCTGGTATACGTTAGCTTGTTGCTATCAGCCGAATGGCTGTTAGCTTAATGCTACACTGTTGAACGTTTTCTGTGACTATAACATGCCTTAAACACTCTGATTACGACGTCATCTTTGACAGAGGATGTTAGTCGAACCTACCGGGAGCCCGGCCGGCGAGGACTGCGTCAACATGGAGAACCGTAGCGGCTGGGTGGCGCAGCGACGCTGCCCTTGTCGTCAACACAGGAATGCTGTGTTTAACGTCGGTGCCCCGTTAGCCAGACTGCAGTTCGCTTGGCCTGCGCTCACGGTAGGAAGGTCCCGACCAGACCTTAAACACGTCTTCTTCCTTCCCTTCTAAATGTTTTGTAATAACGATGTTTTCCAAAACGGGTGTTGCTGCAATACATTGAGGATACAACGCGTGTTGTGTGTGAATTGTCTTGTCACTGGTATAGCTTCTTCTCCATACAAATCGGGTTGTTGTTTACATGTGTAAAAATGATCTGGTTAGTTGTGTTGAGAACATCATGTGTGTTCATGTACCGTGAACTCACAACTAAGGGGGTTAATTAACCTATAAAGCTATGCTTAGTGGAAGCTATCGCCACTGGAAAACAAACTCCCGGATCTACACATTTTTCTCCCCGACAAAACCTTACCTGTCCTCCGGACCGGTCCTGTGTGTGTCCCTCCATCTGCTCCTGGCTGTCTGCTGTCGGCTAAACCAGCCACCCGCTGCTGGCACTGCCCTCGCGCTGGTTTGCGGGTTCCCATCTCCTCGGGTGAGTGTCGGCGATACTACACTACTGCCCTCACTCTCCTCTCGGTCTTGGCTGCTGGTATGGCGCGGTCAGGTCGGCCCGCTACGCGGGCTTGGTCTGGAGCCGGCTACTACACGCTGCTCCAAAACAACAACACTCTCTCTCCCAGTATCCAGCTGCAACTCTGGAGTGCTCCCATTGTCCAGCTGCAGCCCCGGAGTGATCCGCTCAACATTCTACTCCAACTCTCCGCCCTCCAGCTACTACCAACTTTTAACCCACTCCTGCTCCTATTCTACACCCAACTCGGACTCCTGCTTCTCCTACCGTTTTCCCCTTGGATTCTCACTCCCCCCCCTCCCCCCATTTTTCACTGCCCCCCCCACCCCCCTGCCGCCTCTCATATACTCCTGCTGATCTTCACTCGCTCAACAACAACTACCGCCTCCCCGCTGCCACTGCCACTGCTGCCAGAAACGCTGGCATTCACTGTCGCCGTCGCAACATCCACAGAGGCCCCCGCCTAAATCTAAACCGGACTCTCCACCTCCCTGACGGCTCATACATCCCCTCTTCCTGGACTACCTCTCGCCCCCCTGCCACCCCCACCCGCCGCACCGCTAACCTCGATAACCTTCGCTCCTTCCTCCCTGCTCCCCCATCCATCTCCCTTGCTCTCCTCAACACCCGTTCTCTCTCTAACAAATCACCTCTGATCTATGAACTACTACTGGACAACAACCTTGACCTACTCCTCCTCACTGAAACCTGGCAACAGCCCTCGGACTTCTACTCCCTCAACCAAGCTACCCCCCCAAATTACAGCTTCATCGCCAAGCCCCGCCTCTCTGGCCGAGGGGGGGGTCTTGCCGTTTTCCACAAACTCTCCCTATCCATCACTGAACTGCACCTAAACCTCCCTCCCATGCTATCCTTTGAATACCTTGCCCTCTCCCTCCCCAACTCTATCACTGCACTACTCCTCTACCGCCCTCCAAAGCCTCATCCCTCTTTTCTAACTGAACTTTCTGATCTCCTGACCATAGCCTCCACTCTCTCCACCCGCCTCCTACTTACCGGTGACCTCAACATCCATGTTGACCAACCAAACTCAAACCTCACTCCTGACTTCCTCTCCCTCCTTGACTGTTTTAGCCTCACCCAGCATATCAACTTCCCCACCCACAACAAAGGCCACACACTTGACCTTGTTTGCTCTGCCTCCCTACCCATATCCAATCCTCACCCCATCCCATTCCCACTCTCTGACCACTACTGCATCCTTTTCTCTGCTCCCCTTCCCCCACCCCACCACTCCAACAAACGCACCATCTCTTTCCGTAACATAAAATCCATCGACCCTCTCACACTGTCTCAGTCCATATCCTCTGCCTTTCCCCCTGACTCCGCCCCCTCTAACCCCGACGACTATGCCCTCCTCCTCAACTCTACTCTCTCTGACTCCCTCGACTCACTGGCACCCCTGAAAACCATCACTGTCTCATTCACCACCTCCTCCCCCTGGTACACTCCGGAACTCCGCTCCATGAAGCAGACCGGCCGTCAACTAGAACGCCTCTATAAAAAAAGACCGCCTCACCATCCACGCCAACCTCCACAAACAGCACGTCTCCTCCTACCGTGATGCACTCCAAGCTGCCAAATCTGCCCACTACTCCACCATCATCAACAGCAGCAACCGCAACCCCCGGACCCTCTTCTCCACTGTCAAGAAACTCCTACAACCCCCGGACAATAACTCACTCTCCTCCCCTGACCTCTGCAACTCGTTTCTCCTCTTCTTCAATAATAAAGTATCTCTAATCAACAGCTCACTGACTGCCCGCATCGCCAATTCCCCCACCCTCGCCCCCCCCACCAACATTTTTCCCCCACCTGACTCCATCCCTCCCACCCCTTTTACTGCCTTCGCCCCAGTTGACTCCTCCTTCATCATGGACCTCATGACCACCTCCAAGACCACTACCTGCTCCCTTGACCCCCTACCCACTACTCTCACCAAAGCCTGCCTCCCTGCTCTCATCCCCCACCTCACCGCCCTTTTCAACCAGTCACTATCCCTAGGCCACATCCCCTCCCCCTACAAACTCGCCGCTGTCACCCCTGTCCTCAAAAAACCCACTCTTGACCCATCCAGCCTCTCCAACTACCGCCCCATATCCAATCTTCCTTTTTTCTCAAAAACACTGGAACGTATTGCTGCCTCCCAACTCCACTCCCATCTCCAGTCCAACACCCTCTATGAACCCCTTCAGTCTGGCTTCCGTCCCGCTCACAGCACCGAAACTGCACTGGTTAAGGTCATCAACGACCTCCTCATCTCCGCTGACTCCGGTGCCCTCAACATCCTGATCCTACTCAATCTCAGTGCAGCCTTTGACACAGTGTGTCACTCCATCCTCCTCCAAAGGCTGCACCAACTGGGTGTTGAGGGCACAGCACTTGACTGGTTTTCCTCCTACCTCACTGACCGACACCAATTCATCTCCCTCTCCGGCCACACCTCCTCCCCCTCCCCAGTCACACAGGGGGTCCCCCAAGGCTCAGTCCTTGGCCCCCTGCTCTTCATCTGCTAAATTCTCCCCCTTGGTCACATCATCCGTAAATACCACCTCAACTTCCACTGTTACGCTGACGACACCCAAATCTACATCAGTACACAATCCCCCCACAGCCCACCCCTCAGTCACATCGAATCATGCATCACCGAACTCCAAACTTGGATGACCCACAACTTCCTCAAACTGAACAGTGACAAGACTGAACTCCTCATCATTGGCACCAAAACCACCCTCACCAGATCCGGACCCATCACACTCACCATCAACGACTCCACCATCACCCCCTCCCCCCTAGTCCGCAACCTTGGTGTCCTCCTTGACCCCACCCTCTCATTTGACCCCCACGTCCGCTCCATCGTAAAAATATCCTACTTTCACCTCCGCAACATCGCAAAAATCCGTCACTGCCTCTCCCCCCCCGCTGCTGAATCCCTCATTCACGCCTTCATCTCCTCCCGCCTGGACTACTACAACTCCCTCCTCACTGGTATCACCTCCCGCTCCCTCCATAAACTGCAAATGGTCCAAAATTCAGCCGCCCGCCTCCTCACTAACACCCGGTCCCGCGAACACATCACTCCTGTCCTCCACTCCCTCCACTGGCTCCCGATCAAACACCGCATTAACTTTAAAACACTACTCCTCACCTTCAAAGCCCTCCACAGCCTGGCCCCCCCCTACCTGACTGATCTCCTTCTCCCCTACCGCTCCACCCGTTCCCTCCGGTCCTCCTCCACTGCCTCCCTCACTGTCCCGACATCCAAGCTTAAAAACTTCGGAGATCGGGCCTTCTCTCACACTGCACCCTGACTCTGGAACTCCCTCCCCCAGTCCATCAGAGACTCCCCTACACTCTCCACCTTCAAAGCTCGCCTCAAATCCCACCTGTTCTCCCTTGCCTTCAACCCCCCCCACCCCTAAACCCCCCCCTCCCCTCCAACCTGATTGATATCTGTCTCCAGTCCTTTTTTGTGCTATCAGGCTGTCTCCCCTGTTCCCCCCATGGTCTCATGTTCCTTTTGTTTTTGTTTCTTTGTTGTTTTTGTTTTTGTTTCTTTGCTTTCGTTTCTTTGTTTGTACCCCTGCTCCCGACTACTGTCAGCGACTTCGGGTTATTGAGAAGCGCTATATAAATTAAATTAATTAGTATTATTATTATTATTATTATTATTAGTGACATATGAGTGAAGAATGAATTCTTTTCTCAGCCTGTAATGACAATGAACAGTGTGTTCACATATTTACAGGGTTACCTGTTCAACTGGGCCGTATCAAGGGTAAGGTAGGAGGGGTGATCCCCCCGGTTCCCTGGGGCTTCCCCACCCTCCTCTCAGACATGTTGTTTACAATATATTGTGTCACTGTGTTTGTGGGGATACGATGTAACCCTTAGCTTAGTTGCTGGGGTTGTGCTAACCGCTTGAGAAACTATATTTTCCTAAAGAAAAGATTGTTTGGTCGCTTTTCGTGTGTGCTTAGCAAGGCCTGTGGCCGATACTAATCGAGGATTCTGTATTCTCTCGTTATGAAAAACGGCGTTCCTCTGTAGCAAGAGTGTACTTGCCATTTTTTGTTGTGATAAAGGGTTGTGTGTGTCTTGTGATCTACAACTGGGTTAGGTTGGCCACAGAGACACATGTGTAAGTCTGGTACCGGGGCTCTTAAGGGGGCCCTCTCTATTCTGTGTTTTTTCCTTAGTAAAAATCAGATAGCAGGTTAGCACATGAGCTGTGTGAAGCTGTTAGACACTTCATGTAGCTGACTATGACTGTGTCATGCTCTTTTTTGTCATTACATCGTATCATGGGTGTGGGGTCGTAAAGGGGTGAACTGGTAATCCTTTCCTCCCCTTTTGATGGGCAGGGGTTAAAACATCCTGTCCTTCAAGGTTCCTGTCACGTTGCTATTCGGCACGTTACAGGGTAAGGGGGGGGGGGGGGGGGAGTTTCCTGGTCCCACGCCCTGGAAGATTGGGCGTGTGCACTGCAGAAATTCCCCCGCCATACAGTACGTCACTGTGCGCGTCTCTGTTGGTAAGACTTCCGTGAGTTGTTCAGGTCCATATGATGGATCTGTTTCAGGGAGTGGTCAGGGCTCCTCCTCATGAAGCTCCTACTCGGGCCTTCTGTGAGTTAGGACTCTCCTTCCCTGTGAGGGAGCCTCCTCAGAGTTCAGAGCCTCCTCCTGCCGTGGTTATGCACAGTTTGCACAAGTTGAATCACCGAGTGGTAGGATATCTGTTTACTTCATTGTGAGAAGTTTGATATCCCTTTTTATACAGTTCTTGACGTGGTATTTATTGATGTGTGATAACGTTTCCTTCATTGTGTGAAGTGCTATTTATTGACAATCTATATCGTATGAAGTGCTATTTATTGACAATTGATATCGTATGAAGTGCTATTTATTGACAATTGATATTACTCTCCTTCATTGTGTGAAGTGTCACCAGGTTGCTGTGAATAAAACCCTGCCCGGTCAAGACTGACTGGGGTTCCTGAGCATGAGGTTGAAGTGGGCTTATAGTAATTTTGTCCACCCCTTTTTATGTAATAAATATTATGGTTAAATTAACCTACACTCTTGTGTCTTTCTTAAAGCTAGGAACTTAGCGGGTGTAACATTTGGCGTAGTCAGTAGTCCTAGCTAAGTAAGCATTTATCTTTTCATGGGGGAAGCGGATTACATGTTTTTTTCCTTATTTTTGAGCACGTGAAACGGCAAGAGCAGCGGTGGGCCAGGGCCACGCAGCAGAGAGGATCCAGGGCCATTGTGGTCTTCTCATCAGTTCTCATAGGCCATGGAGCCAGACGCGATGGCGCAGCGCATACAGGAGTTGGAGCAGGAGTTGCAGAGACTGCATCCAGACGTTCAACCAGGAGCTTTGAGCAGCACTGGGGACAATGTGGAGCCAGCTGCAGAGGCTCAAGGGCGAACACGGTTGGTGTACATCCAGCAGAGTGAAAAGGTACCCAAATTCTCGGGCAATCTGGATAACGCAGACTCTCCTACCCTGGAAGAATGGATTGAACTGATTGAGAACCATATCCAGTTAAAATCGTCTGAAAAAGAAAAAGCTAATTGTGTGTATAACCATTTAGAAGGGGCGGCCCGGGTAGAGGTTAAATATCTTCCCAAACACGAGAGAGAGACTGTTGGTGGAATAATTCAGATATTGAGAGAAGTGTATGGATGTTCACACTCTCTAATCTCTCTTCAGCGCAGGTTTTTTAACCGCAAACAACGTGAGGGGGAGTCATTGTTGGACTATTCCCATGCCCTTATGTCCCAAATGGATCAGATTGTTCAAACAGACGCACAGGCTAAGCCTAAGTCCCAAAGAGACCTGCGTGACCAATTTTGTGAGGGGGTCAAGGACCATGGTTTGAGTATAAGATTACGAGACAAAATTTGTGTGAACCCTAATTGGAAAATTAGGGATGTACGGAGGGAGGCTGTTGAGTGGACAGCGCAGTGTGAAAAACGGTCATTTAAAAAGGATAATCACTCCCCTCCATTTTCGAATGAAGTCCAGGCACAAGTGTCCTGCGAGCCAATTGAAAATAAATCAAGTTATTCTGAACTGAAAGCCCTCATTGAGGCTCAACAGAGACAATTGGATGTGCTAATGAAAGCATTGCAGCCCTTCAAACAGGAAGGTGGGGCTCAACCTCCATCTAGATTTAGAAGAGCTCCTGATGGAAAGCCTATGTTTTAGGTGTGATCAAAGGGGCCATATAGCACATTACTGCACTGCAGCTCTCCCAAAAACATCCCAGCCCAAAAAGGGACCAGGCCAAGCAGAGGGACGAGAGCCCACTACTACCGAGCAAAGTCATATAAACCCTGAGACTAAGCTTAATTCAGGATGAAATCCATCTGTTATGTCGACACTTGTCAGTGAATGTCCAGTAGTGGAGGTTAAGATGGGGGAAATTGTGGTTCCATCATTATTGGATACTGGGTCCATGGTCACAACGATGACGGAGAGTTTTTTTAAAGAACATTTTGGTCACCTCACCGATGCTCAGTTACGTGAGTGTGCATGGTTAGATCTTCGGGCAGGAAATGGTCTAGAGCTGCCATACCTGGGTTATTTGGAGTTGGACATCACGATTTTGGGAAAATGTATCACGGGCAGGGGTGTCCTGGTAGTAAGAGATGCAGATGACCCTCAAATGCAGCATAAAAAAAGGTTAACCCCGGGAGTACTGGGTATGAATGTAATCAAAGGGTTTTATCAGGAGTTGTTTGTACAGTCTGGCTCCAGTCTTTTTGAGGATCCTAGAGTAACAGAGGCCCCGGAATGGAGACGAGCCCTTAGACACTGCCAAGTGGAGGAGACCATGGCCAATTCCCCTGAGCCCTTCAGAGTCAGAGTGAGAGGTAAGCGGCCATTTTGTGTAGCTGCCGGTACATTAATAATGGTCCCTGTAACATGTCCTAAGGTCCATTCACAGCAGCACATGGAATTATTGGTGGAGCCATTACGGCCAGGTGAGGGGGTACTTCCAGAAGGGCTGTTAGTTTCTTTTTTTTTAAACTTTGGCCATTCCGCTGGCTCTTTTTTGCGTTTATCGCATTTTCTCTGGTCAAGAATGACCGACAGAAACAGGTTTGAATGGGTACAGATGGGGGGAAGACACTCTGAGAAAGATACGGCTGCAGTCCGGGAATCGAACTCGCTAACCCCAGATCCGTGACGAGCACGGTTGTCCCCGGCGCCGAAATAGCGCTCGAGGTACGCGGTGAGCTACTGGAGCTCCCCAGGGCTGTTAGTTTCACCTGCCCTAGTGACAGCTGAAGCAGGGATAACATATGTACCAATCACTAATGTGGGTTACTCTGATGTTTGGCTAACCCCACGCAGGGTCATCGCTACGGTGAGCATGGTAACTATAGTATCAGAACCAGCTCCTCAGGTTGAGTTTCGCAGGGATGTGATTAACAATGAGTGCACAGCATCTGTGTCCCTTCCAGGAACTGAAGCTGGGGGGGGGGGGGCTGACTGGGTTTTGCCTAATTCTTTTGAGGGATTAGATGCATCTGAGCAACAACAAGCGGCAGCTTTGATTAATAAATATAACAGTCTGTTTGCAAAAAGTGAAGCTGATTTGGGCTGTACCAATCTGATTCAGCATGAGATCCCCCTGCTAGATGATGCTCCTGTACGGCAGCCGTACCGTCGCATCATCCCGTCTCAATATGATATGGTGAGGGCCCACATAAAACAACTGCTGGACAGCCAGATCATCAGAGAGAGTTGTAGCCCTTATGCATCACCCATTGTCATGGTACAGAAGAAAGACGGCGGAAACCGAATGTGTGTAGACTATCGTCGCCTCAATGCTAAGACTAGGAAAGATGCGTTCCCTTTGCCACGGATTGAGGAGTCATTAGATGGACTGGTGGGAGCTAAATGGTTTTCAACTCTGGACTTAGCCAGTGGCTACAACCAAGTGGAGGTTGTGGAAAAGGATAGGGCAAAGACAGCATTCTGTACTCCATTCGGTCTATTCGAATTTAATAGGATGCCATTTGGATTGTGCAATGCTCCTAGCACTTTTCAACGCCTTATGGAGCGCATGTTCAGAGATTGCCGTTATCAGTCTGTTTTACTGTACCTTGATGACGTGATTGTGTTCCCCTCCTCTGTTCAGCAGCACATAGAGAGGCTGGAGGAAGTTTTCTCTCGGCTACAGAAGCAGGGGCTCAAGGTAAAGGGTTCTAAATGCCATTTCTTTCAGAGGCAAGTGAAATATCTGGGCCATGTAGTTTCGGCTGAGGGAGTGGCAACAGACCCGGACAAGGTAGCAATTGTGAAGGAGTGGCGGACCCCCACTAATCTGGCCGAGCTCAAATCTTTCCTGGGGTTTGCTAGTTACTATCAGCGCTTTATAGCTGGGTTTGCAAAGATGGCTGCTCCTTTAAATCATGCAGCAGCACAATTGTCCCCAGGCATAAAAAAAGGTAAGACTCCCAGGAAGCCACTGGCCCCGGTCTGGACACCAGAGTGTGAAGAGAATTTTGGCCAGATAAAAACGGCGCTGATCTCTGCACCAGTGTTGGCCTATGCAGATTTTCATAAGCCATTTGTATTACAGATTGATGCTAGTCATGCGGGGTTGGGGGCAGTACTTTGCCAGGAACATGGAGGGAAGCTCAGGCCTGTCGCTTATGCTAGTAGGGCACTTAAACCTACAGAAAAGAACATGCAGAACTATAGCTCTATGAAACTAGAGTTTCTTGCTCTTAAGTGGGCAGTGTCGGAGAAATTCAGAGGGTATCTGTTAGGGGGTTCCTGCACTGTATATACAGATAACAACCCACTTACCCACCTAGACACAGCTAAACTTGGTGCAGTAGAGCAACGATGGGCAGGCGAGCTGGCTCCATTTAACCTTACTTTAAAATATCGTCCTGGGACTAGGAATGGTAATGCGGATGCCTTGTCTCGCCGGTACAGGGAGCCCAGTACGACTGAGGCCTCGGAGGAGGAAGATGTTTGGGAGGAAGGGCTCTTTGGCATCCAGTCTGACATTTCTGTGCTTCCAGGTTGTTCCAAGGAGAGCCGTGTTGCAAGAACAAGATCCAGTTATTGGACCACTGTTGGCCTGTTGGAGAAAAGCCAGGCCACCCGATGCAAAGGAGAGGGAGAGGTTTGGCCAGGGTACCAAGGAGCTTGCACGCCAATGGGGGCGCCTGAGAGAGGAAGGGACAGTGCTGTATCGACAGTGTAAATCTCCTGATGGTGGTAAGGAGATCTATCAGCTTGTACTACCACAGTGTTTACATAAAGATGTGCTCACTCAGCTGCATGATAATCATGGGCATCAGGGGGTGGAGCGGACGTTGCAGCTTGCGCGTTCGCGGTGTTACTGGCCAAATATGTACAGGGATGTCGAGAAATGGTGTCTGCAGTGTGGGAGATGTGTGTTGGCTAAAGCTGTACAGCCAAAAATTAAACCAGTTATGGGCAGTCTACAGGCTTCTAGGCCACATGAAATCCTGGCTATAGATTTCACCATGTTGGAACTAGCTTCAAATGGAAGAGAAAATGTGCTGGTCTTAACAGATGTGTTTTCCAAATACACCCAGGCCATTCCCACTAAAGATCAGCGGGCCAGTACCGTAGCTGATGTTCTGGTTAAACAGTGGTTTAATTTGTTTGGTCCTCCTGAACGTATCCATTCAGATCAAGGAAGAAACTTTGAGAGTGGGTTGGTCAGGCAGTTATGCAAGGTCTACAAGATTCGCAAGTCTCGTACTACCCCTTACCACCCTCAGGGAAATGGTCAGTGTGAAAGATATAATCGCACATTACATGATTTGTTGCGCACACTGCCCCCGGACCAGAAGAGATATTGGCCGCGGCACCTTCCTCAGTTAACCTATGCCTATAACACCACAGTGCATCAGTCCACTGGCATGACTCCCTACTTTTTAATGTTTGGCCGGGAGCCCCGACTCCCTGTGGATTTTTTGCTAGGGGAGGGGTTAGAGGAGGCGGAGCAGGGTCTAGAGGACTGGGTAAAGGAGCACCAGGAGTCACTGGAGGGAGCATATAGCCATGTACGACAGCGCCTGGCTACAAGGAGGGAGTACAGAGATAAGAAACAGGAAGAGCAAGTGAGAGATCCATTTATAGGGGAGGGAGACCTTGTATATGTCCGTAACCATGGGGTGAAGGGTCGTAACAAGATTCAGGATGTCTGGGAACCGACCCCTTACCGGGTGGTACAGTGCCCCGCAGAACGTGGTGTAGTCTACTCCATCACCCCTGCAGTTCAGGATGGTCCGGTACGGCATGTCCACCGGACTGAGATGAGAGGTATGCCCATAGGTGGGTTGAGGCCTGATACAGGCCATGATTTGGGGGAAGAGCAGGATGAGCAGGGGGATGGAGGAGACAATGGGGTGGAGGACACAGATGTTACATTGACAGAAGGACGGGCGTTGGAGTCGTATAGTGAGGGGTCAATGTCAGAATCCGAGCTTTGTCCAGAGGATGATGTGTTGGAAGGAGGGGATGTTGACTTGGAGACAGATTTCCCAGTGGTGGTGGAAGGCCTCAGGAAGTCTAATAGGAGTACTGCAGGCAAACACGATAATCCGTTTAGACTCCCTAAATCTGCAGTGTAAGGTTTTCCCCAAGTAGTAGATTGTATTGGTATATCGTCGGGACGCCGATACATTTGGAGGGGGTGTATGTGACGGGTGGCATTAATGAGAAAGGAGGAGGGGCCTCAATGAGCCAGGTTCTGTTATAGGGGGATACCTGCGGGAGGAACGTTAGTTGGAATTGTTTGTTGCGGCCGGTGCAGTGAGGTAGGTGCACACCTCACTCCGGAATGCAGGAACAAGCATTATACGCTAAGGTAGGCAGTGGTAGTATTATGGTATAGGAATAGCGGGTTTTAATGTGCTCGGCAATATGTGTGACATGGAGTGTTTGTTCCAGATCACTTGCCTGGTTTCCAGCGGGATTGAAAGTAGTCGGTAGGATAATAGGACCATCGACGGGAACAGGTATTTTAAATGTAGAACTTTGTTTTAGCATGTAATGTTGTCTAATAATTATGTGTGTTATTGTTTTAATAATAAGGTGTTTTAATACTGTTGTGTTTGTTTCCCGGCAGAGCACCAGTGGTCCAGCTGCTCTTGTCGTGAAACACTTTTAGTTATTGTTTGGTAGTTATAATACAATGTCTAATCCGCCCGGGCCAATGGGCCGGTAGACGGGCAAAAAGAATTGGGTCTTGCCCTTGGGCCGGATTAGTTTTCTTTACATGTATGTTTGTCTGTTTATTTGTGTGTCCGTTTCCCCCCCACCATAACACCAACCCATGTACAAGGTACCTCTCTCAGACGTGAACACGGGCAGGCTTAGTGTGCCATTATCATATGGATGCCGTGGTTATGCACAGTTTGCACAAGTTGAATCACAGAGTGGTAGGATATCTGTTTACTTCATTGTGAGAGGTTTGATATCCCTTTTTATACAGTTCTTGATGTGGTATTTATTGATGTGTGATAAAGTTTCCTTCATTGTGTGAAGTGCTATTTATTGACAATCTATATCGTATGAAGTGCTATTTATTGACAATTGATATCGTATGAAGTGCTATTTATTGACAATTGATATTACTCTCCTTCATTGTGTGAAGTGTCACCAGGTTGCTGTGAATAAAACCCTGCCCGGTCAAGACTGATTGGGGTTCCTGAGCATGAGGTTGAAGTGGGCTTATAGTAATTCACTGTTCATTGTTTTTGCACATATTCCATCCCATCCCACTGTATTGTTGTTCTTATTCTAATTAGTGTATATACTTGATCACATCGTGCACAATTGTACAGCCCTATGGCCTATTTTATTTTATAATTCTATTCTATTCTATTGTGCCTCTATTTGAATTTCGTTTATATTCCATTTGATTTTATTCTACCTTTTATTTTATTCTACAGTAATTGTCTGTCCGTTAATGTCGCACCAAATGACCAAATCAAACTCATTGTATGTGTAAACTACTTGGCAATAAAGACCTTGATGATTCTGAAAATAATAAAACAAAACTACAGTGGGACCTCAATCCAAGGTCAATGTCATCATTAGTTTACCTTTTCTTTTCTCCTCATTACACAGACTAGTCATTCTCAGCTCCAGGTCACTCACTGGTTGGGAGGAATGGGTTTCCTGATGGAAGTCCCTGAACTGGTTACATTCTGCTGGGATTAATAAATAATAAAGACTGTGTGCACAGGAAACGATGCGCATTGCTTGTGGCTTTATGCTTCATAAATGTGATATTAAAAATAGATAGATGTCTTCAAATCGAGGCTCAAAACCCACTTCTACCTACTAGCCTTTCCCGTTCACTGACTCATGCCCTGTTTTTCTATGTGTTTGCCTGTGTGCCCTCCCATAAAACGGAGTGTGATTGTTGTCTATATGTATCTTGTGTATCTACCCTCTGTACAGCACTTTGGTTGACACGCGTCATGTGAAATGTGCTATATAAATAAATCTGATTGATTGATTGATTGATTGAAAAAGATCAAAGCATGTGGGGACTAAAAACACCCCACAGTGCCACCTATTGGCTAGTGTTTGCAATGCAATAAACTTCAGAAATTCAATAAACTTATTCAGAAAACACCTGTATTTGACTAGATATGTGAACAATTTATATTTATTTATTCAATTATATTAGCTGTTGTTTTGTTTTCTGATAACTAATTTTACATCTGAGCTCACATCAACAAATGCAGCTGACTGAGAATTGGGCGCACGACCAGGAGTCTATAGACCTTAACCTTTGCCTTCTGCATATTTGAACACTGTAGGTGTGACCGGGAGCAGGGGTCATGAACTCAGAACAGCTGTCTCACATGCAGCTTCTCTCCAGAAAACTCTCAGTTCTTTCTTTAAATCCTTGTTTTACACAGTGAGGTCACAACCAATGTCAGCGCTGTGTGCTTTCCTCAGCAGTCTGTCAGGCCCTGCCCAGTCTATCAGGACTCTCCTCTTCCCTCAGACTCTTCCCTCCAGGCTGTGGCGCTGCCAGACAAATGGCTGCCTGGGAATATCTATGCAGCCAGAGAGGTACTGTTATGCCCTACTTATAATGCCCTACTGAGCTTATACGGCAGGGCTGGGCAATAAAATCTATATCTGTAGCTTTTTTTATGTTGATAATTGTGATACAAAAGTCCAAGGACCAATATGATACTGTAGATTGGATTGTCTGACATGTAATTTTCCTTAACTAAGCACATGTGATATATATTGAAAAATGGGCTTCTGAATATTGTGATATAATTATTTTTTCATATTGCCCAGCCCTAAGTACAGTATATACTGGTGTGGTGAATGTACAAACAAAATGTTGAGTCTTAATGGCCCAATTCAAAACCAAACCTACAGTAATTTCCCCCTAAATAGGCAAACTGTATCACTTTCAAATGAGAGATATAGGTGTGTAATAAACGTCATACCTCTACTATTCTTATTCTTAATATGCAGAGGGAAACGGCAATGATTCTGGTGTAACTTTCCAACCTCCGAATGACTGCGGCCATTACCACTTAATTTACAAAGGAGCTCCTTCATCATGACATGCTCCTGCTGACAGCCATGGGACTGACTGTCTCTAGACGGCCCCTCGAGAGGCTGTCTGCCCATCTAGACAGACAGTCCCATGGCTGTCAGCTGAGGTAATGCCAAATCAATGGAGTCTATTTTTGGGATAACTGCCAAAACATGTTTAAAAATAGGAAAACACTGTGAGTATGACTCATCCAAAACATTAGCTAAAGAGAGTAGAGATCTTTCATCTACAAAGAACAATAGGGAAGCATAGCCGTAACTTTGCTTTCTAACTAATCCAACCACTGGACAGAGTGAGCTTAAAAATAACATTTGTATACAATGTGTGGTGCCTTGGTGGTGGGAGCTGGATGCAGGGGGGGGGGGGGGGGGGGGCTGTGGGAAAGGGTGTGTATGTGTGGTTGCAATGTTCAGTCTATTTTTGTAAATTAATTACAAAAACACACACAAAAAAACACTGGACAAATTAGACAAAATAACCCTTGGATGACCCGTGGAGAGGTCCTACTGCATGTGATGTCATGGTATAAAGGTTGATTTATGCCTGTTTGTTGTGCATAAAACATGTCTACATAAGGTCTACACCACAAATGGGAGTTTGGGTTTTAATGGTTAATGGTAAATGGTGCATTTATATAGCAGCTTTTATCCAAAGCGCTTTACAATTTTGTTCCCCATTCACTCACACATTCACACACCGACGGCAGAGGTGCCAACCTGATCATCAGGAGCAATTAGGGGTTAAGTGTCTTACTCAAGGACACTTTGACACGCTGCCCAGCAGGGAAATCAAGTGGTTGCCAGTATTTATATAGTCATTTATATTAGTATTTAAGGAGGTGATCTGATTGATGTGTTCTGTGCAGTAAAGCATCTGTTTATTTTTTTTTGTGCACAAGAAAAAACAGGTACAAATCAACCATAACAGGGTTATATATATAACCATAACACACTCAGGTTGTGTTGACATACTGTCTGGGTGTGAGTGTCGAGGACAAGGGAGGGCTGGGAGTTACCATTGTGCATCCAACCCATTATGAGCAGTGAGCTACACGGTGATGGTGAGAGCAGAGGGCTTCCCACGATGCTGGCGGAGATATCATCCATGCTGGGTGCTGCTGATGTAACCCCCCAGGGACAACACTGGATGACAACCCTGCAGGGAGTCTTCTACCCGGCCCTGGCTACTGTGGGGATCCCCTGTGAGTACCTGAGTACCTCAATTTTCAAATCAAGAGTCCAGTCAATTGTAAAGTTGTTGACTTGACTTCATACTTTGCTCTGCTGTCTGAACTCCTACTTAGTCTTGTTCCCTCCTCTGTACTAATAATGATGACTACTTAGTCTTGTTCCCTCCTCTGTACTAATAATGATGACTACTTAGTCTTGCTCCCTCCGCTGTACTAATAATGATGACTACTTAGTCTTGTTCCCTCCTCTGTACTAATAATGATGACTACTTAGTCTTGCTCCCTCCACTGTACTAATAATGATGACTACTTAGTCTTGTTCCCTCCTCTGTACTAATAACGATGACTACTTAGTCTTGTTCCCTCCGCTGTACTAATAATGATGACTACTTAGTCTTGTTCCCTCCTCTGTACTAATAATGATGACTACTTAGTCTTGCTCCCTCCGCTGTACTAATAATGATGACTACTTAGTCTTGTTCCCTCCTCTGTACTAATAATGATGACTACTTAGTCTTGCTCCCTCCGCTGTACTAATAATGATGACTACTTAGTCTTGTTCCCTCCTCTGTACTTATAATGATGACTACTTAGTCTTGTTCCCTCCGCTGTACTAATAATGATGACTACTTAGTCTTGTTCCCTCCTCTGTACTAATAACGATGACTACTTAGTCTTGTTCCCTCCTCTGTACTAATAACGATGACTACTTAGTCTTGTTCCCTCCGCTGTACTAATAATGATGACTACTTAGTCTTGTTCCCTCCTCTGTACTAATAACGATGACTACTTAGTCTTGTTCCCTCCGCTGTACTAATAATGATGACTACTTAGTCTTGTTCCCTCCGCTGTACTAATAACGATGACTACTTAGTCTTGTTCCCTCCTCTGTACTAATAACGATGACTACTTACTAGTCTTGTTCCCTCCTCTGTACTAATAACGATGACTACTTAGTCTTGTTCCCTCCTCTGTACTAATAACGATGACCACTTAGTCTTGTTCCCTCATCTGTACTAACAACGATGACTACTTAGTCTTGTTCCCTCCTCTGTACTAATAATGACTGAATGTGTTTCTACCTCAAACATCAATTACAGAATTAATTGTTGTACTGAATTAATACTTTGACTTTATATTTATTGAGTGTGAAGTGCCTCATAGACCGGCAATGACACTAACTCACTCCGTCATTGATTCATTCAGTAATTCTCTCATGGTTAGCTTACGGGAACTTTGACTCATGTTCAGATCATCTGCCCTGTTGCTTGCATTCATGACAATGTGTGTGTCTTTGTTTCTATATTAATTATGACTGAAACTGCAGGACACGGGATAATAACAAGGCCTACTAGATTGTGGCATCATATTTAGTCAAAGTATGTCAAATGTCCTTAATGTCCTTAAATACCTTTCCCCAGCCAACATCATCACCTTTCTAATCATCTGGAGGAAGAACTGCATGATTTCCAGATCCAGTGCCTTCTACCTGATGGCCATCTCTGTGGCCGACACCCTGGTGCTGGTCTTCATCGCGGTCCTAGAGCTCACCGTCAAATACCACCAACTGCGGCCATTTTGGAGGCACGACCCTTGGTGCCGCCTGAGGGACATCTTCAACTACGGAGCCCACAACGCTTCCGTGTGGCTGGTGGTGGTGTTCACAGTCGAACGCTTCATCTCCATCAACACCTGGAGAATCAAGACCAAGGTGTGCAACCCGACGTGCGCAGCATGGACTATCACTATGGTCTTCCTCCTTAGTCACCTGTTAGCCGTCCCCCACTACTGGTCCAACGCCTCCGTCAAGGGCAACCGGACCGGGTGGGTTTGTGTCTACAGGAAGGAGGCTCCGGCACACTTTGTCCACGCCATGGTGGGGGTCCAGACTGTGCAGGGCTACATCTTCCCTTTCCTCATCATCCTCACGCTTAACGGGCTGACTCTGCGCCAAATCTCCCTCATCAACAGGGTTCACATCGCCACGGACGTGACCTCCAACGTGTACAGGGTCACAGCCCTGCTGCGCTCCAGGAAGAGGAAGTCCGTGGTGCTCTTGGTGACGGTGTCCATGTGTTTTGTCCTGCTCTCCGTGGTGCGGGCCATCACCCAGATCATTCTACGCACCACAACCGAGTACGGCACAGATCGAAACGACTACAACTGCCACATCAACATCGCGGCGGATATCGGCACCATGCTGAGCCTGAGCAACGCAGCGGCCAACATGTACCTGTACGTCTGCACCCAGACCAAGTTCAGACAGGAGTTCACAGCCTGTGTCAGACGGGTGTGCTTCCAGTTCAAAACAAGACCCCCAAGCAAGTAACAGCTCTGCTATTGGTGAAAACTGACGTTATGGCACATTACCTAGTTGGCGTGGGATCTGCGCTTTCTCAGTGTATGAATGGTGGAAAATGTACGTGTTCTCGTAGCAGGAAGTCATAAGTGCTTTATGGCTTTGTCTCTTCCCCAGACAACACGGCATGTAATCTAACAGCGACTCCATAAAACAGATTGAATTTTCTCTGCTGGGATGTTTATGTGTTTTACTACTTTTGGTGCCATGTTATAGTAGTGTGACAGCTTGCCCTCCATGTTAACGACTCTCACGCCTGCAATGACTGATGCCGGAGTTTGCATTTCAGAGTTAATTTCCTACAATTTATACTCCAATGTGTGTCAGACACAAAATAAACAAACATTTGTAATTTCCTGAAGTAAATGTGTACAGGGTGCTGAATCCGTCACGTTCTGTTGACTGTGCACATTGATTGATTGAATGAAAACTTTATTAACAGATTGCAGAATGGGTACAATACAGTACAGCTCAATACACACAATTGTTAAGGGGATGCAGACCAGAGAAAGACTTTCGTCTTGTTTACATCAGGGTTCCCCATTTTCAATTCATCAGGACATATATGACATACAGATAGCCAGTACGGCTACATCTATACATTTATGACATACCAGATTTGCAAATACAGTACTGTGTGTGATACAAAAAGAGTCAAGAAAAGGGAGTATATACATTTGACGTAGAAACTGTACATTAGAGGAGGTTGGGTGGGGGGGGTTGGGTACATTGGGATATTGACAACCATACTGGGTAATTTACATTAGAGGTGGTTGGGGGGGGGGGGGGACACTGTATAAACAAACAAAACTGTACATTGGGGGGGGGGGGGACACTGTACAAACAAGCACAATTGTACATTGGAATATTGACAACCATACTAGGTAAATTACTGTACATTGGAGGGGGTTGGGTTAGGACATTTACAGGGGCCAGTTTCGAATTGCAGTCTCCCGTAGGTGTCCCTTGAGAGTGGTTTTGAAAGTGGGTAGTGATTCACATTCCTTTACAGTTTTGGGTAGGGCGTTCCACATTGATGTGGCATAGTTGCGAAACGTGTTTAGTCCCTTGTTTGAGCCGAATCTGGGTTTAACATGATTTGTGGAGCTCCCTCTGGTGTTGTGATCGTGGTATTCACTGACCTTTGGGAAGTATTTTGACATGTACATGGGTACCTTGGTCGTGTAGTGTATCTTGTAGACCAGGCCCATTGCAAGTTGCTGTACTCTGTCGTCTACTCTAAGCCATCCTAGGTTTTCAAAGTGGGCAGGGGTGAGGTGGGTTCTAGGAGTAAGGTCAAGCAGTAGTCTGACCAGTTTGTTTTGAGATGTTTGTCATTTTGTTTTTAGCGCCTTTGAGGTGCTTTGGTACCATGAGGTGCAAGCATAGTCATAGTACCCTTGAATGAGTGCTCCTGCCAGTCTTCAGGGTATTCTTGTTTACCAGAGAGGAGATCCGGTACAAGAATCGAGTTCGTTGGTTGACTTTTTTTATTACATTGGATGCCATTTTGTCACAGGAGAGATTAGCCTCTAGGATGGAACCCAGGTAGGTAATTTCATCTTTCCTTGTGACAATATTGTCACCCACTGTAACTGAGAAGCCGTCGGTCTTGCTGAGTTTGTTATTTGAACCGAAGAGAATGGACTCTGTTTTGCCCATGTGTAATGATAGTTTGTTATCAGCGAGCCATATGCAGATTTTGCCTAGTTCCGAGCTGAGGGTTTTTTCAACCTGTAACTTGTTCTTGTCAGAGACCAGCAGGGCTGAGTCGTCCGCAAACAGGAACAAGTTGCAGTCACAAGCTGACGACATGTAATTTGCATAAATTAGGAACAGTAGCGGTCCTAGTATGCTTCCTTGTGTACATAGCACTATAGCCAGCATCTAGTGTGATAAAGTAGCTCTGGTAAGGCATGCAGCAGACCGATGTTAAGACTATTTCAACAGTACAAATAAAGTATAATTACATTTCCTGACATGATTATGGTAAAATAATATATATTTATCTAAACGTATGAAAAGCTACATTTAGAATTCGACATGAGGCTCATGAAATCTATTTCCATTTGCATTAGATGATGTGAGGCGACAGGGTCTCAACTTCTGACCTTGGTAAAGCTTGATGGAATGTGAGGGCTTCAGAGTAGAACTCTACAATCTGAGCTCACTAAATCTTTCTATCACGTACGTCCCGACACGCAGACACTGCAGTTTTACTGCTGAACTACTCATTATGTGACGAATGGTGGTCATTGTTCTGAGCCTCTAAATATGTAGCCTTTCATGTAATTTATTGCATTCCGTCCTTCACTATTGACAGGAAAATGAGGATCTGTCAGTGTTATGTAATTTGTGTGTTATGCAACACGAATTTGCTCAGCAAAGGTATATCAAAACCAAAAAAAGAAAAGCACAAAAGACACATGGTAAAACAATGTCCACCAATGTGGTTAATACTATAGTCAAGGAAGATATTATTTGAATTTATTTAACTATACTAATACTAGTATTTCATTTAGGATCCCTAGAATTGCAAAAGTAACCAAGAAACAGCTCAATTCTAGGTGATTGTTTAATATTGTTTGGTTAGATATTGTTTAATATTTATATAGAGGATCTTCCCCTTAAGTGTTTTTTTGTTGATGGCACCCTTAATTTCTCTTAGCACTCGCATGGAACAGTGTTAACTTGGTGTCAGTTTTGGCCTCCTTTTCTTGTTCTGGTGAATTTTCATATTTCACTGAATGTTTAATCTGATGGTAAATGGACTGCATATATATAGTGCTTTTATCCAAAGCCCTTTACAACGTATGCCTCACATTCACCCATTCACTCACACATTCACAGCGGCGACAATGATGCAAGATGCCAACCTGCTGGGAGCAGTTACCCACTGCTGGCAGGAGCCGGGATCGAACCGGGAACCTTTAGATTACCAGATGACCGCTCTACCTCCTGAGCCACCGTCAACCCCATAAATCATACACGTTTTTAAAGGCTCAACTTGCTTGAGGAAGAAAATCTTATCCTTGACAAAATTATTCAGTTAACCAGAGTCAGAGGTAAATTTTGCATCACACATAATGCGAAGCAACGCCTGGTCAGGACGTGTCTATTTTTTTTACCAACGGATTTCCAGTTCCGCGTTCTGCGATCTGATTGGCCACTGACGTTTCTGGTGCGATCTGATTGGCCACTGACGTTTCTGTCATGTGACATGTGCGCCCAATCGCGTGACGCCTGTGTCTTTGCCCATTTCCGCCTCGAACGGCACGCAAACTACCTAACGCCTAGTTTATCACTGGTTAAGCTTAGGCGACTCTTTCGAAGTTGGTTACGGTTAGAGTTTGGAATCAGGGCTGGTGTTCTATCGCCTTGCTCTAAGACAAACTCTTAACCAACTTCGAAAGAGTGCCTAAGCCTAACCGGTGAAAGAAACAGGCATCACACGACCAGAAACGTCAGTGGCCAATCAGATCGCATAACTGGAAATCCGTTTGTAAAAGTATTGACGCGGTCAGGACATGGCTGTCTGACTGAACCCAGTAGCTTCCCACAGAGCAGATTGAACAACCGCAGATCTAATGCAACACTAAAGCATATGCGCAAATCGTTCGGGTTGCTCTCCACAGTATGCATCAACCCAAACAAGTTGAAAAAAGTTAGTTTTATTGTATGAATGATGAACAGTTTGTTTGTTGATGTTGTCGTCTTCTCATACAGTACAGCATCTCTACAGATGGCAGATGGTAGAGGTTGTGAAGTTCTGCTATTTCTTCTTTCCAGTCTTTGTAGGTTTGTCTAGTCCTTGGATGTACTTACGAGGAATTTGGTACCGTTCTGAAAATCAAATAAAGAACCCGTTACAAACTGCATTTCATGTGGAAGAACATACCTTAGACAAAGTACCAGTCCATTTAAAATAATGTTAAGACGTTTACAAACCTAGCAGCAGTCTGCCGACCTGCTGGACCTGGTCGCCCTGGATCTGGACCAGGACTCGGTCCTTGGCTCCGGGGACGGGCTGCAGGACGGAGCTGGCCTGGACTCTGCGCTGCAGGGCTGTGGCCACGGCTGTGGGGTCCAGACCATAGACTTCCAGGTTCTTTATTAGGGTCACCTACAGCAGGCACATGGTGAGACTTTCAGACAGACATAAACAAACCATAGACCTACAGGTTCTTTATTAGGGTCACCTACAGCAGGCACATGGTGAGACTTTCAGACAGACATAAACAAACCATAGACCTACAGGTTCTTTATTAGGGTCACCTACAGCAGGCACATGGTGAGACTTTCAGACAGACATAAACAAACCATAGACCTACAGGTTCTTTATTAGGGTCACCTACAGCAGGCACATGGTGAGACTTTCAGACAGACATAAACAAACCATAGACCTACAGGTTCTTTATTAGAGTCACCTACAGCAGGCACATGGGTAAATCTGTTAATAAAGTTTTCAATCAAAGTCACCTACAGCAGGCACATGGTGAGACTTTCAGATAGACATAAACAAACCATAGACCTACAGGTTCTTTATTAGAGTCACCTACAGCAGGCACATGGTGAGACTTTCAGACAGACATAAACAAACCATAGACCTACAGGTTCTTTATTAGGGTCACCTACAGCAGGCACATGGTGAGACTTTCAGACAGACATAAACGGTAGATCACCAGAAGAAAAAGAAATACACCATCCACGATAGTGTAGCAAGAAAGAATATGGAGCAACAGGTTATTTACCCCATGGTGCCTACAGTATGTAACGGAGGTTCAGAATGATTACCTTCTTGTTGGAGCCCCTAGAAGCCACAGTGATGTCAATGGGCTCAACGTGTCCCTTCTTTCTGATGGGTGCTTGACCAGGGAACTCCAGCTGGTAGCACTCTTGCATTCTGGCTAGCGCCCTGCCAACACAAGGTGGCGATGTTTAGCCAAGTGCCTTGCAGTAGATGTGCAGCACCGGAGAGTACAGCTCTTAAATTAGAAGCCCTCTTCCCTTCACTCACTTGTGCAATAAAACTATTCCAAACGACTGCTTTATGGTGCAGATGACTCGATAGGTATCAGAATAACCAATAGTACACAGAAAAAGAGCAATACTTACATTATAATATATGTACTTATTTGTAATACCTAAATATGTCAATATATTACTCATGGCTATAACATAACGTACAATATGTCGCTTTTTGCTGTGGTCGATTAGTACTTTACTTACACATTTTAAGCAACATCGGTCTGCCAGCTTATCTGTAGTTTTTGAATGTAAAATGCAACTGATCATCAAATATCTAACATAAATGATGAAGTGATATGAACAAATCATAACCAAAAGGATTGTGCTTAATTATTTCCTCTACAACGATAATTATGTATTTAAGACAAATTGCCAAAACATTTATTAGTTTAAGGTAAAAACTCCTCTCCTGGCTACATTAGAGATCATGGCGACAGCATTATTTTGATTTAAAATAAAGACAAAAGACGACAGAGTGGCCGTTGATAGCCGTAATGTCCACTCAAAGATGTGGAGTGTCTTGATCAGAATGTGAGCAGGTTGTAGAGGTGGAGCGAGTCTTTACCTGCTAAAGAGATCATCCCACTTGAGAGCCTCTACTTCCTGGTACTCCGACCTCTCCAGCAGGCAGTCACACAGAATAGGGTCGATGTTGACGTAACTGGCAGGGAGGAATTATATCTGAGAATGACTAGTTCTGTAATAAAGAGCTGTATAATAATAGTTATTTGTAGTTTGAAAAAGTGCATTCCTCAAGGTCACACCACATGCAGTACCTAGCCCTAGAATGGCTGAAATTCCATACATTGCACATGTTCCATATACAGCCGTAGAACATGCAATTTGTTGGGCGGATTGAGAGAGTGTAAACTTTCCCAATAATGAATTGCTGTGACTGGCGGTCAGCTCTTGCCATATAGTATCAAATTCCTTTGAAAGTGCTGACAGAAAACGTATAATAATAATAACAATTCATTCATTGTATTTATAAAGCGCTTCTCAGGAACCCAAAGTCGCTGACATTAGGCGGGGAAAAACAGAGAAAACAAAAGGAACATAAGACCACGGGGAAACAGGGAAAACAGCATGATACACAGAAAACACAAGGCCACAGTAACAGAGATCAAAACAGGTTGGAGGGGGGGGGGGTTAAGGTTGGGGAAGGTTGAAGGCTAGGGCAAACAGGTGGGTTTTGAGGCGGGATTTGAAGGTGGAGAGTGTGGGGAAGTCTCTGATGGTCTGAGGGAGGGAGTTCCAGAGTCGAGGTGCAGTGCGTGAGAAGGTCCGATCACCAAAGTTTTTGAGCTTGGATGACGGGACAGTGAGGGAGGCAGTGGAGGAGGACCGGAGGGAACAGGTGGGGCGGTAAGGAAGAAGGAGATCAGTCAGGTAGGGGGGGGCGAGGCTGTGGAGGGCTTTGAAGGTGAGGAGTAGTGTTTTGAAGTTGATGCGTTCCTTGATCGGGAGCCAGTGGAGGACAGGAGTGATGTGTTCACAGGACCGGGTGTTAGGGTGTTATTTAGTCAAATATCTCCCCCTTTTCCACGAGATTCACACAAACCACGAGACGGAATGGCAAACACAGCAGAAACCTCCGTTAATGAGCCAGGTGTGTTCATAATTACCCCGCACCATATTTGTGATTAATGGAGGTTTCCATGTGATAGGTGCTGCTGTGTTTACCATCCCATTGCCTAGTACACAGCATGTGGTCAGTGTGAATCTTGTGGAAAATGGAGATATTAGACAAAATAAAACATTTCTGCCAGAACTTTCAAAAACAAATTTGACACTACATGTATATGACAAGAACTGACCGGCAGTCGCAGTAATTAATCGTCTGGCAAGTAAACAGACAAATTAGAATACCATGGGGGTGAATCCCCCCAATAAAGGACATGGAGTGTTCTGTGGCTGTATATGGAATACATGCAATGTATGGAATATTAGCCATTCTAGGGCTTAATGCAACACCATGAGATTTACATTCTATATGCTCACTTTTGATTGTGTTCATCCACCAGCTCATTCTTCTTGACGTACTCTGTAATAATAGACCTCACTTCGGCTGGCTGGAGTATCGTCCCTTTCCTGTGGGTCAGAAAAGACTTGCATCAGTGCAATGGATGCAACCAGATGTAAATCAGGTACAGACCGATTAAAGATTCTTTTGGCTCCCGATAACAATTTTGACACATGGGAGATTACATTTTCAACAACAAATTTAACAGCCGATGTATTTTTAAAAAGATTTAAAGACAGTATCACAAAAACAAACATAATTTATTTTGAATAATATAATATATGTACTAGAAATATCAGCAACGATTGAACTCAAAGCAAATTTTTGTATTTTAGCAAAACTTTAACTACAAACAAATAAGAATGTCAGGAATGCACAGATTCACACCAGACAGGAATCATGCGTGTGAACGAGAAAGCACCCTCCACGCAACAACAACACACACCTCTTCTTTGCATCCAGGAACAGATGCTCCAGGCGAGATGACACGGAGTAGAGGGTAGTGATCTCAGGGGGGTGGTATGACTCCTCCCCGCCCCCTCCCAGCTCTGCTGGAGTCTCTTCCACTGCAGTCTCCTCTGGGGCACGGAAGAAGCGCAGTCTGTAAAACAGTTATAATATAGTATATAGTTATGTAAAACAGTTATAATATAGTATATAGTTATCTAGTTATAATATAATAAGTAGGGGTGCACCGATATATCGGTCGGGTATCGGTATCGGCCGATAAGTGCCTTGTTGACTAACATAAGCTCAAATGTGCCGATGGCAGTAGCCGATAAATATCCATCAATTTGTGTCGCGTCAATCTGGCCCACACATTCAAACTTTGAAAAAAGTTTCAGTCAAGCGACCTGCACAACGCCGCCCCCACACACATACGCTACTGCATCAAAGTCACTACTTATGATTAACAAAGGCATTCGTTTTGTGGCATTAACGTTATATAGTTACACGTTCAATAACATCAGCGTATTTACCGGACCATAGCAAGCATTACTCATTCATATCTCAGTTGCTTCCTTTGCTCAGAGAGCCCGTACTGAGTTGTACCCATTCTGCAATCTGTTAATAAAGTTTTCAATCAGACAAATGTATAGAAAAGCTTTTATTATAACATTCGTTGCAGTAAAATCATTATGCCTCGTTTAGTACTCCTGTGGAGCGCTGGTAGTCCACTTGTGGCAGGCGGGGAGCTAAAGTTATTAGCTTTGTTGTTGATCTCGTGAAAATCAATGGCGGACATCCCGGAAGTAAAAAACGAAAAGGCGCTTGCCGATTGGTAAGAATAGCAGAGGAGGGTGCAAGCGGTGTGACGTAATTGGCAGAATCGACTGTCAATCAAAATTGTTCTGTTGCATTGCTTTGGTTGAGAGATAGTGTTTAGAGAGATGTTTCCTTTTTTTAAGTAAGTAAAGAGGCCTATGTTCATATCGGTGAGCACAATTTGTAACACAAAGAGACGTGTAGCCTATTTATTTATTTAATATTTTATTTATTCATTTTATTATTATTATTTTATTTGTTGCCATGCCTAAAATAATAGTCAAGCATAGGGCTAAAACATTTTCATAAACAATAATATAATTTTTTGTTATAGGTTATAATAAAAGCTTTTCTATACATTTGTCTGATTGAACTTTATTAACAGATTGCAGAATGGGTACAATACAGTACAGCTCAGTGGACTGGAGGATGAAGACCAGAAAAAGACTTTCGGCTTTTTTACATAAGGGTCCTTCATTTTCAATTCATCAAAACATTTAGAGACATACAAATATACAGTAGTTTCATAAAAAAAGAAAAAGAATTATATAAAAAAGAAATTATAATTTTCTTTTGTACCACAAATATCGGTATCGGCCGATTGTGTTAGTTGAACAATCAGTATCGGCGGCACATTTTCATATCGGTGCATCCCTAATAATAAGAGTAAATAATAGTAAAGAACACATTCTGGGCCAGGTTGCGAGTCTGAAGCTGAACTAAGATTGACTGAGCAGACTTACATCACACCAACACACATTCATACCAGTCTGTAACTGTTGCTTATACCGCTTCGGTGCCTTGCTCAGGGATACATTGATGGTAGTTGAGGGAGTCTAGAGCGACACTTCTCAGATAAGGGGGGGGGGGGTCTCTGACTTAGAACATTATCAAAATGGAGTTCTGTAGCCTAATGTGTATCAATTTGGGCATCTAAGACATAAACACATATGGGGTCCAAACATCTAGGCGGCCCAGGCAACACAACTAATTTGCAGTGGTGGAAGAAGTACACGGTTCCTTTACTTAAGTAAAAGTAGAAATACCCAGATGAATGAGTACTCTGTAAAGGTAAAAGTCACCCATTCAAATTCTACCTAAGTACATTCAATAGCAAATACTTTTACTTAAGTATCTAAAGTAAAAATTATGCATTCTACATGACGTTTGTGTATTCCAGTGTTTGGCAGCGTTCAAATCCTTGATCCATTGACCTCTATACAGTAGCTTATCTTAAAGTGGTATATGGTCCAGTTCTGCTGCTCTGATGAAAGGTTATGTTAAAGTGGTATGTGGTCCGGTTATGTTACTCTGATATAAAGTTTCCTAAAATGGAAATACTCACATAAAAGTTGCTAGAAATTGTACTTAAGTACAGCACTTGAGTAAAATGACTTAATTACTTTCCACCTCATTTGTTGTAGCCGAGGCTTGACTCACTGTTGATTCTTCCAGTCGACCTCCACGATGCTCTCCACCCCCTTCGTGAGCTCCTTCACGCGCACCAGCTTGTGTTGCTGCTGCATCGTCTGAAGGAACTTAGACAACTGTTGGCAGAAACCCCAAACACAGGTTCACCATTGAGGGACACGGTTCAAAATGCTGTCAATTATGTGCCCAAGAGTATCCACTTTCTGGATGTCTACCTTCTTATAGCTGGATTTCTTGATATCAAGTTGCTTTCCGCTTGGGCTGTAAAATAAGAAATGTTATTGGGGACGCATCTTAGTATACTGTACCAGATAAACCACACTCTATACTGTACCAGATAATCCATACTGTACTAGATAAAACCATACTGTATACTATACTGTACCAGATAAACCATACTGTAATCCAGATAACCCATACTATACCAGATAAACCATACTGTACCAGTAAATAATACTGTATACTGTACCAGATAAACCATACTGTATACTGTACCAGATAAAACATACTGTATACTGTACCAGATACACCATACTGTACCAGATAAACCATACTGTACCAGATACACCCAAATGTACCAGATAAACCCCTCTGCACAAAAAGGGCAGCAAATTAGACCCAGGCAACTACCGCCCTGTTTCTATTCTTACCTCCATCTCGAAAGTCATGGAGAAAATAGTCTACGAACAGGTCGAAAAGTACCTTGCGGAAAAAAATCTAATCTACGAATTCCAATCTGGCTTCAGAACGTCCCACTCCACTGACACATGCCTCCTCTATTTGAACGACCACATCAAACAAGAGGTGGACGCGGGCAAATACTGCGGCATGGTCATGCTGGACCTACAAAAGGCCTTCGACACTGTCAATCACTCCATTCTAATGGACAAGCTAAAAGCAATTGGTTTTGATAGCTTATCAGTGAGCTGGATGCAATCCTACCTGGAGGGGAGAGAACAGATGGTAAAGGTAAACGGTACTCCATCCCCCCCCTCACAGTGAGCTGTGGTGTTCCACAAGGAAGCATACTAGGACCGCTACTCTTCCTAATTTATGCAAATGACATGTCGTCAGCCTGTGACTGGAACTTGTTCCTGTTTGCGGACGACTCAGCCCTGCTGGTCTTTGACAAGAACAAGTTGCAGGTTGAAAAAACCCTCAGCTCGGAACTAGGCAAAATCTGCATATGGCTCGCTGATAACAAACTATCATTACACATGGGCAAAACAGAGTCCATTCTCTTCGGTTCAAATAACAAACTCAGCAAGACCGACGGCTTCTCAGTTACAGTGGGTGACAATATTGTCACAAGGAAAGACGAAATTACCTACCTGGGTTCCATCCTAGAGGCAAATCTTTCCTGTGACAAAATGGCATCCAATGTAATAAAAAAAGTCAACCAACAAACTAGATTCTTGTACCGGATCTCCTCTCTGGTAAACAAGAATACCCTGAAGACTCTGGCAGGAGCACTCATTCAAGGGTACTATGACTATGCATGCACCTCATGGTACCAAAGCACCTCAAAGGCGCTTAAAACAAAATTACAAACATCACAAAACAAACTGGTCAGACTACTACTTGACCTGAACCCCAGAACCCACCTCACCCCTGCCCACTTTGACAACCTAGGATGGCTTAGAGTAGACGACAGAGTACAGCAACTTGCAATGGGCCTGGTCTACAAGATACACTATACGACCGGGGTGCCCATGTACATGTCAAAATACTTCCCAAAGATCAGTGAATACCACAACCACTACACCAGAGGAAGCTCAACAAATCATGTTAAACCCAGATTCGGCTCAAACAAGGGACTAAACACGTTTCGCAATTATGCCACAACAATGTGGAACGCCCTAGCCAAAGCTGTAAAGGAATGTGAATCCCTGCCCACATTCAAAACCGCTCTTAAAGAGCACCTACGGGAGGCTGCAATTCGAAACTGGCCACCGTAAATGCCCAAAACCCCCACCACCTCCTAATAGACAGTCTCCTCCCCACCGCATGTATATATTCCCTCCCCGCCGTATGTATATTTCTCTCCCACCCACCCACCCCCTCCTAATGTACAGTCCCCTCCCAATCATATGTATATACTCTGTCAGGATCTAGGGGTAACAGTACTGTATATTTGAATACCGTTTATGTCACAAATGTATCAGTACTAAATACCTATATGTCCCTATGCCATAAATGTCATGTATGTCATAAATGTCTATATGAATTGAAAATGGGGGACCCTGATGGAAACAAGACAAACGTCTTTCTCAGGTCTGCATCCCCTTAACAATTGTATGTATTGAGCCGTACTGTATTGTACCCATTCTGCAATCTGTTAAATAAAGTTTTCATTCATTCATTCATTCATTCACCCAAATACACCAAACTGTAACAGATCAACCATACTGTACCAGCAGGAGAACATGTGGATTCTGAGGAAGGTGCTGGTCAACAGGGGCAGATCTGACTTTTTGACTTTGCTCTTCAGGGCATGAAGGAAACACTGCAGCAACAGGTCATCCATCAGCTCTGGTAAAACCACACATGAGACTTTAAGTGACTTTCATAGTTCATTGTTTGCTAAACATGCCATCAAGCACTAATATATCAGTACTCAATCAGAAAAAGCTACACAATGACTAAACTCCTTGGCACAGGAAATGTACTGATGTAGTTGTATGAACAGTCTCAAAATGTACTGATGTAGTTGTATGAACAGTCTCAAAATGTACTGATGTAGTTGTATGAACAGTCTCAAAATGAACTGATGTAGTTGTATGGACAGTCTCAAAATGTACTGATGTAGTTGTATGGACAGTCTCAAAATGTACTGATGTAGTTGTATGAACAGTCTCAAAATGTACTGATGTAGTTGTATGAACAGTCTCAAAATGTACTGATGTAGTTGTATGGACAGTCTCAAAATTAACTGATGTAGTTTGTATGAACAGTCTCAAAATGTACTGATGTAGTTGTATGGACAGTCTCAAAATGTACTGATGTAGTTGTATGGACAGTCTCAAAATGTACTGATGTATTGGTATGAACAGTCTCAAAATCTCCTTCAAGGCAACAATAAGAAATAAAATATTTTACTTCTCAACTCCATAAAGCTCATTTATAACTAACAATCTAATGTGGAAGTCTGTGTGCATTGCTTGTATAGAGAAGTTATAACAGTAAAGTCAATGTAACCCAGTGTAGCCGGTTACCTTGTGGTGTTCTCTGATCCTCCGGGTCTTGCTCCTCTTCCTCGTTGTCTCGCTGCTCTTCCTCCCTCTCAGCCAGGCACAGGTCCTGGATGACAGGACAGGACTGGTCTGTGCCAAAGTCACCAGCACCACACTGTTCCTCCACAACCGTCTCAACCTCCTCCTCCTCCCCTTCGTTATCCTCCTCCTCTACATCCTCTTCATCCCCTTCATCTCCATTCACTTCAACACATTCACCATCCGGAACAGGAGGAGGACCAGACTTATCTCCAAATGCCCTGACAGGAAAAAAAATAATAATAATAATAATTGATCATTCTACTTGTAAATAATGCTTCTGTATTATTATTTATTTTGTTTACATTTTCATATACTACCTTCCATGTCAAGCCATTCAGGTAATATAGTACAATGAAAGATTTTGGGACCTTCCATCCAGTCTGCAGGCACCTTTTTTTCAGTTCTGCAAATCTACCTTTATCAACTGACCTCTAATGGGCAGGATGTAACACATACTGGCTTTCTTGGTTCTGTATGAGCCCCCTAAGATTGTGCTTCATACAGTAAAAAGGTAAAAGACTAAACACTATACAAAATATACAATATATAAAACAAAAATGTACAAAATGCAAAATGCAGAATGAGGTAGAAGTGCAAATGTGTACGAATAAATACGGTGTAATGTTTAAAAGTGTTTAACTCATTGAGCGTAATCGTTTTTTTAATTATTATTATTCTAAACAGTCACGCGGACCTTAGTGTGTGTTCTAGGGACCTCTGTGTTAGTTAGAACTGAAATGACGATCGAATCCCGACAGGTGGCAGTATCGCCTACCTTTTTAACTGGGCTAGTTTAGTGTGCCCCCCCCCCCCCCCCCCACGACGCAGCCAGAGTACTAGAGAGAAGCGAGCAACAGTGAGTAGAGAGGTATAATGGTAGAGCCATATGAAATCCGCGTTCAAGGAATCGCGGACGGAATCGCGGAATTTACCAATAAAAATGGAATCAACTGTAAAACGTGGAATATTGCAGAATTTGGCCTAATCTGGACTGAAATTCCGTTTTCGGGAGGAGATCGAACTTTTGGTGCAAAGCAAACATGACCGGGGACGCTACAGCGTGTTACACACAACACGCAGCAGTGTCCACGCGTCTGGCTGCTTCGGTGTTAACGTCGTCAAGAAGCTAAGAAATTCCGCAATAAGGCCCAAATTCAGAGCAGAGCAGTATCCTAATGACTTTTATGCCTCCGGCGATAAGGTGTTTTGCCAATTCTGTCAACGTACCGTGGACTGGACCCACAAAAACACGTGCAAAGATCACTCTCCAAAAGCCAAAACACACCAGCTCTCTAATGATGATACAGCTAGAGGGCGAGGCTAATCACTGACACTATTGTGATTAAATAGCTATGTAACGTTACAGTACATAGGACTATAGATGGAAATGATAGCTTCTTGCTAAATCTGGTGCACCCATCCATTTTGTTTAATGCAAATGATTGTCAGTACACACTGTCCTTTATAAACTAAAGGTGCCTAAATTATGCATTACTATATTTCATCACAATATAATAGATATAGCTAGGCTACTGACATTGTCATTGTGATAATGTCAGTAGTAGCTAGCTGTATCTATTGTTTACACTTGAAATGTGTATTTTTATTTTGTGTGCATTTTTATTTTGTCACAATATTATTTGAAAATATTGTGTAAAATTGAACTGTATTTCTGAGTTGCAGCACTTAAAAACATTAAATGGACTGTTATATCTTATTAAATTGTGGACATTTATTAATTCCCACTTATTAGACACTATTTCTGATGGTAAAATGGGCATAAAAAGCTAAATACAGAATTCTGAAATATTAAAACGGAAAAAAATGAATTTGGGGGGAAATAAAATGGAATTTGGAAAATAATAAAACGGATTTCATATGGCTCTATATAATGGCGATCGTGCATTTTGGAGACTATTATGAAGAGGACAAAACTATCACCAGACTACATTGGACTCAGCACTTATGGTAAATCATAAAAATACTAGTCAAACCGGCCGAGGAGGTAACATTATTTGTCGCCGAGTTGAGAGATCCCCAGACTACAGCCAACTAACGTTCGGCAATGGCGATCGCCTAGAGCAAACTATTGGAGATTATTATGAAGAGAACAAACAGTGACGATCCATCCATAACATAAGGTGCGTTTTCACCAGACTATGTTGGATTCTAGTATTTTCAAACAGGCTGTTAGGATGTATGTTCCTGGATGTAACGTTACCCTGGCGCTGCTAACGGGCTAACTAACATTATATTTATTGATCCTGTTCTGACCTAAGACACTTGGAACAAGAGTGGACAGGGTTTTGGTGGACCTGCTGACAAAAGGTAACGTCTATTTTACCGAACCCCATCATAAAACATGCCTTTGTAATTATCCCAGTGTCGTAAAATGGTCAAAAAAGCTGGCTCCAGGGAGTAAAGATGGAAAAACAGTGTGGCAGTCAAAGAGTTAAAGTGAGTGTGTGCATGTGTATGTTGTGTGCAGTGAATGTAGAATGGATGAATTATGTTACATTGAGTCCACATTGAGCAGTCTGATGGCCCGGGGATAACGATGTTTTTCTGCATGGCTGTAATGTGGCGGTGGAATGAAGCCACTCACCATAGACTGTCCATGTATGTGTGAATGACGGAGACTCCTCTGCCTTTCATACCCAGACCGGACATCTCTGCTCTTGACATGGTAGCGGTGCCCACGGCCACAGGAGCCCTGGACAACAAACAACCAGTAGTGAGTGACGAGTAGAATCAAACAACCAATACTGAGTGAGCAGTAGAATCAAACAACCAGTAGTGAGTGACCAGTAGAATCAAACAACCAGACGGTGATTGTGAGGAAAATGCACAGACATATGAAATATGAATGTATACAATATTGAATATGGAGTGATGTGTATTGAATGTAGTTTTTTGTAAGTATTGCATTGTCCTGCAAGGTGAGATTGTATTGTTCTCATACCTTGTGTATTAGTGTTACGGAATCCATAATCTAGCGGATTGTGTACACACATGTTAAGTGTGTTAGCCTACATAGACAGAATGGAGTTAGCTGGCAGACCGAACAAAAATACATGTTTACTCAGGACTGTGGCGAAGGTAAGAAGAGAAAGTAGATTTATTGGCACATGCGCAATAATAAACATGACGACAGTCGACAGGTCCTCGCAGGAACCAACAGTTGTCTAATGATAGTGCCTGTAAATGAGACTATACATCATAATACTAGTCTTAGTACATTATGTCCAACAATTAGTATGTTCAGCAATTAGCATACATTGTTTTATCTAATCTCATGCACTACTGTCACCACGGCAACTTCCTGTACACCATCTACAGTGTGTATTGCCCCTTGATGAATAAAGTGTTTCTGGTTTGTAAAACATACAGTACCTATTGCCAACCACGGTGACCGCACAACAGTCGCCCTGCTTTACATCTGGGAGACCATTTGAAGGCACCACCACTCCTGGCAGCATAAGATCTTCAGAGAGGCACAGAAGTGACTTTCTTATGTTCATTATTAAATATGACAATGCTACATATCCACATCAGCCTTGTTCCAGGAAAATAGGCTTACCTGCCCCTCCGATTAACTTCTGAAGCACTGCAGGCCATGTGGTAAATGCTGGCAAGACTGTAGGATAGTGCCAAAGCGTATACACTGAAAAATATGACGTACAGTACAGTGAAATACATATAATTAATTGCATTATAATTTATCATGAAAGATACATCATTTCATTAAATAAGTTCCGTCACGTCAACTCAATAGCTAGCTAACCTGTTGGATAGAGTCGCTTCTCAAGTTCGAAGAAGAGTGGGTTTTTATGAAGAACATAGAGTGTGACAGAATCTCCCTTGTGTGCATAAATCTTTACAACATTCAGTTCTTCTTTGTTGGGGATCAACTCTGACAGTTCCTCTGCAGACAGGGAGGGAAAGGCTGTGGATATATCAGCTTTGAGCTTCCTCCTACAGTAGAGGACAAAGAGAAAAAATATTCTGTTTGTGTATGATCAGCAACCATGTGACAAGAATCTTTGGGATTGAGACCAGAATTCTTTATGGACCAAAAGCAGAACACTGGTCCTGTGTTTCATGCTGCATGAATGAATGAATGAAAACTTTATTAACAGATTGCAGAATGGGTACAGTACAGTACAGCTCAATACATACAATTGTTAAGGGGATGCAGACCAGAGAAAGACTTTCGTCTTGTTTACATCAGGGTCCCCCATTTTCAATTCATCGTAACATATATGACATACAGATAGACAGTACTGCTACATCTATAAATGTATGACATACCAGATTTGCAAATACAGTACTGTTTGTGATACGAAAAGAGTCCAGAAAAAAGTATATACATTTGACGTAGAAACTGTACATTAGAGGAGGTTGGGTAGGTGGGGGGTACTGTACATTGGAGGTGGTTGGGTGGGTGGGGGAGGTTGGTATGTTATGATTAATTGAAAATGGGGGACCCTGATGTAAACAAGACGAAAGTCTTTCTCTGGTCTGCATCCCCTTAACAATTGTGTGTATTGAGCTGTACTGTATTGTACCCATTCTGCAATCTGTTAATAAAGTGTTCAATCAATCAATGGGTGGATAAACATAGCTTACGTTAGCCACTTCTCTCGCTAATTAGTACTCCCTGGCAGCCAGGTGTACGATCTAGATTCTGGACGATAACGGGTCACAATTCACAGTATGAACCAGGTCTAATAGATCAAGATAGTTGTGGCCTTTCCAGGTCGTGTTTTTAAGAAGGAAAGAAAGCATAATTAAAATGTACTGATAAACTAAAAACATTTGACGTGGTCAGTCACTCCAAAATAAACACCAGAATAAAATATGTAACCGTTGAGAAAAGCATAATACATCACACATTGAGTTGATAATATTGTTTACTAGGACTAGCGTCACTCACCTGTCAGAACCTTTAATCACGGTGTTGGACTTGACACGAAACGCCTTAGCAAACATAATGTAAAATAAATAATATATATTGTCAACAATTAGATAATGAATTCAATCAAATTCTTAAATGTGTTACATTTCAGTCAGGGAACTCCAATTGTCTACATTAGACACCAAACTTGCATACTGCAAGTAATGTGCATGTTGGTGCAACACCGAATTCTACCCGACAGGAAACTGTGGCAATGCGGTAGCTGCACTTTTGTTCCGGGACAGAACATTGTATTACATTTAATTAGAATAAAATGAATTGTCATCGTACAGCACAACAACAATAGCATAGCAATAGCATAACAAAGAACGAGAAGTGTAAAACCAAAATACAAGCCCTGTGGGGGTTTGCTTGAGCTGTGGAGCTCTCACTATATGTGACAAATGGTCCCGACTCCCGACTGGAAGGATGAGACATTTCTTATAAATTGTGCTTTTTTAAGGAAACTGTCCTTCTGTAAACTGCAAGTTACATTGTTAATTTAGTTTGTATTTACTTTTCTAGTTTAAGTTAATTCAATTAAAGAAATTGTAACTACAATATTGTATCTACAATTACATTTAAAACATTGTTTGTTTTTCAACCATATCGGTTGACAATATAATTTCTTTATTGAAGGCTACATCCTGCTACCTTTTTCAGCTTCTCTATTTCAAGGCAATATTTACAAAAACATATATATATATAGTGGTATAACTAGTATAGGTATGGATATATACAGATATAGATTATAGTATATACAGTGTGTATATAAACAGGAATATTGTATGTATACACAGGATATGCATATATATATGGTAAATGGACTGCATTTATATAGTGTTTTTATCCAAAGCACTTTACAACTTGTGTGTGTCTCACATTCACCCATTCATTAACATTATTCACACACCGATGGCGGAAGCAACCATGCAAGGTACCAACTCATCTGGAGTAGTGTTGCTCAAGGACACTTTGACACACTGCCGGGAGGTGACAGAATTTAACCGGGAACCTTCAGATTACCAGACGACCGTTCTACCTCCTGAGCCCCCATATATATATATATATGTGTGTGTGGTACAATATTATTGTACATGGCTATCATACAGTGTTATATGGGTAGACTACAGTTTGAGGTAGGTAGTTATTATTACAGTGTAAGGTGGTTGAAGGCAGTAGATGGGTATACACTGAGTATATGGCAACAGAGTTTGTACAGTATGGGGGTGGGGCTCCCTATAGCGTGTCCCAGAGGGAACAAGGGCAAACAGTCTGTGATTCGGATGAGAGGTGTCCTTGACAATGCTGTGTGCCTTCCTCAAACACCATTTGTGATGAATAGTCTCAATTGCAGGAAGTGATGTATCAGTGATGTTTTGCACGGTTTTCACCACCCTCTGCAGTGCTTTCCAGTCTGAGGCAGTGCAGTTGCCATACCAGACTGTGATGCAGTTAGCTTTCTATGGCACACCGGTAAAATTTCACCAGCATCTGAGGAGACAGGTGGCTTTCCTCAGTCTCCTCAGTGTAGCAGGGTGGATTATCCCTGCTTCGTGGGAACGGGTGGGCACAATCACTGGGTAGCGAGACACAGTAGAGCTCTGTCTGTGAAGTAGCTTCTATCCCCAGGCCATCAGGCTGCTAAACGAACAATGAATGAACACTACACAACAACAACCACCAAACACACATAGCACACACATCCACACGCACACACTCACTTTAAACAAACACACTGTAGCACCCACTACACACACTTTATAGCACACACCCACTTTAAACAAACACACTGTAGCACCCACTCCCCACACTTTATATTTATGGATGAAGGATTGCACTACAACTCGTACACCTTACTGTAAATTGTACCTAAAATTGTACCTCATCCCATTTCTGCTTTGCACTAGATAGTACTGTACATTAGTACACTGCATAGTATTGTGTATTGTATATTATATGGTAACTCAGAACATTGTACATATGTCTATACCGAACAACTGTGACCTCATTCTTCTTCTAAATTCATGCTATATTATGTTATTATGTTATTTGATACTATCTTGTCTAGCACAGTCTCTGGAGCGTAACAGTAAGAAGCATTTTGTATGAAAGTATTCTGTACTTCTGTATGACAACTATTAAAGAACTTGAACTTGAACTTGTCTGACTGCACCTCCGTCTTTGAGTCTGGAGCTTCAACTGGAGGCTGGCAGTGTGAGTGGATGGGGCCCGGGATTTACCAACCTGGTCTGGTACTCTGGTCTTCCTCCCCTGCAGCAGGGCGGTCAGCAGTACTCCCCAACACGCTCCCACTTCCCCCAATTACTCCTGTGACCCTCCCACACCTAGTGACTGAATTGTAAGTAAATAACTTGGTTCCCCCCGCAAGCAGTACCCTCCCTCAGTGACACTAGAAACCTTACAATAAAAAGGGAAAGGTGGAATAGGAAGGGGTTAATTGTATTAACGTTACCCACACCAAAGGAGTTGTTAAACGGCTCATGAATGGACACGCACACAGAACTCCTATCTAATTCTTTATAGTTAATTATACTGGTCAGTTACAAAGATTTAAAGGCACTGGATCAAATAGAATGAAATCTTACTATTACCCAATTTGTAACTCAATACCTTATGTCCACGTATATTCTACACACACCTCTGTGTTAGTACCAGGAATAACATACTTTAATGCATTTGACTCATCGCCCACGTCTGGGTCAGTACCATGTATAAGACCTCTAGTCTGTAACCTCCCCACTGGGAAAGGGTTGATTAGATGGGAAATTATTATTAAAGACACAACACGTTATCACACTCAAAGGAAATAAAAAATGTGGGCCCACAATACCAAACAAAAGTCCTATACTAATGCCGGCATATATTGTTGATGGGGTACCCCTATGAACTGTAGTTAGCAACGTTAGCTTCGCCCGCAGGCCGCATCACACTGTGTACTGTGCAATAAGATCCTGGGCACCGAAGCCCTAATGTACTCAACCAAGATGGCGGCCTCGCCGCGCCACCACCGTCCGGATAGCAAGATGGCGTTGAACGCTCTCGGCACGGGCGCTAGCAAGCGGGGCTGGAGCAGAGGGGCAGTAGTGGGCTGAGGGCGCGTGCTGGGTGATGGCGACCTCTGCTGGTCGGGACGAACTCCCGTGTTGACTGAAGACAGCCGGTGCAGAGTCGACGTTGACGCCGTCACGCCGGTGAAGACTGGTTGTAGACAGCCGGTGCTGTGTCGATGCGCATCCATAAACTTGCCCTCACTGACACTGAAGCTACACTCTGGGTCCCAAACAGCCCTCCTGCTAGCCGTGATATATAATAACGCAGGGTGTCTCTAAACACCGGTCCTCTTCACGCCACGCTGGCGGGGCACCTCCCTAGAGGGAATATCTTTAACTTAAGCCACACTTGGCTATACCGCATTTCTTCTAGGATAACTCGTTGTATCGCTAGGGTATTCAGTAGGGAAACATGCAACACGCTACTACGTTTACTTTTATAGGATAACCCGTAATATACTCAAGTTCAATCCGTTCACCCGTGGTCCACTACGGGGCTCTGTCCAGACACGACCGAACCGATCCAAGTCCAATGTCGAAGAGGCTGGTTCCTCGCACTTCCGTCTCAGTTGGCTTGCTTCCTTCTCCGTCTCTCTCGTACGCTCTCTGCCTGCCACCGGCGCCCCCTGCTGGTACCGCCTACTAGCCCCAAAGGGAAACACTGAGTGGAGAATATGATCCAGGGTTATTGTTCATAATCCATATTCCAGCCGGTAGAACAAGGAGGAGCCTGCGTCGTTGTTCGAGGGAATATTAATGGTGACTAATTAGTAGGTCTTGGTGCATCAGGGGAGATAAAAAGGCAAGTCAGCACTTCTGAATAATAGCCATATTTTCAGGGTGCTACATCAGGAAGAAAAGATGCTGGTGAGCTTTATTGACCAGTGTTGAGGTCTGAAGCTGGAGACACATCGGCAATCTCCGTCCCATTGATATGGATGAACACGTGCCATGATGAGCTCCTTGGTTTTCTTGGTGTTGACTAAATCTAGAATTATTGCATATTATCGGTGCACTGAGGGAAATTATGCACTCTGCAACTTTAAGAAATGCATTTGTGGGTTATGTGTGACTGCTTGACCTTTTAGCATTTTGTTGTTCCTCAGCCTAGAATATTTCGAAATAAATTTATTCTGCACTTTGTTGCTACAGCTTTCATGCAGTCATTGATTCTATATATTATATATATATATGTACAATATCTACAATTTGAAACAAAGTATTTTGCCTGCCATATAAGCGGTGGTTTGTCTCTTTAAATGATGTGTCTGTGATCTGAGAGTGATTACGGCATAGGCTACAAATACAGCTTACGTATATATAGCTAGTAGTGTTTTTCAAAGTCCCTAAAACATATTGTTTTTTAAGACGAAGGTATTATCAACTTCAAGAATATGAATGTCGGGAAAGAACAGATGAATTGAAAATGGGGGACCCTGATGTAAACAAGACGAAAGTCTTTCTCTGGTCTGCATCCCCTTAACAATTGTATGTACTGAGCTGTACTGTACTGTACCCATTCTGCAATCTGTTAATAAACTTTTCAATCAATCAATCAATCACAGTTTCCTTTACGGCAAGTCCTCTTCAATAAACCCCTCCTTCCCCCGTGATTTTTGTCCGTAGCCTATGTGTGCGACGACGCTCTCTGATAGGCTAGCGTCTTCGCACACATAGTCTACGGAAATAAATCACGCCTCCTTCTCCGGTGCTTCCAGCACGAAGATGGGCAGGTGGCGATGATGACATGAAGTCACTTAGAAGTAGTTTGTTGTTTTGAGGAGCTGCCGAACATTGAGCGTTGAGCGATACGGTTTTGTCCATGTAGTGCTTCGGCTGTGTGATATTAGTCATATCATAATCGCAAACCTATTTCGTTGTCTGGCTTCACAATAGAGAGGCTTGGTTATTTAAAAAAAATAAAAAAAAACGGAGAAGATTTTGTATGGCGTATGAAACATTAGCTATCAGCTAGCTGTCCGGGCTAGCGAGCAGCATGCGAGGGAAACATGAGTTTTACTATCTCTGTGTTTGCGTTAGCAGCTAGCTAGTTAGTGGACTAGTTGTTTAAGACGAAGAACACAATTACTGGACGATATACCCCCCTTTTTATTGTAATCATCAAGCGCCAAATTAAAGCAGAATGTTGTCGAACGCACCGAACCAGAATCAACCGGCTTTCTCGAACCAGCAGCAGCAGCAGCCTCACAACCTGAACTCTGCTCCCTTCACGCCGTTCTTCGTCAAACCTCACACTCCTCTTCAAATAAAAAAGAATGCCATCACTGACGACTACAAAGTCACAAGCCAGGTCCTCGGCATGGGGATTAATGGCAAAGTGTTGGAAATATTCCAAAAGGGAAGTGGAGAAAAATATGCATTAAAGGTAAATATCATTCACACACTCCGGATAACTTGTGTTTTTAACTAGGTTTGCTGGTTCTTGGATGTTGAAAAAGCTCAGCGAAATGTGAGATTAATTGACTGGACTCGGATAGAACTCGTCGACTTGCAACAATGTACCATTTTGTATTTGGTGACATATCTGTGGCTTGTTTTGATGGTGACACAGGTGGGATAGGCAGCGAAAACTACTTCGGGGGTGTGTGAGTTTAGATTAGGTTACACTATGCAACACATTCTGCCTGACGGGATCCTACCTACTAGCCTTGTTCCATATATTTTGAGAACTTTGAACAGAAAACTGAATGGTTATGTTGTGTATTTGAGTATGGCCGTAACGGGTCAATACCGTTCTTGTTATACAGTGTAGAGCTACAGAGTGTCAATATTGCGGATGGTGTTGTAATACTGCAGCTGTCATCTGATCCCCAAATAACTTCGGTCTGGACAACCTCTCGTAAATCAGAGTTGGAACGGACGTACTAGGACGCCCCGGTGCTGTTATTATTAATTGGTTTAATCGGGGTACAGTATGCAAGTGGTTTTCACACTGTGGTTGCTGCAGCTAACAATTTCACTTACATTCCCACACACAGGGGCATGCCTTTGTACTCTATGGAGTGGACCATGGCAGAGCAGTGTGTGTTTGTGCTGTAGTCTGGTTTGGTTTGCCTTGATTAATTGACTTTCAAGGTTATTAAGTCACTTTCCTCATAGCTTGTACGCCTATATAATCTACACAGGCTAGATTAAACCTGTGTCATTAAAGGGGAATGCCACCCGTTTTAAGGAGAAGGCAATTTAATATTATATATAATTTCTTTCAAATATAATTCTATTCATTTCCTAGGGTTCAGCAAATGCCATCATTATGTTGACCTATAATATAGATTAGTGTTACATGTAACTGTCACTATTCTCTCTCTCTCTCTAAACCTAGCCAAATCTGTCAGTGGGACGTACAACCTTAAGATGACTTCGGCATGGATTTTGCTTCTCTATCATCAGATGTGTACCCCAGCCAGGGTGAAGTGTAGCCCAGGCTTAGGCCAAAAGTAAACTCATCAAAACAAGCATTGTATCTTGGTGTCTCTTGAATAAGCAATAGAAACACCTGACGGGCAGTGTTTCTTGCCTCCCTTAGGACAGTGATTATTTTATTGATTAGTAGAAAAATCAACAATTGATTCTATTTGCAATTTAATATTTCAAAATGTTTTACTAGTATCCTCAGGTCACATGGGTAAGTTGCCTCTTTGACACCACCTACTGAATACCCAGAGTAGGAGATGAGCCATGAAGTTTATTTATGTCTATAAATGCTGTGTAGTGTGGAATGTGGATGCCTACTGTACATGAGTAGGGTGAGTAACCTACATGCCATTACTGCTTTTTATCTATTGACTCATTATAGCTACTTGATTATATCGTGAAATAATATAACAACCGCCCGTTACTATGACATTGTTTATCATTACATACAATGTATCCATGCCTGTAGCTAAATGCTGAAAAATGGGGAACAAAATGTACTCTTTAGATTGAAAAAACTACCAACCAGAGAGATTCTTTACCAGCCAAAAATGATAAATAGCTTTTTAGTATATCTCCATGAATTATTATATTGTGTGTTATCTCTCCACTCCACGCTATAGTAGTGCTTGTGCCAGCACAGGAGATACGATTACATGCATATTTTTTTATATACAGTTGCTATCAAAATTATTCAACCCCCATTGCATATTGGGCTTTTTGGCAAAATGTACAATTTCCCAACTGTTTACAATAAACAAATTACACAAGAACTGCTTAAGTTGTTTAATGAAACTAATATTACAGGGGTTGTTATCCAAATTAAACACAAAATGCTACTTTTAATGACTACTGCAGTCTTAAAATTATTCAACCCCTTCATGACAAGCATCTTCAGTACTTAGTAGAGCACCCTTTTGCTGTCATAACCTGCTGCAAACGTGATGCATCGCCAGACACTAGCTTCAAGTCAGGTGACTGTGATGGCCACTCTAAAATCTTACATTTCTTCTTCTGAAACCTAGCCCCTTTCGTAACTGTGATGCAAGCCTTGCTTGAATACGCAGTCACTGATTCCACGCTACTAGCCATGTTAATGTGCACCATCAAGCACTGGTTAAAAACGAGCGGTTGGTCCAAAATATATCAGTCATTTCAAAGGTACTCACCGTTGCATTAGGGTTTCACACACAAAAGCGCGGGGGGGGGGGGGGGGGTTTGAAAGCTCGGCGTTGCTAATAAACATTTTAAATAATTTTTATAAACGAGTAAAAAAATCAGTGAGCTAGCCTTGGCTAAAATGGCTTCTTCCGCATTTTGACGCAGGAGCGCTGTGATTGCTGGCTGCTTTGTCACATGCCTGGTGCGCCCAGCAATTACAGCGCTCCTGCGTCAAAATGCGGAAGAAGCCATTTTAGCTAGGGATGCACCGATCCTACTTTTTCAGTCCCGATACCTTGGTTTGGGTATCGGCCAATACCGATCAGATACCCATTGTCCAAATTTCTTTTCCAAAAAAGTTAAAAAAAAATTATTTAATCCACGTTTATTTTATTTTATATATATTAAAATATATTTTGTTTTTAAGAATTGTAAAGGATCACAAGTGTGTTTTTGATTTGTTGTAAACAAAGACAGAAAATAAACTTCATTCATTCAATTAATAAACTGTATGCCTCACTGTGTGGAAGAGACTGGGATCATTCTTTTGTGCAAGGCAACATCAGGCTTGACTTAAAACATTACTTTCCTAACTTAGTGAAACTAAATGTAACAAATGAACACATAGATATAAATGTACTGAATGGTTATTTCTTATTTAATTTATTATATATATATTAAAAAAAAAAAGATCCGATATATATATTTTTACCGATACCCGATCCAGCTATTTTACTGATATCGGCGTCCGATACCAATATCGGATCGGTGCATCCCTAATCTTAGCCAAGGCTAGCTCAGTGATTTTTTTTTACTCGTTTATAAAAATTATTTTAAATGTTTATTAGCAACGGCGAGCTTTCAACCCCCCCCCAGCTTTTGTGTGTGAAACAGTGAAACCCTAATGCAACGGTGATTACCTTTGAAATGTCTGATATATTTTGGACCAACCACACTAAGCCCTAAATTCAGAGCAGCACAGTATCCTAATGACTTGTATATGACCGGCGATAAGGTGTTTTACAAATTCTGCCAACATGCCGTGGACTGGACTCGCAAAACACGTGCGAAGATCACTCTCCAAAAGCCATGTCAGGAACACGGAAAAACACTGTGCTTCAAAACAGAGTAGGGTATATCTGCACTTTCTGCAGTGCCGCAGCCCCATACACACCAGCTCTCTAACGATGATCCCTGGTGATCACAATAGATACAGCTAGAGGGCGAGGCTAATCACTGACACTATTGTGATGAAATAGCTATGTAACGTTGCAGTACATAAAGTACACAGGACTAGAAATTATAGCTTCTTGCTAAATCTGGTGCACCCGTCTATTTGTTTAATGCAAATGATTGTCAGTACACACTGTCCTTTATAAACTAAACTAAAGGTGCCTAAATTATGCATTACTATATTTCATCACAATAGAATAGATATAGCTAGGCTACTTACATTGTGATAATGACAGTAGTAGCTAGCTGTATCTATTGTTTGTTTACACTTGAAATGTTTATTTTTATTTTGTCACAATATTATTTGAAAAATATTGTGTAAAAATGAACTGTTTCTGAGTTGCAGCACTTAAAAACATTAAATGGACTGTTATATCTTATTCAATTGTGGACATTTATTCATTCCCACTTATTAGACACTATTTCTGATGGTAAAATGAGCGTAAAAAGCAAAATACAGAATTCTGAAATATTAAAACGGAAAAAACGGAATTTGGAAAAAATATATAATGGAATTTGGAAAAAAAATTTAATGGATTTCATATGGCTCTAGCAAGATGTTTACCTTCTTTGCAGGGCTATAACTTTTTAAATATTATAGCTATATTGACATTATTATGGCCGATTCAACATCGGGTAGCTATCGTTCCGGATGTGGGAACGTTATGTTTTTTCATTCATACATTGTTGTGTTAATACCGTCGAGAATATAAGTATGTTTTTAAGCTTTTCTGCTGTAATTCCAAAAACGCACGTTATAGGCCCTGAAGCTATGATAGATTATCGATTGGTGTTTCTTTCCTATACACGCTATATTAAAAAATTCAAATGTATATGATCGGTATACATTATGCTTCATCATGCGTGAAGGAGGGGGGGGGGGTCGTTTCCTCCGATGAGACTGGAGGAAGAATATTCCAATTATTTGACGTCGATCTGCTAGATCCATTTCCCGTTTGTATGACGCAATAAACACAAATCATATAGATTATTGCGTTTCGAAAGCGATCCCAATGCACTCGATTGTGTCTCTTGATCCTCGTAAACAAGATAGTACTGCCGGAGGGATTTCCTCGATGCACCAGCGCCACTTCCGGTTTGGTGTCGATTAGGCTTGGGCGGTATGACGGTATGACGGTATACCAGGGTATTTAGAAATCCTGACGGTATTGAAAATCAATACCGTCCGTCACCGTCAAAATCACAGATGCGCTTCAGTTTCTATAACAGTGAAACAGAGTTTTGAGTGTAGTGCACACACGGAGTGTAGTGCACACACGCGTCAGCAGAGGGCGAGACCGCTCTAGTGGGCGTCTCTACATTTCGTAGCCGCATTTCTGCAGACCCCTCTCTGATTGGTTGAACTCCATTTCTGCAGACCCCTCTCTGATTGGTTGAGCGTGCGCATGCGCATGAGCCGCGACAAGCCCCTCTAGAAACTCCGGAGGAAACTTCGTTAAGCTCCAGAGAGAGAGGCTGAAAACCCACAGTTCTTGCCCGATGGATGGGAGCGAATCCCGGATCCAAGGTTTCTGATGACTACCCCCAAAACATGGAGGTCGCGAACGCAATTTATGCGCATGGAAGTATTGATTACGCCATAACGAATAATTAAAAAAATATACCGTTAACTGGAATATGTTGTGTGTGCCTTTCTGAATATGATTTGGGAGGGTTATAATAGAAGAAAGACAGTGTAAACAATATAATATGTGAATAAACCGCGAAATAATAACTAATTCCTTGGTCAATAGAAGTCTTTGTGATACTTTCTGAATATGATTTGGGAGGGTTATAATAGAATAGACAGTGTAAACAATATAACGTTATGTGAATAAACCGTGAAATAACCGTGAAATAACATAACGTTATGTTATATAATGTTACAATGTACAGTTTCTAACAGCTGGCTGTGTTGTGAAATGTGCATAGCGTTATGAATAAACCGCGAAGTCACGGGAAATAAATAACGCTATACGCGAATCTGGTAGTACATTATTTTTTTTTCGGTTTCTCACTTGATTCGATACTCGGTAGTACCGACGTGTTTCGGTTCGGTACCTCAAAAGTACCGAATTCGGTACCCATCCCTACTGAGGAGTAAGTGCTTTTGGCTTTTTTCCTTTGTTACTTCATCAATACCTCAGATGTTCAACATACATGTATGTGTAAGAATGTGTAATAACAGGGGCGCCCTTGTGGCACGTACCATAGTGCCACGCGCACCTACGCGGCCGACCCGGGTTCGATCTCAGCACCCGACGTTATTTGTCGCATGTCCTCCCCACTTCTCCTCCCGTTCGCCCTCCCCTCTGTCGGTCCTGCGTGACAATGAAAAAGCTGTAAAAACGCTAAAATATAATAAATAAATAAAAAGAATGTGTAATAACTAAGGCTGTCTTAGTTAAAGCTTTATTAACGCATTAACCCACAATTATTTTAACGCCGCTATTTTTTAACCCAAGATTAACGTTTAAATGTTTTTTTTCTTCTTCCCCCCCCCCCCCCCCCCCCCCCCCCCCGGAGCTCTTGGGGGGCCACATCAAATGACGTGGCGGGCCACATTTGGCCCGCGGGCCATGAGTTTGACACCTATGCCTTAAGTAATCAAATAGTCTGCCATGGCTAGATGCTAACGCTAAAACGGTGCAGGCTTCTACCGGTGCGGGACTACCATTCTGAGAGCTGACGATGATTTGTTTACTTGGTAACACGGGTTGGACCCCCCCGCTGATGAAAATGAAAGTCATACCTTCAAATACCGTGCACCGGGGTATTATATCATAAAGGTTTGACGGTGTGAAAAAAAGGATACCGCCCAAGCCTAGTGTGGATTGTACCTCGCCCGATCATCCACCAGGCGGCGGTATTGAGGCGTTGCAATATCAGACAGGGTGCCGCTGCAGTCCCGGAGGGAGGCTGGATGAATTATGAATGCCATGGCTAAAAAATTTAATATTGATCCCAACAACGAATTTGGCGTTCAACGCATGGCGGGCAATAACGAATTATGACGTTGTTGGCGACCAATGTGTTATGTAAATATTTTTGGAACTCACAACACGCAACCTAAAACCCCTTCCTCTCCCAAACCGTTCCATAAATTGTTTTATGTTGCATGATGATCATGAATACATTTATTATGTATTGTATTTTTTATGTTTAAATATCAACATTATCTGTCCATCCTTAGTACATTTACTATGAATATACTATACTTCATCTGGTCTTTCCAAACGCGCGCACACACACACAGGGCTCTACGCTAACCTTTTTCACTAGGGGCACAGGTGCTCCTAAATGAGAAATTTAGGAGCACACAAAGAAATTTAGGAGCACCCAAAAATATTTAGGAGCACAGTGAAAATATGTCAAGTAACAGAGTTTATTTTCTTTTTCAAAAATAAATGTATATTTGTACTGTGCGTGCATGTGCAAATGGGACACATCTGTGCAATAGCACATACCACCAAAGTCACTGGCCCACTGTGTGCGTGTGTGTGTATCATCTGCGTGTGCAAAAGGGAATGGGACAGACATTTGAACTATTAATTAAGTGATTAATGCCTACTATGGCAAAGTTGTAGCCAACAACTAGGCCTAATAAGAAAGGCAGTGATATTGAACAAAAAGGAGACACTGGCTTTACAACCAGGGCCATCAGTAGAGGGGGGAGCTAGTGTTGCTCTTTTAGAAAAATAATCCTTTCAGGGTTGCCTATTGAAATACTGTACACCTCCAGTACAGTAGTTTGCGTGTCAGGTAGACCATTGATTGACAGTCGATTCTGCCAATTACGACGTCACACCGTTGCACTCTGGCCGTCCGGCGCTGCAGCTGGACCCTATTGCCACACCGCTTGCACTCTGGCCGTCCGGCGCTACAGCTGGACCCATTGCCCACCTCTGCGATTGCTAACGCTAGCCAAGTTAGCTGTACACACATACACAGTGGGCCAGTTGTAGGGGTGTAACAATGCATCGCAATGCATCGATCCTACTTTGCAATATTTACAAAACATGACATTGTTTTCGAACTCTAGCCATGGGGAAATGTTTAGCCAATTCACGTTAAATTTGTATGTCTTCCCTCCGGCTCCAGTGGGTGTAGCTTCGCTAGCTACAGTGGCTACATTGGGTGCTACAGTGGGTGTAGCCTCGCTAGCTTGGCCAACTTCGCTAGCATGCTGGTTAGCGTCAGTATCTTGGTTAACGTTAACGTTAACCATCACCTCTGTAACATGAGCTGCCTCGCCTGACTTCTCATTCTCCGGTATCTTTTGCGCAAAATAAAAATGAATGGGCTTCGACATGGCTGTATTATTGTTTGACTCAGACAGTGACGCAGCCGCTGATCATTACTTTCGGTTTCCAGTCGCGTGACCACAGGAAACTACTGTGATTGGAACGTTTATGCGGCTGTGAACTGTGGGACTTGTAGTTTTTTAACGATTCTCGCAGCGGAGAAAAAAAAGGACGAATGAGAGGCTGTACTCTGCACTCGCTGGCCCCACTCGCACGCTGTGCGAGTACTTGATTTTGCATGTTCGCACGCACATATTTTTAGGGGCATATGCGAGCAATATGGTCGCACTGTAGAGCCCTGACACACACAGAACGGGAGAATGCCTGCCCCCCCCCCTTTCCCAGTCCCCACTCTGCTGTTCTGTCTATGGCTCTGATCAGGGTTAGCTTGTTGTTATCTTACGCTAACGTAACGTTAATTTCTGTCTTTAACACGACGTGGGCATAAAGGAATGGCGAGGATTGCAAAGCATGTTAGATGCATTTGACCCGTTGCAGAATAAAACGGCAGGGACTTGTTTTGGGTCGCAAAATAATAGGCACACTAGCCTTGCTCTGTTGCAATGTCCGCGTTTCAGACGCTACTGCTGTCTGCTGTTGAGCCGAGCGGATACGACTCTCCACAGGATTTTCAAAATAAGAGTATTGCAATATGAATCGATCTTTTTACATTGCATCGATCCTATTGGATCATTGATAATAGATCAATATATCAATCTGGATCGATGTATCGTCCCACCCCTACTTAGGACAGTGCTGTTTCCTCTCCTTAGGACAGTGCTGTGTCCTCTCCTTAGGACAGTGTTGTTTCCTCTCCTTAGGACTAGGGGTGCACCGATGTATCGGTCGGGTATCGGTATCGGCCGATAAGTGCCTTGTTGACTGCAATCGGCCTATCGGCCGATAAGCTCGAATGTGCCGATGGCAGTAGCCGATAAATTCAGTCGCATCCTGCACAACGCCGGCCCCGCCCCAGTCCCCCACACACACACAAGCTACTGCATCAAAGTTACTACTAAATATTCAACATTCTCTTTTGAGACTCCGCTTCAGACTCTTATCATTTGGCACTAAAAGCTAAACATTGTCACCGATATGGCTGTCCGCAACATGTCATTAATTGTGTACGCGAGGTGGTCGCTCAGTGACGACGCTAACATGAGCTAGGTTAGCTAGCATTAGCTACCGGGAGATGCAAGACTAACGTTACTGGTGAAAATGTGATTTGCGTTGGAATACTCCTTTGCCAACTTGCTGTACTTTGCTTGCAGGTCTGCAGCCATTATTGCTGGATTATGAATAGCCCCAACTTTAGCCAAGGTAAAGTTATGGCTAAACCTTTAACAATAGTTAACGCTAGCTTTCGTTTAGCTGTTCAATGCTATTAATAACACAACTCCCCGTCAACACCCTCTCTCGGGAAGATGGCATTTAAGAAAGTATCTGCTGTTAAAATGACACAAACATTCGTTTTGTGGCATTAACGTTATATAGTTAGTGTTACACGTTCAATAACAAGCATATTATTTACCCGAAGATAGCAGTAAGCAAGGCATTACTCCGTTAGTCCGTTCATAGCTCAGTTCCATTCCGTTGCTCATTCCGTACCCAACTACCCATTCTGCAATCTGTTAATAAAGTTTTCAACCAGACAAATGTATAGAAAGGCTTTGTTTTATTATAACATTTGTTGCAGTAAAATCATTATGTCTCATTTGGTCATGCTGTGGAGCGCTGGTCGGCGGGCCGGGCAGCTAACGTAGCTACGTTAAGTTTGTTGTGCTCTCGCAAACAGAACAATGGCGGCATGCCCGAAAGTAGAAAATGAATAAACGCTTGCCGATTGGTGGTAAGGACAGCAGGAGGTGGGTGCTAGCGGTGTGGCGTAATTGGCTGAATCGACTGTCAATCAAAATGGTTATATTGCATTGGCTGAGAGCTCTGGTTGAGAAAACAGTATCCATCTGCAGGCCGCCAGACGATACTGGGAGAGCGATAGTGCTACATGGCATGGTGGAATTAATACCATAAACATATTTCTTGATGTTTACTTTTTTTAAGTAAGTAAAGAGGCCTACAAATACAAACATACACATACAAATATACAGTAGTTTCATTAAAAAAAAATATTACAAAAAAAAATATTAAAAAAAAAGAATATTAAAAAAAATTACAAATACTATACAAATAATACACAAATATCGGTATCGGCCGATTGTGTTACTTGAACAATCGGTATCGGTGGCCAATTTTCATATCGGTGCACCCCTACTTAGGACAGTGTTGTTTCCTCTCCTTAGGACAGTGTTGTTTCCTCTCCTTAGGACAGTGTTGTTTCCTCTCCAAAGACAGTGTTGTTTCTTCTCCTTAGGACAGTGTTGTTTCCTCTCCTTAGGACAGTGTTGTTTCCTCTCCTTAGGACAGTGCTGTTTCCTCTCCTTAGGACAGTGCTGTTTCCTCTCCTTAGGACAGTGTTGTTTCCTCTCCTTAGGACAGTGTTGTTTCCTCTCCTTAACACTTTGGCTGCCAGGAAACGTGTTTAGACGTCATTGCCGGCCATGCTCAAGTTGCCGGAGGACGCTGTACAGCGTCCTTATATCAATATTTCAAAAATCTGCGATCGGATTCATATGTCCCCTCCGCTGGCCTGAGATCCACCAGGAGGACCCACTGAGCTCTCTGGCGGTTCAGGAGCGCCATCTGGTGGCCGATCGGCGCAATCGCTTAAACAGGAAGTGGCATAGAGGTTGTGCTGGACGTCCGTATTACTTCCGGGCACTCGCTATAGGTCCCGGCATTCTAGCTTAGGGCTGGGCGATATGGAAAAAAATCATATCGCGATAACGATATGATAATTTTATTTTATTTCTCGATATCGATAATTATCGAATTGTTATAAGTATAAAAAAAAAAAAAAAAAAAAAAAAAACAACAACATTTTTTTTTTAACAACAGATGTATGTTTATTTTGCAGCAATTCTTTGTCATTGCCGCCATCTTTAGTGTTACATCCCCTCACACTCCAGTTCTCAGGCTGCAGCTGGTTTAAAAGCTAAAGTAAACCGGCTTCTCTGCTGGCTGTGGCTCCAGAGGAGTTGAACAGTTCTGGCTCTGCTAGTTTATTTTCGATCTTTTGGCGCTTTTTTGGTGGACAAACCACCGCACATGTGCACTGTGACTCGTGACTGGAGTCTAGTTCTGCTAGCACACATAGCCTACTGTGTACAGACGGTTTCAAAATGTATTTTAAATTAGAAAGCAAACAAAATAAATGGACAAGAGAAAAGAAATCTGAATTTGGTCAGTATTGTCATTTGGACAAGCAAAGCCATTACTTTAAGTTGCAGGCAAGAAAGACAAGTCTGTCCACTGTCTCTGGTTTTAAAACTGCCCTGTTGCAGGTAAAAAAAAAAAAAAAAAAAACTATTTTTCGATTTTTTTTAAATTTTGATATTCGATATCGATTATTCAAATATATCGCGATATTTATCGTTATCGTTATATCGCCCAGCCCTATTCTAGCTCATCACAATACACAGTGATCGATTGCCAATAACTCGATAAACAACATGATTTGGACGTATATACCATTATACAAGCTGGAGATGGACCGGGTAAATCTACATCCCATAATGATAAGATTTCTACTCTACGATGATCGCCCAACGGCGTGCAGAGACTGGGGTGAGTTTTAGCGTGTAACGTTACCGTCTTCGATACTAACTGCTATTATCAACATTTGACCCACATTAGATGATTGGTATAACGCTGCCCACGGAATTATAAACGCCCCCTAGCCCATCCGGTCAACATCAGATGACGTGTAGTAACTTCTAGAAGTACGTCTAGTTGGAATTTTTTATATCGCGCTGATTGCCATAAAACTGTATTGCATCATCAATATAATGCATTTGGGGCTATAGATCACGTTCTGGAGAAAGCTGCAGAAAGAGATAAACATACTTATACATTAGACCATACTTTACTATGAATATGTGAATGAAAAAGTTTAACGTTGCTACACAATGAACAATACATATAGGACTTTGAATGGGCCCTAATAATGGCAATGTAGCAATAGAATTAAAAAAGTTATAGCCATGCAAAGAAGGGGTACTTCTCCATAGACAAATAGAGCCGGCAACCTATGGTATATCATGAATTTAACCCAAGGCAACCAAAGTGTTAATACAGTGTTGTTTCCTCTCCTTAATACAGTGTTGTTTCCTCTCCTTAATACAGTGTTGTTTCCTCTCCTTAATACAGTGTTGTTTCCTCTCCTTAATACAGTGTTGTTTCCTCTCCTTAGGACAGTGTTGTTTCCTCTCCTTAATACAGTGTTGTTTCCTCTCCTTAATACAGTGTTGTTTCCTCTCCTTAGGACAGTGTTGTTTCCTCTCCTTAACCTGTTCCACCCGTGGAATATTTTCGCCTAAAATATACCTAGGTAAATGGAATATTGCTCCACTTCTACAATGTCCATTTGCATGGACAAATGCCCGAGTTCAATTTGGATTTAGTATCACCAGGCATGCATAAGAACAGATAATGAAATCTACTGTACTTTAAAATTTTCCCCACAGTGCAACCGTTTTGAAACTAATTTCAGATCTAATTGTTCCTACATGTTAACAATAGGGAAGAGAAACTAACTGCGTTTTAAAATTGGTCAAAAACTTTACCTTTTGTGGCTTATTATCCCGAATAATAACAGTTATTGAAATAATTCATACAGAGCTCTGAACCTTGAACCCCATATAATCTTCCAGGAAGTGTAGTTCGGAGAAATTCCAACGCTGATCGACAGCTATGCACCCCTCTACAAAATGGCAGCAAAAAGACTACAATTCCCATGGTTCAAAATGTCCAAAATGGTCGCCCTTGCGACTAGACTTCATAAAATCGAAAAGTAAAATCTATCTAAAGGCACTTTTAACCTATTGCTAAACTAACGTATTGATGATAATATACATTCTACATGCTTTTGTGACATGTTAGTAGGGCTGTCTTAAATGCTTCGAAGCTTCGAACGTTCGATTCGATGGCACAAGCTTCGAACATTAAAAAAAAAAATCGAAGTTAAAAAAAAAAAAAAAAAAAAAATTTTTTTCATTTTTTTTACTTCTGTGTGTGTGTGTGTGTGTGTGTGTGTGTGTGTGTGTGTGTGTGTGTGTGTGTGTGTGTGTGTGTGTGTGTGTGTGTGTGTGTGTGTGTGTGTGTGTGTGTGTGTGTGTGTGTGTGTGTGTGTGTGTGTGTGTGTGTGTGTGTGTGTGTGTGTGTGTGTGTGTGTGTGTGTGTGTGTGTGAACTACCCATCCCAGTTAGGACAGCTGAATCCCGTCCAATCTTTCGCCGTCGACTAAAGACTCACTTCTTCAACCATTATCTGAAATGATAAAAAAAAAATAAAAATCTAACCGTGACTAACCTTACTGTCATGCACTTGTCCTAATAAACTAACCTACACTGTAACACGCAACACTTTGATGAACATTGTTACTCAGCTGATAGAGTTGTACCCTTCTTGCTGTCTTGTCGTACAGAACTTGTAAGTCGCTTTGGATAAAAGTGTCAGCTAAATGACTAAATGTAAGTGTGTGTGTGTGTGTGCGCGCACCTTGTAGAATTCCACACATAAGAAAGAAAGATACTGGGATGAATAAACAATAGGAAATAAAATGTAGAAATGCATGCAATACATAAATAAATATGAATCTCCATATATGAAATATAACATTTAGATAAGGTGCTACTGAGATGTTTTGGTGAGTTCTTTGTTTTTTTGTGGAAGTTGCCCTTCTTAAAAATGCATGAACATTCACTGATAATTGGTCTGTAGTGGAGTCTACAAGGTCTACATTGCCGGACCATGTAGAATCCGGACCTTGTAGACTGACATAATTCTGTGCATAGTTTAGTCTACACAGGCCATATTTCAAATAATCAAAATCTTACTTCATTCATCTTAAACATTCTTGATTTGGGGGATTGGTAGTTCCCATGAAATCTGAAGTTGTTCAAACGACAACAGCGATCCACCTTGAATTAAATCACACAGCCGAGTGAAACCTTGTTGGATGCGTCAGTCACGAAAGGGGCTACTTAATTAATTAATCCAACCCACTTTATTTATAGAGCACATTTAAAAACAACAACGTTTACGAAAGTGCTGTACAAGTCCCACAACATAAGATTAAAAAAAAAAATATATATATATATATATATATATATATATAAAAAAAAAAAAAAAAAAAAAAAAAAAAAATTTTTTTTTCGAAGCTTCGAATTAAAATCGAAGCTCGGCCCCGAAGCTTCGATTGCCAAAAAAAGCTTCGAAGGTCAGCCCTACATGTTAGTGATGTTAATACTTGAAAACGTTTGATATTAAAATCGCAAAATGTATGCAACACTCTGAAAAATATTGATTTATGACCAGATGCCATTTTGGGACCGGTACAGTACAACCAATCAGTGAAGGAGATGGCCGAGAGCGAAGGAGACCCGCGCTGCACCTCTGGGTAGAGAGGTATGACTCAAGGCTGGCTAGGATAATTAGCTTGCACGGCGCTATTTTATATATTTACGTGCCGAGTATGTGTGTGGCGTGAATTCTGATGCCACGGTTATAGTAGTGTGTGGTATACGGTGGACGTCGTTGCAATGTATTGGGGCGGAACAGAGTATTTTAGGGATATTTAGTACATTGTCATGGGATACACTGCTCGCTCTGGCTAACTGCTAACGTGCGCGGACTGATGACGACATCAACTCGAGACATTCGCAGCAGAAAAACAAGTCTATTAATAGCCCGTCCATCGGCGCCGGGCATAAGAAGTTAATTAAACTTGACAGACATTATATCGACGATAATTATCGATATCGAGTTATATGAAAATAATTTTATAATTTTATCGCGATAACGTTTTTGGCCATCCCTACCCCAGTTGCTATTGCATCATGTACATATTTGTGTTTTATTACTAGGGATGCCCCGATCACGTTTTTTGATACCGATCACCGATCGTCTATGAGTCATATCGGCCGATACACTGCCGATACTGATAGTTTTTGGTTTTCTTATAGCAGCTGGCAGTATTATACTGTAGGTCTAACACAGGCATTTAGTCACTGTGTGTTGTTGTAGCCACCGGGTAAATCGCGATTTTTCTTTTATTAGTTTGTCATGACAAACCAATTACATAATCCAACATATGTGTAAAGGCACAACATATTCCAGTTAACGGTATATTTTTTTAATGATTCGTTACGGCGCAATCAATACTTCCATGCGTTCGGGACCTCCATGTTTTGTGGGTATTCATCAGAAAAGTTGGTTGCCTAAAGTGTTCACACATGAGGGCCGCTCAGCAGTGCCACCCACCCAATGGCTGAATTGCCAATGGCTGAATTGGAGTATTGCACTGTGCGGGCACAGCTGTGAGATCCGCATGAGGCCTGAGGATGTACATACTGTATGAGTAAATTAACTATACTTTTGCTCACACAATATCTTGAATGAATGCGTTTATTTATTTTGAACATAAATAGAAAATAAATAATAATAAAAAAACAAGTAATAAATGGATTAAAAAAACAAACAAGCAGGAGTAGGATGAAGTGTAAACGTATGTATTCCTACCCCCTTGATTGATTGATTGATTGAAAACTTTATTAACAGATTGCAGAATGGGTACAATACAGTGCGGCTCAATACACACAATTGTTAAGGGGATGCAGACCAGAGAAAGACTTTCATCTTGTTTACATCAGGGTCCCACATTTTCAATTCATAACATATAATATGACATACATGATAGACAGTATTCAGTATACCTTCACACTCTATTATCTTATGCAACTCATATTCACTCCACAAACTGAAATATACATACATTGTTGAATCAACAGCCTGTTTCTTGAAGTTAGACTATCCTCTAAATTGTAACCCCCCTCTCTATAACAGAATTTTTGGATGTTTCCCGGGAGTGAATTGTTTCGTGCTTTAAACATGATTTGTGCAGTCTTAAATTCAGCCAGGTCCCAGAGTTTCATGGCATGTGATTTAAAAAAATAGTGTGTTTGTGTGTTCCAGATATCACCTTACAGGGCTCTACGCTAACCTTTTTCACTAGGGGCACAGGTGCTCCTAAATGAAAAAAGTTAGGAGCACACAAAGAAATTTAGGAGCACCCAAAAATATTTAGGAGCACAGTGAAAATATTTCAAGTAAAAGAGTTTAATTTTTTTCAAAAATAAATGTATATTTGTACTGTGCGTGCATGTGTGTAAATTAGGGGTGGGAATCACCAGTTTCATCATGATACGATACGATATCGATTATTTGGACAACGATACGATATTTGCCGATATCACAAAGTCTCTCACGATACAATACGATACGATTAGATTCAGGTGCCTGCGATCGATATGAGATGATATCATATGCCCATTTAACACAATCAGTTATGAGACTCGCCACAGGATTTTCAAAATAAGAGTATCGATATGAATCGATCTTATTACATCGCATCGATCCGATTCGATCGTTGATAATTACATCGATGTATCGATCTGGATCGATGTATCGTCCCACCCCTAGTGTAAATTAGCTCTTGCTACAACCCTGCATGTTTACATTTTGTATTTTGTACTTGATGTTCATTAACATGTGCTGTCCCTATCAAATAAACTATCAAATCAAACTACTGCTACAAAAGTAACAGTCACTTAACTTTAGCTTTTGCCCCTTTTATGCATACAATGCCTATGTTTTGGCTGTGTTGCTCTTCTAGAGAAATAATCCTTTCAGGGTTGCCTATTGAAATACTGTACACCTCCAGTACAGAAACATTGTTTATGAGTTTGCGTGTCAGGTAGACCTGGGGTTCCCAACCTTTTTTCTCCCAGGGACCCCCAAACATCTCTGATGAAATTCCTGGACCCCCCTCCTAATAAAATACCATAAAATACTTTTTTTTGTCATTTTAATACTTTTTACTAATAACAAACTGCTTATACACAGGCATATGCATCATAATTAGACCCACTATGCTTCTTTGACTTGTGCCTTCAATCAACAAATCTAATCTTGCACCATATGTATTTCAAAATTTTGGCCAATATTCAAATCCTGTATTCATCCTCTCAAATCAGGCCCTAATGGTGAATGGTTTGCATTTATGTTGAATGAAGTAAGAATCCACTGCAGTAAAAATATCCTCACCTCGAGTGGTGGTAGTAAGGTTGACTGACATGAGAATGTCCTGCTTCAGATCCTCATTTTCGATATATTGCACATAAACGATGAGCACAGCCTCGTCTGCGACAGTTGTAGTTTCATCAAGTTGTATGGCAAATGGACCCTTTCTAAGCTTTACTGACAGCTGCTGCTCGCAATCACTTGACATCTTATCAATTCGGTCTTTCACTACATTGTTCGAGAGTGGTACTGATTTTAGTTTATCCGCCACCTGTGGGCCGCACAGTTTCTAAACCATTTTGATGCAGGCTGGTTTGATGAGCTGCTCGCCAATATTGTGCGGTTTCTTTGCTTTTGCAATTAAAAGCGAACACTGAAAGGAGGCTTCGGTAGCCTTCTGTAAATCACTGCCACCCCTGCTCCACGCTACTCTAACATCAACAGGCTTGTTCGCCTTGAGAGACTGGTCTTTCCTCCGAAAAAAGTCTGGATCCTTCCCAACGGTTTCTGGGTGCTTAGACGCCTGATGTCTCTTCAGCTTTCTGGGCTTCAGGCTCGAGTTTGCCAACTTTTCTCCACAAATCACACACTCAGGTCGTTTGTCTGGTCCCTCAGTGAAGCCCATGGTGATGTAATTTTCGCGATTGCTGTAGGTCCTAACTTTTTTTGCAGATGAGCTGCCGTCATTTCCTTTTCGTTTGTCACACATTTTCGCCTCTGCCGGCTGACTGCAGACGAGCCGAGAAAGTTAACTAGCGTGCTAGGCTAGCTACAGAAAGTGATAGTCAACTGATTCGCGTTTTAGCGGCTACCCGGTAGCCTACTGTTAACGTTAAAAAATCATGTCTAGATGTTTATTTATTTATCTTTCTTTTTTATTGTAGTGGAGAGACTATTCATGCTTATGATAAAAATATGCTAATTAAATATTTATCTAAAAAAAAAAAAAAAAAAAATCATCTGTGGTCTGGCGGACCCCCTGCGCCCCCTGGCGGACCCCCAGTGTAACAATGCATCGATCCTAAGGGGAAAATTCAACTGCATCGATTTGAAAATGTTAGAATCGATTATCGCAATTTGAATGTGTACACAGTGTTATGTTGTTATCATGTCCTTTACCGTCAACACAACGGCATACGCTACTGCAGTGTTTCTCAAAGTGGGGGGCGCAGAGGCATGACAGGGGGGGCCTTGAGATTTATTTAAAAAAAAAAAGAAAAAAAAATCTTTTTGGATTACAGAAAAAAAAAAAAATCTGTTGCAGCTGCACTGTTCTCCATGAAAATACAATTTCTCAAAATCTGAAAATCATTATTTAATAAAACACAGAAAAGGATCACCAAGTTACTCTGGATAAAAAAAAACTTTACAGACAACATTGAGACAAAGCTTCCTGACACATCTCCATCCAAACTCTTGGAAGAACTCTTTGAAATCTCATCTGATGCCACCTAGAGAGCTAGTTTCAGAGTGTGGTGCTGAGTACCAAGTATCTCATCTCATGGCCCACCAAGTATCTCATGATGCAGCAGTTAAGGTGTTGATACCATTCAGCACCACATACAGTATCTGTGTGAAGCTGGCTTTTCATCCATGACAGCTCTGAAAACAAAATATATGGCCAATTTGAAAGGTCACGATATTGGTGTTATTTCAATAAATTTAAACATGGCCCATTTCATGACTATTTTGTTGGGGGGGGGGGCCCAAAATATTTTGGTCCGCCAAAGGGGGGCCTGACAGAAAAAGTTTGAGAAGCACTGCGCTACTGCATCAACGTTATGATTAACAAAGCAAGGCATTCGTTTTGTTGCATTAACGTTATATTACTATTGCTATCGCTAAATCTAGGTGTTCTAAAATATATTGCTATTGGTAAGACTAGAAGTTACATGTCTCGGGAAACTCTCGCATATCGCAATGGTGGCGTTTCAGGAAGTAAACAAGCCAAATGAGAGCTTCCGATTGGTCATTTGCTTTCTTTCTCATGAAACCAGTCACGTCACTCTACTGTGATTGGACCGTTGGCTTGAGTGCAATGTGGGACTTGTAGTTTTTTAACGATTCTCGCGGCGGAGGAAAAAAAAGACGAGAGAGGCTGTAATCTGTACTCGCACAGCGTGCGCGTAATTGATTTTTACGGTTCGCACACACATATTTTTAGGGGCATATGCGAGCAATTTGGTCGCACTGTAGAGCCCTGCCTTATTGATAATCAAATCAAAATCAAATGTATTTGTAAGGCCCGACAACACACGTAAGACTTCAGGCTATGGATTTGCGGTGTTTTCCAGCTTATTCAAAAAATATATATATATTATTTTGGAATATTGCAACTACTACACAAAAACGTGAGTACACAAGTTCAACTCATGTTCAGCCCTATGTTACTCATTAGCACTAAAAGTGATTTTTATTTATTGTGTACGAAACTTCAGAATGTTATCTTTCAAAAGAGACCAGGCTTATATGCATGTGCTATAAGCATAAAGTATAAAGATAAGCTTTGCAAAAAAAGTATGCAGTCCTCAAGTTAAAGGGGAACTATCTTATAAATGGCCTTTTTGAGTGTTTAGCATTGTTTCCTAGCTATGTGAACTTATATTAATATGATCTATGTCTCAAAATTCTCATATTGGCGCATTCTTCCAATTCTCCTCTCACAATATTCACCCTCACTGAACTGAGTCATTTGAAAATGTGCGCGATATGTGATGTCAGAAAGACACCGCTGCATGTTAATGTTCAGGCGGCGACGCCGCTGCGCAGTGGTTTAGGAGCCCAGGCTCAAAACGGCTCGAGATCTTGAGGTAGAAAAATGCTGTTTTTGAGGACTTGATTAGAAATACAAAACAATGAATAAAAAAAATATATATATTACAGAGGTGTTCCATAGACTCACATGAATTGTGTAAAAGTGCCCAAATAGTGAAAGAAATAGTAAAATAGTTCCCCTTTAAAGTAAAAAAAAGAATCCACTTTTCTTTTATGTGGTTACATTTGGGATATTGCAACCACTGCAGAAAAATGTGAGTACACAAGTTCACGTTCAACTCAAGTTCAGACCTATATGCTACTCTATTTCATTAGCACTAAAAGTGATTTACCTTTTTTTGCATTAGTAACTTCAGAAGGTTCTTTCAAAAGAGACCAGGCTTATGCGTGTGCTAAGCATAACGTATAAAGATAAGCTTTGCAAAAAAAAGAATGCAGTCCTCAAGTTCAAGTAAAAAAAAAAAGGCCGCTTTTCTGGGTGCATGTTAAGAGGTTAAAACAATAAAGGCATCTTTGAGTAAACTTTGAGTAGAGATTCAAGATTCAAGAGGTTTATTCATCACATACAGTACAGTACATACACAAGACATAGTGAAATGAAGGTGGCCATGCCTGCTTCGATTGTGCAAAGTATCATTAAGTATCTCGAGGCTGGGGCCAGCATGTCCTCTTTTTTGGAAATCAAAATATGGTCACCCTAACGTTAGCTCATGGAGGTCCCGTCCCACTAGACTAGACCCGTGTTTACATGCGTGCGGGAGGGGCTGGAGGAGGAGCAGACGCAGCACACTGTGTGCAGCTCCCGGTGTCTGAGACAGAACTCAGCGAGTGAGATCGGTTTTGACGATCAGCGAAAATAAAGCATTATCACCGATCACCGATCGCATATTTATACTGATTATCGGCCGATAACGATCGGTGGCCGATCGATCGGGGCATCCCTAATATTTACCAACTGTTTCGCCTGTTTTATAGCAACACTACTATCACAGACATTTAAGAAGGAAGATCCCCCCCTTGAATGGCCCCCCTTGAAGGTTTCTCCCCTATTGCTAGGTTTTTAGTGAGTTTTTCCTTACCTTCTATGGATGTCTGGGACTGGGAGTGCTGCATTTATTTATTTAACATTTTATTTTAGATTTCATGGTGTTTTTTGTTTTGTTCTTGATTTATTGTGATGTTTCTTGACTTGTTTAAAGAAGACGTGTCCGGCCCATACAAATACATTTGATTTGATTTGATTTAATGAAGACGTGTCCGGCCCATACAAATACATTTGATTTGCTTTGATTTAATGAAATTCTTAGTCTACTAACGATCATGAAATTTGTCAACCAATCGATTTAGGCTAATTGATAGTATCCACAAATTTGTACAATTGTGTTTCTCCCATGTAATCATTTAAAATCTAATGTTTACCAGAGATGTGCTTATAGTTTTTCAGGAAATAACTGATTCAGCATGATTATGCTAATGAACTAAGACCAAACGGACTGATTAAATCACTTTTGCAGATATGACCTCAGTGCACTGCTCTGGGATCTGGTCGTTATTTGTTAACCCTGAGGTGTCCCCACCTCCAGAACACATGCTCTGATTGGATGGTTTGGGGTGGCAGCCAGGCGACATTTCGATGTAGAGTGTTGGCTGACATTGCAGTGGAGATTAGGAGGAGGGGGGGACACTGGTGTCAGATTTGTATGAATTATTGCTGCCTCCCTGCAGCTTGTGGTTAGTTCAAGGGATAAATGGAAATATTTGGTGTCAATTGACATTTAATAGTCAATTAGGCCTCATCAACTCTTGCCAGTGGTTTATCTCGTGTTGTAGAGTAGCTTATTATTTGGGGGGGGGGGGGGGGGGGGGCGGGGTAAATAGGTCTTGTTTTTTTTTTTTTTTTTTTTTCATTCAGGTGAAACGGGTCTGAGGTTGAGCGCACTCTCGAAACATGATTACATAACGTCCACTGGCACGTTGACTCCTACCTCTGCTGTCTGGCCCATGTTAATGCTATTAGCCATGAAGAGCCAGAGAGGGTAGACATGCCTATGTCTAAAAGTAGCCTAGTGCGAGAGGCCAGAGATGACTGAGGGATTATTGGCTGGGTCTGGATCAGTACACAGCAGCACAGGGCTTCATGCAGATGTCATATTCTCAGCTTTTATTAGGCAGTGAGAGTGCTGTGAGACGGGTAAACAAATCAGAGGAACCAACGAATGACCCACCATCTTGGATGGCGTTGGGCCCTAGTCGGCAACAGCAGAGAGCCTGTTCCTCAGGCTGTTCTCCCAGTCCTTGATGAATGGACTGCCTGTGCAGATATGAATTCTTATTCTACTTGACAGGAAAACAACATTGCCTCTCATTCTGTCTGTGTTCCTCCCAGTATTGTTGCTGCTGTAGACCACAGAGGAGACATTCCATACTAATACTCCTATACTTTACTATGGAGACTGTATATGTTGCAATAAAATGAAGTAATTAACATTTCATCCACTGAAACAGATATTATTTAGTTAACTATCTGATGAGACAAAAACATTTGTTTTACATATATTTTGAAGAAACATGTAGTTTAGATGATCTACTAATTACAATCTGCAGCCACACTGCAGTGCCATGGACATCATAGCTTGGTAGCTACTATAGCCAACTGTAATGCTAAGCATCTGCTGTAGCCTAGCATAGTGTAAAGACAAATACAAATACTTCCAACTCAAAATAAACTATCCGAGATGGCGGTTGGTTGTTGTGTGACTAATTTACTGTATTGAAATGTCCTTTTGTTGCACTGTCTGTGTACTGTAGAGTGTAGAGCTTCCTCATTTCAGCCTTAAATAAATACACAATTATCATTATCAACAGCAGTTGTATTTGTTTACAGGATATAAAGAAATATACGAGTCCTCCCTGCTTTCTGTCAGCTTGGCAAGCAGGTAGACTACTCTCTACCTGAGATAGTATGGGTCATGGATGGATAAGGGAGGTCATGGGTTGGCTAGTGTTGATTTGGCATTAGATGGAGAGGTAATGAGGGGAGGAGGAGATGATATTATACAGCTGCCAGCTGGGTTAATGACTCCTCCCATGGGAACTGTACAACACTGCGTGACCCAAGGTTTGTTATTGATGTTTAGGCCAAAGTGGTCCCAGGACACGGACTGAATAGTAGTTCAGTGAGTTTGAGTTGCCAGCAGCCCAGGGCTTCCCCATGAGCCATACAACAGTGACGTGGCTCATAGTGAATAACGTGATGTTTCTGTTGAGGTGATAATTGATTCACTGAATGGATATACTACAAGTTGTGATGAGAATTCTAGAAGCATGCAGCGCTACTGTCGCAGTCGCATGGTTAGGGTAATCCCTGGTTATTCCTACTGATCTCTTTATAGTCCTATTGGAAACAGTGGTTATTCCTACTGATCTTTCTGTTCTGAATCTGATTCCTTGGACACCAGACACACAACACACTCCTCTTAGTTTACAGTAGTTTGTGGACCAAGACCTTGTTAATTGATTAGGCTTGTTGTTTATGCATTCTTTTGCTGATTGAGTTATTCACTAGATTTAATTTTATCCTTCAGCGTGACTATGTTAGAAAACACAATTTTACAGATGTTTCGATTAAATAAACTAGATTAAATTAGATTAGATTCAAATATATTGTCATTATACAGCACAAGTACAGTACAACGAAAATAAGTTTGGCATCCAACCAGAGTGCAAATGTAACAGTAAAGTGTGATTGTGTGAATACAGCGTACATGTGATTTACTAGTGCTACTGAGTAATAGTGATAATCGGATGTATGTGTACAGAGTTGTAGTATTAATATGTACAGTGATACAGGTATAAAGAAGACACTATGGCATTGGTAGTAAGTCGTCCTGGCCAGAAGCCTAATGAGTAGGTAAGTGACATGTATAGATATATTATCTACAGATATATAAAAAAGGATTATATGCAGGTATGTACAGACGGATGCATACAGTAAGAATATATATATATATATATATATATATATATATTGTATATACAGCATTATTGTACATGCTATCATACAGAGGTATATGGGCCATATGCAGGTGTATAAGTAGGTATATAGAAGGATTATATGCAGGTATATGATATGGATATTTAATGCAGTAAATGTATTTATATAAATACAGCACTATTGTACATAGTTATAGTTTCAAGTTTCTTTAATAGTTGTCATACAGAAGTACAGAATACTTTTATACAAAATGCTTCTTACTGTTACGCTCCAGAGACTGTGCTAGACAAGATAAGTATGAAATAAAATAGTATAGCATGTAAAATAGAAGTAAAAATAGAGGTCACAGTGTTCAGTATAGACATGTACAATGTTCGATGCAGAATAGAAGTAACTGAGTTACCATACAATATACAATATACTATGCAATATACTAATATACAATACTATATAGTGCAAAGCAGAAATGGGATGAGGTACAATTTAGGTACAATTTACAGTAAGGTGTACGAGTTGTAGTGCAAATCCTTTACAAATAAATATAAAGTGTGTTTAGGTGATCTAAAGTGTGGAGAGTGGGTGCTGCAGTGTGTTGTTTGTTTAAAGTGAGTATGTGTGTGCTGTGTGCATTTGATGGTTGTTGCATAGTGTTTATTGTTCGTTGAGCAGCCTGATGGCCTGGGGATAGAAGCTTCTTCGGAGTCTTTCTGTGCTCACCTTGAGACTCCGGTATCGCTTGCCTGACCGCAGCAGTTCAAAGAGGCAGTTGTTCGGGTGGCTGGAGTCCTTGATGATTCTCTTAGCCTTACCCCTGCACCGCTTGTTGTAAATGTTCTGGAGGGTGGGAAGCCCCCCTCCGACTATGAGGTAGGTAGGCTAGGTATGATTATTTTGAGTGATTACAATGTAGTGCAGTAATAGTTTAGTTGACAAAAATCCATGACTATTAGTCGACTAAGAATGTTTAGTCAAGGACAGACTGCTCCCCAGTCATTAGGCAACAGTGGCTCAGGAGGTAAAGCAGTTGTCTGGTAATCGGAAGGTTCCCGGTTCGATTTCTGCTCCTCCCAGCAGCGTTCTGAAGTGTCCTTGAGCAAGACACTTAACCCCTAACTGCCCCTGATGAGCAGGTTGACACCAGTGTTTCCCCTACCATTGCCTTGGCGGCCCGCCCGGCTAACGGGCCCCCCGCCCCCGCTGAAAAAAAAAAAAAAAAAAATGTATATATATTTTTTTATATACATTTTTTTATTTATTAAAGTTTGCTTTAATCACAGTAACGTTGGCGAGCTAGCTAAATTATACATACATTGGTTTTCATATAAATCAATCAATTCACTAAGACTTTAAAACGGTGGTGCGGCACAGTCTACGAGGACGCAGAAAAAACCTACCAAATCCATTCTGAGAAAATCCTGTGGGAAACACTGTCCCTGTATTGTAAATATTGTCACTACTGTATGTAAAATTGTAAAAAAGTTAATTTATGTGTTAACACTTTCTCTGCCAAGGACGCCTAAACTCGTCATTCCCCGCCATGCTAATTCTGCCAATGACGCCGTAACACGTCATTGAGATCAATATTTCAAAAATCTGTGATCGCAATCATATTTCTCCCCCGGAGACTTGAGATCTACTGTTGATCCCCTCTCAACGGTTCCGGAAACCGGAAACGGAAGCTGGTGCTCATTCCAACTTCGGTCCGATCACTCTCTAATAGTCCCGGGACTCGAGCTAGACACAATGGATAGCAATCCGTTACCAATAACTCGATAAACAACATGATTTGGACGTATATACTATTATACAACCTGGAGATGGATCGCATATTTCAACATCCCATAATAGGAATATTTTTGCTCATCGCCCAACGCTACGAGGAAGCTACAGTGAGTTTTTTTTTTACGTGTTCGATACAAACTGCTCTAATGATCATATCACCCACACTAGATGAATCATCTAACGTTGGCCACGGATTTATAAACGACCCTCCCCCCCCCCCATCCGGTCAACATCAGATAAGTAGTAACTTCTAGAAGCACGTCCATTTGAAATTTTTTATCTCGCGCCGATCGCTATCAAACTGTATACAATCATCAATATAATGCATTTAGGGCTATAAATCACGTTCTGCAGAAAGCTGCAGAAAACGATAAAAACATACTTATACTTTAGACCGTATTTTAGTATGAATATGTGAATGAAAAAGTATAACGTTGCTACACCCTGAACAATGGATACTTGATGTTGAATGGGCCATAGTAATGTCAATTTAGCAATACAATTTAAAAAGTTATAGCCCTGCAAAGAAGGGGAACTTCTCCATAGACAAATAGAGCTGGCAGAGGATGGTATAATGATGTACATAAGCCTGGCGAAGAAAGTGTTAATATTTATTTACCTAATTTATGTGCAATAGTTTCATTTCAGCTCAGTGTAGAGAAATGCACAGATACTAACAACCGCCTTACTTATGACGACACTGTTGACACCACGTATCTCTGACACACGCGCCCCGCGACAACACTAGTAGTTTTGGGGGGCCTACCACCCCCCCTAAAAAAATATCCTAGGGGAAACACTGGACACCTTGCATGGTTGCCTCCACCATTGGTGTGTGAATATGTGAGTTGTAAAGCACTTTGGATAAAAGTGCTATATGAATGCATACCAAACCTGTTCCACCCGACGGGACCGGATCCGGTCCCAAAATGGCATCTGGTCATAAATCCATATATTTTTTAATATTGCATATAAGTTGCAATTTATCAAACGTTTTCAAGTATTAACATCACTAACATGTCACAAAAGCATGTAGAATGTATATTATCATCAATACGTTAGTTTAGCAATAGGTTAAAAGTGCCATTAGATAGTTGTAATTTTTTGATTTTCTGAAGTCTATTCCAAGACTGCAACCATTTTGGAAAATTTTAACCATGGGAATTGTAGTCTTTTTGCAGCCATTTTGTGCATCTATAGCTGTCGTTCAGCGTTGGAATTTTGCCGAACTACACTTCCTGGCAGATACTATGGGGGTTCAAAGTTCAGCGTTCTGAATGAATAATATCAATAACTGTTATTATTCGCGATAATAAGCCACAAAAGGTAACGTTTTTGACAAATATTGAAACAGTTAGTTTCTCCTCCCTATTGTTAGCATGTAGCAACAATTAGATCTGAAATTAGTTTCAAAATGGTTGCACTGTGGTGAAAATAAAAAACTACAGTAAATTACAGTAGATATCATTAGGCAAAGTAAAATATATTGTTGGTTTCCTGTTGGTTGTCAGTTTGGCCATGGGTAGGTAGGGAATTTATTTTATTTTATTTTTTTATTTTATTCTTTCCCACGGCGACTATGGATAGGGAATTTCTTTATTTAATTAAAATGTTCACAACAACATGGATGCATGTACTCTGCCAGCATGTTTAATATCCATAATACTAAATGTTTGACTAAGATTTCTATGAAACTTTATTCTAAAAAAAAAAAAAAATCTTTTTTATATATATTTTTTTTAAACTCATAAAATATATTGGGTCGCACCTAAATCGGCAGGGTCGGTCGGCAACCGGAAACCAACTATTAATTTTGTTAGGCCTTATCTGTTCTTATGCACACCTGGTGATACTAAATCCAAATTGAACTCGGGCATTTGAAAGATAATATATGTATGTGCGAATTGGCTATAATAAGGTAATTTATAAGCCTCCTATTCTATATTCTATAATAATATTTCAAATTGCATTGGTCCGGATGGGAGAATTCAGTACTGTATCTACAGAACCTTCTGTTTAATCATCTTCCCTTTATTAATTTCCTTAGATTTTTGTACACATGATCTCAAGAAGGTACTGAACGAGATCAGTGGCAGTTTTTTATGTTTGGTCATTATTAGCATGGTGTTATTCACCGTCAAAGATGCAAAGAAAAATAATTCATATTCTCTTCATCACAATTTAAGCAAGCCTAGTAATAGACACAATATTTCTGACACTGTGAATACATTCCCTGAGGTCCATAGATGTACCTAGATACCAAGAATATGCAAATAGCCCTTGTAGAAGTGGAGCAATATTCCATTTACCTAGGTATATATTTTAGGTGGATTTTCACCACGGGTGGAACAGGTTAATGCAGTGCATTTACTATGTCTCGCTCAGAGCAAATGAAGAAGAAGGAAATCATATTATGATGATGTGTCTGAGGCAGACTAATAAGATTTAGATGAGAAGTGGTTGGATCTTGTTGAAGCACTATGGTGGAGTCTTGACCATGAATGAACTATGGTAGAGTCTGACACCTGAATGAACTATGGTAGGGTAGAGTCTAGAGAGAGACTAAATCAGTGTTACTGCTCTGGTCTTATATCCATTGCCTTTATGTTTTCTGTTGTTTTTTTCCAGCTCAAATGACGGTGATAGACAAATTATGTATTTCTTTTGTAATGCAATTGCTATGGTGCTTTTTCATTCTAAAATGTAATCCAATTTTCATCCCAAAATCTTTATAATCCTGCTGCAAGGAACATTCTTTTAGATCAACCTACAAAGAATGCACACATAATTGTCTGATTTGTGTCGTTGATGACGGTATATAGTAGGGCTGGGCGATTCTTGCTCAAATGTGAATCACGATTTTTCTCCTAGAATTGAGATCACGATTCTCTCACACGATTCTTATTTTTTCAATAAAATCATTTATTGCACTCTTTCTTAAACAGACAACATAACATTATCCAAGTGCTTGACTTAAACTTAAACATAACATTGAAAGAAAGTGCTTGACTTAAACTTAAAAGTCTCTTGTAACATACAAAATAACTCGAGTCAGAATCGTCAGAATTTAAAAAGGTTTTAAGTAAAAAGTAAAACAATTTTTTTTAAATCTTTTTAATAAAGAAAATCGTCATCATTTAAAAATGAGATTGCATGAATCGAGATCGTGATTTTATTTCGATTAATCGCCCAGCCCTATGGGGCGCTCCAGTAGCACACCACATAGCGCACTGAGTCGCGAAGAGGTCGCCCCGGGTTCGTTTCCCAGACCCGGTGGCCATGTGCCGCATGTCTTCCCCTCTTGGTATATCTTGGTCTCAGCATATTAATTATATTGTTTTAAAAATGGGAAGAGCAATTGGTATTTCCAGGAAATGTGCTTCTTTTGTTGCCCGTCCCCTTTTATGTCAGTTAGTGCAAAGTTTAGTTTTATGTCATCTTGACTATTGCTCTGCGATGTGGTCATCTGCTGCCAGTGGTGACCTCAGGAAGCTCCAGGTGGTCCAGAACAGGGCAGCATGGTTGGTACTGGGCTGCTCACTAAGGTCTAATGTGAGCCGTATGCATGCCCGCCTCTCTTGGCTTAACGTTGAAAATAGATTGTCTTTTAATATACTTGTGCTGTTCAAGTTGGTCATGAGCAGTAAAACTCCAGTTTTTATACATAATCAGATTGTTTTTAGTAATACTGTGCACGAGCATTACACTAGAGGTTCCAGTAGTGGGCAGCTTGAATTGCCAGGTCCTAGAACCAGCGCTTTGAGGAGATCTTTTATTTTTAGAGCATTAACTCTTTGGAATGGCCTGCCTCGGAACCTCTGCTGCATTTACAGTAGATTCACTTTTTTAAAGAATCTTAAATTGTTTTTAAATTGTTTTTAACACTGTAAAGTAATTTTGTTTTTTTGTTTTACACAATGTAATTTTAGCTATCTTAATTGTTACAGTAGGCTCATTATGCATTTTGTGTATACTGACTTTTAATAATTTTGTTTTTGTAATAGTGATTGTTTTTGTATTTTTTTTGTGTGTGGACCCCAGGAAGACTAGCTGGTTGCTATCGCACCAGCTAATGGGGATCCCTAATAAAATCAAATCAAATCAAATCTTCTCCTCCCGTTTCACCCTCTCTCCTCTGTCGGTCCTGCGTGGCCAGAAAAAGCTGAAAATGCTATAAAAATAAAAAGTTTATAATTTTTTTTAATCGCCCAACCCTATAGAAAAATGGGTTGTAAAAGCTCAATTGTCCACAAAATCTGTATTTTTTTCATTCGCTGTTCCAGGCTGTATATGACGTCACAGACTAGATCTGCACGATTCTTGCTAAAATGTGAATCATGATTTTTCTCTAAGAATTGAGATCACGATTCTCTCACACTATTCTTATTTTTCGTTGTCATTTAAGTAAAGTAAAGTAAAAAAAATAAAAGAATTCTCATAATTTAGAATTTTTTTCCGATTAATCGTGCAGCATAGCATACATAGATTGTTGTTTGACTCAGCTACAGGAATAACGGATATGAGGTCTTAAGATTCAGTGGCATTCCCCCTATTACTATCACACTAGTTGATATGGGTGGGTCGGACGGACGGACGCTGCAGGACTGCTCTAAGGCCAGACGGGAGGTGGAGCTCCACTATAACTATGTGATCCCTCTGTGTGTGTGTGTGTGTGTCTCTCTCTCTCAGATGCTGCAGGACTGCTCTAAGGCCAGACGGGAGGTGGAGCTCCACTATAACTATGTGATCCCTCTGTGTGTGTGTGTGTCTCTCTCTCAGATGCTGCAGGACTGCTCTAAGGCCAGACGGGAGGTGGAGCTCCACTGGAGGGCCTCCCCCTGCACCCACATCGTACGCATCGCAGATGTTTATGAAAACCTCTACCAGGGCAGGAAGTGCCTGCTCATCGTCATGGAGTGGTGGGTTCTTGCACAAACATCAATAATTTATTAATCTCCACATACAAACAGGAAAGAGACGGGCCCGAAATTAGAGCCCGCCACCCGCCATTGGCGACCAGATTTTAGGTTTGGAGTGCCACTGAGAGGTCTGTCCGCCATGTGGCGGGTCACAAAATAGTCAGGTAAAATTATTAAAACTGCTGTGTGTTTTGGTTTTACGATAGGCCTAATTTGTGGCTTGTTTACCGATGTCACATCCACTACTCTTCTGTCCTGACTGCCCGTGGCGCCTGCTTGCACTGTAGGGAGCTAACGTTGGCTTAATAACTTTAAATGGGTTACAAATAATGTGGAACTATGAGCGTAAGCCGACCGCTAAAAAGAAAACCCACCATGGCAGCGAGAGCGGGACCACCTAACAAAAGAACGTTTTGCAGAGCTTTTCCTATCATTTCATTATAGACACAGAGGGCTGGGCGATATGGCCAAAAACGTTATCGCGATAAAATAATAAAATAATTTTCATATCACTCGATAATTATCATCGATATAATTTCTGTCAAGTTTAATTAACTTCTTATGCCCGGCGCCGTTCTTCTACGCAGTAAACACGGCCCAGTGCATAGATTATTATATTCCACCAGGGGGCAACCTACCGCCACTGGATCATATGCATTATAAGAATGGAACTAACACAGTTAGCCAGAGCAAGCCGTGTATCCCACGACAATGTACTAACTATCACCCTAAAATACTCCGTTCCGCCCATTTACATTTACATTTAGTCATTTAGCTGACGCTTTTATCCAAAGCGACTTACAAGTTCTGTACGACAAGACAGCAAGAAGGGTACAACTCTATCAGCTGAGTAACAATGTTCATCAAGTGTTGCGTGTTACAGTGTAGGTTAGTTTATTAGGACAAGTGCATGACAGTAAGGTTAGTCGGGGTTAGTTTTTTTTTTTTTTTTTTTTTTTTTTTTCATTTCAGATAATGGTTGAAGAAGTGAGTCTTTAGTCGACGGCGAAAGATTGGACGGGATTCGGCTGTCCTAACTGGGATGGGTAGTTCATTCCACCATTGTGGGGCAAGGACTGAGAATAGGCGGCTTCTCTTTGATGACCCTCTGGGAGCTTGGATAGGAGTAGGTCTGAGGCGGCCAGAAGATGCAGAGCGTAGGGGTCTTGATGGTGTGTAGTTAGAGACCATTGACCGGAGGTAGGCGGGAGCGGTTCCCTTTGCTGCACGGTATGCTAGGTCGAGGGCCTTGAAGCGGATACGTGCAGCAATGGGGAGCCAGTGCAGGTCCCTAAGAAGTGGAGTGACATGGGCCGACTTCGGTAGGTTTGATATCAGGCGGGCCGCTGCGTTTTGAATGAGTTGAAGAGGCTTGGTGGCAGTGGCCGGGAGGCCAGCTAGCAGTGCGTTGCAGTAGTCGAGGCGGGAGATGACTGTTGATTGGATGAGGAGTTGGGTGGCTTCTTTTGTCAGGAAGGGGCGTATCCTTCTGACGTTGCTCAGGAGGAATCTGCAGGTTCTGGTTGTCGCTGCGATGTGAGCAGAGAAGTTCAACTGGTCGTCGAGGACAACACCGAGGTTCTTGGCGGTCGGGGACGCGGTCACAGCTGCATTCTCGACTGTGATGGAGAGGTCGGTCAGGGGGGAGGATTTGGCCGGCAGGTGGAGCAATTCTGTTTTGCTTAGGTTCAGTTTGAGGTGGTTGGTCGTCATCCAGGCGGAGATGTCGGACAGACAGGCCGAGATCCGCTCAGAGACGTGGATATCTGAGGGAGGGAAGGAGAGGAAGAGTTGAGTATCATCGGCATAACAATGATATGAGAGGCCATGAGACGTGATAATGTTACCCAGTGATTTAGTGTAGAGGGAGAAGAGAAGGGGTCCTAGGACCGAGCCCTGGGGGACACCCGTCCGGAGGGGGCGGGTGGCCGACAGAGTCCCTCTCTATGACACTTGGTAGGAGCGGTCGTTGAGGTATGATGTCAGCCATGTCAGCGCAGATCCAGCCACTCCCATTCCTGCGAGGGCCGCGAGGAGGATCTGATGGTTGACTGTGTCGAAGGCTGCAGATAGATCTAGGAGAATCAGGACAGAGGAGAGGCCTTTCGCTTTTGCTAAGTGAAGTGCCTCTGTGACCGCAATGAGGGCCGTTTCTGTGGAATGGCCAGTCCGGAAGCCAGACTGATTGGGGTCTAGGAGGTCATTCTGTAAGAGATAAGCAGTAAGTTGGTTGGATACAGCACGTTCAAGTGTTTTAGAAAGAAAGGAGAGAAGAGAGACAGGACGATAGTTGGCTATGACGGTGGGGTTCAGGGTTGGTTTTTTTATGAGGGGCGTGACTCTGGCTTGTTTTAGGGAGGTGGGGACCACCCCCGAGTTGAGTGAGGAGTTGATGGTTGCAGTTAGGAATGGGAGGATGTCCGGTGCTATGGTCTGGAGGAGTGGGGAGGGTAGCCGGTCCAGCTGGCATGTAGTCGGACGGTTCGACGTTACCAGTGTCAGGGTCTCGGCTTCTGTAATGGGAGAGAAAGATGACAGAGTGAAGGATGAGGTTCTCGATTCAGCGTTTGGAATGGGTGGGGGTTGGGAGAAGGAGCTGCGGATGTTCTCCACTTTTTCCTCAAAGAAGATCGCAAAGTCTTCGGCAGAAAAAGATGAGGGAGGAGGGGGTGGGGGGGGAGTGAGGAGGGAGGACATGGTAGCATGCAGTTTGCGAAGATTCTTGGCAGAGGCCTCGATCCTATGGTGAAAGAAAGAAGCTTTGGCATTAGTAATGGTTTTGGAGAATGTTAACAAGAGGTTGTGATATGTGTCGATGTCAGCAGTGAGGCGTGATTTTCTATACTTCCTCTCAGCCGCTCTCAGGACCTGTCTTTGTTCTCTCACTGCATCCGTCAGCCATGGACTGGGTGGGGAACGGCGGGCAGGTTTCTCAACGAGGGGACAGAGCTTGTCAAAGGAGGTTGCAAGGGCTGATACATTGCAACGACGTCCACCGCATACCCCACACTACTCTAACCGTTACCTCAGAATTCACACACCCACTCTGCACGTAAACTATAAAATAGCGGCGTGCAAGCTAATGATCCTAGCCAGCCTTGTTTCCAATGTACTAACTATCACCCTAAAATACTCCGTTCCGCCCCAATACATTGCAACGACGTCCACCGCGGCGCAGCATACCCCACCCTACTCTAACCGTACCCTCAGAATTCACGCCACACACTCACTCCGCACGTAAACTATAAAATAGCGGCGTGAAAGCTAATGATCTTAGCCAGCCTTGTTTACTACCCAGAGGTGCACCGCGGGTGTCCTTCGCTGTCGCCATCTCCTTCACTGATTGGTTGTTAGTGCGCGTGTGCTGATATCCAAGCTTGGGAAATCGATATATCGAAACTTTGCGACCACGTTTCATGTTTATTTCGAGGAAATGATTTATCGCGATAGTTATCGTTTTATCGCCCAGCCTTAACACTTTAATCCCCGGAAACGCCGTAACTCGTCATTGCCCGCCATGCTCATTCTGCCGAAGACGCCGTAACACGTCTTTGATATCAATATTTCAAAAATCTGTGATCGAAATCATATTTCTCCTCCGGGGACCTGAGATATACTGCTGATCTCCACTCAACTCTCTAACGGTTCAAGAGCGCCATCTGGTGGCCGATCGGCAGATCGGCCAACAGGAAGTGACGCGCCAAACAAGAAGTGCTCATCCATATTTAGTCCGGGCACTCCGGGAATTATAAACGACCCCCCGCCCATCCGGTCATCATCAGATCATACGTAGTAACTTCTAGAAGTACCTCCAGTTGAAATTTTTTATCTGGCACCGATCGCTACCAAACTGTATTTGATCATCAATATAATGCATTTGGGGCTATAAATCAAGTTCTGGAGAAAGCTGCAGAAAACGATAAAAACATACTTATACTTTAGACCATATTTTAGTATGAATATGTGAATGAAAAAGTATAACGTTGCTACACCCTGAACAATGGATATAGGACATTGAATGGGCCATAATAATGTCAATTTAGCAATAGAATTTAAAAAGTTATAGCCCTGCAAAGAAGGGGAACTTCTCCATAGAAAAATAGAGCTGGCTAGGGATGGTAAATTATGAATTTAACCATGGCGATCAAAGTGTTAACACAGACCATGAGCTGACTAAGCTAAGCTAATTAGCATTAGCTGCTAACCCTGGAAACGCTCAAAGCACCGTCAGTGAGTCCACAAAACCAGTTCCATTAGTGAGGAAAGGGGTTATATTAACGAGGCTTGACAACAGGCGTTCAAAGATAACTTCACATTTATTGGCTATTCGTTTCTTAATTATATCGCTTCATGCATTCAGGCTCCATGTGTTGACATCCTAGTCTAGTGTGTGTGACATCATCAACTACGCGACTCAGACGGGGCCTCTCTCTCCCAATAGTATCCAAACTTTATTAACAGATTGCAGAATAGGTACAGTACAGCTCAATACATACAATTGTTAAGGGGATGCAGACCAGAGAAAGACTTTCGTCTTGTTTACATCAGGGTCCCCCATTTTCATTCATCGCTCTCGCTCTCTCGCTCTCTCTCTCTCTCTCTCTCTCTCTCTCTCTCTACGTTCAATATGATTTAAAGCCAAACGTTACAGTATAAATACTAACTGGATAGTTGATACATTTCATTTCATTATCTGAAATATTCTAAAAATCATTAAGTCTGCTATAAGCCATTATCCTTTGTGTGTGATTTATTATTTTCTCACAGTCAAAGTCAAAAAGAAAAACAGAAACAACACGTTTGTCATCGGTAGTAAATCAATGAGATTGTGGACTCTGATGAGGACATGATTGAGGAGGTTTAAGTTAGGTTTATAAAACCTTCACATTTTATTATGTTCTGTTAAATCCTGCAAAGAGGGTAGAGTGAGGAGTCTGATGATGTTTAACAGTAGGTTACAATTTAAGCTTAAGATTGAATTGACATGTATTGATTAAGCAATCATCAATGAATATATTAAAATAATTTGCTTAAAATTGTACTCTGGCCTCTTATTTAAGTGTATTCTTCAACATAATACCCCATATACTTGAAATTTACAGATTTTTTTTTATATATATATATATATATATATATATATATATATATATATATATATATATATATATATATATATATATGTGACACAAAAATGAGTTTTTTTTGGCTGGTAAGAAATATGCTTGGCGGGTAGATTTTTCCCATCTACCCGCCACTGGCCGGTGAGTCAAAAAGTTAATTTCGTGCCCTGTGTCCACATGAAGGGTTGTCCAAGCACAGACACGAGACGCGTTGCCAGTCCATGAATGTCTGTTTGTTATTGCTTCCATAATGTTTTTAATGCTCTCTTGCTCCATGTGTTAAAATGTTTACTGGCCTAAAGTTTCAATTTGGCGAAATGCAAGGTGCAGTGTCAGACACCTGGCAGAGAGGTGTGGGGGCTTGTTATTCCACACAAACCAATAAAAAGCAACATGTTGCCAATAGTTTATTTTCTCCCTGCAGTGCATACTATATTCTTTACACACAGCTGTGTGAATAACTGGATTTATTTGCATTTCAAGGCTATTAATAAAAGACTGAGTTCTGTCAGATGTTGATCTAGAATATGACTAGTGCTCCGAAGTGTTGAGAGATTTTGATACTCGACTAGTAATTGATGTCTTTTTACTCATAAGTACAATTGATTCCAACTACTTATTTAAGAAATGGTATTTCAGCTTTTTACTGTTGACATGAGATGAAGAGCCATTATAAGTCTCATAGAATGTTTTACCACTCAAAAGTACACAACATCTATTGTGTTTAACTATGAATGTACGCAACACTCTTAACCTACCATCTTTAGATAATAAGATTTGAAAACATTAACAGACTTGTATAATGTATAAGGATTCAGAACGAAACCCATAATAGTACATTGATACCTGGCATACCAAGTTCAGCACTTACGGTAACCCAAAAACACGCAGATCATTTTACTAGTATTGTTTAACCCTAACCGTCCATTCTACTGTTATTGTTTTCAGCATGGATGGTGGCGAGCTATTCAGTCACATCCAAGACAGAGGGAATCATGCCTTTACAGAAAGAGGTGAAGAAGTTAAATCTTGTACATGACATCCAGTCTTTATATCTTCACTGATGTGTAGCTTCATCCATGTGTATCTGTTCCATAACACCTCGCTTCCCCTTCATTCTCCTCTCTCCTCCTTTAAATCAGAGGCCTCTGACATCATGAAAAGTATAGGTGAAGCCATACAGTACCTGCATGCCATCGACATCGCTCATAGAGACATCAAGGTAAATCATCACCATGTGTCTACAATATGGATGTCGTGATCTAGTAGACCAACCAATTAGCTTGTTTGGCATCGACTTCTCTTCTGACTGGCAGTAGACACTAGGCAAGACTTCTCTTCAGACTATGGCAGTAGACACTAGACAAGACTTCTCTTCAGATTATGGCAGTAGACACTAGACAAGACTTCTCTTCAGACTATGGCAGTAGACACTAGACAATACCTCTTCTGACTATGGCAGTAGACACTAGGCAAGACTTCTCTTCAGACTATGGCAGTAGACGGTAGGTAAGACTTCTCTTCAGACTATGGCCGTAGACACTAGACAAGACTTATCTTCAGACTATGGCAGTAGACACTAGACAAGACTTATCTTCAGACTATGGCAGTAGACACTAGACAAGACTTATCTTCAGACTATGGCAGTAGACACTAGACAAGACTTATCTTCAGACTATGGCAGTAGACACTAGACAATACCTCTTCTGACTATGGCAGTAGACACTAGGCAAGACTTCTCTTCAGACTATGGCAGTAGATGGTAGGCAAGACTTCTCTTCAGACTATGGCCGTAGACACTAGACAATACTTCTTCTGACTATGGCAGTTGACACTAGGCAAGATTTCTCTTCAGACTATGGCAGTAGACGGTAGGCAAGACTTCTCTTCAGATTATGGCAGTAGACACTAGACGAGACTTCTCTTCAGACTATGGCAGTAGACACTAGACGAGACTTCTCTTCAGACTATGGCAGTAGACACTAGACAAGACTTCTCTTCAGACTATGGCAGTAGACACTAGACAATACCTCTTCTGACTATGGAAGTAGACACTAGGCAAGACTTCTCTTCAGACTATGTCAGTAGATGGTAGGCAAGACTTCTCTTCAGACTATGGCCGTAGACACTAGACAAGACTTCTCTTCAGACTATGGGAGTAGACACTAGACAAGACTTCTCTTCAGACTATGGCAGTAGACACTAGACAATACCTCTTCTGACTATGGAAGTAGACACTAGGCAAGACTTCTCTTCAGACTATGTCAGTAGATGGTAGGCAAGACTTCTCTTCAGACTATGGCCGTAGACACTAGACAAGACTTCTCTTCAGACTATGGCAGTAGACCGTAAACAAGACTTCTCTTCAGACTATGGCAGTAGACAGTAAATAAGACTTCTCTTCAGACTATGGCAGTAGACCGTAAACAAGACCTCTCTTCAGACTATGGCAGTAGACCGTAAACAAGACTTCTCTTCAGACTATGGCAGTAGACAGTAAATAAGACTTCTCTTCAGACTATGGCAGTAGACTGTAAACAAGACTTCTCTTCAGACTATGGCAGTAGACAGTAAACAAGACTTCTCTTCAGACTATGGCCGTAGACGGTAGGTAAGACTTCTCTTTAGACTATGGCAGTAGACGGTAGGCAAGACTTCTCTTCAGACAATGGCCATAGACGGTAAACAAGACTTCTCTTCAGACTATCGCAGTAGACATAGGTAAGACCTCTCGGCAGTATATGGTAGGTAAGACTTCTCTTCAGACTATGGCCATAGACGGTAGGCAAGACGGATGCCGGCAAAATCTACCAAAGGCAATGTTGACGGCGACAGCAGAATGTGCAGTCTTGATGTTTATGTTTTGGTGTCCCCGCTCAACATCCGCAAAAAAACACATGTTGAGCCTGTAAAAACGCCAACATTATGGGAAATGTGTTTACCGTGTACTCCAGAGTCAGAGAAAAAGATAGACACCAATTTACTCTTTGCGTCGTCAGTAGAAAGCTATCCGTCTGCATGCTAGCATAGCTTAGCACAAATTAATGGAAGCGGATACGGATCAGCTTGCCTAGCGGTCTGCCAAAAACACCTCTCCCGGAGTTTTAATTTAGGCTAGCTGATTTGTATTCACTTCCATTCATTCATGCTAAGCTAGGCTAGCGTGCAGCCGGATAGATTTCTACTGAACGCACAGAGAGGACATTGGTGTCTGTCTTCTTGTCTGACTCTGGGGGAATACGGTAAGTGTGCTTCCCATAATATCGGTGTGTTCCTTTTAAAGGACTGACATTGTCCTTCCTCTAGTCAGAAATACAATGTGAAGTAGACTGAACAGAGGATGCCACACCTCTTGACCGACCAGAGTGATGTTTTTGAAATCTCCATTGTCTGAATGTAGCATCAGAGTTGCCAAATAACTTTACTTGCCAGAATCCTAATGAGTTTATTTTACATTTGACATCTACAGTTGATTAATAACAATGACTCATTATTCTGTCTCTTCCAGCCGGAGAACCTTCTTTACACCTCCAAGAGGCCAGATGCCCTCCTCAAGTTGACAGACTTTGGGTTTGCCAAAGAAATCACCACACTCAACTCTCTGGCTACACCGTGCTACACCCCTTACTATGTTGGTGAGGACACCTGGCTGGAGTCGCATAGCTGCATGTTACTTTACTTTGCAATTGCTCTCTCTCTATGAAAAGGACTACTGTTCAACTACAACATCACAATCTATTCCTGAAAAGGAACATGATCAGGCCTGATACTTTTGCTTGCTGTGTGACTTCAATGCGTTCTCGATACATGTCCTCCAGCCCTGAGGCAGGATGTTGATAGATAAACCACCTCTAAAGGACGGTGTTTATAAAGATCATTTAATGTTTTTGGTCATTTAACCTGGTTGGGGTGCCAATTACATAACCTATTGCAATATCATATGAATAAAACAGCTTTTCAAATAAACATTTCAATACATTTTAAACAGGAACCACTCAAATAAAAATTCTTCTAGTATGTTATTTCCATGACACCAGAACCAAGATTTATTTCACGTCATAGATAAATACAGTCCGTATTAAGTAATGTTGCGTTTCTTTTTCAAATGTAGCCATGAGTAAAGACCCTAACCCTATCAAAACAGCACTCGAAGTGTATATTTTCAGCACTACATTTGTTTACCAATGGTTTTAAGTGTTATTAGCGAAATATGAGCTTGTAAAAAATCTCTGCGCATTGCATTGGAAACCGGATGATTTAGACGCAAGGAAATGACGCCGTCATGAAATCGTTGTAGTCTTAACACTTTGGGTGCCGGGAGCCGTCTTTAGACGTCTTTGCTGGCCATGCTAAAGTTGCCGGGGGACGCTGTACGTCGTCTTTATATCAATATTTCAAAAATCTGCGATCGGATTCATAATGTCCCTCCGCTGGCCTGAGATTCACCAGCAGGACCCACTGAGCTCTCTGGCGGTTCAGGAGCGCCATCTGGTGGCCGATCGGCGCAAGCGCTTAACAGGAAGCGCACTAGAGGTTTTGCTAGACGTCCGTATTGCTTCCGGCCACTCGGTACATGTCCCGTGACTCTAGCTCGTCACTCTACATAGCGATCGATTGCCAATAACTCGATAAACAACATGATTTGGACGTATATACCATTATACAAGCTGGAGATGGACCGGGTAATAATATATCCCATAATGATAAAATTTCTACTCGACGATGATCGCCCAACGGCGCGCGGAGACTGGGGTGAGTTTCAGCGTGTAACGTTACCGTCTTCGATAATAACTGATATTATCAACATTTGACCCACATTAGATGATTGGTATAACGCTGCCCACGGAATTATAAACGCCCCCTCGCCCATCCGGTCAACATCAGATGACGTGTAGTAACTTCTAGAAGTACGTCTAGTTGGAATTTTTTATATCGCGCTGATTGCCATCAAACTGTATTTCATCATCAATATAATGCATTTGGGGCTATATATCACGTTCTGGAGAAAGCTGCAGAAAGAGATGAAAACATACTTATACATTAGACCATACTTTACTATGAATATGTGAATGAAAAAGTTTAACGTTGCTACACAATGAACAATACATATAGGACTTTGAATGGGCCCTAATAATGGCAATGTAGCAATAGAATTTAAAAAGTTATAGCCCTGCAAAGAAGGGGACTTTCTCCATAGACAAATAGCGCTGGCAATCTATGGTATATCATTAATTTAACCTTAGGCAACCAAAGTGTTAAGAAAGAGGAGACCCAGGGCTTTCGATGGACGTCGAAATTTCCTAAAACTACACTACCCAGCTCACACCAGCCACAGTCAAAGTTGCAGCCGCTTGATGCGAAAAAAGATATTAACGTTATTTTCGTGATTATATCTCACGGGTCGAACAAACCTGAATGTTATTGCCATAAAATAAAATGTATATTGTTTCTTTACCTTTCTGTGAACGTCTAGGGAAAAAACCACATTGCAATCCAGTCAAAAATGGCGGAGCTATGGACATTATACAAAAGTAACTGTACTTGCAGTAGATTTCATTCATAGTCTTTGCTGCCCTGTAACGGGCGCCTGGTGGTACTAAATCCAGATTTAACTCTGCCATTGGAAAGAGGAGATTTCAAATTGCAAATGTGTCCGAATGGCAAAAATGTTCACGTCTGGTCAATGTTAGCATGGTGTTATTCACCAAGATGGAAGAAGAAAAAGATTTGAATTTATATTCTCCTTTGGTTCATTACAATTTACTCAAGCATAGTAACAGACACAATATTTCTGACACTGGGAATGTACTTTTAGGCGACTTCTGAAAATAATGGCCAGGGCCTAAGAGGTTAAGAAAGTTATTTGTGAACATGAGATACTCTCTCCCAAAGCCAGAAACCAGAGAAGTAAAACTTGTGATGTCATCAAGTATAGAGTCTGGAGCTGCTCCACAGACTATTGTTTTATTTTTTATATACAAATTATCTTTATTCTATAGCAGTGATCTCAGTTCTGAAACAGAAAATGTGCCTATGAACTCGGAACATTCCCCTGGCCTCTCTTTTTTAGCACTCTTGGGAGGAGGGGGGTTCGTGAGAGAGTTGCTCATGTTCACTAATATTTCTGTACCGTCTTAGACCAGAGGAGGGACATGTACGAATTCTGAAATTGTGCGTAGTTCCCCTTGAGAGTTAACGTGAGACAGACTTAATGTTAAGTGCCTTCCCTGCGGGGATTTCACAGACTGGGTTTAAAAACCCGCTGACGCTTATATAGGATATGGAAACTATTGTTACTGGCTCAGACCTATCTGGGTTCCAAGAAGTCACATCCTGTAGACTGGTGGGGGAATCACAGGCCATTACATAACCGTGGTATGAAGGCAGTTGGCTTTTATTGGTTGAGAAGTTGAAGAAGCGGGTGTCTCTGGTGGGTTAGAATGTCACTATAGACTGTTAGAATGTGACAACAATGACATTCTGTAAGGACCCACGTTTCTTTCCTGTTGCAATGTTTGCTGATGCAATAGTTGACTGAGGAACTGTCCCCTAGCAACAGAATTCCAGTGAAACAGTCTATTATGTCACTATGTAAACAGAACACATTACTGTTATGTGAGAGAGAGAGAGGGGGGGGGGGGGGTAAATGACACTTGCCCTAATTGAAAACGACAAGCTGTGTTTAAATTACATTTTGTGAAATTATGACATCTTTATTCATTTAATGATATCTAATAATTGTCTTTTAATTAACCAAACCCCTGCTAAATCCATATTCATCTTGACTAGCTAACACCCCATTCACAAAACGTTCTGATCACATTGCAATGGGATAGTGTGATAGCAGGGAAATGTCTTTGGCATTAAATCTGTCTCTTCTCTTGACACCATGGCAGCTCCAGAGGTTCTTGGACCAGAGAAGTACGACAAATCCTGTGATATGTGGTCTCTGGGTGTCATCATGTATATTCTGTAAGTAAAATGCTAACAGCTGAAAGTACTTTGAACAGAGCTCAGACATGCCTGCTCTCGTTGTTCCTGGAAGTGTGTTCTCTATGCTTGTAGCCTCTGGTGATAATTAGCTAAATATTACAACGATTTTCCTGTACAAATTAGAAACCCACAATTATCTGCAGCCATAAAACAGTTGGATATATTAATGTAGTGAAAATCGGTTATTGGTGTTTTGTGTCTCATCACTGTTTTTAATCACCCTTTCCTGCTTTATACAAGCACAAAACGCATATATGGAACTGTGGGGTTCTACACGTATGTTGCACAGTGAAATTATTGTAGTTTTACAATAGAAATTATGTAATTATCACCAGATGCCGCAAGCTCATAGGAACAACTATCAATAGGAGGGCCGTGGGCACGTCTGAGCTCTGTTGTATTAGTGATGTTATAAAATCTTTCTTTCCTAGAACTCTAGATTACTAATGACGCTCAGCCGATGGTGTTCCTGCTCATTAGGCTTTTCTCTTACCCCCTAGGCTTTGCGGATATCCTCCATTCTACTCTAACCATGGTCTGGCAATATCCCCCGGAATGAAGAGACGAATCCGCAACGGACAGTACGAGTTCCCCAACCCTGAGTGGTCTGATGTTTCTGAGGAAGGTGAGTGAGGCATGTTAAATGTACAGGATGTAGGCCTAGGAGTATGAAAACCTTTTTTTATTTTTATTTTATTTATATGTATAATGCGGTGGCTCTTATTGTTTTGACGTGGACCATATAGCACCTTATTATTAACACTTGGACCATAGCACCTTATAATTAACACTTGGATCCTATAGCACCTTATAATTAACACTTGGATCATAGCACCTTATAATTAACACTTTGACCCTATAGCACCTTATAATTAACACTTTGACCCTATAGCACCTTATAATTAACACTGGGACCATAGCACCTTATAATTAACACTTGGATTCTATAGCACCTTATAATTAACACTTTGACCCTATAGCGCATTATAATTAACACTTTGACCCTATAACACCTTATAATTAACACTTTGACCCTATAGCACCTTATAATTAACACTTGGACCATAGCACCTTATAATTAACACTTTGACCCTATAGCACCTTATAATTAACACTTGGACCATAGCACCTTATAATTAACACTTTGACCCTATAGCACCTTATAATTAACACTTGGATCCTATAGCACCTTATAATTAACACTTTGACCCTATAGCACCTTATAATTAACACTGGGACCATAGCACCTTATAATTAACACTTTGACCCTATAGCACCTTATAATTAATACTGGGACCATAGCACCTTATAATTAACACTTTGACCCTATAGCACCTTATAATTAACACTGGGACCATAGCACCTTATAATTAACACTGGGACTCTAACACCTTATAATTAACACTGCATGTGCGTTTTTACTAGCTATACGAGTGAATTGAGGTTTCAGCTAGAAGCACTGGAATATGACTCACTCAACTGCTGATGGAAAAGAAAAGGAAATGTCAATGATTATCTTGTTGAGATAACAAGGATATGTTGGACGTAAGCTGTGTGGACTTTGACTGATTTGTACACAATTTCTTGTGGGGTCTCTGTTTCAGCCAAGCAGCTAATACGCCACCTGCTGAAAACGGAGCCCACCCAGAGAATAAGCATCGCGGAGTTCATGAGCCATCCCTGGATCAACGTGAGCAGCCCCTTGCCGCTCACTACTACCAGTGATGTACCTGAACGTGTTCAATACATCACTGGGCGAATGTGAACTGAACATACTGTACTGCATTTCCACTAGATGAACGTAATTGTGAGTGCGTTCATTCTCGACGCTCTATCACAGTATAACTTCATTCAAAAGTGTACCAGATTTGGGACGGGCGCACACACACCGAAAGGTTTTGGTGTGTGCGTGTTGCGCGTGTGGAGAGAGAGAGAGAAAAATTGGCAAAAAAAGAACAGAATTCTTTACCCAAGGGCAAGGCGTTCGTCAGGGCTGCAACCTCAGCCCGGCACTCTTCAATATCTATATTAATGAATTGGCTAATATACTAGAAAAGTCCTCTGCCCCTGGTGTAAGTCTCCACAATCGGGAAGTGAAATGCCTGCTCTTTGCAGATGACTTGGTTGTGTTGTCCCCCACAGCAGACGGCCTACAGCCTGGACCTGCTAGAGCATTACTGTCAGACCTGGGCCCTGGCAGTAAACCCCAAAAAGACCAAAATAATGATATTCCAAAAAAGATCCAGATCTCAGGACGTCCTACCAAAGTTCTCAATTGGTACAAAACATGTAGAGTACTGCACACATTACACCTATTTAGGCCTAAAACTAAGTTCAACTGGACATTTTAAGGAAGCAGTCAATGAGCTGAGAGGGAAAGCACGCCGGGCTTTCTATGCCATAAAAAGAAATATACAAACAGAAATACCAATTCGAATCTGGTTAAAATTAATTGAATGTGTTATTGAACCAATTGCACTCTATGGCAGTGAGGTGTGGGGTCCACTTACAAAACAAGACTTTACCCAATGGGACAAACACCCCATTGAGACCCTGCATGCAGAGTTCTGTAAGATTATCCTACATGTCCAGAGGAAAACTACAAACAATGCATGCAGGGCAGAATTAGGCCGTTACCCACTAATACTAAAAATACAAAAAAGAGCAATTAACTTTTGGACACACCTAAAACGAAGTGACCCCCTCTCGTACCATTATCAAGCCCTGCAGTGCCAAGAGCTGAGGAGCATCAGGAACCCCCTTACCCAGCTGGTCCTGAGGCTGAGTCCACAAACCTGCTCTCTTAACACACCTCAGGAACAGAACACGTCACCAATCAGAATCAATCAAATTACTACACAGCTAAAACAAAACTACATCACCTATTGGAAAACACAAACAAAAGCACAGAGCAAAATGCAGTGCTATCTGGCTCTAAATCGACAGTACACCATAGCAGATTATTTGAGCATGGTGACTGATCAACAACTAAAAAGAACCTTGACAAAATACAGACTGAGTGAGCACAGCCTCGCTGTTGAAAAGGGGAGGCACAGGAAAACCTGGCTTCCTGCAGAGCAAAGGCTGTGCTGTCATTGCACCCTCAGTGAGCCTGAAACTGAGTGGCACTTCCTCACCAAATGTGAAAAATATAAATATATTAGAGAAACACATTTAAAAAAAAAATTGAATTAATAAAAAAAGGCTTTCTCGCACTACCAGATACAGAAAAACGACCAGTCCTACTAGGGGAGGACTCAACAAGCTGTGAGCTAGCAGCAGCATATGTTGCTGCCTGCCACAAACTGAGGGACAGTGAGTGACAGTCACCTGACATGTTTACGCCGTAATACTTGATGTTTTATTTTACGATGATATTTTGTATGTACTTATATCTGTTTGTAATATATTTTTATGTTTAATATTGCTTTGGCAACATGTAGAAGTACGTCATGCCAATAAAGCCAATTGAATTAGAGAGACCGACCGACCGACCGACCGACCGACCGACCGACCGACCGACCGACAGACAGACAGACAGACAGACAGAATGCCACTATTCTGATTGCTGTCTGTGGTTCTATATGGGTTGTGGCAATAGTTTTGACAAATAATAGCTCGCAGCAAGCAACGTATTGAAAAAATAACTATAAACTGTTTCATTTTTGAAACCATGAACTTTAGTTAAAGATTTTGAATTATGAACTGAACTAGTTCATTTAAAGATTTGTGAACTGAACTAGTTCATGTAGAAAGTGAACTTTCCCAACACTGACTACTGCTTGGCCTATGTTATAGGATTAAAAAAATACAGAACTTCACTTTACTGTATAACTATAACGCAATGACCCACCATGACCATCTGTTGTCGGTCGTCTTTGAGATGCTTTGGATGCCCACATGTGCTCTCCTGTTTCTACAGCAGTCGATGGAGGTCCCACAGACCCCCCTTCACACCAGCCGCGTGCTACAGGAGGAGCAGGACGTCTGGGAGGAGGTCAAGGTAAGCAGAGATGACACTTACCTAATTAACGAGGCACGAGAAGCCGTGATTGTCTTCTTGACATTGTCCACTCAAAGTTTGCAGTCCTTGTTTCTCGCTTCCACAGCCTTCAAAACGCACAGTAGCGGTATGCCTTAGCTGTATTCTCTTAACACTTTCGCGGCCACTGGGATCCGTCTAATCTCACTCTATAAGGCCAGTTTATCATAACAACCTTTCATTGTGCGTGAGGCTGTTTGTAGAGCTAAATCTATACTTTATACTATTGCTATCTGTCCATTGTCATTGTCAATTGACACTATAAACCGTCCCTTCAATATGCCTTAAATAAATACATTTTTCATCAATACGTTCCCATTTTATAGCGTTGTGAATATGAACTATATACCACAATGTTCTGGGGTATTTCCTGGAAGGCGAGATACAGGGTGCTAAGCTAATAACGTCAAATCGAATGGCGTTTCGGCTATACACAAGCTAGAACTAAAACTCAAAATGCATATTATCGGTATCATGGTCCACCATGAATGCATGAAAGGGGGGGGCGGGGGACGTCGTTTCTGATTATTGATGACCAATAACGGCATTAGCCTCATTCGCTGATCGGCTGGTCGGCTATCAAAGCAAGGCCCGATCGGGCCGTAATTTACGTGAAAAAGCTCTTACCGTGGGCCGGTTGGATCCCAAACAGGATTTCCCAGTTATCGATCGCCATCTGGTAGATCGATATGTCCATTGGCTGATGCTATATTCCTTTACTGCATACTGAATTCAGCGTCGCAAATCGTATTCCAGGCTACATGCTACAGGCATAGCTTTAGGCTAACAAAAAAGTCCACCCATGATGAAAAGGACGAGGATCTGGCCGGTAATGCACTTTTCCGAATCCCAAGAGTAGGGTAAATCTGCAGTGCCGCTCGGTGACATTGAGTAGGATATTACAATGGAATAAAAGCCAAAACAACCTTACCACGTATATATACGTGGTTGGCCCTCAAACGTTGGATCCGAAACACGTATATATACATGGTTGGCCACGAATGTGTTAAAGAGAATGAATAAACCAACACATAGGATGGAGAGTGAGAGTTCATGGTGTTTGCATTTTGTAGTATCTTTGATCTCATACCGTGTCGTGTGTGTGTGGTCATCATCGAGAGGAAATTAAGTCCATAACCAGGATGTTGTTATTGTGTTATACTGCAGCTTGGTTGTTTTTGTTTTGGTAATGGCGCTGTTGTTTTATCAGGAGGAAATGACGAGTGCTCTGGCAACCATGAGGGTGGACTATGAGCAAATCAAAATCAAAACCATTGAAGACTCGACAAATCCGCTGCTCTTGAAGAGGAGGAAGAAAGCTACCGGCGCGGCTACGCAGCCACCCGGCCTGTGAAGACAAAAGACTCTCAGAAACTCACTCATAGACACTCTTCTCCACAAAGACTTGGCTTAGCCTCCGTATCTTTTGTCATCTATTTCTTTATCTATGTCTCTCTCTCTCTCTCTCTATCTCTCTCTCTCTCTATCTCTCTCTCTCTCTCTCTCTCTCTCTCTCTCTCTCTCTCTCTCTCTCTCTCTCTCTCTCTCTCTCTCACCCCCTCCCTCCCTATATCTATCTCTCTCTGTCTCACACAGTCAAAAAGAAGAAGCCACTTGAGGAGTGAAGACGAGCTTTAGGGAAACCAGAGAACACATGTTTTTAAAGAGGAATTGTTTCCACTGTTATTGTTTTTTTTAAACATGATTTTAAATGTTTTATTTTCCTCGTTTCTTTTGAACATTTTTCTTTTTGGTCACAGAGGTTATGAATTATATTTGGATTAGCTTTTGTCACGATTGAGATCTGGCGTTTTTAATCTTCGAGACTGTCGCAGTGATGCAACTCTTTATTTTCTTCTGTATACCACTGTGTTCAGCCAGCTGCACTGTGTTAACTAATCTAGTATCAAACTGAAATCTGTTTTTAATCGTTTGTCACAATTGGCCATGTGTTTGTCATTGTATTTGGGTATGTTTCCAGGACACTGGGGTGGGTAGCTGAGAGCCCAGTGAGATTACTCCAGTCAGTCCTGAACTCCTTTTCTATGCACTGGAAACCATTCTGTATGTGCACTGAAGCTTCTATGTAAATCCTTGTATTGGAGGAAGTAACATAACATCTTATAATAGAATTGTCTTTTAGTTTTGCTCATGTCGTTGCTGTATTTACTCATTCACACCCTCACATCAACAGTATTAATGTGTCATTGTGTTGAGTGGACTTTGTTGTCATTTTAGATTATTATGAATTGTAAGCATAGATGTAAAGACATATTTAGTATGGTCGCCCCCGTTACTGAGGTCACTCGGCAAGTGTCAGCCACCAAAGCTTGCAGCGAACCCGAGCTAAATGGCTATGGCCATCTTTGATTAACCCCGACTAGCTACCACATTTGCTGGCTGACACAGTGGCTCTAATGTTTGATAGCAAATGTTCGTGCCGATGCTTGCCAACAGCAAAATATGGGATATATACTTTGCATTGTGGAATAGACCATGTTTGATGTCATAATGGAGACACAGTAAGTACAGTCCCCAGTTATATGACTGCTGTTGCGTGTTGGTTGTGGTTGTGGTTTTTTTTTTTTTTTTTTTAACCTGCCAACACGCCTGTCATCAAGAGTTTTATCATCTCCTTTAATGACAGACAGACGGACCTCTTAGAATGACTTGCTACTGAAGCCTTTGAGGTCATAATTATCATTGAACATCTATTGAATGAAGACCACCATGTTCACCACACGTGTCTCTTGAGCGTTAATGTCATGCGAGCATAATGCACACGTCATCCTCAGATTCTTGCCATGTTGTGGTCGTCTAATAACAAAGGGTTGTCATGTCGTTCCTCGTTAAGAAAATAAAAACATGTGGCGTTAATCATGCCTTGCCCATTAAGCAGATGCTAGTTGCATTTGTTTTGAAAGTCTCTGAATAAGCCTTGCTGCTAACTAGTCTCTAGCATTGTGTGCTTAAGCAATAGTCAGTTTCCCAGCAGCAGCAGCAGCATTAGAGAAGTACTGTTAAGAGGTCCCTGCTATTTTGGGGCCTAAGACATGGAGGTAGGCAGGGCACTGTTTTAAAGGTGTGCTATTACATGATATGTAATTCTTACCTGTATTGTATCTTGTGTAAATCAAAACAAAACGTTTTTGAGGTGCTGTGAAGCAAACATAAGCCTAGCGGCAATATCACTGGTAAATATGTTGTAAATAGCAGGGCCATGTCATTTTAAACGGTGTAACGGTAACAACTTTTCAGGAAGCTTTCTAGCTTCAAACAGTTGCAGGGACCTGGTTCCTCTCTGAGGACAGTTTGTTAATTCAGTAAATGGTAATACAGTTTTACTCTGCGGTATAATTCTACTCGCGGGTGGGTGTTCTCTGCTGCAAAGTACAACAAATTACCCAGAAGATAAAGCATAGCAGCAGCATACTGAAACTGACCAGCAGGGAGCACTGCAACAAATCCTCCAGGAGGACTGAGTACACTGAGGACTGAGGAGTTTCATACAATACACAGTAGAACCAAAGGAGGCGGTGGGGGGGAACCTTACTTCAGGTATAGGGAGGTGTAGTGGTTACGTCGTTGTTGTTTCCGGCCGGTCCGTGTCTATTTTACCAACGGATTTCCAGTTCTGCGATCTGATTGGCCACTGACGTTTCTGGTGCGATCTGATTGGCCACTGACGTTTCTGGTCATGTGACGTGTGCCCAATCGCGCGACGCGCCCATTTCCGCCTCGAACAGCAAACTACCTAACGCCTAGTTTATCACTGGTTAAGCTTAGGCGACTCTTTCGAAGTTGGTTAAGGTTAGAGTTTGGAATCAGGGCTGGTGTTCTATCGCCCTGCTCTAAGACAAACTCTAACCTTAACCAACTTCGAAAGAGTGCCTAAGCTTAACCGGTGGCAGAACTTGCCGTCACACAATTGGCGCGACCAGAAATGTCAGTGGCCAATCAGAGCGCAGAACGCGGAACTGGAAATCCGTTGGTAAAAGTATTCAGGCGGCCGGTCCACCTCGCTTGAAATGGCAATGTATTTCCAATGGACACATTTCTAAATCGTCTCGTTTAAAACAAATAAAGCATGAACATTGGCATGGTGTACCTTTCTGTGTGTATTCATCCACAATAGCTCAACATGAAACAATTTACAATTAATGGTAAAATGATTATGTAATTTTATTACATGGCGTTTTCACATTCGCCGAAATGCTTGCTTGTGATTGGTCAACAGCCCCCCGACAGCGGTCATTATTTTTCAATAATGACCACTGTTTTTTCAATAATGACCGCAGTGCGCAGCTGTTGGCAATCAAGCCCACATCAGTGCAGCAAATCAGACACACCTGCCGCGTTGCACTGACAGCGGAGTGTCAGCGGAGCCAGAACAGAGGCTGCCCGCGATAATAATAATCACTTTATTTGGGCTGACAGAGCCACAGAACAACTGCGATTTGTCAAATGAATTAGGTATATTGTTAGTAAGTTAGCCATGTAATAAGCGGGATAATGTATAGCCTACTCGGTCATTGTCGCAAAATAATTGACCTTCACTACGTTTAAAACACCTCGGCGCGGCGCCTCTGTATTTTAAACTCCGTGTCGGTCAATTATTTTGCGACAATGACCTCGTAGCCATACATTATCCCTTACGTATTTCAACCAGAAATGCTTAAACAATAATGTTAGAAGTGATAGAAGGTAACTAATTTTGTGCAAAAAAATGGAAAGCTTGCCAATGTTCATGAGGCAGAATTATTACAATAGCTGATAATACATTTTCCCAATGATAAATCCCTATATGGGTGGACCGTGCGGGAAACTAAAGTGACGTCAGACTACACCTCCCTATAGCAGCATCAGTCAGTGTGTCTGTCAGAGAGAGAGAGATTGGGGAGGTCTTAAATAAACCACTAAATCAGTAGGTGGGACTGAGGAGCTCTAAGCTATAGAGTGTCCTGTCAGAACCCACTTCACCCATTCATGGGAATACCATATAATTATATACATTTATTAATTTACCATAGAATTATATACATTTTGAATATACCACAGATATGTTTTCCTACGTGTCTTGAGCTTCAGATTTCTCACCTTTAACTCCCAGAAGAAGTGGTTAGAGATGTACAGTATAAAGTGGTTAGAGATGTACAGTATAAATGGTTGCACATTGTGTATCAAACTGCTGCACTGTGCAAACATCCTGGCTGCCTGTATTAAAACTCTTTCAAATCCTGTATCGTCATGTTGTGCTGTCAGGTCATTAGTCATTAGATGTCAGGTGATCAGATCATTAGTCATTCAATGTCACGTTCCCTTGCCCACTGCGCCAATCAGCCGCCCAACAAAATATCCTTTCTGACCCATCAGTGCATCCACGGAAATGCCCCCCCCCCCCTACCTCAAAGATCTCACCCCAGTACCCTCCACTCGTAACCTTCGCTCTGCCAGTGCCAACACCAATCGCCTCCGTCCCCGCAGGACCAAGCTCTGCACCATGGGCGACCGGGCCTTCTGCTCGGCTGCTCCTCGCCTGTGGAATGCCCTCCCTGACTACCTGAGAGCACCACAGACCGCACTGACTCTAAAAACTTACCTCTTCACCAAAGTTTTTCTTAGTTTTAACCTTTTATACATGTCTTTATGTGTTTTATCCCTTTTTTGTATGTTTTTATAATTGCCCATGTTTTTACCCTGTAGCACTTTGAGATTTGGTTCCAAATGTAAAGTGCACTACAAATTAAATATTATTATTATTATTATTATTATTATTATTATTATTATTATTATTATTACTACTGTAGAGATATATGAATAGCTAGCTGGTGTATTGTTAAAAGAAATATGAGCAGTTATTTTGATGGCTTCTGGTGACACATGAAGCCATATTATGGAAATAGGGAAGTGGCTACTGATTTTATAGTCTTCTACCCCAATTTAATCTATCTCAAGCCCTGCCCTCTTGTCTTGATCCTCCAATCACAACTTTGACAGTTCTGATTGGAGGATAAAGAAAAGAGAGCAGAGCTTTGAGATAGGTCAATTGAGATTTTAGGATTTTAGACTCTAAAATAAATTCTATAATTTTTTTCAAATAGTCAAAAACATCCAACAGATTCTCCTCTGATCGCTTTTTTTAATCATTTCTAAACATGTAAAAACATGTGGTTTGGGAATTCAGTAAAAGCACGATGTTCATGTAGGTATCTTTTCTTGCACTGCATCCAGCGGTTAAAGCAGGGTGCGAGGTCCAATGAGGTTAAGGTTTTTAACACTGATGTTTTGGGTTAAATCAGTTACATAAGACTAGAATTTATGGTGGGGATACATTAGGCAGAATGTTTATGGTATGTCGTCTTCTGGCACTAATTGGCTTGTGATCAGAGCCAGATGAGGGAGTACTGTTTTCCATAAACATGATGCTGTGAGACGGAATGTACTGTTGTTTAGCAGCCAATAGAGCTTGGGGGGGTGTTGGGAAACATCACAAAGCCTCCATCTGTAGAGGATCAGTCCAATTGGCGGTTTTATGGAATTAAAGATGGTTTAACACAAGTTGTGTGTGAAAAGCTACTACAGAACATCTCCCTCCACCGTGGGAGAAACAGCAACCCTTCTTCATTTATAACCTCTGTTTTATATATATTTTGCAGTTTTTGCGACTTTTCTAGGTCCATTAATACAACACCAATTTACTAAATTTTTGTTTATTCATCGCTCATATGTCAACACTGTTTTGCATATAGCAACCATTGTCTCCGCCAGCATGGAATAATAATAATAATAATAAACTTTATTCATATAGCACCTTTCATACAAGCATTGCAGCCCAAAGTGCTTTAGCAGTGATGTAGACACAAAATAGACATTGGCATAATTATAGACAGACATAAAATAATTAGTTAATTATTTAAGGAGTTACGTAAATGTCCACTCAAATGGACTTTATGCAGAAATGTACTGGTATATACTGGTATAGTACTGGTATACTACTGGTATAATACTGGAATACTACTGGTATACTACTGGTATAGTACTGGTATATTACTGGTATAGTACTGGAATACTACTGGTATATTACTGGCATACTACTTGTTACAAAGGGTCAGATTAAACCGAATATATATATTTATTACTTGAGATATATTGTATAGTATTTGTATATCGTCTGATATCCCTTGTATATTCTTTGTACATATACACGGAATATCCCTTTACCTAGTACAGGCCAGACCATAATATTCGTTCTCCTATTGGACAGCGACCCCCCAGGCGCCACGGCCATACCCCCAATGTCTAGTTCAAAGTCACCGCTAAGACATGTCTCAACATGCCCGGTTTTGCGCAGTAATATGAGACAGAAATAAGGCTGGTACTAGATTATTCACCTTACGTATAAATACGTTGCAGGTGGATACAGCAGTAGTCTAATCTTAGTAACAAGTTGAAGCCTCACACCACGATACAACGTGCTGTGAAGTGGGCCCGTTTTGCCCCGAAATAGAGCCTTGAGACCGCGTGCGAATTGATAGCTGAAGTGTCAGAGTTTCACGCTGTATCGTCGAGTTCGACCTATTCTATTATTAAGTAATAGTCTATTATGTATAGTGTATCGTGCGGCTACCGTTCTACAGTGACCAGCATTACCAACGTTTCATCGTACCGAGCTAGTGTGCTTATCCAGGCTGGGCGGCCTAACCTTGTGCCGTCATCCGAGGAGCCCTAGACGAGAACCGTGTGGATATGTACACTGGATAACCTACACCGACGACTACAGAGCCCTTTTCGGCTGGATTATAATGCTTTGGTCCTGTGGCTGCTGGAGCAGAGAATCGTCTACCCCCACTACTGTGTGGGATTTACCCTGTGAGGAGCACCGTCGAGCCCGCCTCTAGGACTCAGAGGCTGGCTAGCTTTCACCCATGCGGCACTGCATACCGGAGAATAGCTGTTGCTTTGTCTACGGATCAAGGGATTATTGCACCGTCTCCTGTACCTGGAGTCTCCTTATTCCTCGTTGATCCAGACTTTTGCTACCGACAAATCCTCTCCCCTGCTGGCTTACAACCGGAGGGAACCCCCTTAGTATCTCCAGCTGACCTACTAGTGTACCATATATAATTCTTATGCTACAGGTGGTATTAATTATCCCCTTCGTAATATGCTCATGGACTTACGCTCTTGACCTATTCATGCACATTCTTCGCCTTACAAGCGCAACTCTCATTCTTAATAAATGTAAGATAATCTTGGTGCTCTTCTAATAAATATTATAAACAGTACTTTCTTGTTAAGCCGTGTTATTGTGTGGGTGTTCATCTCATATACATGTGTACTGTATGGCCAGTAGTAATGTACATAACTCAGTAGTGGTTTAATGATATCATACTTATTCAATACAGTCAGGGAATTGTACCCCTCAGTTACAATTGGTCCTTCGAGCCGGATGGTAATTAGCGTAATATTAATATAATATTAATATTGACATGGCCAACGATGAACACTCCACAAACGGTTCTCCTAAGCTAGATCGCCCGCAGTGCAGACGGCAGCCACCTCCTTACCTAGAGGACTACACTGCCAGTCTACTACCTAGCTTTATACAGACGTTAAACGCGGAAAAAGCGGATAGTAAAAGTATGTCAAACCCTACCGACCAGGCGACCCTGCCAGTAGAGACCCTAGTGGGTTCTAACGTAACTGACCAAGCTCACGGGGGGGACCAGGAGGGACATGACATGACTTTACCCCCCGCCAACGTCAACGGGATAGTCCCCGGAGAGCTCCAGGATAAAGAAAGCGCTCCAGGGACGGAACCCGACCCACCACCAGAAGAGACGCGCACCCAGGAGATGGACCTCCTCGGAGCGCGACAGGAGAACGGATCTCCAACGAGCACTGCCAGAAGCCGATCACCTCCATCAGTGTCTTCCCCCAGCGAGGCGGACAAGATGCTGGCGCAGACATTTATCGCCACCCTGGCAGCCTCCACTGAACGCGATCGACTCCAAGCACAGACGCTTAGCGAGCGCGAACATTCTTCCATGGAACAAGAGCGCCTCCGCGCGCAACACCAAAGTGAGCGCGAACACTCTACCATGGAAAGAGACCGCCTGTAGGCTCAACAACTGAGTGAGCGCGAACAATCTGCAGACCAAAGAGAACGCTTCCACGCGCAGCTCCAAGCGCAAGCCCTTAGTGAACGCGAACACTCTGCGACCCAGCGAGAGCGCTTCCAGGCGCAGCAAAGGAGTGAAGACGACCGCATACGCCTGGAGACCAGACGCCTCCAGACGGAAGAGAATATTGAAAGGGACCGCGCCGAAGCCCAGCGCGCCGCCGCCGATGCACAGCGCAAAGCCGCCAATGCACAGCGCGACGCAGCCCAAGCCCAGCGCGAAGCAGAGCGCGACCTCGCTCACATCAAGCGCGAAGCCGAGCGCGACCGATTACAAGCGCAGATAATGGAGCAACTGATTGCCAGGGCGACTCCCCCTCCCTCCGCACGGAGCTCCAGGGCCTCGTCTAGGGCACCCTCCCCTACCCGATCAAGCGACCCGGAGCCCGGTCCACAGAAAGAGCCTATACACGTCTCCGAACCCCCTCCCCGACCGGTCCATGCGAGACCTAGCAACAGGGAAGAACCGGCCTACGCCGCCGAGAGACTAAATAGACGATTACAGGATCTAGAAGACCTGGCAGAGGAAGAAGAAGAGGAAGAGGAGGAAAGTCAAGCCCAACAGCAGCATCGTACTCCACAGGACCAGGAGGTCCAGTACAGCCCAGACTTTACCCCCGAGGCCCTGCGTTACAGACCCCCGACTCAACTCAAGGGTGAGTTTGACGCACGACCAGCCCCGAGGAACAGCACCTGGGTACCCGGGCCTTGGTACCCACCAGGTACCAGCCCACAACGACACGTAAGGGGAGACTCGCCTAGGAGGCCTCTCCCCCAACGCTCACCGATGTGCCAGCCATCCATGGCATCGTACCTTGGCACACCGACGTTCCCGGACTTCACACACGAGGACAGAGCACAGTACACAGAGCTACGAATGTGCTTAGAGACAATGATGTCCGATGTCCCCGATGAAACGTACAAGTATGCTATCCTACTCAAGCACCTGAAGGTGCCCAGAGCGCATAATATAGCGCTGGCATATTCCAACTCAAGTACCCCATACACCGCGGCTCTAGTAGCCCTCGACCAACGTTATGGACGCATATGGGACTACGTAATACAAGAGATAAGGAATATTGACCGTCTACCCCCAGCCACAGACAATCGCTCATTAGATGACCTCTCTATCAAGGTACAATCCCTGGTAGGGATGCTGGGGGCACAAAAGGAAAAGGGTAGGCACGAACTGTACGCGAACTCTAATGTTGAAAGAATATTAGAGAAGCTTCCGCCCGCCCGACAAGAGCGCTTCAGGCGGCAAAGAGACCACCGTGATCCCAACGGTCCCGAGCCATCCCTCCTAGATCTGGCCGACTTCCTGGCGAGAGAAGTCAGCAGCCTACGACTGGATACGTTCATGCGGAGCGTACCAAGCTCCAGAGAGGGACCTAGGAGATCAAACGATAACCGCAGGCTGGTGACCGTCATGCACCAAGCCGAATCAGTACCGCGTAACAAGAACCACAGCACCCCCTCGACGAAAGAGAAGTGGAAGATTGTATGCCAGTACTGCGAAAAGGAACACTGGCTGTCACACTGTGACACGTTCAAGAAGATGACCGCCGACGAGGTGAGTCAATGGATAAAGTCCAACCGCCGCTGTTACCGCTGTGCGCGCAGTCACATGGCAGCCGAGTGCCGCTTAAAGAAGAGGTGTAGTCGGTGTGACGGAGCCCACTTGGACGTCTTACATGACAGTAACAGAAGAAAGCCCGCACCCTCAAGCAGCACAAAGGCAAGCGTTATGTACATTGACCCCGCCAGCAGCGGGGGCGCCCGGGTGCTCTTGAAGGTGGTCCGCGTAACATTGAGCTACGAGGACAAGGTCATGGACACCTACGCCGTCCTTGACGACGGGTCAGAAAAGACCCTCCTCCTCGCATCCGCTGCGGCCCAGCTGGGGCTGCGGGGGAGCGAAGAAACGATGACGATTCGGACTATAAGAAGAGACCTGAAGACGATCAAGGGTGAGAACGTCTCCTTCACTATCGCAGCAAGCGGGCAGCCAGAGAGACGGTATAGGATCACTAACGCTTTCACCAGCCAAGACATAGGCCTGTCGCGGTACACCTACCCCATCGCCAAGCTGATGGACAAATACGTGCACCTGCGTCAACTACCTATACCGCTCATAGACGGCGCCACCCCGACCCTGCTCATAGGATCCGACCACGCACACCTCATCGTCCCGATGGACCGGGTCCACACTGGGCCCAGAGGCTGTCCAGCAGCAGTCGAGACCCGCTTAGGATGGACACTACAAGGCCCCCTCTCCAGGTCTCCCAACCGAACAGCAGCCACTCGCTGCCTCCACTCCAGAGTGACAGAAGAAGACACCGCCCTCTTACAGCACGTCGAGAGGCTATGGACACTAGAGACAATGCCCTTTAAGAACGAAAAGAAACACATTCGTTCCAAGGAAGACATTTATGCCATAGCCCTCCTTGAGCAGGGGACAAAGAGAGTCAACGGAGTGATGAGATACGCAACTCCACTCCTGAGGCGAGAGGGTATGCCTACCTTCCACGCCCCAAAAGAAGCGACGGAGCGGTATCTATTGAACACAGAGCAGCGCCTAGCCAGAGACCCCGCTCAAGCTACTGTGTACCGCGCTGAGATTGACAAGCTAATCACAGCGGGACACATAAAGAGAATTGACATTAAAGAGGCCGATCAGACGACCGAATCATGGTACGTGCCGCACCACAAGGTGCACCACAACGGCAAGGATCGTATTGTGTTTAACTGCAGCTACCAGATCGGATCACAAAATCTGAATAAAGAGCTCTTGCCCGGCCCAACACTCGGCCCCTCTCTACTAGGCGTGTTGCTACGTTTCCGCCAGAACAAGGTGGCCATCAGCGATGACATCAAAGGGATGTTCTTGCAGGTGCGACTAGTGGAAGAGGACAAGCCCCTGCTGCGGTTCTTATGGAGAGAGAGGATCGGGGATGAGCAACCATCCATCTATCAATGGGAAGTCCTCCCTTTCGGAACCACATGCAGCCCATGCTGTGCTACGTTCGCACTGCAAAAACACGTCGCAGAGGACCCAGCAGCTGATGAAGAGGTCCGACAAAGTGTAGGAAATAGTTTCTACGTGGACAACTGTCTGCAAAGCGTCTCGACGCCAGAAGAAGCCGAGGCCCTCCTACTCAAGCTCCGCGCCTCTCTGATCAAAGGCGGCTTTGATCTCCGGCAGTGGGCCAGCAGCGACCCTCAAGTGTTGCGCAGCCTCTCCCCAGAGGACAAGGCAGCAAGCAGCGAGACCTGGATGGCGACCATCCCAGGTGAAGCCCAAGAAATGACATTAGGACTAGTCTGGCGCTTCAAAACAGACTCGCTCCATTATAGACACACACCCCTGACCAAGGAGCAGGGAAGGTCGATTTCACTACCGACAACAAGACGGAGTGTATATAGAACACTCGCCAGACAATATGACCCGTTGGGATGTATTCTACCTTACACCACCAGGGCAAAGATGATTGTACGAGCGCTATGGGACAAGGACCAGGGCTGGGACGACCCCATACCCGACCACCTTGCTTCCACATGGAGAGAGTGGGAGACAGAACTCAGCTCGCTCCCAGGTGTCAACATACGCCGCAGCTACTTCCCACCTACAGTGAGGCCGGAGACGTGTCAGATGGACCTGCACGTCTTCAGCGACGCCTCCGAAGTAGCCTACGGTTCGGTGGCCTACTTGCGGGCCCGAGAGGAGGGAGGAGAAATACATACTGCCTTCATCCTGGCTCGCTCAAGAATAGCCCCCCGCAAGCAACAATCTATCCCGCGTCTAGAGCTCTGCGCAGCCCTAGTAGGAGCGCAACTCGCCACGTTAATCCAACGTGAACTCACCATCCCGGTGCAAAGAACAATCCTGTGGTCAGACTCCATGACCGTACTCACATGGATCCAGTCCGATTCGTGTAGATACAAGGTCTTCGTGGGAGTCAGAATCACAGAGATCCAAGATTTAACAGAAGCAGCATGCTGGAGGTATGTGGACACAAAGCAGAACCCAGCCGACGTCATCACACGGGGAATGTCCCTGGATGACCTCACACGTTACAATCTCTATAGTGACGGTCCCGAGTTCCTCAAGCTCCCGGAAGAAGAGTGGCCTACACCCACCCCACGGGAGGCTAGTAAAGAGGAGGCAGAGATGAATAAATCTATGTTCTGTGGGTTGACACACACACTAGTCCCCACAGATCCCAACATAGACGACTGCCCCACCCTTGAGAGTGCGCAGTTAAAGACATTCCTGTGGCACCACCCTGAGGTTCCGTCCACTACTGACATTAATGCAGCTAACTACGAAGAAGCAGAACTCCTTCTGCTACAGCGAGCCCAAAGAGACTCGTTCCCCGACGAGCTAGACTGTCTGCAGGGATCAAAGCCAGTCCCGTCAGACAGCAGACTGCTCCACTTGGCCCCTGAGAGCGACGCCCATAATCTCATCAGAGTGGGTGGTCGTCTGAGGAGGGCCCCAGACTTAACGGATGACGTCAAGTTCCCAATAGTCTTAAACAGCCGACACAAGGTCACAGAGCTCATCATAAAGAAATACGACGAGGACGTGCATCACGCCGGGGCAGAGAGAGTCTTCGCGGAGATCAGACGTCGCTATTGGATACTGCAAGGAAGAGAAGCAGTACGACGCTTCCAGCGGACCTGTCTAGACTGTCGCAAGTGGCGAGCACAGCCCAGTATACCCCGGATGGCTGACCTACCCCCCTGTCGCCTCCGACTCGGCGACAAGCCCTTTCACTCCACCGGTATGGACTGTTTCGGCCCGCTGTATGTGAAGAAAGGAAGAGGGACGGAGAAGCGGTGGGGTATTGTATTCAAATGCATGACCACCCGAGCGATCCACATAGAACTCCTTCCAACCATGAGTACGGACTCATTCCTTATGGCCTTCCGGAGATTCACAGCGCGGAAAGGAAAACCGTCTATATTATTGTCTGATCACGGGACAAACTTCAAAGGCGGAGAAAGAGAGCTGAGAGAGAGCTTCCAAGCTATGGGCCCAGAACTTAAGACCCACCTCGCTCCCTCTCAGATTGATTTCCAGTTTAACCCCCCGAATGCACCTCACTTCGGGGGAACTTGGGAACGAGAAGTACGTTCAATAAAGACAGCCCTGTACGCCGTGCTTGGGGCCCAGACTGTGGCGGAAGAAGTCCTCACGACAGTCCTCACGGAGATCGAGGGAGTATTGAACTCAAAGCCCCTCGGTTACGTCTCAAGTGATGTAGCAGATGTTGACCCAGTCACCCCCAACACTCTCTTGATGGGGCGGCTGGACCCCGCGCTCCCACAGACAGTGTACAGACCTGAAGAAGCGAACGGCCGAAGAATGTAGAGGTACAGTCAAGTATTGGCTGACAAGTTTTGGAACAGTTTCCTCCTCCACTATCTACCGTCTCTACAGACCCGCCAGAAATGGGTAAAAGAAAGAGACAATTTGACGGAGGGCACAGTCGTCATGATTATCAACCAGTCACTACCCCGAGCTATGTGGCCGGCCGGCCGCGTAAGCAAAGTGATCACTGGTGCCGACGGAAAGGTCTGAGCGGCAGAAGTGCTCGTCCAGGGGCGGACATACACCCAACCCGTGGCGAGGCTGATAGAGTTGCCAAGGCTCCCCGACTCTCTTAATGACGACCATGACCCCCTGACTTTGTGAATTGCCCTACTCCTCACAACGGACATTGAGTAGTGGACAGTGCGGTTAATCTGTCTCTGTTTATCTAATTAGGTGCGGACTAATTAGGAGGCGGCTGTTACAAAGGGTCAGATTAAACCGAATATATATATTTATTACTTGAGATATATTGTATAGTATTTGTATATCGTCTGATATCCCTTGTATATTCTTTGTACATATACACGGAATATCCCTTTACCTAGTACAGGCCAGACCATAATATTCGTTCTCCTATTGGACAGCGACCCCCCAGGCGACCACGGTCATACCCCCAATGTCTAGTTCAAAGTCACCGCTAAGACATGTCTCAACATGCCCGGTTTTGCGCAGTAATATGAGACAGAAATAAGGCTGGTACTAGATTATTCACCTTACGTATAAATACGTCGCAGGTGGATACAGCAGTAGTCTAATCTTAGTAACAAGTTGAAGCCTCACACCACGATACAACGTGCTGTGAAGTGGGCCCGTTTTGCCCCGAAATAGAGCCTTGAGACCGCGTGCGAATTGATAGCTGAAGTGTCAGAGTTTAACGCTGTATCGTCGAGTTCGACCTATTCTATTATTAAGTAATAGTCTATTATGTATAGTGTATCGTGCGGCTACCGTTCTACAGTGACCAGCATTACCAACGTTTCATCGTACCGAGCTAGTGTGCTTATCCAGGCTGGGCGGCCTAACCTTGTGCCGTCATCCGAGGAGCCCTAGACGAGAACCGTGTGGATATGTACACTGGATAACCTACACCGACGACTACAGAGCCCTTTTCGGCTGGATTATAATGCTTTGGTCCTGTGGCTGCTGGAGCAGAGAATCGTCTACCCCCACTACTGTGTGGGATTTACCCTGTGAGGAGCACCGTCGAGCCCGCCTCTAGGACTCTGAGGCTGGCTAGCTTTCACCCATGCGGCACTGCATACCGGAGAATAGCTGTTGCTTTGTCTACGGATCAAGGGATTATTGCACCGTCTCCTGTACCTGGAGTCTCCTTATTCCTCGTTGATCCAGACTTTTGCTACCGACAAATCCTCTCCCCTGCTGGCTTACAACCGGAGGGAACCCCCTTAGTATCTCCAGCTGACCTACTAGTGTACCATATATAATTCTTATGCTACAGGTGGTATTAATTATCCCCTTCGTAATATGCTCATGGACTTACGCTCTTGACCTATTCATGCACATTCTTCGCCTTACAAGCGCAACTCTCATTCTTAATAAATGTAAGATAATCTTGGTGCTCTTCTAATAAATATTATAAACAGTACTTTCTTGTTAAGCCGTGTTATTGTGTGGGTGTTCATCTCATATACATGTGTACTGTATGGCCAGTAGTAATGTACATAACTCAGTAGTGGTTTAATGATACCATACTTATTCAATACGTTCAGGGAATTGTACCCCTCAGTTACACTACTAGTATAGTACTGATATAGTACTGGAATACTACTGGTATATTACTGGTATAGTATGTGCAATGAGCAATGACCGGAGTGTTGAATGTCCCGTGATTAAGACGGGGAGGCCGCCCCTGTGCCTCAAATAGATTCGCTATCAGCTCTATCTTCAATCTTTCAAAATGTTCAGTTGCTATCGCTATCAGCTCTATCTTTAATCTTTCAAAATGTTCAGTTGCTATTGCATGCACTCATCTGTGTTTCACTACACACTTGAGTGCATGCTTACCAACTGTCCGTCTGCAACACTACTATCACCGACATCTAAGAAGGGAGATCCCCCCTTGAATGGCCCTTCTAAGGTTTCTCTCCTCCACACTGCCTGTGGAGCATTTTTACCTATTGTTAGGTTTTAGTGAGTTTTTCCTTACCTTCGCGTGGGGTATGTCTGGGAGTGCTTGCATTCTTTCATTTATTTGCATTTATTTTAAATTTGTTGGACCTTATGGTGTCCTTATTCTGTTCTTGACTTATTGTTATGTTTTCTTCTTGACTTGTTTAAAGAAGACCTGTACGGCCCATGGGGACATTAACGTATGTTGTTGGGCCTTATAAATCAATTTGATTTTATTTTATTTAGTACTGGTATAGTACTGGTATGGTATAGTACTGGCATACTACTGGTATACTACTGGTATAGTACTGGTATAGTACTGGCATACTACTGGTATACTACTGGTATACTACTGGTATAGTTCTGGCATACTACTGGTATACTACTGGTATAGTACTGGCATACTACTGGTATACTACTGGTATAGTACTGGCATACTACTGGTATAGTACTGGTATATTACTGGTATAGTAATGGTATACTACTGGTATAGTACTGGCATACTACTGGTATACTACTGGTATAGTACTGGCATACTACTGGTATAGTACTGGTATATTACTGGTATAGTACTGGAATACTACTGGTATAGTACTGGTATAGTACTGGAATACTACTGGTATACTACTGGAATACTACTGGTATACTACTGGTATAATACTGGTATACTACTGGTATATTACTGGTATAGTACTGGAATACTACTGGTTTAATACTGGTATAGTACTGGTATATCCACAATACTAGTACTGGTATTATTGTAGCTGAAATAGAGCCAATATATTGGACAGACAATCAGAGCAATTTCCTCACTAAATAAAATCAATACTTGGAATATTTCACAGGCATATTGCTTTTTAGATGTTACTTGATGTACAATTTTTTTTTTATTATTATTATTATTTACCTGCAAGTGTCTTCTTCCATAGAAGGATTGGGTGGATATATACCTGAGCAACTTGGCATGCTGTCATTTCTGTCTGCCATCTTGGGTGTTGTTAAAATTACGTGCAGTTCCGACGGCTGGCCACTGGGTGGCAGTGTATAGGGTGAAGCTCTATCGTCCACTATATTGGCCTATGCGCAACTTTGACAAAAAAATACATTTATTATGATAAAAAAAAATACTTTTAAATGTTCTTATATATATAGATTTTTGTAACTGTTCCACCCCACGGGGACGGTACCGACCCCTTTTTGACATTATTATCATATATTAATATTTTTATGAGTGATGCAATAAATTAACGTTTTTAAAATCAAACATTTTAAGTGTTATTATCACTACTATGTCACAAATACATGTAGAATGTAAAACGTTAGGTTGGCAATAGTTTAGCAATAGGTTAAAAGTGAGTTTATATCATTTTAAGTTTTTATTTTCCACTCGCGTTTTTTACCCGGAAGCGGAAATGAAAATGTTGAACGATCGGAATTGGAATCTTTTTGCGGCCATTTTGAAGAGGACCTCGCTGTCTATCGTTCAGTGTCGGAATTCCTCCGTTCTGCACTTCCTGTGGTCCGCTATGGTGGTTCAAAGTTCAGCGTTCTGAATGAATCATATCAATAATTGTTATGATTCGCGATAATAAGCTACAAAAGGTAACGTTTTTGACAAATATTGAAACGCAGTCAGTTTCTCCACACTATTGTAATCATGTAGGAATAATTAGATCTGAAATTAGTTACAAAATGATTACACTGTGGGAGAAATAAAAAAGTACAGTAGATTACATTAAATATCAGTATATGTTATTATGCACGCCTGGTGATACTATATCCAAATTGAACTCGGCCATTTGAAAGATACTATATGTATATATATATATATAAATGTGCGAATTGGCTATAATAAGGTAATGTATAAGCATATATTCTATATTCTATAATAATATTTCAAATTGCATTGGTCCGGATGGGAGAATTCAGTACTGTATATACAAAACCTTCAATTTGATCATCTTCCCTTTATTAATTTCCTTAGATCTTTTGTACACATGATCTCAAGAGGGTACTGAATGAGCTCAGTGGCAGTTTTTTAAGTTTGGTCATTATTATCATGGTTTTATTCACTGTCAAAGATGAAAAGAAAAATCATAATTCATATTTTCCTTTGTTTCATCAGAATTTAAGCAAGCCTAGTAATAGACACAATATTTCTGACACTGAGAATACATTCATTGAGGTCCATAGATGTTCCTAGATACCAAGAATATGCAAATAGCCCTTGTAGAAGTGGAGCAATATTCCATTTACCTAGGTATACATTTTATGCAGATTTTCACCTGGGGTGGAACAGGTTAAAAAAAAGTAATACATTTCTCATTGATTATGATAGATTTCTGACATCAAAATCTATAAGCGACTATTAGCAGGTTTCTGAAAATAAAAGCAATGCATAAAGTGCAGACATAGAATGAGTATAAAATAGAATAAAATATCTATAATTTACACAAATTAGAATAAAAGAGACTGTAAAATAATGCAATAGTGCAGTGCAATACAAATTTTCTCATCTACAGTAAGTACAACAATCAGCAGAGTGTAAAAGGCTAGGTGAAGAGGTACATTTTAGCTGACTTTTGAAAATATTTAGTGATCTAACCTCCCTAATGTCCGTAGGGTGTTCTATAGCTTTGGTGCATAATTCACGAAGGCTGGGTCCCCAATTTTCTCTGGGCTGTGGTTAGAAACCTTCAATAAACCAGTAGTAGATTATCGTAATGTTCTTGGGGGCACATAGTAGTTGATAAGAGAATTGGCAATATAGCTGGGTCCTGTTCCTTTTAGCGCTTTGTATATAAAGAGTATACTATATAATATATTATGGAAGATAAATGGGCATTCAAAACATTCTGTGCAAAACCTCTTTTCAGATTCAAGAGTAACACACCAAAAAGGAACTACCACTAAAAATCTGAATCAGGAAATGTTGTAATTCTCTAGTTGATTGACTGAGCTCTTGATACAAAGACTAGCACTAAACAACTAAATATATATGAAATATGTAAATGTGAAAATAAAATGATGGTTATTAAATGCTTGTTTGCATTAATAATGTTTGTAAACACTGGTGACTGGTGTAAAGAGCTATATTGAGAAATACAATAAGTTGGGGAAGTTCCTAATACTGTGTGATATGGTAAGAAAATGTACGGGGAGTTTTTGATCATGATTCAAAACTAATATGACGGTTTTGAATGGGATAAAGCTTTGCAGGGAAGATTATAATCTCCCTAGGCAGTGATCACATTCACACGGTATGGACATTGTGCTCTTAAGTCATGCTCAGGTTAGGTTCCTTTCCACCCTGTTCCCACGAAGGTGAGTGTGAATTATATGGTCAATGGAGTCCACTGCCAGCACTATCATAGAATTCTAGGCATAGTTGTTTGATGATGTATTGACACTTATATAAAATGTGTATACTAAGAATTGTTTTGTGAGGGTTCACCTGTCCCTGGACCTTTTTTTAGAGCCATATGAAATCCGTTTTATTATTTTCCAAATTCCATTTTATTTTTTCCTAAATTCCATTTTTTCCGTTTTAATATTTCAGAATTCTGTATTTTGCCTTTTATGCTCATTTTACCATCAGAAATAGTGTCTAATAAGTGGGAATGAATAAATGTCCACAATTGAATAAGATATAACAGTCCATTTAATGTTTTTAAGTGCTGCAACTCAGAAATACAGTTCAATTTTACACAATATTTTTCAATTAATATTGTGACAAAATAAAAATACATATTTCAAGTGTAAACAATAGATACAGCTAGCTACTACTGACATTATCACAATGACAATGTCAGTAACCTAGCTATATCTATTATATTGTGATGAAATATAGTAATGCATAATTTAGGCACCTTTAGTTTAGTTTATTTCGTTTATAAAGGACAGTGTATAATGGCAATCGTTTGCATTAAACAAATGGATGGGTGCACTAGATTTAGCAAGAAGCTATCATTTCCATCTATAGTCCTATGTACTGTAACGTTTCATAGCTATTTAAGTTTATTTAGATTATAAAGGGCAGTGTATAATGACAATCGTTTGCATTAAACAAATGGATGGGTGCACCAGATTTAGCTAGAACTTCTAGAAGCTATCATTTCCATAGATAGTCCTATAACGTTACATAGCTATTTAAGTGTATTTAGTTTATAAAGGGCAGTGTATAATGACAATCGTTTGCATTAAACAAATGGATGGGTGCACTAGATTTAGCTAGAAGCTAAACGTCCTAACGTTATAGCTATTTAATCACAATAGTGTCGCAAGTGTTTTTGCGGGTCCAGTCCACGGAACGTTGACAGAATTAGCAAAACACCTTATCACCGGAGGCATAAAAATCATTAGGATACTGTTCTGCTCTGAATTGAGGGCTTATTGTGGAATTGTTTAGCTTCTTGACGATGTTAACACTGAAGCAGCCAGACGCTTGAGCACCGCGGCTGTGTTGTGTGTAACACGCTGTAGAGTCCCCGCCTCCCCGGTCGCGTGTGCACCAAACGTTCCACCCAAAAACGAAATTTCAGTCCAGATTAGGCCAAATTCTGCAATATTCCACGTTTTGCAGTTGATTCCATTTTTATTGGTTAATTCCGCGATTCCGTCCGCGATTCCGTGAACGCGGATTTCATATGGCTCTACCTTTTTTCCCTGTCTCCTCTCCTCAACAGCCCCCACCCTTGCGAGGACTTTTCTCCTCTACTCTTCACCAGCCCCCACCTTTGGACATTCTTGTACTCTTGGCGTTTGTATTGTCTCCTGTGTGTTTTAACTGTGTTCTGTCTTTAGTCTCGTTCCCTTTGTAATTGTTTTATTTGTCCCTTGTATGGTGTTCTCTCTGTAATTGTAATTTTGATTCTAGTCTAGTTTATTCCCCAGTGTGTGTTTGGCCTTTTGTTTTCCTTACCCCTGTGTGTTAGTTCAGCTTTCCCCATCAGGTGTGTCTCGTTCCCAATTACCCTCTTGTGTCAATCAGTGTGTGTATATCTGCCTCGTTTGCCATTCTCTCTTTGTCGGTTCATTGTTTGGATTCCCTACTAGTGTTTGCTGTCTAGTTCCTCTGTTCCTGTGATCCTGTTACTCCTTCCAGTATTTTTGTAGTAAGTGTTCCTAGTGTTTATTTTGTTTGTTCCTCCCTTCGTTGTTTTTCGTGGAATGTTCATTTTGTTTGTTAGGGTTTTAATTTGTAGTGAGTTGTTCATGTTTTTCCTAGCCTGCCTTGCAGTGTTTTGTTTGTGCCTTTTGGACTTGCTCTCTTTATGAGTTTATTATTTGTTTTTCGTATTTAGCCCTCTGCCAGTTCTTCAGCTGTGCTATTCTTTGTTTTTGTATTTTTGCTGCTGCCTTTGGACGTATTTTTGTAAATATCTTTGTTGCTGCCCTCTGTTTAAATTGGATTATTTTGTTACACTTCACCCCTGGCTCGAAGTGTTCAAGATTAAAGGAGCAGTGCTCACTTTTGACAATCCATATCTACCTCTCCCTCGTATCTGTTTGCGCTTGGGCCCTCTGCCAACACATCCGTAACATGTTTTTGTTTTCTCTGGATCAGTCTGGCTTTTACACCAGAATTTATTTGTTGTCCAAAGATTTAGTTTTGACAGATACTCTGTCAAAGGTCTGTTTCTTTAACCGGATGGGTTTCTTCCCCTCTAAAATGAAATAAAATTGTCTATGCAAATTACGCATGACCTCATATTCCCAATATAACACATCGTCATTGTTTTCCTCACAGGTGCAGGAGATGTTTATAAGATTAAGATTTGTTTATTAAGGACAATGCAAATTAATGAACATCATTTACATGTGTATGCATAACATCACAGCATGATAAGGACGTAAATATGCCAGGAATAGCACAGGGCTAATTTCCACCCGTAGTCCTAACATAAAACAAACACAAAACGGACCATACAACGTTCATTCATAAAAACTGACATCACTGACATGACCACACTAACATGACATTCAGTCAGTACAACATCACTAACATCCCTAATGAGTGCATATTTGGCTGTCTAACAGCCATTTCCTGAGTTGGCCCTTAAAGGTCAACCTCCACGTTGTATTTTTGTTCAATAAACAATGTGGACTAGGGCCAACAGTGGCTTTCATGAAGAAGGGGGAAAAAAAGTATTGAAATTGACCCAGTTTTAGCGTTCTTTTTTAACATTTTGTCTGCCCAACACAATCACCACGCACGTGCATATTTTAATCAATGGTTTCATAACGTGCACGTGTAATGTCGTCACAACAGGTGCAGGACAACAGGGGGCTCACCAGGGGGCGCTGAGAGTCACACAGCTAGTGGCAGGCAGAGAGCCTTGCTACCATAGATATATGCTTGCTACTACTAGCCGAATGGAAATGTATCTGTTTCACCTCACTATTGCTCCGTGATTATAGCCATCCATCCATCTCCAAAGCTAACCACTATTTGTAAAAGCCACAACCACGTTACCATATTTGTAATAATGTAAATCATTGTGTCGTTGTACACATATTGTGTTTATAACGTTAGTAGATAACATAGCTTAGCTTGGTAGCTATTGTGCTAACAACATATCCCGACATCCGGCTCGCTGGCCGGCATGAACGGCCGACCCTAAATGGTTCTCTCCTCTCTGTACACCCCGACCCGTCCCCACGGGTGCCCTGCCGGGGGGCCCATGGACGCGACGGCGGCGGAAGCCGCAGGGCGCCCGAGCCCGCAAAGGCTAGTGTTACACGATAGCTATGAGCTAACTAGCGCTGCGGGCTCCGGCGCCCTGCGGCCGCCGCTGTTGTCGAGTCCACAAGCTTCACTCGGTGCATCAGTCACGAAAGGGGCTATGATGAGCTTGGCAAGCCAGAGTAAAACACAGTTTTCAATCAATCAATAACAACATTAACCAGACTCTCGTTGTGTCTATTATGCTAACGCTAACGTTACCTCATTGTGTCTATTCTACACAGATAGCCTCTCGTGTCTATCTGCTAACGTTAGCATTAGGCTAACTAACGTTACGTCCCTAACCCCCAACAACAAGCGTAACTAATCAGCGATCTTTTTGTCAGACTAAACTCTCCGCTCGGTGGCAAATTGTGTTGATGTCGGTTTTGTTTCATCAATAAATGAGGCAGAATACACAGTGACTGTATCCTTTTTTATTGCACTTGTTTCTTGCTGCAAACATGCATAAGACATCCTACGCGAGACATTAAAGATGGCGGCGTTCTGTTTTCGTTCAGACTCCCCAAACAGTGACGCGTCTCTCTTCTGACCAATCAGTGGTCTGCAGTTTTTCACGTGACATTTCTGGAGCTCTCATGCTGATCACCAGCAGCCCCGCCTCCCCACACGGAGACAAACTGAGTACTTTATTTTAGTGGAAAAGCAACATTAGATTCGGCTCATTAATATGCAAGCCACACCTGTTGTGACGTCGGCGTTTGATAAGCTTTTTTGATTCGCGCGTGCATGTTATTCGTGCGTGGACCTTTTTAACTCTTTCAGAGTGGCATTTCCGGTGTCAAATGGAAAAAAATAAATAATGAAATTATATACCAATGATGTAAACTACCCATAATTGATCAGTAGGGTTTAACCTAGAGGTTGGGCTTTAAAGGTGGACAGGGTGGGACATTCCCTTAAGGGGACCGGAAGGCTGTTCCATGTTCCACTTCCCTTTATCGATAGACAATTTTTGCTGAAGGCGGTCTTTCTAAAATGGACCTCACAATCCCCTCTGGTGTTTGATCTAGTGGCTAATCCAGTGTTCCTTTTCTCGTGGATAAACTCCTTGGGAGGGGCTAATCTGTGCAGGCATTTATATACAAAGCAGGAACTTTTATAACGTCTGAGGTTTTCAAAATTTAAAATTTGATGCTTATCCAGGATTTTACAGTGGTGGTATGAGTATGAGTACTGTTTCCTGTCATATACCTTCAATGCTCTGTAGAGTTGTTCTATGGGTTTCATGGCTGTGGCCCCAGTAAATGACCAGTTTAGAAGGCAATATTCAATGTGAGAGAAGACCATACAGTGTAGGTATGTCTTTGCGGCTTCAAGTGTTAGGGAGGGCCGTATTTGTTTGAAGTTGGAAATGTTGAAGTTGATGGTGTTCCTCACTTTCTTTATGTGTTTCTTAAAGGTCAGGTTTGAGTCCAAGATGACCCCAAGGAATTTGAAGTGGGAAACAAGTTCTAGTTCTTCCTTCCTTCCCTCCTTCCTCAGGAACACATTGGACCGCTTGATGGTTTCTGGACGCTTGCTAAAGAACATGCACACAGTCTTTTTCGCATTAAGTAGGAGACAGGTGCTGTTTAGCCAGCATTGTACCTTGTCTAGTGCGCATGTGAGCCTGGATGTAATCAACTCTATGTCCTTGCCCTGTGTGTAGATGACTGCATCATCGGCATACATCTGTACATTGTATGAGCGCTTAGAAAGAAAATGGAGCTCTTTCCTCTCTATATCCTGCTTTAATGGAAGGCAGGCTGGTACAATGAGGCCCAGTTTGTAAGCATGCTGCAGCCAGGTAATGGTGGTCATGTGTCTGAATGGGCGCCAGGAACAGACATTTGTTAACTTTCTCTGCAGCTTAAACACTGTAATTGAGCAGGATTTAAGTGCCTGCCCTGGAGCAAGCGGGTACAAAGCATGTTTTGGTATGAATACCACAAACAAGGGGTGAAAAGAGAGTATAAGGTTCATGCTGAAAGAACTGAGAATACAAATAAAATACTTTGATGTTGCATGAAATAGACTATTGCATTTGAATTAAATCTTCTTCAACACTGACGAAGGAACATAAATTGTTTCAGGCTGCCATTAAATAATCAAAATCTGTGAGTGCTGGTCCAAGCGTATTGCTTTCTTTTTCTAAAAAACTAAATACATAAAAACATTTTTAAAGCTATTTCTAAAATGTGTAGTAATTCCCAAAAGCAGACTTTTTTTAAATTAAAAGTAACAACAAATCAAAATAGTTGACATGTGAAAAAAGGAGTAGGAAGAAGTAGGCCTATGAACTTAAATCGTTCTATTCAGTGTGAATATTAAGTCTAAATGCATATATACATACAAATATCTACACATTAATGCACGATTCTATACATAATACATGTACCCACAATAATAAAGTAAATAAATAAATAGTAACTATGTAAACACCAGGTGATTGTCAAAGCCCTTCATCCCTGTACCTGGTGATAATCATGTCCTTACAGCTCTTTTTAAACTGGTTCATGTTTGGGTTCATTGCTTGTTATATACTCGTACTGGCATCGCGTCCCGCTCTTACGCCATACCGAGATATACCTCATCTCATGTACCTAGTGTACTCCATCAACGAATAAAAACAAATTCACCCAGCACCTGCCAGGCCCCGCCCTAGTGACGTACTATATAGTACTAGGCGTGGTCACCACTCGCTCTTCCTCTATTTTCGTTTCCATCATAGCGGATGCGTGCACCCTATGCAACTAGTTGTCATGAAAAGTTTAGAGAAATTAGGTTGAGTGCTTACAGAAGATTTGCCTACCCCTGGAATCTTCGCGGCATGTTCTGGCGGCGCTCGTATGGGTTCTGCGACTCTGCAGCGGGATGCATTTCGATGCATCTCAGCGTCGAGTCTGTAGTCTCCTTGTCTTGTTGACAGCAGACAGAGGGATGGCGTGTGAGGTGTAGCTGTCGAGCTACCTCACACAAGGTAGGACTTGCGCCACTAGGCATTATTAATGCTGCTTGTTGTGAGTTGTATATCTGCGCCAGGGGCAGGATGTTTGGGTAAACGTCCCTCTGAGGTGGACGTTTCCCAGGCTGTCCTGGAGCGCGCTGCTAATACTAAATGCTATAAATGCTGGGTCACTGTTCTACTGTTCCCCGCTGTGGGATGTCACTAGGCATGACAATGCTGGCGTTTGTGATGTGCTCGAGTTGTCCCGGGAGACAACCGAGTTGTGTATTGGCGCAAGCGGCGGGATATCTGGGTAAACGTTGTTGTTTTCCCCGTTATCCTGGAGCGCGCGGCTAACGCTATGCTATGTTGGGCTACTGTTTCTGTTCTGTCTCCCTGCTGCGGGAATGTCTTGTCTACACTACAGTCTTCCCTCCTCTCAACCATTCATGCTGACGGTCAATTGGGGGAGTATTGCGGGGGGGGCTTTGTTTACCTTTTCATGCGTAAATGGGCTGAGGTCTAGGGCTGGTGTGCTGTTGTGAATATTATGAATGAATGCGGGACTGGTTCTCTCTGGTCCGCATAGCCTTAACGTTGTGTGCATGGGCTTGCCCATTCTACAGTATATTCGTGGTGTTAGTTCATTTATTCATTAACCCCTTCATGGTGCACACCACAGTGAAGGTTGCTAGTTGCAACCACCACTGGTGCTCCGTGTCAGCATCAGTCCTTTGCTTTTGACATGTTGAAACAGTGCCCCGCCCGGCCGACGCCATGAGGTGGGTCGGCCCGGCGAGTGGCTGGTGGGCTGCTAAAGCCTGTACCGCCACGGTATGGAATTGGCAGCGATTAGTAACTGTGTTCGAATTGCTGTTTTTTTCTATCAAAAAATTGTGTCTGGTGGCGGGGCCTTGAGGTTGAGGTTGTTGACGTTATTAGCTTTGACCTAGCCGCAAGCTATAACCGCTCAGGGCTCCCCTCTCCGCAGAGGATCTTGGTTTTCCGCTGGAGCGTGGACGGTATTTGTCCTAGGCCCCACACCGCCTCACGCCGCGCAGCCAGATGTGAGAGCACGGCCTCGTCAGCGGCTATGGCGAGGCCCTCGACAGGCAACCATGTTTTCCCCCGCCAGAGGTATCCTGGGCGTTGAATCGACAGGTGTCCACAAGGCCGACAGCCTTGGCGGCCGAGGGATCGGCCATGTTGGATGAGCTCGGCTTGGAATATACAAGCCGTTGCCGTCCTGCCGCGAGCAGCCCGCTCTCCGATCACTCCCTCCCCCAACATCAGCGGAAAAGGGGCTCTGATTTGTTTCCTTTGGCTGCGGGCCGCGAGCCTTCGTTGAAGCGCATGCGGCCCCACGTTTCGCTTCTCATGGGGACAGGGGCTGACACCCAGTTGATGGCTGAGCCTGGGTCTGTCCGTGAGAATGTTGTGCTGTCAAGCGGCTCCCACACCATAAGCGGTGTTTGGTTGAGCCTGGTGTTACGTCTATCAACTACAAGTGTTGTCAGCAGGGGGGCTCGAAACCTTTTTGAGGCACACAGTGCGGGCTTCCCCGACCTCGCCTTCGCCAGGCCGGGTATCATGTTGGTGCCTCCCACTCCTGAAAGATTGGCAGTGGTCTCGCAGGCGCGCGTGATTTGGGTGGTAGTAATATCACTGCAGGGCTACGGTGTGTAGGAACCCATGGGGGCCTCACACCTTGCATGTCCGGCTGCAGAACAACTCCTCAGCATGTTCTGGAGGGGTGTTCAGTGGGGGAGCTTTTGTCACCTATACTGATGTCAGCTTCCCCCCTATCAAGCCGTTTCTGTCGGGGTCCCCCCTTGGGTGCGATTGCCTCATGGGTAGTGTCAGGGTCAGATGTCCCGACACGGAACGCTCTGCTCGCACGGGTCCAGGGTTGGCTACGCACAGCGGGTGGGACCGGGCCGCCTATCTACAGTTCCTAGCGGACCTGCGCCACATGGCGGCGGGTGCGTTGGGAGTGTCATCATATATGGCTACAGCAGTACCATATGTTGAGGTGGATGGAGAGAACGCTGAGGCGGGGACTTGTATTTACACAACCCCACCCGTTTTCGGGTTTGGTACAAACCCTATTGTCAGGGTCACCAGCAGTGACAGCTCTGGTCGACGAGATCCAATCTCTGTGGACGAAACAAGCCATCGTCGTGGCGTTTTCCTCCCGGTGTTCTCTGGTGCCTGAGAAATTGGGAGGGGGGGTGTCAGACCCATGTTGGACCTGTCCCATGGGAAGGTTCAGCATTTTTTGGATCGTCTCCTACCTGTTGAACACTGTCAGGTGGGGGTCTGGTTCTCCTCCATAGACCTGTAGGATGCGTGTTCGCATCCCTGATCTTCCGTCCTAGGGCTTACCTACGCTTCCTTTGCAGGGTTAGCGTATGAGTACCAGGGGCTGCCGTTCGGCTTTTCTCTGGCTCCCTGCATCTTCACCAAGTGCGTGGAGGCCGCACTGGGGCCTCTGCGTCATCAGGGGTTACGAAGTGTATTCTGCCCTGACGACGTTCTGGTCCTTGGCGGTCAAGGTGGATCGTCGGGTCTCATACCAGGCAGGTTTCCTACCAGCCTGGGGTTGCTGTAGACTGGAAGTAGAGTACTCCTCTTCCCAGTCAACGGGTGGAGTGCTATGGGCATCCCTCTCAGAGCGTATTGCGACACGCTCGGGAGGTTCCGTCCTAGGACGGTTACGGCGCTGTCCGTGATACGCCTGCTCGGTATGAGGGCATCTGCTCATTCCGTGGTTCCTCTTGGCCTCCTCTTCACCCCAGGAGGAGGTTACGGAGGTGGTTCTTTTCCAGTATGGAAATAGACCCGGTGAGCGGCAAGTGGAAGCGGCTAAGATTCCCGTGTCAGTACTGGGGGACCTCGCCCCTGGGGAGGGCCTGGGGTCCTCACCAGGGGGGTCCCCATGGGCAGTAGGCTGTCACACGTCACGTTTTTCACCGACGCCTCCCTCGCTGGAGACACGTCGGGCCAACGCAGTAGGGGGCAGCTGGCAAGCCATGCTGCCCGGTCTGCGCTACGTTCAATGTGTTGGTATTGAAAGCGGTCCTTCTGGTCCTCAAACGGTGTTTGATCAGGACGGACAATACGACGTCAGCGTCGTATATCGACAGACAGGGAGGAGTACGCTCCCCCCGTCTGCACCGGGCGGTGGGCGGCTGGCTATGGGCGTTCTCCATCTGCGCGGCCTGAGGGCTCTCCACATCCCCGGCAGGGTGAATGTGGGTACAGGTGTAATGTCGCGGGGCGGTCCTCACCCTGACGGGTGGGGATTACGTCCGGACATAGTCAGGCAGATCTGGGATCGCTTCGGGGAAGCTTCAGTGGATCTGTTTGCGAGCAGACAATCTCACAAGTGCCCCTTGTGGTTCTCGGTCAGTCGGGAAGACCATCCCCCCTTGGGGGTGGATGCCTTCTCAATGTTTCCATGGCCGCCCGGCCTTCTGTACGCCTTTCCCCCTACACATCTGTTGAGTCAGTTGTTGGAGCGGATACAGAGGGAGCGCAGGACCGTGATCCTGGTCGCGCCGGACCGGGGCACAGCGGTGTGGTTCCCGGTCCTGATCCAGCTACTGGTAGCCCCGCTGTGGCCTATTCCTTGGTCGGCGAGGGCCCTCTCTCAGGGGGGGGTGAGAGGGTAAGTCTGGAGAGGATGGACCCTTCTGTGGTTGACACCATCCGGAATGCGCATGCTCCCTCCACTGTCGCGCTTTACGCGGGTAGGTGGCGTATGTTCCAAGAGTGGTGTAAGGCGGGGGGCAGGGACCCGGTGTCCTGCCCCCTGGATGCTGTCCTTATTTACCTTCAGTCTCTCCTTGATAGACTGTCGGCCTCGACGGTGAGGGTATATGCAGCAACTATATCCTCTCATCATGAGGGATTTGAGGGTGTTGTTTTGTTCAGCCACCCTCTTGTGAGGTGTTTCCTGCTTGGCGCTCGGCGCGTTAAGTCGGTAAAACGCTCTTTGGCTCCGAGCTGGGATCTTCAATTGGTCCTCGGTCGGTTGTCCTTGGCCCAGTTTGAGCCTCTTGAGCAAGCGCCGTTGGAACAGCTGTCGTTCAAGACCGTGTTCTTGCTGGCCGTCACCTCCGCTAAACGCGTGGGTGAGCTTTGTGCTCTCTCGGTACGGCCAGAGTGCCTGTCTTTTCGTTCCGATTGCGGTGCCACTCTGCGGCCTAATCCTGCCTTCGTGCCTAAAAATATCCGGAGTTCTTTCCGCTCCAGGGATATTGTGGTTCAGGTGTTTCATCCGCCTCCTCACGCTAGTGAGTTGGAGGCGGGCCTTCACCTGTCATGTCCGGTCCGGGCTTTGGGGGTTTACCTCAGCCGTACTCAGGGCCTCAGGGCTACCGATCAGCTCTTGTCTGTTACGGTGGCTCTCGTGCTGGTAAGGCACTGTCGAAACAGCGCCTGTCCCATTGGTTGTGCGAGGGCATTGCCCTTTGCTACACGTTGGCCGGGCTGGTGTCAGGGCGCACTCCACTCGTGGGGTGGCGGCCTCTGCCGCTCTACTGGGTGGGGCCTCGGTGGAGGACATCTGTGCTGCGGCTTCATGGTCCTCACCGGGTCCCTTCGTAAGGTTTTACCTCATGGACATGACCGGGGGTTCTGTCTCCCAGGCGGTTCTGAGGTCTGTGACCTCTCCTGCTTCCCGTCCTTTGGTGGGGTAGCAGGAGTGTGTGGGTGTGGGCCACAATGTGTTGTGTCACACATGGTTCCGCCTGTGCTGTGCGTTCAAGAGGTTCTAGTTCCCTCTTGTTCGCACTCGGGTCGAGTTGACTGCCGCCCCCTCTTTATTAGGAAGAATGGGGTGACGGGACTCCCCTCCCCCCTGATGTGGGCTTACGGGTCCTCAAGGGGTGCATTTGTCGGGCCTCGCGTCCGCTCTACCCCATATCTCGGTATGGCGTAAGAGCGGGACGCGATGCCAGTACGAGTATATAACGATAGGTTATGTATATAACCTAGTTATATGAGTACTGGCTAAGCGTCCCGCTCTTAGCGTGCCCTGAGTTCCCTTGGGGAAACTTTTCTTTGGAAACGATTTTCCGAGGAAGAGCGAGTGGTGACCACGCCTAGTACTATATAGTAGGTCACTAGGGCGGGGCCTGGCAGGTGCTGGGTGTATTTGTTTTTATTCGTTGATGGAGTATACTAGGTACATGAGATGAGGTATATCTCGGTATGGCGTAAGAGCGGGACGCTTAGCCAGTACTCATATAACTAACCTATCGTTAAGCCGTAAGGTCCCCCAATTGGGGGACCCTGCTTTTCTTTATCATAACTCGATCAATAGAGACCCAATTATCATATCATGGGGTATCATTGGAAAGCCACACTCATTAGCTACAACCCTGTCCAAAAATCTTCGCCAAATGATTGATGGAGCTAGAGCCCCCGGAGGTCGGGGTGGTAATGTGTACGGCGCATGCCTCACATATCGGCATGTAACTCAAGAACTGCTGAGCGGATTTTGTCACCTGAAAGGGCAATTGACAGGCAACACATAGGGCTTTAATTCTATCCATATATTGTATTAAAAGAAATGCACACCCGAGCCGCTAGAGGTCGGCAAAGTGGCGTGTCGCGAATCGTCCTCATGAGGGCCCACATGTATGGATGTTAACACATTGAGTGCCACGCCCCTTCCGGGAAGTGACCACTTCCGTGCCGTCCATTAACCCCATGTAAACGTAGTTGTACTTTGTAGACCTAAACCTATATTTTATAGTATAGCTATGGGTCTAATAACGCCGTCGAGTCTCATTGAGCTGCTTCTGGTCAATGTAGATCTACGTTTCCGGCACTCGCGACAGAAACGTAGATCTATCTTTTTTAGCCAAGAGTAAAGACCATAACCCTATCAAAACAGCAGTCAACGTGTATATTTTCATTTTTACCGATGTTTTGTAAGATTTACCAAAAATAAGAATTTATCGGAAAACCGATGAGGAAATGACTAAATACAGATTTAACCTTGCCATTGGAAAGGGGAGCCTTTTCCCTATCCATAGATGTATGATTTGTCCATAATAAGGTCAAGGTCAAGTTCAAGGTCAAATATGAATTTATAATTAAAATCGATTATCATTTATTACTGTATCTACAAATCCTTCTATTTAATCATCTTCCCTTTATTCATTAGCTTAGCTTTTTTGTACACTTGATCTCAATAAGGGCATGCGTCCACCTAGCTCACATTTCCAGCTGAAAAACGCTGGCAGTGCGCCGGTCGTTCTGGGATGACAGCGCCACAATCCTGGTCCACTCCCTCGTCACTTCCCGCTTAGATTACTGCAACTCCCTTCTCTTTGGTCTCCCCCACAAACTCCTCCATAAGCTCCAACTGGTCCAGAACGCTGCTGCCCGCATAATCACCAGAACCCCTGTCATCAGTCACATCACCCCCGTCCTACGCCAACTACACTGGCTTCCCATTAAACTCCGCATAGACTACAAGATCCTCCTCCATACATACAAGGCCATTCACAACCTCGCCCCTCCATACCTGTCCGACCTCCTTCATATCAACATTCCCACCCGGTCCCTCAGGTCTGCCTCCTCCATCAACCTGACCGTCCCCCCAGCCCGTCTGTCCACCATGGGGTCAAGAGCCTTCAGCTGCTCTGCCCCCCGCCTCTGGAACTCCCTCCCCCCCCGACATCAGGAACATTGACTCCATCATTTCTTTTAAAACCCACCTCAAAACCCACCTTTTTAGGCAGGCGTATGTCTGATTTTATTTTCTGTCTGATTTTATATATTTTTATTTTTCTTATTTTAATGTACTGTGATTATGAATTTAACTGTTTTTAAATTGTTGTACGGCGTCCTTGAGTGCCTTGAAAGGCGCCTTATAAATAGAATGCATTATTATTATTATTATCTTGTAGCGAGATGACAGAGAGAAAGAAATCTAGCGACAGCCATCTTTTTATCGTATTTTACTGCCGCGGTTTTGCACATATAGCATATTTTAATACACTTTATTGTATATTAATTATATATATAGTTATTGCCTGACACCACAGTTCACCCTTTGCTTTTTATTAGCTTTTTATTAGTGTATTCGTGTAGTTATTAGTGTATTTGTGCCCTCATACTGCTCCTGTCTCTTGTGGGCAGGCAGGCAGGCAACTCCGGTGTCAGGTTACAAACAGAGTGGTAGATATGACTGGCTGTGATTGGTTGTCTGAAAATGAAAAGTTCCGAAAGTTTCAACTTTAAACGCTTGGTGCGGCCGCACAAAAAAGCTGAAAAGCACTGAAAAAAGAGGCCGACTGCAGTGCATTTTCTATAGGCGGCAGCATGCAGCCGCATACGCTCCCTCCCCATTGGGATCAATTGACAAAAGACGCTTGCGCCCAGAAATATGCGGCAGGTGGACGCAGGCGCTTGGGTGGTGAATGAGCTCATGGAGCGAAATCTCGTTGTTACAATTGTAACATGGTGTTTATTCACCGGCACAGATGCAAAAAAATATCATCATTTATATTCTCCTTTTTTTCATTACAATTTACTCAAGCCTAGTAACAGACACAATATTTCTGACACTGGGAATACATACCCCAAGGTCCCTAGATGTTCCTAGATACCAAGAACATGCAAATTGACCTTCTAGAAGTGGAGCAATCTTCCATTTACTTAGGCATGTACCTTTAGGCGAAATGTCTAAAAATAGGGCTACAGCTTAACAGGTTAACTCCACATTCAGACTATATATTCCACAGATTGTATAAAAAAAATTGAATTGTCATACTAACGAAAGTTTTTTAATTCAACTTACTATGACATAGCAGTTGGCCTGGGAAATATGATTGAACTACTGTGTGTGTGAGTGGGATTGAGGTAGTAAAGCCAACATCAATGTCAGTTTCCAGTAATGCAAACCTCAGTGAGGTCGTCTCCATAACTGCCACACACACACACACACACACACACACACACACACACACACACACACACACACACACACACTGTGAGAGATATATAGAGAGAGAGGGGGGGCTTTGGTAGACTATTGCATTGGTCCATTCATTGAAGATGAACGCAATGCGACATCCTTTACTAGGCTCACCCACCAACAGTGCAGGTGCTGAACTGCTGATCCGAATGTATAGGTAAAAAACATATTATGCATTTTCATCAATAAATAAATGGCCAAAAAATATGTCTCTCGCGCGGTTACGCGCGCTCGCATTCACTGGGGGCCTACAAATACTTTCTTTCGGGGCCCAGAATCTACAGCTACGCCCCTGCACACACACGGACACACACACACGGACACACAAACACACCTGCATACACATTGACGCACAACACACACACACACACACACACACACACACACACACACACACACACACACACACACACACACACACACACACACACACACAGAGAGAAAGAAAACTACACACCATAAACGGTAAAAGCAGGGCTGGCCCCCTGAGTAGCTCTTAATGATAAGGCACAACAGAGAGGAGGAAAACAAGGTTGTTAAATAGCAGATGTCCTGCCCAGGACCCAGATGGGATTGATATGGACATGGCTGGGGGTGATATGTTGCTGGAGTAAGCAGTAGATGCTAGTGGAACATGGACGTGTCCCTAATGAGATGGATGTCTGGGCTGCAGTTGGGGGGAGAGAGGTGGGTATTTACTCTATAGTCTATACCAGCCTCATATCCTCATCAGTGCTGGAGAGAGACTGAGACAGAGACAGTGAGGAGGGGTAGAGGGACTGCCTCCACAACCCACTGGTAAGTACAATAACAGCATTATGTTTATTTAATCGAATGGAATGTCATTTTATTTCTATATGCAAATTAAGGAATTACTTATTAGCATTTATTTATCTTTCAATGTGTTACTTGTAAGGTATAGGCTACACTTGACTGAGTTACTGCTCACAATTTGAAGTAATGATGATGGCAATTCAAACAATGAACAACTAGCTAACGATCAAGTTTTATTATTATTATTATTATTATTATTATTATTATTATTATTATTTGTAGTGTAAAATATATACTTCTCATCACTAAGCATTCTGATTAGTTGTTGCTTTTTTTTGTCTTCAGTCACCATGCAGATTTTGATACTCCTTCTATTAGCTGGACTAGTGGACCTGAGCCTCGGCCAGCGTCTCAGTCACTTCCAGTGGCTGTCCCATCTCCGGAGCCGCCGGCGACACGCTGCAGCCCAGTGGAGCGACCGCATCGAAGAGGACTGTCCCCTGGAGTGCGACTGTCCCTCCGCCTTCCCCACAGCGATGTACTGCCACAGCCGGAACCTCCAGCATGTCCCCTTTGTCCCCTCGCGCATAAAATACGTCTACCTGCAGCGGAACCAGATCACAGGTATCCCAGACGGGGTGTTCGACAACGCCACCAGCTTGGTCTGGGTCGTTCTGTTCCAGAACCAGCTGAACTCGGACAAGATAGGCAAGGACGTTTTCAGCAAACTCAAAAATCTGGATCGGCTCCTCTTGAATCACAACCAGCTGACTCGTGTGCCCCCTAACTTACCCAAGTCCATCACGGACCTGCACCTCGGAGACAATAACATCCCAAAGATCCGGTCCAACTCGTTCGAAGGGATGACCGAACTTACCAACCTCCAGCTCCACGCGAACGCAATTGAAGAGGTGGGGGGCGCGTTCAAAGGACTCAAGTCTCTGAGAATGTTGGACATGAGGAAGAACAAGCTGCGTAAGATCCCTGAGAACCTCCCGGCGAGACTGCAGCAGCTCTACCTGGAGTTCAACAGCATAGACAGCATCCCGGGGGACTTCTTCTCCACGTATCCCAAGCTGCAGTTTGTCAGGTTGGCGCACAACAAGCTGACAGACGAAGGGATTCCCTCTAATGTCTTCAATGTCAGCACCTTGGTAGAGCTTGACCTGTCCCACAACAAACTGGAAAAGATCCCCCTGGTCAGTAAGAACCTGCAGAACCTTTACCTACAGGCCAATCGGATCAAAGGTAAGACCCCGACTCTCCGTCTGATTGTGTGCTGCCTGTAAGTAAGTTGTATTTGTGTGTGAAAATAAGTGGCCTATATGTTAGAATAATGGCTCTGCATCCCGACAGCCATCACTGATAGTGTTTGGTCAGTAACATGGGTCTCACTCACAGCACAGTCTCTATTATATCCCATTCCCACTTTATCCAATCAGGAGAGAGAACTCCAGTCCACACTGAAGAAATTGTCTGATAAAAATAAGAAATAATAACTAGTTTTAAGCAAATATGTACAAGTAAAATAATCTCCCAGTGCAGTAAGCAAAGTTGGCCTGGCAAGATTTCTTGAAATAAGTAAAAATATCGACAGTTCTCTCTCCTGATTGGATAAAGGGGGGACGGGACACCACACTATTTGATCTGTTTAGAGTGGAGGGACTGGGAGACCCATGTTACTAACCAAACACTACTGTACATCAGTGATAGCTGTTGTTGGAATGTAGAGCTATTTAACACACATTTTATTAAGAAATACCACTTACAGCACCTTTAATATTGTCTATATAATAACTATGTGGTGCAGTGATTAATATTTAGTGTGATGAAACTAAGAATCTGAAAGTGCATCACTGAATTAGCTTGGTGAAACTAGTCCATTACTGTTTTTTCTTTTTTTTCTTTTAAAGGGTTGACCCTCCTTGTTTGCTGTTATACTATAGGCTAACATGTCTCGTCATTGTATTGATAGGTAGCACTTCATGTTACTGTACAGAAATTACAGGGTAATACAATAGAAATAACCAAATTTCTCAGGTAAACCCGAGAAACCACTAACCCTACTCACTGCAGAAAGCACTCGTCCAGAATTACAAATTAAGTTATTTCAATGTTATTCCTATAGTGCAGTGAGTAAAGGGGAGGTTCACCAATAATAAAAAAAAAAAACATATTTCCCCCTGTACTCTGAGTAATATCTATCCATCCAGATTGTTTTGGTGAGATTCTCATAGTTTTAGAGATATCTGCCGTAGAGATGCCTGCCGTAGAGATGTCTGCCGTAGAGATATCTGCCATAGAGATGTCTGCCATAGAGATACCTGCTGTGGAGATATCTGCCATAGAGATGCCTGCCGTAGAGATATCTGCCATAGAGATGTCTGCCATAGAGATACCTGCTGTGGAGATATCTGCCATAGAGATGCCTGCCGTAGAGATATCTGCCATAGAGATGCCTGCCGTAGAGATGCCTGCCGTAGAGATATCTGCCATAGAGATGCCTGCCGTAGAGATATCTGCCGTAGAGATGCCTGCCGTAGAGATGCCTGCCGTAGAGATGCCTGCCGTAGAGATGTCTGCCGTAGAGATACATAGATATCTCTACGTCAGGCATCTCTATGGCAGATATCTCTATGGCAGGCATCTCTACAGCAGGTATCTCTACGGCAGATATCTCTATGCAGACATCTCTATGGCAGGTATCTCTATGGCAGGCATCTCTACGGCAGGTATCTCTACGGCAGATATCTCTATGCAGACATCTCTATGGCAGGTATCTCTACGGCAGGTATCTCTACGCAGATATCTCTACGGCAGGTATCTCTACGGCAGGTATCTCTATGGCAGGCATCTCTACGGCAGGTATCTCTACGCAGATATCTCTACGGCAGGTATTTCTACGGCAGGTATCTCTATGGCAGGCATCTCTACGGCAGGTATCTCTACGGCAGGTATCTCTACGGCAGGTATCTCTACGGCAGATATCTCCAAAACTAGGAGAATCTCACCAAAACTATCTGGATGAATATACTGTATAATTATTCTGGGTAAGGGAGAAAATATTTTTATTTTTATTTTGGGTGAAACAAGTATTTAATCTGCCAGTGATTTGTCAAAAAAAATGCATGATCAAAGGAGATGAAGTCTGTATTTGTGTAACCACCTCTGTACTGTGTATTGCACTACTAAAGCTACCTAGCATGTCCTATATGCTCTGTAAATACTATGTACAGATACTGAGATGGCACACCATGTACCTGTTTATTGCACTGTTGTTTTTTATTGGATTCTATTATATGTTGTACCACTGTATTTTTATTTGATTCTATTATATGTTGTACCACTGTATTGCACATCGTCGCGGGCAAGACCAGCCGCATTTCATTGTATACCTGTATGCCGTGACAATTAAAACTCTTGACTTGACTTGACTTGTACCCCCCCCCCCCCCCCCCCTCCTCCTCTGTCTTCCAGAGTTCACCCTGAGGAGCTTCTGCAGTGTGGTAGACACGGCTAACTACTCCCAGTTAAGAGCGTTGCGTTTGGATGCCAATGAGATAAATTCTGCAAACATTCCTGCTGAAGCCGCCTACTGTCTACGTCTAGTTGGCTTCATCGACATGTAGCATCTGTTCTTTCTCACTTAGATGTCGATGATTGATGTGTCTCTCAAACCAATAATTCTCATTGTTATTGGACAATTCAGAAAGTGTCAGGTGAGCTGTCAATCACAGAAACTATACTCTGCCATTCGTTGTTGATCTGTGTGGCAAATAAACCCCACCCGTCTGGTAGGCTACTCCAAGCTGGGTGAAACAAATTCTAAGAATTATTTTCAGATTTGACTCTGGTCTGGGCTCCATGTTGTTTCATAAACTGTAACACTATCTTCTCACCTCTGGTTGTGAAGCCCCAAATGCATTAATTTGGCTTATTTATGGTATAGTCCTCTTAAGTCTGGACCAGTATCAAATGTGTTTGTCTGAGTGTATGATGTTAATGTTATTATTATGGGAAATATTAGACTAGTATCATTCCAAATAACTTGGAAAGTCTCCAGTAGCCTATTGGTCTATGTGAAATGCTAAGATGTAGCTTTTATTTCCCATTGTATAATATAATTTATATCTATTTCTAAATATGTATTTTGGAAGATTTGGCAATTTTACTGTACTGCATTATATTGTCAATGATTATAATTTAATGCTAACTCTATAACGTTACTGTACACAACTGAAGTGATGGCCTGCTTGATAACGACAATCTCCGACTGATGACAAACCCATTCATGACCATTCATGTCAGTGAAACCAAAGTCTGGACTTTTGCTTCCATCCTGTGGCGTAAAATGGCATCACAGCAAGACTACTGTTCTTTCGCATCAACATAATGATTTTAATGAGATTGTTCCAAAGAAGAATCTGTTTTATGTATATTACATCCCATAGGAGATACAGCGTGTGCATCCAAAGATTAATAGTTGACTTATTATTAACTGGAGCTTAACTACCAGAAACACATGAATGATGCAATATATTTTCACAGGTATGTGTAGTATATGATTCACTACCTGGCAACAGTGTCTGGTTTTAATCTGGTTAAAATCACAATATGGTGTTTCTTCTGTTTATTGTGCAACCTCTATAAAAATAAATGGATGAATAAAATGAAAATAACCGTTTTATGTTCTATTTCGTCTGAGAGGGGGAGGGGGGGGGGCGGGAGGAGGGCATTCCTCCAGAGAAACTATTATTGGGTGATTTCCACATATTTTAACTAAATAACATTGGGAGCCCTGACAAAGGCGTGCGTTTTCATCTTCAACAGCTGCCTTTAAAGTGGAGATGAAGCAGTGAACAATGTGATCCTAGTTTGTTTGTTGTGTACCTTGTGTAAGACATGGTTCTATAATCAAATGTGAAATCTATCTTATTTGTCTGAAAAATCAAATATAATATCCCTGTTTTCAACATGGGCGCCGCCATTTTGTTGCTGACGTCATGAGGCTGGTTTGGTGTATACACTGCTGGTTAGCTGCCTATAGTGAATGGGTCAGTCAGTAAATAAAATGTTGCCTACAAAACAACGGGACCGCGGTGGTTCTGTTTGTATTGCTCCTGGCTGTTCAAACTAATTTTACCATGTGAAAGAGAGGCAAGTTGGTTAATTTCCACAAACTACCAGTGAAAAAAACAGTGTTGTTGGCACGTTGGCTCAGGCTGGCTGCACTCAGGCGGCGCGACCAGCCTGTTGGACAGGGAAGGAGGATCTGCAGCGAACACTTCATTGCCTCGGATTATGTTGTTGGGGTGGGATGTTTGTCCAGAAGACCACTAATCAGCTGAAGCCGGATGCGGTTCCCTCAGTCTTCGACAGACAGACCGGCCCAGGCAGTTCAGCGTTGCGGAGCATTCAGCCTGCTGGCTACCTAGATCCACTTCAACCAGCGTTGGGAGCATTCAGCCTGCTGGCTACCTAGATCCACTTCAACCAGCGTCGCGGAGCATTCAGCCTGCTGGCTACCTAGATCCACTTCAACCAGCGTCGCGGAGCATTCAGCCTGCTGGCTACCTAGATCCACTTCAACCAGCGTCGCGGAGCATTCAGCCTGCTGGCTACACAGCTCCACTTCAACCAGCCGAGCGTCGGGAGCTCCAGCAGCTTGTCGATGTGCTAATAGCCTGGAGCCAGCTACCGTTAGCTTGCCGAGGCTATTAGCACACCGACAAGCTGCTGGAGCTAGCTACCGTTAGCTTGCCGAGGCTATTAGCACACCGACAAGCTGTGTAGCCAGCTACCGTTAGCTTGCCGAGGCTATTAGCACACCGACAAGCTGTGTAGCCAGCTACCGTTAGCTTGCCGAGGCTATTAGCACACCGACAAGCTGTGTAGCCAGCAGGCTGAATGCTCCGCGACGCTGGTTGAAGTGGATCTAGGTAGCCAGCAGGCTGAATGCTCCGCGACGCTGGTTGAAGTGGATCTAGGTAGCCAGCAGGCTGAATGCTCCGCGACGCTGAAGTGCCTGGGCCGGTCTGTCTGTCGAAGACCGAGGGAACCGCGTCCGGCTTCAGCTGATTAGTGGTCTTCTGGACAAACATCCCACCCCCAACAACATAATCCGAGGCAATGAAGTGTTCGCTGCAGATCCTCCTTCCCTGTCCAACAGGCTGGTCGCGCCGCCTGAGTGCAGCCAGCCTGAGCCAACGTGCCAACAACACTGTTTTTTTCACTGGTAGTTTGTGGAAATTAACCAACTTTCCTCTCTCTCACATGGTAAAATTAGTTTGAACAGCCAGGAGCAATACAAACAGAACCACCGCGGTCCCGTTGTTTTGTAGGCAACATTTTATTTACTGACTGACCCATTCACTATAGGCAGCTAACCAGCAGTGTATACACCAAACCAGCCTCATGACGTCAGCAACAAAATGGCCGCGCCCATAATGATAAATGCTTCAAAAATGCACATAACAAATAGTTTTTTCTTAGAAACTGCTTATTTTTATAACGTGATTTTTTCTGTGGCTTATCTAAATACTAATGTGATGCTATGAATATGTATTTATCGCTATGCTTCATCTCCACTTTAATCTCCAACAAAAAGGCTCTCAATGGATTATGGACAATACTTTCTTTCTGTTGTAACAGAACAGCTCAGTGGGATGAGAAATCCAAACAGCATCATCACAGACTGCGTAGACAGTTACTGTCTAAATGTAATCAGTTACACTTTACGCATTACATTAACATAAAATATATTCCATTGGATTACATCAACTCAGTAATGTAACGTAATCTGGTTACTTTCTGTTTAACTTTCTGGTCAATTTGAGCTTTACCTTGCTTCCAAAATTCATATCGCTCCATTCATCCATGAAGTGATACACATTTTTTATTTATTCAAAGTTGACTGCCCTTTAAAGCTGCAGAAACAAACAATTTTCTGACCACTAGAGGGTTGCGAGTCGCCACTATAAACAGACTCTTTCCCCAAAAAAGAAAGCCTTGTCACATATAAACATAAAAATCCCTTACTGGCACAATGAATGAATGAATGAATGAAAACTTTATTTAACAGATTGCAGAATGGGTACAATACAGTACGGCTCAATACATACAATTGTTAAGGGGATGCAGACCTGAGAAAGACGTTTGTCTTGTTTCCATCAGGGTCCCCCATTTTCAATTCATATAGACATTTATGACATACACAACATACATGACATTTATGGCATAGGGACATATAGGTATTTAGTACTGATACATTTGTGACATAGACGGTATTCAAATATACAGTACTGTTACCCCTAGATCCTGACAGAGTATATACATATGATGGGGAGGGGACTGTACATTAGGAGGGGGTGGGTGGGTGGGAGAGAAATATACATACGGCGGGGAGGGAATATATACATGCGGTGGGGAGGAGACTGTCTATTAGGAGGTGGTGGGGGTTTTGGGCATTTACGGTGGCCAGTTTCGAATTGCAGCCTCCCGTAGGTGCTCTTTAAGAGCGGTTTTGAATGTGGGCAGGGATTCACATTCCTTTACAGCTTTGGGTAGGGCATTCCACATTGTTGTGGCATAATTGCGAAACGTGTTTAGTCCCTTGTACAATCTAGTTGTAAGTAACTAAGAGACACATGTGGGCCCTCTTGAGGACGATTCGCGATGTGCATTTCTTTTAATACAATATATAGATATTTATTATTAAAGCCCTATTTGTTGCCTGTCGGTTGCCCTTTCAGGTGACAAAATCTGTTCAGCGGTTCTCGAGTTACATGCCGATATGTGAGGCGTGCGCCAAAGTACACATTACCACCCCCGACCTCCGGGGGCTCTAGCTCCATCAATCATTTGGCCAATGAGTGTGGCTTTCCAAAGATACCCCACATGGGGATCTAATACGGTCTCTGATCGATTTATGATAAAGAAAAGCAGGGTCCCCTTACAGCTTAACAGAGATTCACTGAGACAAATAATAGATTACTGTATTTTGTAATCAGATTACTGTAATCCTGTTACATGTAATCCTTTACTTCTCAACCCTGCACCCAACATCTAACTCACACATAATAACAGTAGACTGGGGAAATAAATCTACTTTGTAACAAACAGCCTATTAATAATTCTAAAGGGTATAAGGTTGTGGAGAGGCAGTGGGAAACCTGCTGACAGATGGGAAACATCTTTTTCTTTTGCATCCTGTGCAGCTTTTCTTTTAAAAATAGACGAGGGGCCAGTGGGGGGGGGGGGGGGGGGGGGGGGGTTATTGATCTTATCTGTGAGACACATTTCTGCCCATCTCACAAGTTTTTACATATTATGTACATATGTCTTACTCACTGGGCAGACAGTGATGCACAGCATTATCAATCAGTTAGATGTCAATGTATTGTTGTCAGGATCTTCTCTCCTCCTCTGAGCCAAGTTCAGGGTGCTTAGCCAATAAAAACTTTATCTAGACTATTATGTAAGTATTTCAAACTAGAACTACTGTATTGGTAGCCTACCATAGAGACTTGAGGAAGAGCTAATGTGCTTTCTGAGGTAGTGGACATGGTAATATTATTAGTGGGGAGAACCTATGCACACAATGGGAAATCGGTCAGTCAGTCCGACGCTGCCTCATATAGGACTGCTCGTATAGGACTCTGGGTCCGGCCAAAAATAATGCGGCAATAAAGCTGCCTCTACTGCTTTGAAGTGACCTCATTGAAGTGACCTCATTGAAGTGACCTCGTTGAAGTGACCTCAATGAAGTGACCTCTTTTGAAGTGACCTCTTTGAAGTGACCTCAATGAAGTGACCTCTTTGAAGTGACCTCAATGAAGTGACCTCTTTGAAGTGACCTCAATGAAGTGACCTCTTTGTAGTGACCTCTTTGAAGTGACCTCGTTGAAGTGACCTCGTTGAAGTGACCTCGTTGAAGTGACCTCTTTGAAGTGACCTCAATGAAGTGACCTCTTTGAAGTGACCTCTTTGAAGTGACCTCTTTGAAGTGACCTCATTGAAGTGATCTCGTTGAAGTGACCTCTTTGAAGTGACCTCGTTGAAGTGACCTTGTTGATGTGACATTGTTGAAGTGACCTCAATGAAGTGACCTCTTTGAAGTGACCTCAATGAAGTGACCTCTTTGTAGTGACCTCTTTGAAGTGACCTCACTGAAGTGACCTAATTGAAGTGACCTCTTTGAAGTGACCTCAATGAAGTGACGTTGTTGAAGTGACCTCTTTGAAGTGACCTCTTTGAAGTGACCTCAATGAAGTGACCTATTTGAAGTGACCTCTTTGAAGTGACCTCAATGAAGTGACCTCAATGAAGTGATGTCTTTGAAGTGACCTATTTGAAGTGACCTAATTGAAGTGACCTCTTTGAAGTGACCTCAATGAAGTGACCTATTTGAAGTGACCTCAATGAAGTGACCTCTTTGTAGTGACCTCTTTGAAGTAACCTCACTGAAGTGACCTCAATGAAGTGATCTCTTTGAAGTGACCTAATTGAAGTGACCTCTTTGAAGTTACCTCTTTGAGGTGACCTCTTTGAAGTGACCTCAATGAAGTGACCTAATTGAAGTGACCTCTTTGTAGTGACCTCTTTGAAGTGACCTCTTTGAAGTGACCTCAATGAAGTGACCTAATTTAAGTGACCTCTTTGTAGTGACCTCTTTGAAGTGACCTCAATTAAGTGACCTCTTTGAAGTGACCTCTTTGAAGTGACCTAATTGAAGTGACCTCTTTGTAGTGACCTCTTTGAAGTGACCTCAATGAAGTGACCTAATTGAAGTGACCTCTTTGAAGTGACCTCTTTGAAGTGACCTCAATGAAGTGACCTAATTGAAGTGACCTCACTGAAGTGACCTCATTGAAGTGACCTCTTTGTAGTGACCTAATTGAAGTGACCTCTTTGTAGTGACCTAATTGAAGTGACCTCATTGAAGTGACCTCATTGAAGTGACCTCTTTGAAGTGACCTCATTGAAGTGATCGCACATCTTCAGAGTTCCTCCATGCCAAGACAGCACTGGTAGAATACAAATTAGATTGACAATCTCTTTATTGCCAGGTTAATTTTTACGTATACCAGGATTTATTTTGTCCTCCGCATTTAAACCCAACCCAAATATTTCATGAGCACAGTCCGGTACCCAGGGACCAACTCCAGTTCCAATGCCAGTGCCTTTAGTAGTTTATGTACTTAGCTAGCATGCATGTCTTTTATGGGGTGATGGCTAGAAACCAGAGTACCCGGAGGAAACCCACACAAACCTAAGGAGAACAAACCGTACAAATTCCACACAGCAAGCCAACCAAAAGTCAGGTCCAAAAACCCATTACTTTCTTGCTGTGAGGCAACCGTTCTAACCATTGCTCCACCAGTACCACAACTGGCACTGGAAACATGGATTACAAATATTTTATAGCTGAATCTTATTATCGATGATGTTATGGAACAGAATGAAAGTGACTAATAAAGTTTTTGTGAAAACATTTTTAGTGGAATAACATATCCTGGGACTGAATATGATACATTGAAAGGAGACACATTACTCAAACATAGACATAACGACTGTAAAAAATAGAGCTTTTAGTGAACTTGAAGAGATATGTGCATTGGATACGGCATAAACATAATATACAAAGTAGATTATCACAAATAATGCAAATACTCCATGACTATCCCAGATACAGTAGGGTCAGTCACTCAAATCCAGATTGAAGTAATAGCAGAGAACAAATTATACGTAATAATAGGTGAGAACTATCCACATTACAAATATGATTCTGATATTTTAAGTCTTGTCTTAAATATATTGGATTTTGTAACAGGATACCAAGAAAATGTCCAACTCCATACATGCTCCACCTGCTGCTGTTGCTCTTTATTGCCTTTGAGGGGAGATGAATAATACTGAGAACACAGACAAGAGATACACACACACATACAAAAAGAGAAATGCATTGACGTTCATACTGACAAAATGGGCGGATTGGGTGTTTGGCAGGCTTTTGTTTTGATTTGACTGCATGCAAGTGGACAGAAAATCAGTAGGGCAAGGCCGGAGGACAGGCAGGCTGGACGATACTCACATTACTGTACCTCCATCTCTATGTCCTGCGTGGGATGTGGTCTGTGTAACAAAGGTGTGTTTTAGGAGGAATCATTATAAATGGAACAAGACAAATAAATGAATCTCAAGTCATTCTTAGCATGTCCTTACCTCCAGTTTACGGATGACCTTGATGTGTGATGCGTCTGAGTTTTCTGCATGCGGGAAACAAGAAAAAACTGTCAAAGAAATCATTAGACAGCTAGGAACATCAAGATGAATGGACGCAAAAGAAAGAATGTTCGAGGTCAATTGAAAGAGGCCGAGGAGAAGAAGCAGGCCCGGACTGGCCATCGGGAGCACCGGGAGTTTTCCCGGTGGCCTGGCCTGCACAAAAAAAAAAAAAAATTATATAAAAAAAAAAAAAGAAAAAAAAAATTATAATTTGTTTTTATTTTTTTTTGTCAGGCCATTGTTTCTAGTTGTGGCGGCGGCGTGGAGCGATAGTTAGATGTTAGATAACCTAGGTGGGTGGGGAACAACCAGGATTTCACTGTCTGCGACAGAGTTGGAGAACTATCTGACACTCTCCCTCACGCAGACACACACACACACAATGGAGCCGTGCTGCCGCTTGTGATTGGTGGAGGCGGGACCAGGCGATACAACTGATTGACAGCGGAGGCGGCGAATGGAATGGCACACGGCACTCAGATGCAGAATAACAGCCAGGCAATGAGCCAGGTAGTGAGGGACTCGGGAGAGATACAGTAGAGCGAAAGTCAATTAACGTTGATGTCAAGATGGACAGTGGAAGAAAGAGAAAGGGTGGAGGAGAGAGGGATAAAACAAAAAAAGAAAGGCCCTTACAGGAGAGAGTGGTTAACTGTATTATAATAGTAAATAGAAAAATATGTTGTGCTCTTGCTTTTTTCTTTTTGAAGGTGGAGAGAGTAGCATTGCTAGTGCCACAACCGTTTTATTTGAGGTCCATAACAGTACATTGTACTAAGCAATTGTTGGCTCATTAGTTTGTGATTCACATGCACTCAAATTCACCAGAATGCAGGAAATTAAGTATTTGTAACAAAAAAATTCCTGGTGGGGGACCCCCAGACCCCCCGCTTAAAAAGTGGCCTGATTGGGGCTATATTTCGCGCTATATCTCCCGGTATGAATTATTTCCCCAGTCCGGCCCTGAGAAGAAGTCATGATAAATCCTGGTTTATGACGTCCGTACCCATCGCAACCAAGGACGGGACAGTATCTGACTGTCTGAAGATAAGATGGATGGCAGGCTAATTTCCACTGGCTGTTCTTTCTTCTCTTCTTTTTGTTTTATACAGAAATTACTGTCTTAGCAAATATATAAATCACCATATTGTAACATTTTATGTGATGGCTGTTTTCTGAATTTAAATGCATCCAAAACCAAAGAAATTATTATTTCACCAAAACACATACAGTAGACATCTCTCCAACAACCACCCACAGAGCTGAGGTGGAAATTGTCCAGAACTATCAATATTTAGGAACTGTGGGGGCGGCTACGTGGCGTAGTGGGCAAGGCGCTCGCCACGAATGACGGAGACGCTGGGCTTGCCTGTTCGAGCCCAGCGCTCCACATTGCTTTCAGTTTAGCTGGTCGTTCATACTAATACACATTGGCCGTATTAGGGGGTGGGAAACTGATGGGTGGGGATCGGGCGTTGTGGACAGCGACTCCTACAGGTCGGTTGGTGCGCCTGCGCAGTAGAATCAGGAAGTGTCGGGGGCAGCGTGAGCCTCCCACGCGTTACTCCTCGACACTGAGAGATCGAGCTGCGCAGGTGAAAAGATGCGACTGCTGTTACCTCAAGTACCGGAGGGGACTTGTGCTATGTATGACTTAGTCCACATTGCAGTCGGCTTGTGGGAGGCAAGAAACAGCGTTCGTGACAGGGGAGGGTTGAATTGGATGATACGAAATTGGGATGGGAGAAAATATAGAAAATGGGAGAAAAAGTGGATAAAAAAAAAATATTTAGGAACTGTGTTTGATGACAAACTGAAATTTAGCGACAATGCAGATGTTATAATAAAAAAGGCTCATCAGCGTCTGCACTGTCTTCGTAAACTAAACTCCTTTGGAGTCGACCAGAGAATTCTGGCAACATTTTATTTATTTAAAGTATTCTAAGCTTTTCATTTGTATGTTGGTTCACATCCCTCTGTCAAAGAGACAAGAACAGATTGCAAGGTGTTGTCAACCTTAGCTCTAAAATTATCGGCAAAACACAAAGATCCCTAGTACAGTTTAACAGTGCTCAAGTGCTCAAGAAAGCACATAAGATAATTAGTGACTCCACACATGTCCTTCATGTGTGTTTTAACTTGTTGCAATCAGGAAAGCTCTTTAGACAGCCTGCCTGTAAAACAAACAGAAGGAAGTTTGGTTTTGTTCCAGAGACCATTCAACTGGTGAATGGCCACAGTGCAAGGAATGGTCAGTTCACTAATATGCACCTTTTGACCCCTTGATTTGAACCTTTTTGACCAAAGTGCACTTTTTTGTACTGACTGAATTTATTTATTAGACTTGACAGATCAGCTACTGTATATAAGGATCCTGTTCTAACAGTGTCATGTTTCTTGTGCTTTAATAGTGTCATGTATGTCTCTTGTCCCTTGTTCTGTCTTGGATGTGTATAAGTGCAGCTGTTTGCCGTATTCATGCCTTAAATCGCCGCTTGCGGGACTAATAACGTGTTTATTTAATTTAATTTGACCCATTCACTCACACATTCACACACCGACGGCGGAGGCAACCATGCAAGGTGCCAACCTGCTCATCAGCAACAGTTAGGGGTTAAGTGTCTTGCTCAAGGACACTTCGACATGCTGCCCGGGAGGAGCGGGAATCGAACCGGGAACCTCCGGATTACCAAATGACTGCTCTACCTCCCGAGCTCGTGTTGTCTCAAACCACTCCTCAGATATTAAAGTGCATCAGAATAAACAACATATTGGTGGAACCTTTTTAGGGCCAAACATTATGTTGGAAAGGGTCGGATTTAGCCTGTCGGACCTACTTTGAGGAAACCTGAGAAGCCAGAGAGTACAAAGAAAAGTGAGTAATTCCTAACTGAAGTAAAAAGTACCTTTTGTATGACAAGACAGTAGACAGTGAACATGAGCAGCAGAGCTCCGCAGACAGATGTGATTATGAAGCCAAACTTGTAGCGTTCTCTGCCTGGACTCATCTGAGAGGCTCTGACTGACTTCCTTTCCGCTCTGTCTGTGGAAGAGACATTTCGTCCATAATAGCAGCAGTTTCACACACAAATGCAGTTCTTTCACTTAAGTTAGAAATACCCAGATAAATGAGTACTCTGGTAAAAGTAAAAGTCCTCCATTAAAATTCTACTTTTACATGAAAGTAGAGAAGTATTTGCTATTGAATGTACTTATGTATCTAAAGTAAAAGTACAAATTCTACATGACGTGTGTGTATTCCAGTGCTTGGGAGCATTCAACCCTCGATCCATTGACCTCTATAGGTTATGTTAAAGTGGTATGTGGTTCAGTTATGCTGCTCTGATGAAAGGTTATTTTAAAGTGGCACGTGGTCCAGTTATGTTGCTCTGATTAAAGGTGATGTTAAAGTGGTATATGGTCCAGTTATGCTGCTTTGATTAAAGGTTATGTTAAAGTGGTATGTGGTCCAGTTATGCTGCTCTGATGAAAAGTTATGTTAAAGTTGTATGTGGTCCAGTTATGCTGCTCTGATGAAAGGTTATGTTAAAGTGGTATGTGGTCCAGTTATGCTGCTCTGATGAAAGGTTATGTTAAAGTGGTATGTGGTCCAGTTATGCTGCTCTGATGAAAGGTTATGTTATATTATCATACTGTCAATCGCGTCTCGCTCTCGCCATTATGAGATAACTCTTATCTCCTAGCACTTAATGTGCTCACAAAACAAACAAATGCACTCACATGCACGTGACCAGGCCACGCCCCCGCATCACCCTATATGACACCGGACATGGTCACACTCCACCTTCCTCTTTTTGTTTCCAACACGGAAGTGGCAGTGCACTCCGTGAACTAGTTGTTATGAAACGCAGGGAGAAATTGCACAATGTTGGGTATTCGCCAGAAGTTCACCAGCCCCTGGAATCTTCTCGGCACATCCTAAACAGCGCAACGGGCCTGTCCTGGGTTTTCCTCGTCTCGTGACAGCGGACCGAGGGACATCGCGAGACGGTTAGCAGTCGAGCTAAGTCGTGCACAGGTAAGGCCTGCGCTATCAGGCATTGATACTAGCATGAGTAATACTGCTCGTTGTCCCATGAGACAACCGAGTGATGTATTGGCGCGAGGGGCAGGATATTTGGGAAAACACGGTCGTCATGACTCTTTTTGGGTGTTTTTCCAACTATCCTAGAGCGCGCGGCTAATGCTAATGCTACAATGCTGGGACGCCGTTTCCTTGTTCCCCGCCGAGGGCTGTCTTTACTAAAAGGTCTTCCCTCCTCTTAACAATTCATGCTGACGGTCAATCGGTGTCTAATGTTGGGGGTTTAACTGGGGCTTGTTTACCATTTACATGGGTGGATGGGCTGAGGCTCAGGGCAGGTGTGCTTTTAGTGAATCTATGAATTGAAAATGGGGGTCCTTGGTGTGGACAGGACTGGTGTTTTTCTTTGGTCCGCATCCCCTTAACAATTGTGTGTATGGGCTAGCCCATTCTGCAATATGTTAATAGAGTTTTCGTTCATTTATTCATTATCCCTTCATGGGTGCACACCACAGTGGAAGTTGCTGCATGCTTACTAGTGAGGCAGTGCTTCACTAGTAGTAGACTTTGGTCTGCAGCCACCACTGGTGTTCCGTGCTTAGTGAAGCAGGTGGCATCAGTCCTTTGCCTCTGACATGGTGGAACGGTGTCCCGCCCAGCCGACGCCATGAGGCGAGTCGGCCCGGCAGGTGGCTGGTGGGCTGATAAAGCCTATACCGCTGCGGTATAGAATTAGCAGCGAGTGGCAACATTGTTCAATTTGCTGTTTTTTCTGTCAAAAATGGTGTCGGGTGGTGGGGCCTTAGGGCCAGCCGACGTCAAAACATTGCGCAAGGTTTTGAGGTTACTCAGCTTTTGACCTAGCCGCAAGCTATAACCGCAGGGAGGGCTAGTGTTCTGAAGGTCCAGATTAAAACATAGAGTCTGCGTTTATTATTTTGTATAACTTATATATTGTTTATATATATAAGATATATATCTTCACGTCATCTGTTTACATGCCAGTATTCATCATTCGCTTATTTGTGTATGTTCCACTCTTAACGCCGTAGTCAGAGTGAGCACATGCGCGGGCTTGCTAGGACATGCCTGGACATAGTCTGAGAGAGAGAAGTAACGTTTAGCGCAGTTGTAAACAGACGAAAAATCAACGTATCGTTATAGAGAGCCGAACGGCTAATTAGATACAACCATAATATTGTCGAGCCACTATTGGCACAGTATAGTGACTTGTGTAAGCGAAGTAACGTGGAGAGACTTGTTGAACCCAGCAACGTTCTGGATCTAACTGCTTATTGAAGACTTCCTGCGGGTTAGCCTAGCAAAGGGGCTAACTAGCTATCACCCATGCCAACGGGCTTTTGGACTAATAGCTATCAATCCTGCCATCGGGCGCTAGGAATACAAGAACTGGTCCGTACAAGACCCTTTCCTCCCCAGCGACGACCGGATTATCCCAAGTGTGTCTGCAGCTCTCTGGAGTAGGATCTCCAGAGAATTACCGTCTCCATCCACCATCTTGTTTTTCCCTGTGCAGTTCGCTCCGTCTCACTCCATTCAGAGCTCCAACGGTCGGGTACCCGTAGTATAGGAACTATCGTTACCTCGGACATTGTGGCATTGATATTATAGTAGTAACCGGAGATCTGTGTTCATATGCTATGTATGTTTTGGCTTTAAAGTGATTGTTTAACTTAGTTTCACTGTCCCCTCGCAGTTAATGGAGTGTCCGCCATTTTGTGTAACTATACTGTCTGGCTAATTAATATTCTAGTAGTGGTCTAATCTAAACATTTAAATACAGTCAGGGTTGTGTAGCCCCTTAGCTACAGCTAGGATGCTTGGAGAATTATCTAGCGCCCTTCCTACAGAGATATTATTATTATTATCATTATTATAGTGGCACTTATTATACAAGTATTATTTATCATCTGGTGCCACCTAGTGGGCGTTTACTGCAACTGTGAGACGCCAGGGGACTGAGATGTGAACAGGTGAGGCTGAATCAGCGTCTGTGTGACACACTATTTAAGAGACACACGTAGCCATAGGCCTGTAAGGTGAAAAGCCCTGTGGGCGAACAGACTGGCCAACGGTACGTTGCATTGTATGCGCCGTTTATTCATAATTATCCTTTCATATGTATATCTAGTTGCTAACTAATGTCGTTTATTTCCTTTCCTTTTGTATAGGTAAATAATCTGTATCGACTGACAAGTACTGACTACTGCTGAATCGACTCTGAATCGACTCTATCGTCTACTACCATCTGCTACTAAATGCTACTAACTGACTGCTAGCTACCGGCTAACTACTGAATAATTGGCCACCTGGTGTTAATGGCACATACATTTTCTATAAGCACTGGATGTTTGGACATGTAGTCCGAATAAAACAGTTATTGCAAAGTCGGAATTGTTTCCTCTGGTTTATAGTCTCAGTCTTCGCCTACACCCTTTCCAATGGGGACATTTAGTTGACACATTTACTGTGACTGTTAGATAATTTGACAATTATTTACTGCACGCGCCCCGCTACGAGACGGGACGGACGGAACGCAGAAGGAAATGCCGCGTGAGATACCCCTCAACGTCAAGGTGGAACCAGGACGGAGTGGATACACACGACGGGCACATGGAGAGGACGCAGTCAGCTCAAGGGAAGTGAAACGTTGATGTTGACTGCTTATTGGGTTGGAATCGCCGTATTCCGCCCACATGTTGGTTGCTTGAAGTGGTGGGGTCGCCGAATTCTATCCGATGCCAAATGCTAACTGCTAGCCACCAATGTTAACGCTGTTAGCCAAAGAATGCTAACACTGCTAGCCGTCAATGCTAAACGCTAGCCATTAGCCAATCAATGTTAACACTGTTAGCCAACCAATGCTAACACTGCTAGCCGCCAATGCTAACGCTGTTAGCCAAAGAATGCTAACACTGCTAGCCGCCAATGCTAAACGCTAGCCATTAGCCAACCAATGTTAACACTGTTAGCCAACCAATGCTAACACTGCTAGCCACCAATGCTAACGCTGTTAGCCAACCAATGCTAACACCGCTAGCCAACCAATGTTAACACTGTTAGCCAACCAATGCTAACACTGCTAGCCGCCAATGCCAACGCTGTTAGCCAACCAATGCTAACACCGCTAGCCAACCAATGCTCAATGCTAAACGCTGTTAGCCAACCAATGCTAACACCGCTAGCCAACCAATGCCAATGCTAACGCTGTTAGCCAAAGAATGCTAACACTGCTGGCCTCCAATGCTAGCTAAAAAACATTGTCATTGACACCTATGCCTTGGCTGTGTCGAACCAAGCAACTAGGTTGTTGCTCCAAACGCTGTGAACATTATCATTGACACCTATGCCTTGGCTGTGTTGAACCTTGCAATTATATTGTTGCTCCAAACGCTGTGAACATTATCATTGACACATCTATGCCTTGGCTGTGTTGAACTTTGCAATTATATTGTTGCTCCAAACGCCGTGAATGGTACTATTGATGAGCCGACCTAAAGTGACTATGTTTCATCCGACAGCCTTCAATTTGCTCGTCACGTCGTGAACTGTACTATTAATGAATTAACCAAAAGCTGTAACGGTGCTCACCAACTCTATCCCACTTGTTCACTCACATTGTGACCATTACCAGGTTTCAAGTGAGTGAAGCAAAATTACGTGACTCACTAAACGGTCCCGTCATTATCCCCTGCTGGGAGCAGTATCATTGTAATCACACTGCTACACGCCAACTGGCCTTGAGGACATTGCCAAGGTGGACCGAGTGGCTCATGGGGACAGGGGCTGACACCCAGTTGCTAGCTAGGCCTGGGTCTGCCTGTGAGAATGCTGTGCTGTCAAGCGGCTCCCACGCCACACGTTCTGCGTCTGTGTTTGGTGAGCCTGGTGTTGTGTCTGTCAACGGAAAAGGTTGTCAGCGGGGGAACTCGAGGCCCAGGAGGTCGCAGCATGAGTTCCCCCAGCCCCACCCTCGCCAGGCCGGGTATCACGTTAGTGCCTCCCCCGACCGGAAGACCGGTGGTGGTCATTCAAGCACGCGTGGTTTGGGTGGTAGTAATATCACTGCAGGGCTACGGTGTGTAGGAACCCACCCTATCGGGCAGTGTGGGGACCACACGCCTTGCATGTCCAGCTGCAGAGCAGGCCATCCTCAGCAGTCCATGCTGGGAAGATGTTCAGTGGGGGAGCTTATGTCACCAAGTGTGATGGCCGCTCTCCCCGTATCAGACCGGCTCTTTCTGTCGGGGTCCCCCCTTGGGTGCGATTGCCTCGTTGGTAGTGTTAGGGTGCGATATCCCGGCTCCGCGAGACGCCCTGCTCGCGTGATTGGCGTGTCCAGGGTTGGCAACGCACAGCGGGTGGGACCAGGCCTCCTATCTACAGTTCCTGGCGGACCAGCACCAGTTGGCGGCGGGTGTGCTTTAGGATTATCATCACGTATGGCTACAGCAGTGCCATATGTCGAGGTGGATGGGGAGAACGTTGAGGCGGGGGCTTGTGTTGTGCAGTTTGCACAACCCCACCCTCCATTTTTGGGTTTGGTACAGACCCTTTTTTGTCAGGGTCCGCAGCAGTGACAGCTCTGGCCGACAAGATCCAATCTCTGTTGGCGAAGCAGGCCGTTGTCGTGGTCCCATGAGAGGACGCGGTGAGCGGCGTTTCCTCCCGGTATTCTCTGGTGTCCCATAGAAGGTTCAGAATGTTGACCGTCTCCCACCTGTTAGGCGTTGTCAGGTGAGGGACTGGTTCACCTCCATAGACCTGTAGGATGCGTATTCACATCCCGATCTTCCATCCTAGGGCATACCTACGCTTCCTTTGCAGGGCTTAGCGTACGGGTACCAGAGGCTGCCGTTCGGCTACTCTCTGGCTCCCAGAATCTTCACCAAGTGCGTGGAGACCGCGCTGGGGCCTCTGTGTCGTCGGGGGTTACGAATTTTATTCTACCCTGGACGACGTTCTGGTCCTCGGCCGGTCAGGGAAGGTCGCCAGTCCTCATACCAGGCAGGTGGTGGAATTCCTCACCAGCCTGGGTTTTGCTGTAGACTGGAAGTGGAGTGCTCCTCTTCCCAGTCAACAGGTGGAGTACTTGGGCTTATTCTAAGCTCAAGGTCTATATGGTCATCCCTCTCAGAGCGGCGGCGAGTGGGTGGTTCTCGGCGCGCTCGGGAGATTCCGTCCTAGGACGGTTACGGCGCTGTCCGTGATGCGCCTGCTCGGTATGATGGCATCTGCTCACTCTGTGGTCCCTCTTGGCCTCCTCTTCATGAGGAGGATACAGAGGTGGTTTTTTTCCAGTATGGAAATGGACCCAGTGTGAGACAACTGGAAGCGGCTGAAGGTTCCCATGTCAGTACTGGGGGACCTCGTCCCCGTGGGCAGCAGGCTGTCACATGTCACGGTCTTCACCGACGCCTCCCTCATGGGATGGGGGGGAGGACGTGTCGGACCAACGCAGTAGGGGGCAGCTGACAAGACCATGCTGCCCGGTCTGCACTACATTCAATGTGTTGGAATTGAAGGCAGTCCTTCTGGTCCTCAAATGGCTCGGCCACCTTGTGGTGGGCAAGCATGTTTTGGTCAGGACGGACAACACGACGTCAGCGTCGTATATTGACAGACAGGGAGGAGTGCGCTCCCCCCGTCTGCACCGGGCGGCGGTCAGGCTCTGGCTATGGGCGTTCTCCATCTGCGCAGCCTGAGGGCTCTCCACATCCCCGGCAGGGAGAATGTGGGTGCAGATGTGCTGTCGCGGGGCGGTCCTCACCCTGACGAGTGGGGACTACGTCCAGACATAGTCGGACAGGTCTGGGACCGATTCCGTGGCCGCCCGGGATTCTGTACGCATTCCCCCCCATACACCTGATAGCTCAGCTGTTGGGGCGGGTACGTCGGAGCGCAGGACTTGATCCTGGTTGCGCAGGGCCGGGGCTCAGCTGTGTGGTCCCCGGCCCTGATTCAGCTCTTGGTGGCCCCGCCATGGCCTGTTCCGTGGTCACCGCGGGCCCTCTCTCAGGCACGCAGAACTCTGTTCTGCCTCCTGTTCTGGGGCAGCCTCTAGGCTTGGCTGCTGAAAGTGTGAATCTGGTGGGGATGCATCTTGACTCTTCTGTGGTTAACGCTATCCGGAACGCGCGCGCTCCATCCACTACCACGGCTTACGCTGGGGAGTGGCGTATGGTCGAGTGTGGGGGCAGAACATTGTTCAGCCACCCTCTCGTGAAACATTTCCTGCTTGGCGCTCGGCGTCTCAAGCCTGTGGAACGTTCTCTGTCTCCGAGTGGGACCTCCAACTGGTCCTGGGCCGGTTGTTGGAGGCCCCGTTTGAGCCTCTTGAGCAGGCGCCATTGGATCAGCTGTCTTTAAGACCGCATTCTTTTTGGCCATCACCTCCGCTAAGCGCATGGGTGAGCTGTGTGCTCTCTCGGTGCGGCCTGAGTGCTTGTCTATTCGGCCGATAGCGGTGCGACTCTGAGGCCTAATCCAGTCTTCGTGCCAAAGAATATCCGAAGCTCTTTTCGCTCCAGGGATATTGTGGTTTAGGTGTTCGTCCGCCTCCTCACGCTAGTGAGTTGGAGGCGGGCCTTCACCTGTCGTGTCCTGCCCGTGCACTGGGGGTTTTACCTCAGTCGGACTCGGGCTCTCAGGGCTTCCGTTCAACTGTTTGTTTGTTACGGTGGCCCTCGCGCGGGTGAGGCGCTGTCCAAGCAGCACCTGTCACATTGGTTGTGCGAGGGCGTTGCCCTTTGCTACACATTGGCTGGACAGGTCCCCCCTCGGGCTTCTGCCCTGTTAATGGGGGGCCTTGGTGGAGGACATCTGTGCTGCGGCCTCCTGGTCCTCCCCGGGTCCCTTCGTTAAGTTTTACCTCGTGGACATGACTGGGGGTTCTGTCTCCCAGGCGGTTCTGAGGTCTGGGACCTCTCCTGCGTCCCACCATTTGGTGGGCTAACAGGGGTGTGTGGGTGTGTGCCACGGGGTGCTGTGTCACACGTGGTCCCGCCTGTGCTGTGCGTTTTCAGGGGTGCCTGGTTCCCCCTTTTTCGCACTTTGGTGGAGTTGACTGCCTCCCCCCCTTTGTTAGGACGGGCGGGTGGACGGGACTCCCCTCCCCCCTGGCTGGGGCTTACGGGCCCTCAGGGGGTACACTTGTCGGGCCACGCGTCTGCTCTGCCCCATATCTCATAATGGCGAGAGCGAGACGCGATTGCCAGTATGATAATATAACGAAAGGTTATCCTATAACCTAGTTATATGAATACTGGCTGAGCGTCTCGCTCTTAGCGCCCTGAGGTCCCTTGGATGGTTTTTCCGTGTATGGAAATCATTCTGAGGAAGATGGAGTGTGACCATGTCCGGCGTCATATAGGGGGATGCGGGGGGCGTGGCCTGGTCACGTGCATGTGAGTGCATTTGTTTGTTTCGTGAGCACATTAAGTGCTAGGAGATAAGAGTTATCTCATAATGGCGAGAGCGAGACGCTCAGCCAGTATTCATATAACTAGGTTATAGGATAACCTTTCGTTAAAGTGGTATGGGGTCCAGTTATGCTGCTCTGATGAAAGGTTATGTTAAAGTGGTACATGGTCCAGTTCTACTGCTCTCATTACATCCTCTTGAAGTTGACAGGCTTCAAACGTGAAAGTATATAATCTTCATAAATGTTTTCCATGTTTTCTATGCAACATCTTTTTCTTCAAAGTAACTAGTAACTGATGGGTTCAGATAAATGTAGTGGAGTAAAAGTACAAAGTTCCCTAAAATGAAAATAATCACGTAAAGTAAAAGTAGCTCGAACTTGTACTTAAGTACAGTAGGTACTTGAGTAAAAATACTTTACTTTCCACCACTGCACAAACGTGAAGTGAATCATGTGGGAAGCTTCTTGAACGACAGTGTTCCCCACCTGTAGCGGCACGTTCTGTGGGCGGGTCTGTGGGGATATCTGTGAATGTTTCTGTGGGGAAGGTTTCTGAGTATTCCCCCTGGCAGGTCCAGTCCAGCGGCGTGTCACTCAGAGTCACCAGCTCCCAGTACACAGACAACACTTCTTGGGCCTTCTGCAGTGCCTCTGTGGGCGACCCTCTGAAGATCACCTCAAAACTCTCTGGTTTATCCTGAAGCAAGTTCAACAAACACTCTATCAGAACATAGATCATCTCTGCATTCATCATTGCTTTCGTGCATATATATTTTTTTACATTTTCACAATTTTGTTTTTGAATCCTTTGTAATAGGGTTTTATATTACAAACACAAATAATTAAGCTCAAGCTCCGCCATCTTTTCTTGATCCTCCAATCACAACTGTTGCTTTAGGAGAGGCAACAATTGTGATTGGAGGATTGGGAAAAGGGTGGCAGGGTTTGAGACAGGTCAATTCCTTCAGCCCTGCTACAGGCTGAGATATAAGTCCACCCTCTCAGAAAGGCCCACCTCACCTCCACCTCCTCGTTGATCTGAGGAACACATCTCTGGGAGTAGATGTTGTGGATGAGAGCCCTGAGGGACTGGACGTAGCCGTCGCTGATGGATCCCCTGGTGTATCTGAAGTGTGTGGTGAGCAGCTCCAGGATCCAAGGCAAAGACGCTTTTACAAAGCAGCATTTACTCTGAGATCAGGACAAGGAGCATTTACTCTGAGATCACGACAAGGAGCCATAAAAAACTAAAAACAAACAACACATGGCACAATTTTTACATTAGAGTCAAAGCGAAAGGTTTCAAGAGCAAAAGAAAAGTTACCTTACCAACCCTCTCCGTTCTATGAATGTGTAGGTTATTGAACATCCACTCCTCAACTGGTTATCCATCTGTGTAAACAAATGACAGAGAGATCATTCTCATCAACATGGCAATCTGTCAGACGGTACCTTTAAAGGGGCACTTCACCGGAAAAACAACAGCCATTTATTTAGCTAATTTCACATTTCCCAAGGCTCTGTTTTGCACACATTCATTTAATTTAACAGTTATTGAGAGGTAATGAGTTTGAATATGGCCACCAGTGATGTCATCAGAGGACACTGAATCCTTGTGTTGTGTTAATTACAGCTCAATGAAATGATGGAGATGGAGAAAAATAGCTATCCATTTTGTAATCCTTATCTCTATTTATTCATTCCATTGAGCTGTAATTAACACAACACAGTTGTTCAGTGTCCTCTCCTAAATGAATGTGCAAAACACACATTGGGATATGTATGACATTATGTGCCCCTTTAATACTTGGTGTGTGTCAGTAGCAGAACGAACACTCTCCCACTGAAAGGGTTTCCAGACAAAGGTTCAGGTAGAATCCAGAATGCCGTCAAACAGTTACCTCAGGGCAAAAGAGCCCTGCTTGGTATTGCACTTTGTTTACATTTTTGGTTTTGATCTGATGGACTGTTGGAGTTGGGTGGAGATAGGGAAGGGGTTGCTATTGCTGGCCACACCTCGCTTCTCCCTCCAGCAATAATGACCCCTTATCCCAAATCAACTCCAACCCACACATCAGACCAAAATGAAAGATGTAAACAAAGTGCAGTACCAAGAGCTATCTTACCTATAGGTCATTGGGTCTCATTCCCCAATATTTTCCAAAGAGTTCTCTTGGAAGACTTATCTTGGAACCGACTGAGACAGAATCAATGACAAGTTCACTCTGAGTCCTCAACACGCTGGTAATATGTCTTAAGTGTCTCAAACGATCACACTCACACAGCTGTGATATCTGCGTTGGGGAATGGCACCATGTCTCAAACATGAACGCGTGTTCCCGTCTAGGTCATTTGCATACAAAACAACGCCTCCAGAGCTCCTTATACGGCAACTAATGATGCAGCCGTGTGAAAATGGACGCGGAAGCGCTTTGCGACCCATCGAAATTAGCGCGCAGTACTGTATAGCCTACAGCGTAATGAATGAACGCAGTATAGGCTTATTATTCCATTAATGACTTGTTTCATTAGGATTTAGTAGATACTATAGGCTCTGCCCTACGTACAGTATAGGTACTGTACTTATACTGTACGTAGGGCAGAGCATATATATAGTATCTATTAAATCCTAATGAAACAAGTAACTAGAATATATTAAGCCTATACTGTTCATTCATTAGACACGTAGGCCATACTGGCGCACACAAGACTTGTTATGTAAGGGATAATGTATAGCTACGAGGTCATTGTCGCAAAATAATTGACAGACACGGAGTTTAAAATACCGAGGCGCAGCGCCGAGGTGTTTTAAACGTCAGTGAAGGTCAATTATTTTGCGACAATGATCGAGTATAGCTATACATAGGGTGACCAGATGCAAAAAGTCCAAAAGCAGGACAACAGTAAGATTTTGGTGGGACAAAGTGGGACAGATAGATAATGTAATTTTTTTTATTAGAATAACTCGTCTTCACCGAATAGATAAAGGTTAAATCAAAATAAATACAAATTAAATACAGAATTATATCTCTCCACATTCATCTTGGCACTGGCAGCCGGCTTGTTACTACCTAACATCTGTTTTAAATATTCAAACTTTATCACTTGACAGGAATGTCTTGTGTTCGATATATTTTTTTTTGCTTCGAAAAGAGGGACATCCTCTCAATATGTGGGACGCGGTCTCAAATGGTGGGACAGTACAACCAAAAGGGGGACACCTGGTCACCCTAGCTATACATTATCCCGCTTATTACATGGCTAACTTACTAACAATATACCTAATTCATCGACAAGACTAGATCAAATGAAGACGCAGAAGTGGCTCTGTCAGCCCAAATAAAGTGATTATTATCGGCAGTCGGCAGGTCTGTGGTCTGATTGCATGACTGAGTGCAGCTGTGCATATGCTGAGCTGCACTGATACAGTGTTGTAGTGGGCTTGATTGCGAACAGCTGCGCACAGCGGTCATTATTGTCCCACAGCGGTCATTATTGTGTGATAACGGACCTCTGACGCGGGCTATTGACCAATCACAAGCAAGCATTTCGGCGAATGTGAAAACGCCATGTAATAAGGAAGTTTCAAGTTTCAAGTTTCAAGTTTCTTTAATAGTTGTCATACAGAAGTACAGAATACTTTCATACAAAATGCTTCTTACTGTTACGCTCCAGAGACTGTGCTAGACAAGATAGTATCAAATAACATAGTATAGCATGTAATTTAGAGGAAGAAAATGAGGTCACAGTGTTCGGTATAGACATATGTACAATGTTCTGAGTTACCATATAATATACAATACTATGCAGTGTACTAATGTACAGTACTATATAGTGCAAAGCAGAAATGGGATGAGGTACAATTTAGGTACAATTTACAGTAAGGTGTACGAGTTGTAGCGCAATCATTCATCAATAAATATAAAGTGTGGGGAGTGGGTGCTACAGTGTGTTTTGTTTAAAGTGGGTGTGTGCTATAAAGTGTGTGGAGTGGGTGCTACAGTGTGTTTGTTTAAAGTGAGTGTGTGCGTGTGGATGTGTGTGCTATGTGCGTTTGGTGGTTGTTGTTGTGTAGTGTTCATTGTTCGTTTAGCAGCCTGATGGCCTGGGGATAGAAGCTTCTTCTGAGTCTTTCTGTGCTCGCCTGACCGCAGCAGTTCAAAGAGGCAGTTGTTCGGGTGACTGGAGTCTTTAATGATTCTCTTAGCCTTGCCCTTGCAACGCTTGTTGTAAATGTTCTGGAGGGTGGGGAGCCCCCCTCCAATTGTGCGTTCGGCTGAACGTGTCACTCTTTGTATATTAAATATTAATGCAGTCTAATTCCACGCGATTAGCTTTAGTTCTTATTTATTTATTTATCCACTGTCATTTCAGTGTTGGTGTATAGGGCTGTCCCCGACTAAGGATTTGGATGGTCGACTATGATTGGCCAAAATTTGCCGTTAGTCGACTATTGGTAAAAAAAAAGAAAAAAAGAAAAAGTATAGGCTAATATTAAAAAATATATATATATTTATATATATATATTTTTTGTATCATTCCATTTGGGCTGTGGGGGGTGCTTAATGTCTGAAGGAGTCGACTGAAGGCTTCTTGTCCTCTGCAAAAGCATGCAATTGGTCCACTGATGGATACATCTTGATATTTGTCTAGTCTAGTGTTCATTAGATGGGTGAAATCCTCTTTCAGTGCCGTTTCGTAGGCAGTTAGCTTCTGGTATGCGTGCCATTAGCGTTAGCCACGCTTCTAGGCCTCTTTTCTTTTGGAAAAGAAAAGAACTACGGCTCCTTTCGACCGATTACAATACAATAATACAATACAATAATTGCATAATGTGTTTGAATATCTGAGTAATTAAAGTAATTATACATTTGTCCAAAATAGCTGGTTCAGATATGGTTAATCCAGCTGCCCTGTGATCAGATGAATCCATATTATTTATTTTTCCGACATCAAATGCGTAATTTCTTATCGTACAAATATTGTTATATTTATTTTAATTATGATTAAGTAATTAATTCCAAGGAGGCCTGTAGCGTTGACATGAAGGAATCACTATGAGAACACAGTCTGTCAAGTTAATAAAATGTTCAATTAGTCAATCAATCATAAGTGTGCTCCTCAGCACTCTTAAATCTGCTCTCAGCCACGGTCAAATCTGATCTCAGGAAAATGTGGGGAATCGCGCTACCAGCCCTAATATGTCTTAAATGGGCAGAAATCTGCCTAAGAGGACATTTTTAGTCGTAAATCCGTTTGGGAATGAGACCCATTGTTTGACGGCATTACAGATTATATCTTGATTTGTCCTGCCAAGCAGCACTTGTGCCAGTGTTTTCCTTTTTGAGATATTGGAAATAGAAATTGTTTGCATTTGTTACCAATGCTTGTGGCGGTCCAAACTATTTTTGTAAAACACAACAGGTAGTGCAATCCAAACAGCTTCCTAAACTACCTAGAGGCTAGAGAATACAAAACATGAGCAAACACATGACATATGAAGCAAAGGTGTGAGCATTTGGAGTCTCTCAGGAGGTTGAGTGGTCGTCTGGTAATTGGAAGGTTTGATTCCTGCTCCTCCTGGGCAGCATTTCAAAGTGTCATTGAGCAAGACACTTAACCCCTAACTGCTCCTGATGAGCAGGTTGGCACCTTGCATGGTTTCCTTCTCCGTCAGTCTGTGAATATGTGTGAATGGGTGAATGTGAGGAACAAACGTTTTTAAAACGCTTTATATAAAAGCACTATATAAAAGCACTATATAAATGCACCATTTACCATTACAATGTTGTGGATTCTGTAGGGATGGGTTTAAAGTGGTATAAACATTTGTAGTTGATATTTGTCAATTATATGATATCATATAATTGATGATATGGTATTTCATGTAATATCCTGACAAGGTGAAAACGACAATCCCTCATGGATTTGAAATCAATCGTGAAGGGGAGAAGTAGATAGTGAGGAAGAGACAATTTAACACTAGAACAGCTGGGCCAAATTAAGCTCAGTTCATTTGGAACTGAAAAAAGATACAACGCCCTCCTTATCTTTTCCTAAAATGTGTTCCTTGTGTTTTCTACACCGAGCACTATGATTTTTCAGACATACAGTTTTTGCTTCCTACTAAATTCCACAAGCGTTGCTAACAAACGCCAACAATTTCTTCTTCGAATATGGTAATTTCTACTCAGAATTAAATGCAATCCCAGTTAGTGCCAAATCAGAAAAGGCTTCTTAAAATGTTGGAGTGTCCCTTTAAAAAGCACGTACCAGGTGCCTGAGAGTCAGCAGATGCTCCCTGGTGATGGAGTGCCTGCAGGGACCAGGGACCTCCCCCATGGACAGAGGGAAGCTCAGGAACATGAGCACACACAGATACTTTACCTGCAACACAGCAATAGATTCGTGTTGCATTAGTACAATGATATAAGCTGCTCCTGTGCATATCCTTTGTACTTGAAACATCCCAACCTTTACTTAAAAAAGAAAAAAGAACCACATTAAACCTGTTGGAACTCCCCTTGGTGTAAGAAAAAGAAAAGAAATGTAAGAGCATTCCTCAGATTTAAGGTAGAACCTCTGTTGGCTTAAATAATATCTATTTAAATAGTTCCAGTGTGTTGGCACTGTTTATAACATACCTGTTCACACTTGCCTTCACGCAACACGGCCCTGCTCCCAAGTAGCCCACACCCTGACTCTTTTCTTTTAAGCCACAGATCCTGTTGTTTTTGTTGTTTGTTTGTTTTTGTTTTCTGTTTTTTGTTTTTGTTCATTTTCTTGTTACCATTTCATCCAATTGGACAGCACCTTGCCTCCATTTTTTATCTTATTTTATCTTATCTGTTTTTTCCTGTTGTTACTATACACATATATTCATATTTTTTTTTCAAATTTTTATTTACCCTTTCTTTTATATAGCTTCTCTCTCCTTGTACAGTGTCCTTGAGTCTGAGAAAGGCGCTTCTCTCTTCAAATCCAATTTATTATTATTATTATTATTATTATTATTATTATTATTATTATTATTATTATTATTATTATTATTATTATTATTATTATTATTATTATTATTATTATTATTATTATTATTATTATTATTATTATTATTATTATTATTATTATTATTATTATTATTATTATTATTATTATTATTATTATTATTATTATTATTATTATTATTATTATTATTATTATTATTATTATTTATTTACAATAGTAGAGATGTGTTCTGCAAAGCTGGTCTAAATAAAGGTTTATCTGAGCATCAGTGACATAATTGGCTAAATAAATGTATAAAAAGAAAGTCAGCGTTGAAGCTTTTATAATAGCCTGTTTGATCATCAAGACTTGTCCCTCTCTATGGTTCCTTGCTGCCTTCTTCTTAACTGCCTCTACAACCATTAACAGGTGTCAGTTACAATTACAGGATGTAGCTCCCCCTGCCTTGTGGGTGCGGCTGGGGACCTTCAGAAGCATACTAGGTGTTGGTGATGCATTTTAGCCTTTAGCATCGTTTGGCAACCCTCACTACCAAATAGGCTTCAGATGTAGCGTCTCTCTGACCTTCTACTGGAAGCAGCTCACAGTAAACAGGGAGTATGGATGCAACTTTCATCTTAGCTGTTACCAGTGAATAAAGTGATGGCAACAGACACTTAGAAACGGAACATCATGACAGATTCCCCTGACTCAATAGGCAATACCAACAGAGGGAATTCAGCCTGAACCAGACCCCTGGACATATCCCACATGCCATACCATTAATCATTTGAATTGAAACCATACAAGATGGTGTATTTGTTGCCTGGTGGACTTCTGAAAAGTATTCTTCACAACCCACAAGAGTAAAATATTGTGTGCATCTATTTTTGTGTTTCCCCCCCCCTGAATGCTGAGCCTGGATACTGAACTGGATACTGAACTGGATACTGAACAGGACAATTCCAGCAGAAATGAGTGAGTTGCTGTCAAGTGTCAATGTACCGTGTGCTGAATGTAACAGTGTTGGAACTGTGTCTGTGCGACAAGCGGTTCAGGAGATACGAAAGAGAGAGGGCTTAAGTGTAGGGGGCGGGGCAAACATTGAACAACGATAGAACAAACATAGACCAATGAAAGCAAATCTTCCTGTAAGTCCAGGAGTCTCTACGACAAACGGTTCACGTGATGTGAAAATGGGGCGGGGTTTATGATTAGGGGGCAGGGCTAATGCATGTGTGTGTCTGTGTGTACAAATCAGTTGTACCGTACGTGTGCCTGTCCCTTTAAGATAACGTATTTTTTTGGGCATGAGACCCCAATGCGCTGGCCACTCTGAATACTTACACTCTGAATACTTATACACTCTGAATACTTACACAGCTGAATACTTAGACTCTGAATACTTACAGAACTCTCTGAATACTTACACAGCTGAATACTTACACTCTGGAATACTTATGTAACGGAGGTCCGTGAGTAATATCCACAGTCACGATAAACTCGTGTGTTGTGAAGTGTGGCAGTAAGCGGGCTGCCACATTTCACACTTAACCATAACAGGGTTAAAAGACACATAGATACGGTACCCAGGAGTGAATTCACCTCTTAGTGCAGCGGTCTATGTCGTCGCCCACGGTGTGGGAGACCTGTGTTCGAATCTCCCTCGGGGCATCGACAAATGACACAACGCAAGAGTACCATACGATCAGTCACACTGGTGCCGTATGACCCGGATGTCCTGAGGTGGCATGAGTTTAGGGAGGTGAGTGTAACGGAGGTCCGTGAGTAATATCCACAGTCACGATAAGGGCTGGGCGATTAATCGGTTTTTCGATTAATTCGAATTAATGATCTAGGACGATTTAGATTTTTTTTAGCGATTGAATTTTTTTTAGTTTTTAGATTCACCTTTTATTTGACAAAAAGTGATGTTTGGTGAAAGTTAGATTTGCACTTTATTAATCCCAATAGGGCAATTCATTCTTGTTTGATGATCAAGAGGCACGTTTTATTTGTTTTAAGTGAAGTTTGGTGAAAAAGCAATTATTGCACTATTAATCCCAATAGGGACATTCATCTTTGTTTGATCAAGAGTAACCTTTTATATATATATATTATATTTTTTTTTAAGTGAAGATTGGTGAAAGTTAGGTTTGCACTTCAATCCCAATAGGGAAATTCATCTTGGTTTGATAATTTTTTTGTGTCAAATAAAAACAAAGGTTATTTGAATGATTTCCTAGGTGTTTCTAGTTTTCAAGAGAAAAAAATCGGAAATCGGATAAAAAAAATACATGAGATTAAATGTTTAGGCCTACGATAAACGTGTGTGTTGTGAAGTGACTGTGGCAGTAAGCGGGCTGCGAGTTAAACTCACTTCCCCATAACAGGGTTAAAAGACACAAGAGGAGTACCATACGATCGGTCACACTCTGAATACTTACACTCTGAATACTTACACAGCTGTATACTTACACTCTGAATACTTACACTCTGAATACTTACACAGCTGAATACTTACACTTTGAATACTTACACAGCTGAATACTTAGACAGCTGAATAAGTACACAGCTGAATCTGGTGATTTATGTTTTTAAATTGCCACAAAGGCCACATTTTTCACCTAAATTACAACTTTCATCAACTCCTCCTTCCACTCATATTCAAATATCTAAGCTTTTCCATTTATAATTGATTTTGAAATCATTTTGCTGCTATTCTTCCACTGTTTTCTAAGCCATGTGTGTTCGGATGGAGGAATGGGGACAGTGTCAGTTGGAAGTTGAATTAATTGCGTACAGGTGGAGCTCATTAAGGCATGCCACGTGGGGCCCACATGCACATGAATAAGAAACAACAATTAGATTTTCAGCCTTAATCCTATCGGTCTGCAGTGAGGAGGACATGTGATAATCAGACATGTAACTTTCCAACGTGTTCTATGTCTCGAGAGTTCACCTCGAGAAGTTCCTCCAGGTGAGGTCACCGAGAGGAGAGCAGACCTCTAGAGAACTGCAGACACTATTTCCTAGACAATTTCTACAACTTTCCTCGAGTTGAACCTCTACTACAGTTGAGAATAGTTGAGGAAACAGTCTGCAGTTCACTAGAGGTCTGCTCTCTATACTCTCAGAATTTTAATCATTTGAATAGGTGAGATTCAAAACATGTTTATTGCATATTAATAGACATAGGCTACATCTCTAGTTATTCTTAAGGTCCCAGCTTTACAACCATGCGCAATTGTATGTGGCCCTACTGCTGTCATGACCATGGAACCACCTTGAAAAGGTCTTAGGGATTAAGTGGAACATACCAACGTTATGGGAAATCTGCTTACCATCTTCTTCAGAGTCAGACAAGAAGATACAGTAGACACCAATTTCCTCTCTGTGCGTTCAGTAGAAAACTATCGGGAGTGGCTGCAAGCTAGCTTAATTTAGCACAAATTAATGGAAGTTGATACGGACCACTAACCTAGTTTAACAGTCTGGGAGAGGTGTTTTTGGCCAACAGCTAGGCTGTCAACTTCCATTATTTTGTGCTAATCTAGGCTAGCTAGCAGCCGGATAGCTTTCTACTGAGCACACAGAGAGGAAATTGGTCTATCTTCTTGTCTGACTCTGGAGAAGATGGTAAGCCGATTTCCCATAACGTTGGCATGTTCCTTTAATGAAAATGGTTCTTATTGAAACTTTTTCTTCATTCCCCTGTCAGAATACATGGTAATGAGCTCCTGGACCCTCCTAGAAGAATATTGTGTGCATCTATTTTTGTGTTGTTCCCTTGTTTCCCTTTCTTAATACAATTTACAGTAAGAGAGGAAAACAATTCTAATAATGTTGTGTGCGTGTGTGTGTGTGTGTGCGTGTGTGTGTGCGTGTGTGTGTTCAATTCATCTGACATATTTCTCTCATTATTAGAATTGTTTTCCTCTCTTACTGTAGATTGTATTAATCCCATTGGGGAAATTCATCCACTGCATTTTTGTTATATGTTTATTTATTAGTCATCAAGGTACAGTGAAATACAATACACATTGAATGGCACATTTTGTATTTTTCACAATTTGCAATGCTAATAATGATGCAAAGGCAATGCTATCTATTGTTCTTCTACTAACCCTTTGATGACCCGGGCCTGGTAAAACTCCAAAGATGGCTATTTCTGCACTGGGAGTTAATTCCATGTTGACAGCCTCTGCGAGGTGTTTGAAAATAGCTGTCCAAAAGCTGTGTAGGTGAGGACAAGACCAAAACTTGTGTGTCATATTTGCTGGGGACATGCATCTACAAGAATCTGTAATATTGGGATATATTTTGGAGAGTTTAGAATTTGTAAAATAGATGAATAGATTGCATCAGATTGAGCCTGGAACAAGACGTACTGTCATTTACTCTGGTCAATACAACATCCTCATCTATAACATCGCCCAATTCCTTTTCCCAATCTACTTTGATTTAATCAAGAGAGGTTTCTGTGTTACGGGAGATTAGGGTGTAAATCCTTGGTACCTTTTTGATTTGTGGGAATGTCCAAAATTGTGTCAATTACTGAGTTAGGGGGGATATTAGGGAAGGAGGCATTATGTTGTTTAACCCAGTTCCGAACCTGAAAGTATCGGAATAAATGAAAACCTTATTGATGTAGAGGTCCCTCAATCTAACTATGGCCTAACCTTTGCCAGGTCGAGAAGGCTGTGTCAGTGTGGGGAGCGATAAAGAGGTGATTGTTGCAAATGGGGTTGTGGTTGGAGAATCCCAGGAGTCCAAAGGCACGCCTGAATTGAAGCCATATTTTCAAAGTGGACACAACAATTGGGTTACTTGAAAATTTGGTTGGCCAGATTAGCAATTCAGATGAGAGAAGAGCCAATAGTGAGGTAGAAGGACATGATCTAGCTTCAAATTCACACCAACTCAGTGTCGGTTCTTGGATCCATAAAATCATCTTGTGAATATTGGCTGCCCAATAATAGTTTTTCATATCAGGGAGTGTCAATCCCCCAACATCTCTAGGCATCTGTAAAAAATCTCTCTTGATTCTGGGGGGCTTTACTATTTACTCTAGTAAAAAAGGATTTGGGTAAGAAGACTGGAAGAGATTGAAAAATATATAAAAAACATGGGAGCACATTCATTTTTATTTAAATAATAAGTCATCTGCGTACAAGGACAGCATCCACTGCATTTTGATCCATCCTACAGTTTAGGAGCAGACCAACTCCAGTTGTAATGCCAGTACCTTGGTCAAGGGCAACGGCAGGACCTACATGCATGTATTTATGATGTGGGGGAAACTGGAGTACCCAGAGGAAACCCACTCAAACACGGAGAGAACATGCAAACTCCACATCACAGAAAGGCCCCCTGCTGGGAGTTGAACCCAGGACCTACTTGCTGTGAGACAACAGTGCTAACCACTGCTGGGTTTTGGACCCAGGATCTACTTGCTGTGAGACAACAGTGCTAACCACTGCTGGGGTTTGAACCCAGGACCTTCTTGCTGTGAGGCAACAGTGCTAACCACTGCAGGGGTTTGGATCCAGTACCTACTTGCTTGTGTGGCAACAGTGCTAACGACTGCTGGGGTTTGAACCCAGGACATACTTTCCTGTGAGGCAACAGTGCTAACCACAGCTGGGGCTTGAACCCAGGACATTCTTGCTATGATGCAACAGTGCTGAACACTGCTGGGGTTTGAACCCAGGACCTTCTTGCTGTGAGGCAACAGTGCTAACCACTGCTGCTTTTGTGTCATGTGGAATGTGTGTGTGATGTTATCACAAAACCAAAAATTATCAAGTCGTGTGTGTAAGTCATAAAGTGAATTCCGGTTTTCCATTCAAAGCAAAGCATATGATTGTATATATGACTGACTTTAGACAGTTGATGGTGAAAACCCCCCGACATTCCATGGAGGCCTCACAGCGAGCACCAGCGTAATGACTGATCAATGCAGCTAATCGAATTTGATATAATCTAATAGAAATGTCAATGGTGACGCCAGGCGGCAAACACATGATGTCAAAGTCAGATGATTTACTTTCCCCCAAAACTATTGATGCTGTTTATGTAGAAGCAACAAGAGCATATGTCTCTAAATGTCTTGATGAATTGAAAATGGAGGACCCTTATGTAAACAAGACAAAAGTATTTTTACAAAACACACAAACAAACACACACACACACATACAAACACACACACACACACCCAAACAAACACACACACACGCACGCACGCACCACGCACGCACCACGCACGCACGCACACACACACACACACACACACACACACACACACACACACACACACACACACACACACACACACACACACACACACACACACACACACACACACACACACACACACACACACACACACACACACACACACACACACACACACACACACACACACACACACACACACACACACACACACACACAAAAGGGTATGTATCTGCTTGTCTAACTCCAGGGTAGATGGTAAATAAGCGAATTTCCCAAAAAGTTGGCGTGTTCCTTTAAAGGTTGAGTTCTTAATCTTGTTGGACGTGTATAATGACAATAAAAACTATTCTATTCTATAAATTCTATTTTATATTATACCTACTTAGCTAATATGTCTATACTACTATGCACTCAAGGTTGTTGCTGTTACAGCCACAGCCAGGGCCGTTCTCTCCCCTGTCTATCAGCAGGTCCCTGCTACCATGGGTCCCTCCATGTTCCCGCTTCACCCTCAGCCTGCCTACCTCATCACTGAGCCAGGATAAGAGGCCTGCACCCCTACCACTCCTGGTCCGAGTGTTGTTTCACCTGTCTTGGTATTAGGTCTCTTATCTGGACCTCCATACTATATATTTATAGTATGTTCTTGTGAGCTCTGTACCTGCGTCGTTCTAACCCCTGTTCTCCTGTGTGTAGGATCACACACCTCCGGCCTGCACCCCCACCCTTGGACATCACCAGCCTGGACTATCCCGGGACCTCATGGACACACACATCCCTCACCTGTATTCCCTCACTGCCTGCCTTGTCGTCTTCTGGGTTTCACCATTAAATACCCTAAACCGCCTCATTCTCCTGTGCCTTGTGTTCTGCTCTTGGGTTCTATAGACACCACCCTAACACTGTTTGACGAACAATCTTACTGACCCTTAGCTGCCAGAGTTGTACTCTTCCTTCTGACTTGTTGTACACAACTTGTAAGTCTCTTTGGATAAAAGCGGTCAGCTAAATGACTAAATGACTAGATGTAAATGTAAAAGCTCCCAAGCACTGGAATATACAAACGTCATATAGAATGTACACTTTTACATTCGGTACATACTTGCAATTTCAAATACTTCTCTACTTTTACTTAAGTGGAATTTTGAATGGAGGACTTTTCCTTTTACCCAGAGTACTATTTGATCTGGCTATTTCTACTTTTACCTAAGTAAAAATAGAAAATTAAAAAAAATAAAACGTGTGTGTGTTCCACCACTGTTGGCGAGGTACTGTATGGATATCCACATTTAAAACGACTTTCAATCTTATCTGGCTTGATGGATGCAGCTGTTAGACACACTCACACACACACACACACACACACACACACACACACACACACACACACACACACACACACACACACACACACACACACACACACACACACACACACACACACACACACACACACACACACACACACACACACACACACACACACACACACACACACACAAACATGCACTTTCTACGGTAAGTATTAAATTGCTTTCAGTATATTCCTTCCCTTTTGCGACTGCATTGAAAAATGGGAGAAATCTAACGTACCTTAGTTTTGCTCTGGATCAGGGTTGGCACGTTGATGGTCATCTGGTACACGTTTGACTGTGGAAAATACCAAACTCCTCTGTCAGACACATTGAAGTGGGCAGAAAATTTGCTATCGCTTTCGAATCCTGTCCTTAGTGAGGGGTTTGCTGAGTAAATCTGACACTTTGTGTGTGGAGAGTGTTGCTCCCAGCGTTGAGTCATAAAGCGTTCCCGCCTGCACCAAGTGAGTTCACACAGAGACTGGCTGCCTTGGCTGACAGACCGTCTCTCTAAAGACCTCCCACTACTCTCACGTACTCCAGCAGATCCATCCGTGGCCTGGACCCTGCGGATCGGGACAGACACATTGAGGGCTGCAGATTCACCTTTCCTCTTGAACCTTAGAGGGGAACACTCTCCAAATGTCTAAATGGCCAGTCGTGTCTGTTCCCTCTGTTTGAATCCTGGCAAAGCTTATGACTAATTCAAAACACTGGCTTTGACACATCAAGGGTTTCTGAATAGCCAATGCTTCTTTCTTTCTTTCTTTCTTTCTTTCTTTCTTTCTTTCTTTCTTTCTTTCTTTCTTTCTTTCTTTCTTTCTTTCTTTCTTTCTTTCTTTCTTTCTTTCTTTCTTTCTTTCTTTCTTTCTTTCTTTCTTTCTTTCTTTCTTTCTTTCTTTCTTTCTTTCTTTCGTTCTTCTTTCTTTCGTTCTTTCTTTCTTTCTTTCTTTCGTTCTTTCTTTCTTTCTTTCTTTCTTTCTTTCTTTCTTTCTTTCTTTCTTTCTTTCTTTCTTTCTTTCTTTCTTTCTTTCTTTCTTTCTTTCTTTCTTTCTTTCTTTCTTTCTTTCTTTCTTTCTTTCTTTCTTTCTTTCTTTCTTTCTTTCTTTCTTTCTTTCTTTCTTTCTTTCTTTCTTTCTTTCTTTCTTTCTTTCTTTCTTTCTTTCTTTCTTTCTTTCTTTCTTTCTTTCTTTCTTTCTTTCTTTCTTTCTTTCTTTCAGAGATATTTAACACTGCATTAAGCCAAAGTTGTTAATGGGGGGGGGGACACACACACAACAATATTTTGTCATTTAGACAGGGTTTCAAGTTAAGATGCTTTGTTGATTCACACAGAGAGTCTTTGTGAGAGTAAAATTTAATGAAATGGCAATGAATCCATCTTCACCTTAACCTCAAAGCATTTAGCCTCCTGATAAAATCTATACTGGACAATTCGTGGATGTGAGGGCAAGTAACATCCTCAGGAGCATTAGAGACGTCCCTATTGTCACTTCACCTCAGTGTGGATGTGCTTTCCTGAGTAACTTAGATAAATACGTTTCTGACGACAACCTCTGATAAATATGTTTTATTGTGTGGTTATCTCTTTGTTTGTCTCTCCGAACTGCGAATTAAGCAGAAATATCAGACTTAGCTGAGTTTATCTTCCTATCTTCCTGAAAAGGCAGGTTTCATATTCAGTCATTATTCTTTAGTGCAGTGACTCTTGCCCCCAAACCCCCCTGTGTCCAAGGAAGTATTCCAGGGCCCCTCACAGGACACATGAAAACCATTAGTCATCATTGTGGCTCTGACTGTCAGTACACACTCACCGTTGTAGTCTCCTCAAATATTTACAAAGCAAAATTCCTTCTTTATCCCATTAGAACCCACACCCATTTCTCCTTCAAGGAAAATTATGAGGGGCATAAGACTGACTAAATAGACTACAAAGAACACATTTCTGAATTTATTTTCAAAATAGCGCCCCCTAATGGCAAAGATCTGAAATTAGGCGTTAATCATTAAACTTATTCCTAATTCCTATGTAGTGCACTACATGGCACTACATGGTACTACATGATACTACAGGGTACTACAGGATACTACATGGTACTACATGGTACTACATGGTACTACAGGGTACTACAGGGTACTACATGGCACTACATGCCACTACATGGCACACATGGAAAAGTACCTAGCGGAAAAAAAATCTAATCTACGAATTCCAATATGGCTTCAGAACATCCCACTCCACTGACACATGCCTTCTCTATTTGAACGACCACATCAATCAAGAGGTGGACGCGGGCAAATACTGCGGCATGGTCATGCTGGACCTACAAAAGGCCTTCGACACGGTCAATCACTCCATTCTGATTGACAAGCTAAAAGCAATTGGTTTTGATAGTCTATCAGTGAGCTGGATGCAATCCTACCTTGAGGTAAACGGTACCCTACCCCCCCCCCCCCCTCCCAGTGAGCTGTGGTGTTCCACAAGGAAGCATACTAGGAACGCTACTGTTCCTAATGTATGCAAATGACATGTCGTCAGCTTGTGACTGCAACTTGTTCCTGTTTGCGGACGACTCAGCCCTGCTGGTCTCTGACAAGAACAAGTTACAGGTTGAAAAAACCCTCAGCTCGGAACTAGGCAAAATCTGCATATGGCTCGCTGATAACAAACTATCATTACACATGCGCAAAACAGAGTCCATTCTCTTCGGTTCAAATAACAAACTCAGCAAGACCGACGGCTTCTCAGTTACAGTGGGTGACAATATTGTCACAAGGAAAGATGAAATTACCTACCTGGGTTCCATCCTAATCTTTCCTGTGACAAAATGGCATCCAATGTAATAAAAAAAGTCAACCAACAAACTCGATTCTTGTACCGGTACCAGTGGCGGCTCGCCACTAGGGGCGCTCGGGCGCCGCCCCCCCTGGTTAACCCTGGTTAACACTTTGGGTGCCATGGGTTAAATTCATGATATACCATAGATTGCCAGCTCTGTCTATGTCTCTTTGTCTATGGAGAAGTACCCCTTCTTTGCATGGCTATAACTTTTTAAATTCTATTGCTACATTGCCATTATTAGGGCCCATTCAAAGTCCTATATGTATTGTTCATTGTGTAGCAACGTTAAACTTTTTCATTCACATATTCATACTAAAGTATGGTCTAATGTATAAGTATGTTTTCATCTCTTTCTGCAGCTTTCTCCAGAACGTGATATATAGCCCCAAATGCATTATATTGATGATGCAATACAGTTTTATGATAATTGGCGCGATATAAAAAATTCCAACTAGACGTACTTCTAGAAGTTACTACACGTCATCTGATGTTGACCGGATGGGCTAGGGGGCGTTTATAATTCCGTGGGCAGCGTTATACCAATCATCTAATGTGGGTCAAATGTTGATCATAGCAGTTAGTATCGAAGACGGTAATTTTACACGCTAAAACTCACCCCAATCTCCTCGCGCCGTTGGGCGATCAGCGTAGAGTAGAAATTTTACCATTATGGGATGTCGATTTACCCGGTCCATTTCCAGGTTGTATAATGGTATATACGTCCAAATCATGTTGTTTATCGAGTTATTGGCAATGGATCGCTATATATTGTGACGAGCCAGAGTGCCGGGAGCCAAACCGAGTGCCCGGAAGTAATATGGCCGACCAGCACAACCTCCACAGCACTTCCTGTTTGGCGATTGCGCCGATCGGCCACCAGATGGCGCTCCTGAACCGCCAGAGAGCTCAGTGGGTCCTCCTGGTGGATCTCAGGCCAGCGGAGGGGAAATATGAATCCGATCACAGATTTTTGAAATATTGATATTAAAGACGCTGTAAAGTGTCCTTCGGCAACTTGAGCATGGCCGGGAATGGCGCTGGAAAGCGTTTTCCGGCACCCAAAGTGTTAAAACAGAGATGAACAAGAAATATTTTTTTTTAGTTTTTTGTTTTATAGCCCTATAAATAATATAAACATGTTTAAATGAATAATATTTGCTCATTTTAAGTATGTTTGTGTTTCCAATGCACAATATAACGTTAATAATATCAAATATAAATAATCGTTTTCCTGAACAGGAAGTGACTCACGTTCCGTTACCGTAGCCTCATTTCTCCTAGCCTTATTTCTCTCGTCTCGGGCTAGACGCAATAGCGCTCTGAGTGCGCGTGCACGCCGTGCACTGTTTCATCGCTGTATCCGTCGCAGCCAATCAGTGCGTAACGCGCTGTGCGTTGAAATATGATGTATTATGATGGAAGCCGGGCGCGATTTGAAGCGGTCTAAGCCAGCAGCCTTAGCAGCGTCTATAATTTCCGTAGCCGCATTTCGCGGAGACGCTCTCTGATTGACCGACGCCAGTTTCTGTTGTAGCTGTTGTGTAACTTGTGTTGTTGTGATGCAGCTATTTGTCTTAGAGCGTGACGGCAAGTTCTTTCGACGGTTAAGCTTAGGCACTCTTTCAAAGTTGGTTAAGGTTAGAGTTTGTCTTAGAGCATGGCGATAGAACGCCAGGTAGTTTGCAGTCTGTTCGACGCGGAAATGGGCAAAGAAATCATCACAGTACTTGTGTTGTGTGGTGCTAACACTTGGCTAACAAGAAGCTATATGGCGGATGCAGTCTGGACAGTGGTCTGGATATGCATCAACAGTCTGGGACTGTGGGACAGTGGATTATACACTTTATCAAGCCCTCCTGCCCTGGACGTTTCAACTAAACAGTGAGTCTCTCTCTCTCTCTCTCTCTCTCTCTCTCTCTCTCTCTCTCTCTCTCTCTCTCTCTCTCTCTCTCTCTCTCTCTCTCTCGCTCTCTCGCTCTCTCGCTCTCTCTCTCTCGCTCTCGCTCTCTCAACACAGCGATGCTGTGTTCCTGTGTCTCCGAGAAATGCGGCTACGGAAAGTATTGATGGTGCTTGCTGAGATGATAATAGCGCTTCAAAATGCGCTGCTGTGTTGTGAACTATAACATTAATTTAGCTGCTGCTGATGCATAATTAATGGATGAATGAATGAATGGTGAGTTGTTTAAAATGACAACATATGCATGTGTTAATTATTTTATTGGATTGATCCGAAAGACAGAGAGAGAGATTGCTCCAGAGCATTTATTAACGTTACATTTTCAACTCGACCTAACGTGAACCCCCTGCGACCACCCAACAGTAGATAGTACGGGCCGCCACTGACCGGTACTCCTCTCTGGTAAACAAGAATACCCTGAAGACTCTGGCAGGAGCACTCATTCAAGGGTACTACGACTATGCTTGCACCTCATGGTACCAAAGCACCTCAAAGGCGCTAAAAACAAAATTACAAACATCTCAAAACAAACTGGTCAGACTACTGCTTGACCTTACTCCTAGAACCCACCTCACCCCTGCCCACTTTGACAACCTAGGATGGCTTAGAGTAGACGACAGAGTACAGCAACTTGCAATGGGGCCTGGTCTACAAGATACACTACACGACCAAGGTACCCATGTACATGTCAAAATACTTCCCAAAGGTCAGTGAATACCACGATCACAACACCAGAGGGAGCTCCACAAATCATGTTAAACCCAGATTCGGCTCAAACAAGGGACTAAACACATTTCGCAATTATGCCACATCAATGTGGAACGCCCTACCCACAGCTGTAAAGGAATGTGAATCACTACCCACTTTCAAAACCACTCTCAAAGAACACCTACGGGAGACTGCAATTCGAAACTGGCCCCTGTAAATGTCCTAACCCAACCCCCTCCAATGTACAGTAAATTACCTAGTATGGTCTTGTCAATATTCCAATGTACAATTTTGCTTGTACAGTTGTACAGTGTCCCCCCCCCCCCACCCAGCCCCACCCAACCTCCTCCAATGTATAGTTTTTACGTCAAATGTATATACTCTCTTTTCTGGACTCTTTTTGTATCACAAACAGTACTGTATTTGCAAATCTGGTATGTCATAAATGTATAGAGAGATGACGACAGCCTTCACGAGGCCTTCCCTGTAAGTAGCAAGAGATGGTGCAAGACCAACTTGTGAAACGAATGTCGCCAACTAAACGTCGAGCAGGCAGGCCAAGGTACGGTGGAGCGTCCTACTCAGGACGGGCGGTCATACCGGCCGTCGAAAACCGCGGCCTACCAGTGCTCCAACTCAATGTCGAGGGCCTCACCAGCGCCAAACTCAAGATCATACGTCACCTGGCTGATTCCAATGGGGCAGCGGTGGTGCAGGAGACACACTGCACAAACGATAACATCCTCAAGATGCCTGGTTTCCATCTAGCCGGGTCCATCCACAACAAGCAACTGAACTAAGCTTGTCAGCCAGTAGCCAATCCCCACCAGGCTCCAACATCGAGTGGCTGGTTACTAAAATCCAGGAAACTTCAGTCATCAACGTATATAAGCCCCCACCATCAGAGCTGGCTGCTACGTCCCTCCCGTCCATAACTGCACCCGCCATCTACGCTGGTGACTTCAACTGTCAACACACAGACTGGGGTTACAACTACACAACACCTAACTGAGAGGCGCTCAGCGAATGGGCCTCCAACATCGATGCTCTGCTGTTGTACGACCCCAAGGAGCCGCCAAGCTTCTTCTCTGCACGCTGGAACACCTCTACCAACCCAGACCTGGCCTTTGCCGTATGCTGGAGCAATGACCCGAAACCAGAAAGATGCGTCCTAGACAGGTTTCCCGACTCACACCACCGACCATCCATCATTAAAGTCCCATCACTGGTGCAACCGGTATTAGGGAAGCCTGTCAAAAGATGGAACTTTCGAAAGGCCAACTGGGAGGTATTTGCTCAGGAGACGGATAATAGGTCAGCTGGTCTGCCAGACCCAGATGCAGCCGATGTGAACGCCGCCTATGAGGCCTACTGTGGGGTCCTCCTGGGTGCGGCAAAGAAGACCATCCCACGCGGTTACAACAGGAACTACATCCCTGGTTGGGACGAGGAGTGCAGCCGCCTCCTGTGCGACCACTAGCTGGCTCCAGGGAAGAGGTGGATGCGACTGCAGCGGCACTGCTCCAGAGACTGGACACCACGCGTAGAGACAGATGGACTGAAGTAGTTGAATCAATTGACTTTACCCATTCTAGTCGGAAGGCATGGCAAACGATCAACCAGCTTACAGGCAGATGTACGAAGCCCCCAAGCTGCCCAGTCACTGCAGATGCCATCGCCTCCGAGCTCCTGAAGAACGGTCGTTACCCAGACGCAGACAAAGATGTTACCCGCCTGATAACACAGGAGGTGTCTTCCCTCTCCAAGGTGGCCAGTGCAGATTCCAACCTCTCAGGAGAGTTCACAGCAGATGAACTCGATGAGGCCATGAGTAAGCTCAAGACGGGCAAATCTCCAGGCCGTGACAACATCCACCCGGAGTTTATCACCCACCAGAGCACAACAACATCTGACTGGCTCTGTGCATTCTTCTCTGCATGCTATCAGAGGTGCAAGATCCCCAAGACCTGGCGTCGTGCTTCTGTAATTGCCCTGCCAAAGCCAAACAAACCTGCAGAAGACCCCAAGGCATATCGACCCATCTCGCTGCTCTGTGTTCCATTTAAGATATTGGAAAGAATGATCCATAGCCGCATTGAGCCAGTAATTGACACACAGCTCCCACAGGAACAGGCCGGTTTCCGACGTGGTAGATCAACAGTGGACCAGGTAACACTACTGTCTCAAGACATCGAGGACAACTTCCAGGCTAATGAGAAAGCGGGGGTAGTGTACCTGGACCTGACTGCCGCGTACGATACTGTCTGGCACTGTGGACTCCACCTGAAGCTGATGAGGATGGTACCTGATCGGCATATGGTGAAGTTTATCATGGAGATGCTGTCTAACCGCAGTTTTGTCCTACACACCAGCGATGGCTAGCGCAGCAGGCTCAGAAGACTGAGGAACGGTGTCTCACAGGGGTCAGTCCTTTCTCTGATGCTGTTTAATATTTACATCTACGATCTCCCAGTTACAGCATCCAGAAAGTACGGCTATGCGGACGATCTTGCCATCATGCTGAGAAGACCCACATGGAAGGCACTGGAGGATGGTCTTAACCAAGACATGGACATCCTAGTAGCCTATCTACAAAAGTGGCGCCTACAGCTCAGCACCAGCAAGACCGTTACAGCAGCATACCATCTCTGCAACAGAGACGCCAAGAGGGAACTGGAGGTATAAGCTGACCACAAGCGTCTGGAGTCCCAGCAAGCCCCTAAATACCTTGGCGTGCGTCTGGATCGGACACTGTCCTTCAAACAACACCTCAAAGATGTCAGGGCAAAGACAACATCAAGGGTTGCGCTTATCCGACGCCTCGCGGGTACAACCTGGGGAGCCACTGCCAAGACCCTTCGGATATCCACCCAAGCCCTGGTCTTCTCGGCAGCGGAGTACTGTGCCCCAGTCTGGAGCAGAAGCCCACACGTTAAAAAAGTTGATGGGGCTACTAACAACGCCCTCCGGATCATCACTGGATGCCTGAAGGCTACACCCGTCTTCCTGCTGCCAGTCCTTGCAGGAATCGCACCAGCTGGCCTACGACGAGAGGCTGCCACTCTCGCCCTAGCAAGGAAAGCAGTGAAGCATGACTGGCACACCCTACACAACACCACAACAACAACAGCACCTATGAGCAGACTCAAGTCCCGCCACCCCTACAACAAGGTGGCACAAGAGATGCTCCGTTCCACCACTGAGGACCTATCCAGAAATGGATGGCTGGCGGCAGCCTGGAAGAGAGAGTGGGAGAGTGCTGGGCCAACCCGTATCCACCACTACATCTGGGATCCAGGAGATGGCGCCACAGGAGACGATCTTCCACGCCGGCAATGGGTTCTGCTGAACCGTTTAAGATCTGGGGTCGGTCGCTTTAAAGCATCATTAAAGAAGTGGGGCCTGGCAGACAGCGCTGCATGTGAGTGTGGAGACCCTGAGCAGACTGTTGACCACATCCTGACCATCTGCCCCCTATACAAACCACCCTCGGAAGCCAGCCTCTTTGATGTGGGACCAGAGTTAAGGGCATGGCTACAAGATACAGAGTTGTCTAGCTTTTGAATGCTAGCTACTTCTGTCATAGTCACCACCATCAGTCAGCATTGTGGAAAGGTGGTTTATGGGAGCACAACATCACATGATCTGTCACATGACCCCACCAGGATGACACAACAACAACAGCACCTATGAGCAGACTCAAGTCCCGCCACCCCTACAACAAGGTGGCACAAGAGATGCTCCGTTCCACCACTGAGGACCTATCCAGAAATGGATGGCTGGCGGCAGCCTGGAAGAGAGAGTGGGAGAGTGCTGGGCCAACCCGTATCCACCACTACATCTGGGATCCAGGAGATGGCGCCACAGGAGACGATCTTCCACGCCGGCAATGGGTTCTGCTGAACCGTTTAAGATCTGGGGTCGGTCGCTTTAAAGCATCATTAAAGAAGTGGGGCCTGGCAGACAGCGCTGCATGTAAGTGTGGAGACCCTGAGCAGACTGTTGACCACATCCTGACCATCTGCCCCCTATACAAACCACCCTCGGAAGCCAGCCTCTTTGATGTGGGACCAGAGTTAAGGGCATGGCTACAAGATACAGAGTTGGACCTCTGACGTTACTCGAAAGAAGAAGAAGAAGTACTGTCTATCTGTATGTCATGTATGTCATATATGTCCTGATGAATTGAACATGGGGGACCCTGATGTAAACAAGACGAAAGTCTTTCTCTGGTCTGCATCCCCTTAACAATTGTGTGTATTGAGCTGTACTGTATTGTACCCATTCTGCAATCTGTTAATAAAGTTTTCAATCAATCAATCAATCACATGGTACTACAGGGTACTACATGGTACTACATGGCACTACATGGCACTACATGGTACTACATGGTACTACATGGTACTACATGGCACTACATGGTACTACAGGATACTACATGGTACTACATGGTACTACATGGCACTATATGGTACTACATGATACTACAGGGTACTACAGGATACTACATGGTACTACATGGTATTACATGGTACTACATGTTACTACAGGATACTACATGGTACTACATGGCACTACATGGTACTACAGGGTACTACATGGTACTACATGGCACTACAGGGTACTACATGGTACTACATAGCACTACAGGGTACTACATGGCACTACAGGGTACTACATGGTACTACATGGCACTACAGGGTACTACATGGTACTACATGGTACTACATGGCACTACAGGGTACTACATGGCACTACAGGGTACTACATGGCACTATAGGGTACTACATGGTACTACATGGCACTACAGGGTACTACATGGTACTACATGGCACTACAGGGTACTACATGGCACTACAGGGTACTACATGGTACCACATGGCACTACAGGGTACTACATGGTACTACATGGTACTACATGGCACTACAGGGTATACTACATGGCACTACAGGGTACTACATGGTACTACATGGCACTACAGGGTACTACATGGTACTACATGGCACTACATGGTACTACATGTCACTACAGGGTACTACATGGCACTACAGGGTACTACTACATGGCACTACAGGGTACTACATTGAAATATGACTGATATTTGTTTTAATATGCTTTGAACAATTGAACAATATAAAATGTATTAACTAAATATCATTGAATCAGACAAATTAACTGACCAGATCATAATAATTGTTTGTATTGTGACATATATGTCACATAAAATTTTCATGAACATTTTAAGGTGATATGCCCGGTGTGACGTATGTTATGTAAGCATTATAATTCTTAAATGGGCACATCTTACCTTTTAGCAACAATAATCTAGCTTTTGAATGCTAGCTACTTCTGTCATAGTCACCACCATCAGTCAGCATTGTGGAAAGGTGGTTTATGGGAGCACAACATCACATGATCTGTCACATGACCCCACCAGGATGATGTTCCACCGGTGTCCCTTTGGGACTTCATCAGGTAAAATCAAGGATAAAGCTTTATATGGAAATTTCCAGAACATGTAAAGTACATGTGACACCTGTGTCATGGTGGGTCCTAATGGGTTATTTCTAGGGATGTCCGATATTATCGGCCTACCGATATTATCGGCCGATATCGGCATTAAAATGTGATATCGGAAAATGTCGGTATCGGTTTTTATTTTTTTATTTTTTTACATTTCTATAGAAATGATGTCCGATATTATCGGCCTACCGATATTATCGGCCGATATCGGCATTAAAATGTGATATCGGTTGATATCGGTATCGGAAATTAAGAGTTGGACAATATCGGTATATCGGTATCGGTAAAAAAGCCAATATCGAGCATCCCTAGTTATTTCCTCTTTCAATGAAGCTAGAGTGAAAATACAACACAAGAGAAAACTGTCTTGTAGGTCAAAAACTAAAAAGGAAAACACCTTCCCTTATATACTTTACTGCATTCACTCCCAAAACAAGTCATATCAACTCTGGTTTTTAAACATTGGGATATTTTACAGAGTGATCCTCTTATTCAAAAGGCTTTCAATTATAAACCTTTGGTTACTTTCAAAAGAGCTAGACATATTAGATATTAGAGTGGTTAGAGCGTGTCCCCTAAATACATATTAGAGACAGAGTGGTTAGAGCGTGTCCCCTAAATACATATTAGAGACAGAGTGGTTAGAGCGTGTGTCCCTAAATACATATTAGAGACAGAGTGGTTAGAGCGTGTCCCCTAAATACATATTAGAGACAGAGTGGTTAGAGCTTGTCCCTCTAAATACATATTAGAGACAGAGTGGTTAGAGCGTGTCCCCTAAAGACATATTAGAGACAGAGTGGTTAGAGCGTGTCCCCTAAATACATATTAGAGACAGAGTGGTTAGAGCGTGTCCCCCTAAATACATATTAGAGACAGAGTGGTTAGAGCGTGTCCCCTAAATACATATTAGAGACAGAGTGGTTAGAGCTTGTCCCCCTAAATACATATTAGAGACAGAGTGGTTAGAGCGTGTCCCCCTAAATACATATTAGAGACAGAGTGGTTAGAGCTTGTCCCTCTAAAGACATATTAGAGACAGAGTGGTTAGAGCTTGTCCCCCTAAATACATATTAGAGGCAGAGTGGTTAGAGCTTGTCCCTCTAAAGACATATTAGAGACAGAGTGGTTAGAGCGTGTCCCCCTAAATACATATTAGAGACAGAGTGGTTAGAGCGTGTCCCCCTAAATACATATTAGAGACAGAGTGGTTAGAGCTTGTCCCCCTAAAGACATATTAGAGACAGTGGTTGGAGCTTGTCTCTCTGCTTTTTTTCTTATTGGTATTGAGAGCATTACTCCAGGGGTTCAGGGGGTGATGTTAATGAGAACATTATTCCTGGGGTTCAGGGGGTGATGTTAATGAGAGCATTATTCCTGGGGTTCAGGGGGTGATGTTAATGAGAGCATTATTCCTGAGGTTCAGGGGGTGATGCTAATGAGAGCATTACTCCTGGGGTTCAGGGGGTGATGTTAATGCCCTGACGGAAAAGAGAGAGGCTTTTTGGATTTCTTTTTCAAAAGTCTGAACCCTAATAGGATGAATGAGGAGTTCAATGTGAATACATTTTTATAGTTTGTCCTTTTAGTGTTTTGTTTTGATGTTTTGTATAGATATTTTACTGGCTGATGCCTCTGTGATGGACGTATATGTGGACATTTCATTGGTGAGTCTAGGAATGTAACCTGATTTTCTGATTGGTCTGTTGTCAACTGGGGGGCCATTCTCCCCGTTGTAAGATCCTGATCAAACTGGCCAGTATCACGTCTTCGTCTGTTTGGCCCTCCATCCAATTCCTCTGCGTTGTGTACTTTTAATGGTCCTGACGTCTACGACACTGGCTGATGAGATCCTATCTCCCCCGTTAGTGCAATCCATAAACCATAATAATTATCCACCTCCGTAAGAATCCGACACTTCGACACCGTGAAATACCTTATGAGGAAAAGCGTTGTTTTATTGCTATAAACAGAACCTCATAATCGGATGTTATCAGATGTTATCAAATTGTATCGTCCTTGAAGAGTCTATTCTAATGATCTTTCGGTGTGTTCGTCTATCGTCCTTTTGTTATTCAGTCCAATAGTGTTCAGGCCTGGTCTTTAGCCTAACCCTCCTCGCGTTAGCCGGAGCTAATGATGATGTGGCATTATTCCTCCCCCCCCCCTCTCAATGAGAGGAGAGAGTGTCCTCTGTGTGATCTCAGTCCTACTCGCTCTTGGTCAGATTCTAGTCTGCCTTACACCCGGAAACACCGCTCGACTTATAGATCCTCGCCGTAGCAACGATAGCCCACCCCTTTCTGGTTGTCATGTGTCGCGTTGTCATGACAACTGCTAACCTTTCACACATTAAAATGCAGTTTCTACTGTTTCATTCAAATAAACCGCTCTCTCCCTCGCTCTGGGAGACACTTGCTATCAGTATTATGTCTCAGAGGAATTAAAACAAACCCCCTCGCTGGCAGTGTGCTGTGACACCGCTTCTTCTCCACCGTCAATATCATCCCGTGATGATAATGATATTACCCTCTTAAAGAAGTTTATAAACCAAATATACATTGAAAAAACCACAATTTCTCTCACCGTGGAGGTAATTTTATATGGGTATTTATTTTAAGATCCAATTGTAATTTTTTTGGTCATGTAAACCCTGATGAAGGCATGTTGTTGAAACGCGTTGGTTTTAATTGTATGAATAAAGAACATTATTTTTAGAACATCCATCGACCTCCAAAGAGTTGCTGAATTTTTCTCGCTTGCTCTTTCAATCATAGCAAACTGTACGTGACATCTACATAGAAATGTATATAATATTAACTGCTTTGTGTGTATTTAATTTGATGTTTTGTGATTGAAACATTATGTAATTAAGTAGTCTAATTTTCTATCATCTCAAGGTCTCCTGGCAGCTCCCTGTTGAGAAGTATACAGCAACAACCAGAACCTGCAGATTCCTCCTGAGCAACGTCAGAAGGATCCGCCCCTTCCTGACAAAAGAAGCCACCCAACTCCTCATCCAATCAACAGTCATCTCCCGCCTCGACTACTGCAATGCACTGCTTGCTGGCCTTCTGACCACTGCCACCAAGCCTCTTCAACTCATTCAGAATGCAGCCGCCCGCCTGATCTCAAACCTACCGAAGTCAGCCCATGTCACCCCACTTCTTAGAGACCTGCACTGGCAAAGGGAACGGCTCCCGCCTACCTCCGGTCAATGGTCTCTAACTACACACCCTCAAGATGCTCTGCATCTTTTGGCTGCCTCAGACCCACTCCTATCCGAGCTCCAGCAGAGTCATCAAAGAGAAGCCGCCTATTCCCGACCCTTGCCCCAAAATGGTGGAACGAACTTCCCACCACAGTTAGGACAGCCGAAACCCGACCAATCTTTCGCCGTTGACTAAAGACACACTTCTTCAATCAATATCTGAAATTTAAAAAAAGATTATAATAATATTACTAACTAACCTTACTGTCATGCACTTGTCCTAATATACTAACCTACACTGTAGCACTCAACACTTTGATGAACATTGTTACTCAGCTGATAGAGTTGTACCCTTCCTGCTGACTTGTCATACAAAACTTGTAAGTTGCTTTGGATAAAAGCTTCAGCTAATGACAAAATGTAAATTCAAATGTATACACCTTCTATGGAGTTTCAAGAAGGACGCACAAATTGTCTTTGCTAAGCCCCTTGTGTGGACAGTTATTCACTCATAATATAATACAGATACAACACTTAAATAAACAAAGAGGTGACATAATTAACACAGGACAAACCAAGTAACAGGGGAGCCTGCTGAGAGCCTCTTTCTAATATAAATTATTTTGATATTCATTCACTTTACCTTTGCTGATGCTTTGTCATATAACATCTGAATGGTCCTAGTTATAATCTTGTGGTATCCAAATATTTCAATCAATTCAATCTTTACCAACTGTATATGTCTTATAACATGCAATGTCCTTCTAACACTATCCTGCATCTGTCTTTGAGTTATGAACCCTGTGTGGTCCGTATTGATAATCCCTGGTAGGATCTTCTCTATTCTTGCTATAATAGATGTAAACAGTTTGTAATCCTGCTTTAAAACACTGATTGGTCTGAAGTCACAGTCAAATTTTTCTTTGCCGTATTTCTGTATTATTGAAATTGTAGCCTCCATCCAGAATGCTGGAACCACACTTAGTGGTTTGTAACAGCCAGTTGAAAGTGTCCAATAAAATGTGATCTAATCTTTGTAATGCTCAGTCTGTACCATTCTGAGGAGAACCTGCCTGTACCATTCTGAGGAGAACCTGTCTGTACCGTCTGAGGAGAACCTGCCTGTACCATTCTGAGGAGAACCTGTCTGTACCGTCTGAGGAGAACCTGCCTGTACCATTCTGAGGAGAACCTGTCTGTACCGTCTGAGGAGAACCTGCCTGTACCATTCTGAGGAGAACCTGTTTGTATCGTCTGAGGAGAACCTGCCTGTACCATTCTGAGGAGAAACTGTCTGTACCGTCTGAGGAGAACCTGCCTGTACCATTCTGAGGAGAACCTGTTTGTATCGTCTGAGGAGAACCTGCCTGTACCATTCTGAGGAGAACCTGTTTGTATCGTCTGAGGAGAACCTGCCTGTACCATTCTGAGGAGAACCTGTTTGTATCGTCTGAGGAGAACCTGCCTGTACCATTCTGAGGATAACCTGTTTGTATCGTCTGAGGAGAACCTGCCTGTACCATTCTGAGGAGAACCTGTTTGTATCGTCTGAGGAGAACCTGTCTGTACCATTCTGAGGAGAACCTGTTTGTATCGTCTGAGGAGAACCTGTCTGTACTGTCTGATGAGAACCTGTCTGTACCGTCTGAGGAGAACCTGCCTGTACCATTCTGAGGAGAACCTGTCTGTACCGTCTGAGGAGAACCTGTTTGTATCATCTGAGGAGAACCTGTCTGTACCGTCTGAGGAGAACCTGTCTGTACTGTCTGAGGAGAACCTGTCTGTACCGTCTGAGGAGAACCTGCATGTATTGTCTGAGGAGAACCTCTCTGTACCATCTGAGGAGAACCTGTCTGTACCGTCTGAGGAGAACCTGTCTGTACCGTCTGAGGAGAACCTGTCTGTACTGTCTGAGGAGAACCTGCCTGTACCGTCTGAGGAGAACCTGTCTGTACTGTCTGATGAGAACCTGTCTGTACCGTCTGAGGAGAACCTGTCTCGAAACAGCTTTCTAATTCTGTGTCTATCTTTGTTATATGTCATCAAGTAGTTGATCCTTAAGTAAACTAAGTGTGGTGATGAATAATGTGTGTAATCCCTACCTTTTGGGTTCAGCTCCTTCCATACATCCATCTTTCCAATTTCTGACATTAGGGTCTAATTTTCCTAATTGAAGATTTGTTATGGTGTGTTCCCATTGCATCAAATTTAGGCTTTAACCTGATATTTAGATCCTCCCCACCAATCAATCACCGCATCTAATGTCCCTCTAATCAAGCTGTACCTTCCTTCTTTATCCTTAATTTCTGCTATGTTCATAATTTAATAATTGCCACTCCCCTCCTATCTCATCCCATTTTCCCCAGCTTATATGTTCCAATTCTGTGGGATGTGTCTCTTGTAGCAGTCTTATATCTACCCTACCTTAGTTTAAGTTTTTAACTTAGTATATTGCTTATTTTTGTTGGATTAAGCACCTCATTTACATTATATCTGGCGATTAAAAATGTTAAAGACATGATTTGATTTTGATTTTATTAGGGATCCCCATTAGCTGGTGCGATAGCAACCAGCTAGTCTTCCTGGGGTCCACAGTCCACACACAAAAAAACATACAAAAACAATCACTATTGCAAAAACAAAATGATTAAAAGTCAGTACACACAATTCATAATGAAACTACTGTAACAATTAAGATAGCTAAAATTACATTAGTGTAAAACAAAAACAAAAAATTACTTTACAGTGTTAAAAACAATTTAAAAACAATTTAAGATTATTTTTAAAAGTGAATATACTGTAAATGCAGCAGAGGTTCCGAGGCAGGCCATTCCAAAGAGTTAATGCTCTAAAAATAAAAGATCTCCCCAAAGCGCTGGTTCTAGGACCTGGCAATTCAAGCTGCCCACTACTGGAACCTCTAGTGTAATGCTTGTGCACAGTATTACTAAAAACAATCTGATTATGTATAAAAACAGGAGTTTAATGCTCATGACCAACTTGAACAGCACAAGTATATTAAAAGACAATCTATTTTCAACGTTAAGCCAAGAGAGGCGGGCATGCATAGGGCCTACGGCTCACATTAGACCTTAGTGAGCAGCCCAGTACCAATCGTGCTGCCCTGTTCTGGACCACCTGGAGCTTCCTGAGGTCACCACTGGCAGCAGATGACCACATCCCAGAGCAATAGTCAAGATGACATAAAACTAAACTTTGCACTATCTGACATAAAAGGGGACGGGCAACAAAATAAGCACATTTCCTGGAAATACCAATTGCTCTTCCCATTTTTAAAACAATATAATTAATATGCTGAGACCAAGACAGAGTGCAATCCAGCATCACTCCAAGGAGTTTAGTACTTTCAACTTGTTGAACTGCTGAATTACAAGTTTAAATGAAGCTTTGGATTTGTAGATAACCTGTGCCTTGTTCCCAGCACAATACATTTAGTCTTGGAGATATTAAGGACAAGTCTATTACATACTACCCAGTCATGCACAACTTTAAGTTCTCTACTCAAAACTCAAAAGTACATTGCATGATGGTGCAGCATAATACAATGTTGAATCATCTGCATAAAGAACTATTGTAGCACATTTGGTAGCCCAAGATAGGTCATTAGTAAATACAGAGAAGAGCAAAGGTCCTAGGCAACTTCCTTGCGGCACGCCACACTCTAGACCTCTGCTACTGGACAGGCTGCCATTTAGATACACCTTCTGTGATCTAGACTAGAGGACAAATAACTTAGTATCCACTTTAAAGCAGAAAAGTTAAAACCATAACATTTAAGTTTCTCAACCAGTAGAGAATGGTCCAGCACATCAAATGCAGCACTAAAATCTAACAGCACAGCTCCCACCAACATAGAGTTATCTATAGCTTTAAGCCAGTCATCAGTCATCTGTATCAAGGCAGTAGAAGTAGAGTGACCAGCTCTATAGGCATGTTGAGAATATGTTGCAAGCTTGTTTGAAACAAAATACTCTTGAATTTGTGAATGCACCAACTTTTCCATGATTTTGCTCAAGACAGGTAAAATACTTATAGGTCTAGAATTTCCCTCATTAAAAGCAGCTTTGGTATCCTTAGGTAAAGGAAAAACCTTAGCCTCCTTCCACTTCTTTGGAAATAGGCCCACATCCAAACATCTATTCATAATATATGACATATACAGATGCTATGATACCAGCAGTCATTCTCAGCACTTTACTATCCAGGTTATCTAGGCCTGCTAACTTACTATCAGGAAGAGAGCGGAGTAACTGCTCCACCTCACTGACTTCAGCCTGATGAAATTCAAATTCACACATTTTGTCTTTCATTATAATATACTTAATACAGTCATTTGTTTTAAGGTTGTTTGAAATATTCATAGCATGCCTTAGTTTAGATACTTTACCCACATAATAATCATTCAAATGATTTGCAATCTCACCTGGTTTCGTGAGAACAAATCCATTTGATTCCACTAAGGGTGGGCACACAGTTGTCTTTCGACCCATCATTTCATTAAAAACATTCCATATTTGTTTGCTATCATTTCTCGCATCATATAACCTTTGTTTAAAATAGTCCCTTTTTTTTTTACCTTGTTTAGTTTTGTCACCTGATTGCGTAAAGCATAGTATTTATGCCTGTCATCAATTGAACCAGAACTAACTGAGGCTTTTTTGGCCATGTCTCTCTCTTTCATTCGGGTCCTGAGACTGCTGTCAAGCCATGGGGCAGATCTATTTTTGACCATGAATTTTTTTAAAGGAGCATACTTGTTTACAACACTCATATATCTTGACATAAATAAATCCAGGGCAGCTTCAGGGTCATCCTCACTACACACCATGTTCCAATCTATACTGGATATTACATGATGATATTTTGCTCAGCCATCTGGTCTATAATGAGTCCCAAAGCCTTCCTTCCTACTCTCCTTGTGTGCAGTTCCTCCCTTGTCTATGTGAACCCCTCTCACTACACTGAACTGTAGTGGAATAAAATAACATATACCATTTATATTCCATTTAAATACGACCTCTCATCCTGTGGCTTCAATCTTGGCCAGTTCAGAGCCTGTATCATACCGGTGCTCTCTGGGGGAAAACCTCATCTCTCAAGGGCTTCATCTCTCAAGGCCCCCCTTACAATAAGATGATAGCTATAGGGATGGCTAGTGTGATGTCATCATCTCCAAAACGTCACTTCCGTGTCCAACTGCTTCCAGGCGGGATATTCAAAGGCATTAAAATGGTGCAGTGTGTTCCTTGTTGCAGCAATAGAAATTAACTTTCGTCTTGTTTACATCAGGGTCCCCCATTTTCAATTCATAATGACATTTATGACATACATGACATACAGATATACAGTACTGTCTGTTACATTTGTGACATACAAGATATGCAAATATACACAGGGCCGCCTGGGAGAAATGCGAGGCCCTGTGCGAGATTTAAACGCGAGCCCCCCCCCCCTAAAAGGTAAAAAAAAAAAATATATATATATATATGTATATATATATATATATATTTTTTTTCCTCATACAGTCAACATATTCTTAAATAATAGCGCTGCCCGAGGCTGGGCATGATACAGTCAACATATAGCAAGAGAGAGAGCGAGAGAGCGTGAGAGAGCTCCCGTTCTACAGTCAATATACAGTGTTATCGCTGCACAGACCCGGCAATGCCCCTGACCCTCCACCAGAGCAAGGCCAGAGAGAGAGAGAGAGAGAGAGAGAGAGAGAGAGAGAGAGAGAGAGAGAGAGAGAGAGAGAGACACACATTGGAAAGAAACAACCCAAAACCAGAGCAAATTGAAATGCTATTTGGCCCTAAACAGAGAGTATACAGTGGCAGAATACCTGAGCACTGTGACTGATCCAAAACTAAGAAGATCCTTGACTAGGTACAGACTCAGCGAGCACAGCCTAGCCATCGAGAAAGGCCGCCATAGGCAGACCTGGCTCCCAAGCGAAGACAGACTATGCACCCACTGCACACAAGATGAGGTGGAAACCACCCAGGTGGCCAGCATACTCGGCCCAATTCCGGCTACCGGTCGGCACACTCGGCATATGTCCGGCACGGCACGCCAACGATGAGCCGGATCTGGCTCGGTAATGGTTGCCGGGGCAGAGCCGACTCGGGCTCGCCAAAGATAAACCGGCTCTGGCCCGGCTCTGGTTGCCGGGGCAGAGCCGACTCGGGCTCGCCAAAGCTAAACCGGCTCTGGCCCGGCAATGGTTGCCGTGCCCGAGCCGACTCGGGCTCGCCAAAGATAAACCGGCTCTGGCCCGGCAATGGTTGCCGGGGCAGAGCCGACTCGGGCTCGCCAAAGATAAACCGGCTCTGGCCCGGCTCTGCTTGCCGGGGCAGAGCCGACTCAGGCTCGCCAAAGATAAACCGGCTCTGGCCCGGCTCGGCTTGCCGTGCCAGAGCCGACTCGGGCTCGCCAAAGATAAACCGGCTCTGGCACGGCAATGGTTGCCGGGGCAGAGCCGACTCGGGCTCGCCAAAGATAAACCGGCTCTGGCCCGGCAATGGTTGCCGGGGCAGAGCCGAAGTTTCAGTCAAGCGACGCCGCCCCCACACACAACAGCGGTGTGATTGGCAGAATCGACTGTCAATCAAAATTGTTCCGTTGAGACCACCGCAACAAGTGAATACAGCTGTACTGTACCCACTCTGCAGTCTGTAAATAAAGCTTTCAATCAATCAATCAATCAATCAATCAGACAAATGCATAGAAAAGCCCTTATTATAACCAAATAACAAAAGATTATATTATTGTTTATGAAAATGTTTTAGCCCTATGCTTGCCTATTATTTTAATGGCAACAAATAAAATAATAATAATAAAATTAATAAATAAAATGTTAGAGGAGTGGAGGGGGGGGGCAGAGCGAGGTGGGTGTTATAGGAGTGGAGGGGGGGGGGGGCAGAGCCTCATAAAGCTAACATTAGCTGCACTCATAGGAGCCTGCATGTTGATGTAGCCTCATAAAGCTAATATTATAGCTGCACTCATAGGATGTTGATGTAGCCTCATAAAGCTGCATATGCTGCACTCATAGGAGCGTGTTGATGTAGCCTCATAAAGCTAACAAGAGTATATGTAATACTGTGGTTATGGCCTCTATAGTTAGCAGCTCATAGCTAACATAATACTGTGGTTAAGGCCTGCAGCAGCTCAGTAGCTAACATAACAACACTGTAGTTAAGGCCTTTAACCAGCAGCTCAGTAGCTAACATAACAACTGTGGTTAAGGCCTTTAAATAGCTGCACTCATAGGAGCCTGCATGTTGATGTAGCCTCATAAAGCTAATATTATAGCTGCACTCATAGGATGTTGATGTAGCCTCATAAAGCTGCATATGCTGCACTCATAGGAGCGTGTTGATGTAGCCTCATAAAGCTAACAAGAGTATATGTAATACTGTGGTTATGGCCTCTATAGTTAGCAGCTCATAGCTAACATAATACTGTGGTTAAGGCCTGCAGCAGCTCAGTAGCTAACATAACAACACTGTAGTTAAGGCCTTTAACCAGCAGCTCAGTAGCTAACATAACAACTGTGGTTAAGGCCTTTAAATAGCTGCACTCATAGGAGCCTGCATGTTGATGTAGCCTCATAAAGCTAACATTATAGCTGCACTCATAGGATGTTGATGTAGCCTCATAAAGCTGCATATGCTGCACTCATAGGAGCGTGTTGATGTAGCCTCATAAAGCTAACAAGAGTATATGTAATACTGTGGTTATGGCCTCTATAGTTAGCAGCTCATAGCTAACATAATACCGTGGTTAAGGCCTGCAGCAGCTCAGTAGCTAACATAACAACACTGTAGTTAAGGCCTTTAACCAGCAGCTCAGTAGCTAACATAACAACACTGTAGTTAAGGCCTTTAACCAGCAGCTCAGTAGCTAACATAACAACTGTGGTTAAGGCCTTTAAATAGCTGCACTCATAGGAGCCTGCATGTTGATGTAGCCTCATAAAGCTAATATTATAGCTGCACTCATAGGATGTTGATGTAGCCTCATAAAGCTGCATATGCTGCACTCATAGGAGCGTGTTGATGTAGCCTCATAAAGCTAACAAGAGTATATGTAATACTGTGGTTATGGCCTCTATAGTTAGCAGCTCATAGCTAACATAATACTGTGGTTAAGGCCTGCAGCAGCTCAGTAGCTAACATAACAACACTGTAGTTAAGGCCTTTAACCAGCAGCTCAGTAGCTAACATAACAACACTGTAGTTAAGGCCTTTAACCAGCAGCTCAGTAGCTAACATAACAACTGTGGTTAAGGCCTTTAAATAGCTGCACTCATAGGAGCCTGCATGTTGATGTAGCCTCATAAAGCTAATATTATAGCTGCACTCATAGGATGTTGATGTAGCCTCATAAAGCTGCATATGCTGCACTCATAGGAGCGTGTTGATGTAGCCTCATAAAGCTAACAAGAGTATATGTAATACTGTGGTTATGGCCTCTATAGTTAGCAGCTCATAGCTAACATAATACTGTGGTTAAGGCCTGCAGCAGCTCAGTAGCTAACATAACAACACTGTAGTTAAGGCCTTTAACCAGCAGCTCAGTAGCTAACATAACAACTGTGGTTAAGGCCTTTAAATAGCTGCACTCATAGGAGCCTGCATGTTGATGTAGCCTCATAAAGCTAATATTATAGCTGCACTCATAGGATGTTGATGTAGCCTCATAAAGGTGCATATGCTGCACTCATAGGAGCGTGTTGATGTAGCCTCATAAAGCTAACAAGAGTATATGTAATACTGTGGTTATGGCCTCTATAGTTAGCAGCTCATAGCTAACATAATACTGTGGTTAAGGCCTGCAGCAGCTCAGTAGCTAACATAACAACACTGTAGTTAAGGCCTTTAACCAGCAGCTCAGTAGCTAACATAACAACTGTGGTTAAGGCCTTTAAATAGCTGCACTCATAGGAGCCTGCATGTTGATGTAGCCTCATAAAGCTAACATTATAGCTGCACTCATAGGATGTTGATGTAGCCTCATAAAGCTGCATATGCTGCACTCATAGGAGCGTGTTGATGTAGCCTCATAAAGCTAACAAGAGTATATGTAATACTGTGGTTATGGCCTCTATAGTTAGCAGCTCATAGCTAACATAATACTGTGGTTAAGGCCTGCAGCAGCTCAGTAGCTAACATAACAACACTGTAGTTAAGGCCTTTAACCAGCAGCTCAGTAGCTAACATAACAACTGTGGTTAAGGCCTTTAAATAGCTGCACTCATAGGAGCCTGCATGTTGATGTAGCCTCATAAAGCTAATATTATAGCTGCACTCATAGGATGTTGATGTAGCCTCATAAAGCTGCATATGCTGCACTCATAGGAGCGTGTTGATGTAGCCTCATAAAGCTAACAAGAGTATATGTAATACTGTGGTTATGGCCTCTATAGTTAGCAGCTCATAGCTAACATAATACTGTGGTTAAGGCCTGCAGCAGCTCAGTAGCTAACATAACAATACTGTAGTTAAGGCCTTTAACCAGCAGCTCAGTAGCTAACATAACAACACTTTAGTTAAGGCCTTTAACCAGCAGCTCAGTAGCTAACATAACAACTGTGGTTAAGGCCTTTAAATAGCTGCACTCATAGGAGCCTGCATGTTGATGTAGCCTCATAAAGCTAACATTATAGCTGCACTCATAGGATGTTGATGTAGCCTCATAAAGCTGCATATGCTGCACTCATAGGAGCGTGTTGATGTAGCCTCATAAAGCTAACAAGAGTATATGTAATACTGTGGTTATGGCCTCTATAGTTAGCAGCTCATAGCTAACATAATACTGTGGTTAAGGCCTGCAGCAGCTCAGTAGCTAACATAACAACACTGTAGTTAAGGCCTTTAACCAGCAGCTCAGTAGCTAACATAACAACTGTGGTTAAGGCCTTTAAATAGCTGCACTCATAGGAGCCTGCATGTTGATGTAGCCTCATAAAGCTAATATTATAGCTGCACTCATAGGATGTTGATGTAGCCTCATAAAGCTGCATATGCTGCACTCATAGGAGCGTGTTGATGTAGCCTCATAAAGCTAACAAGAGTATATGTAATACTGTGGTTATGGCCTCTATAGTTAGCAGCTCATAGCTAACATAATACTGTGGTTAAGGCCTGCAGCAGCTCAGTAGCTAACATAACAACACTGTAGTTAAGGCCTTTAACCAGCAGCTCAGTAGCTAACATAACAACACTGTAGTTAAGGCCTTTAACCAGCAGCTCAGTAGCTAACATAACAACTGTGGTTAAGGCCTTTAAATAGCTGCACTCATAGGAGCCTGCATGTTGATGTAGCCTCATAAAGCTAACATTATAGCTGCACTCATAGGATGTTGATGTAGCCTCATAAAGCTGCATATGCTGCACTCATAGGAGCGTGTTGATGTAGCCTCATAAAGCTAACAAGAGTATATGTAATACTGTGGTTATGGCCTCTATAGTTAGCAGCTCATAGCTAACATAATACTGTGGTTAAGGCCTGCAGCAGCTCAGTAGCTAACATAACAACACTGTAGTTAAGGCCTTTAACCAGCAGCTCAGTAGCTAACATAACAACTGTGGTTAAGGCCTTTAAATAGCTGCACTCATAGGAGCCTGCATGTTGATGTAGCCTCATAAAGCTAATATTATAGCTGCACTCATAGGATGTTGATGTAGCCTCATAAAGCTGCATATGCTGCACTCATAGGAGCGTGTTGATGTAGCCTCATAAAGCTAACAAGAGTATATGTAATACTGTGGTTATGGCCTCTATAGTTAGCAGCTCATAGCTAACATAATACTGTGGTTAAGGCCTGCAGCAGCTCAGTAGCTAACATAACAACACTGTAGTTAAGGCCTTTAACCAGCAGCTCAGTAGCTAACATAACAACACTGTAGTTAAGGCCTTTAACCAGCAGCTCAGTAGCTAACATAACAACTGTGGTTAAGGCCTTTAAATAGCTGCACTCATAGGAGCCTGCATGTTGATGTAGCCTCATAAAGCTAATATTATAGCTGCACTCATAGGATGTTGATGTAGCCTCATAAAGCTGCATATGCTGCACTCATAGGAGCGTGTTGATGTAGCCTCATAAAGCTAACAAGAGTATATGTAATACTGTGGTTATGGCCTCTATAGTTAGCAGCTCATAGCTAACATAATACTGTGGTTAAGGCCTGCAGCAGCTCAGTAGCTAACATAACAACTGTGGTTAAGGCCTTTAACCTGTGGTTAAGGCCTTTAACCGCAGCTCAGTACGCTAACATAACAATACTGGTTACTGATTTATTATTTACATTGAAAAGATACAGAGATAATTTGTTAAAGCTGGACCAGCACACTAGGTTAGTAAATCCTAGGCCCCAGATTCAGATTCCTTTATTTAGCCATTTGTGTAAAACACATTGGTAATTGTTGCAGCAATACAGTGTATGCATTTCCTTTCTTTTTTCACAGAAAACAACACCAACACAGACAAGAAACGAAACAGTGCAGTGGGGGATTAATCAATAAATACATATATATATATATAAAGTGAAGAGTGCAGGGATCCAGTACGGACTAGTGCAGTGCAGTCAGTGTCATTGTGCCAGTGTCACTTGGGGGCAGAGGGGGGAGGGGGGGGGGGGGGGTACCGAGGGGGGGACCTGAGGCATTGATCAGCCTGGCGGCTGAGGGGAAGAAGTTCAGTCTGTGTCGAGCTTTCACAGCCTTTGGGATCCTCAGCCTTCTCCCAGAGGGGAGCAGGGTGAAGAGGCTGTGACCCTCTGCTAAAGCTCCACTCCTGCACTAAAGTCGGGGATTCAGTTGGACTCAGATCTGCTGCGTTCCCCCCTACCTGGTGACAGTGTACATCTCATAAAGTAGGGATAATCCACCCTGCTACACAAACATCTCAAAACAAACTGGTCAGACTACTGCTTGACCTTACTTCTAGAACCCACCTCGCCCCTGCCCACGTGACAACCTAGGATGGCTTAGAGTAGACGACAGAGTACAGCAACTTGCAATGGGCCTGTCTACAAGATACATACACGACCAAGGTATATGTGTACATGTCAAAATACTTCCCAAAGGTCAGTGAATACCACGACCACAACACCATGGGAGCTCCACAAATCATGTTAAACCCAGATTCGGCTCAAACAGGGACTAAACACATTTCGCAATTATGCCACATCAATGTGGAACGCCCTACCCAAAGATGTAAAGGAATGTGAATCACTACCCACTTTCAAAACACTCTCAAAGAACACCTACGGGAGACTGCAATTCGAAACTGGCCCCTGTAAATGTCCTAACCCAACCCCCTCCAATGTACAGTAAAGTACCAAACATGGTTTTGTCAATATTCCAATGTACAGTTGTGCTTGTGCAGTTGTACAGTGCCCCCCCCCACCCCTCCTACCCCCCCCCCCCACCTATAATGTACGGTTCTACGTCAAATATATACTCTCTTTTCTAGACTCTTTTTGTATCACAAACAGTAGGCCTACTGTATTTGCAAATCTGGTATGTCATAAATGTATAGAAGTGTCTATCTGTATGTCACATGTCATGTTATGATGAATTGAAAATGGGGGTCCCTGATGTAAACAAGACGAACGTCTTTCTCTGGTCTGCATGCCCTTAACAATTGTATGTATTGAGCTGTACTGTATTGTACCCATTCTGCAATCTGTTAATAAAGTTTTCAATCAATCAATCAATCAATCAATCAATCAATCAAAACCAACATTTTCACTGTAAAGTATATAAAAACGAAGTTATTGAACTTTAAACTTGAAACAAATACTATACTGCCTATAATTTGTTAAAGATGTATTAATTCGAACATTATTTCATATTATTTTACTTGAAAAGAGAGCTATTATTATTATTATTATTATTATTATTATTATTATTATTATTATTATTATTATTATTATTATTATTATTATTATTATTATTATTATTATTATTATTATTATTATTATTATTATTATTATTATTATTATTATTATTATTATTATTATTATTATTATTATTATTATTATTATTATTATTATTATTATTATTATTATTATTATTATTATTATTATTATTATTATTATTATTAGTATTATTTTAAGTTATTCTTGTGCCATTGAGATTTGTCAGAGAGATTGTAGGCATAAAGCAAGTTGATTGAGTAACTGTTATATAAAATAATATAAATAATAATTGTCATTTGGCAACACTGACTAACAGCTGCGTTGCATTGTGGGGGGGGGGGATCCCCACAATGCATTGTGGTTTTTGAAATTTTGAATTGACGCGCGTCGCGCGCGGCACAGTCAGACCAGACCAGTATGACACGGTTGCATTTCTTCTCATCTCAGGTAATTTATGCAGATATTTTTGATTATTTATAAGTAATACCGCTAATATAAATGAGTGCTGTTTAGTCTGTGTTTCAGTGAGTGTAGCGCGAGCTCACGTTAGCTACTAGCTCTACATACACTGAGTGTAGCGCGAGGCCGCGAGCTCACGTTAGCTATATAGGCTACATACACTGAGTGTAGCGCAAGCTCACGTTAGCTACTAGCTCTACATACACTGAGTGTAGCGCGAGGCCGCGAGCTCACGTTAGCTATATAGGCTACATACCATAGATATATATAGAACACAGATATCTATAGATATCTATGCTACATACACTGAGTGTAGCGCGAGCTCACGTTAGCTATATAGGCTACATACACTGCTACAGGCAGAGCCTCACGTTGTCACCAACTGTTCTCATCTCAGGTAATTGTGCAACACATATATAGGCTACATACACTGCTACAGGCAGAGCCTCACGTTGTCACCAACTGTTCTCATCTCGGGTAATTGTGCAACACATATATTTTATTATTTATAAGTAATGCGTGCTGCTGATATAAATGCTGTTTAGTCTGTGTTTCAGTGACTAGTCTACTGTAACGTTATTTGCTCGATATTATGAAACTGGCGGGATCTGTAATACAAGCACTACTGCTAGCAGGCCTAGACTGTAGAATACTGACGTTAGCTAACCAATGCATATCACGCAGATCTTTCATGGTTTAATTTAATTATAAAATATATAATTTCATTGTTAATGTAGCAAATACTGTTACAGTGCTGTCTCTCAACAACGACATGAAAGCAGAAGACAGCTCAATAACAACTACCCGTATACTTCAAGTGGTTGTGGTTTTTATTGTGTGTGTGACTGTGTATATATAATATATACTTTTTAATCTGGGACATCATTTTCAAAGAGTCATCCTGTAATGCCTTCTCTCTCTCTCTCCCAAGACGGTCAAGATCTACCAAGTCTTCAAGATCTTCAAGTGGTCATGCTTGTAAGTGATGTATACAATGTTTTATTGTGTGTGTGACTGTGTATATATATACTTTTCAATCTGGGACTTTCATTTCAACAGCTGGAAAGGGTCATCCTGTGTTGATGGATGCTACAGTATGTAGATGTGCATGACATGGACTAAATTAGAGGTCCTAGATATGCAAAATAATATTGAGAATCACTGGCCTTAGACTATCTACTAACGTATTCTCGCTCTCTCTAGGTTCATGGCCACTAATGACTTCAGACCTTCAGAAGGACAGTATGCTGGATGAGGAAGGTCTTGGCCATGCTGCGATGGCTCCTAGAAGACAAGAACGGAGAGGTGCTGGACCTGGCTGTCAAATGGTTTGTAATGCTAGAGTATATTTTATGTAGATGTGCATGACATGGACTAAATTAGAGGTCCTAGATATGCAAAATAATATTGAGAATCACTGGCCTTAGACTATCTACTAACGTATTCTCGCTCTCTCTAGGTTCATGGCCACTAATGACTTCAGACCTTCAGAAGGACAGTATGCTGGATGAGGAAGGTCTTGGCCATGCTGCGATGGCTCCTAGAAGACAAGAACGGAGAGGTGCTGGACCTGGCTGTCAAATGGTTTGTAATGCTACAGTATATTTTATGTAGAACTGCATGACATGGACTAAATTAGAGGTCCTAGATATGCAAAATAATATTGAGAATCACTGGCCTTAGACTATCTACTAACGTATTCTCGCTCTCTCTAGGTTCATGGCCACTAATGACTTCAGACCTTCAGAAGGACAGTATGCTGGATGAGGAAGGTCTTGGCCATGCTGCGATGGCTCCTAGAAGACAAGAACGGAGAGGTGCTGGACCTGGCTGTCAAATGGTTTGTAATGCTAGAGTATATTTTATGTAGATGTGCATGACATGGACTAAATTAGAGGTCCTAGATATGCAAAATAATATTGAGAATCACTGGCCTTAGACTATCTACTAACGTATTCTCGCTCTCTCTAGGTTCATGGCCACTAATGACTTCAGACCTTCAGAAGGACAGTATGCTGGATGAGGAAGGTCTTGGCCATGCTGCGATGGCTCCTAGAAGACAAGAACGGAGAGGTGCTGGACCTGGCTGTCAAATGGTTTGTAATGCTACAGTATATTTTATGTAGATGTGCATGACATGGACTAAATTAGAGGTCCTAGATATGCAAAATAATATTGAGAATCACTGGCCTTAGACTATCTACTAACGTATTCTCGCTCTCTCTAGGTTCGTGGCCACTAATGACTTCAGACCTTCAGAAGGACAGTATGCTGGATGAGGAAGGTCTTGGCCATGCTGCAATGGCTCCCAGAAGACAAGAACGGAAAGGTGCTGGACCTGGCTGTCAAATGGTTTGTAATGCTACAGTATATTTTATGTAGATGTGCATGACATGGACTAAATTAGAGGTCCTAGATATGCAAAATAATATTGAGAATCACTGGCCTTAGACTATCTACTAACGTATTCTCGCTCTCTCTCTTTAGGTTCATGGCCACTAATGACTTCAGAGCTTCAGAAGGACAGTATGCGTGTAGCTTATTGCCAGCGGAAGAGTGCAAGAATGCTTCCGCATTCGTCACCGCACGCCAGTACGGTAATGCGCCTTTCCTTTCGCCCCGCTCAGACAAATGCATGTAGTACATTGCAACACAATGCAGCATTTCCGCGTACATTGCAATGAATCACTTGGAGTTTGAAAGTGATATCAGAAGAAACTACTCAACCTCGGCTGTCTTTAACTAGCAGGACGCTAGTGGGCTAGTCGCTAAAATATATATCGTTTTATATATAATTGTACCAACACAGATATTAGGCAGTACACACATTGTCCTGCAATACATACAGTGAATGCACAGCTACATTCGCCATATATTTCTATCGCTGCTGCGGTCTACAGTGAAATGCAATATTATTATTATTATTATTATTGTAAAGATTATCATTACAATCGCAGCCTGGAGAGGCAATGTTACAAGTGTACGAGGGTTGTGTGCAAAGAGCACAGCCTCTCAATTTGCACAACGTGCACAAAATAATAATTGTAATGATCTTTACAATAATAATAATATTGCATTTCACTGTAGACCGCAGCAGCGATAGAAATATATGGCGAATGTAGCTGTGCATTCACTGTACATGTATTGCAGGACAATGTGTGTACTGCCTAATATCTGTGTTGGTACAATTATATATAAAACGATATATATTTGAGCGACTAGCCCACTAGCGTGAAGGGGCTCCTTTCCTCAGAGCAGCCCGCTTGTATCACCACGCTCGGCGCTGCTGCGATGGTGCAGGAGGTTGCCTCGCTAGTGGGCTAGTCGCTCAAATATATATATCGTTTTATATATAATTGTACCAACACAGATATTAGGCAGTACACACATTGTCCTGCAATACATGTACAGTGAATGCACAGCTACATTCGCCATATATTTCTATCGCTGCTGCGGTCTACAGTGAAATGCAATATTATTATTATTGTAAAGATCATTACAATTATTATTTTGTGCACGTTGTGCAAATTGAGAGGCTGTGCTCTTTGCACACAACCCTCGTACACTTGTAACATTGCCTCCAGGCTGCGATTGTAATGATAATCTTTACAATAATAATAATAATATTGCATTTCACTATAGACCGCAGCAGCGATAGAAATATATGGCGAATGTAGCTGTGCATTCACTGTACATGTATTGCAGGACAATGTGTGTACTGCCTAATATCTGTGTTGGTACAATTATATATTTTAGCGACTAGCCCACTAGCGTCCTGCTAGTTAAAGACAGCCGCGGAAATGCTGCGTTGTGTTGCAATGTACTACATGCATTTGTCTGAGCGGGGCGAAAGGAAAGGCGCATTACCGTACTGGCGTGCGGTGACGAATGCGGAAGCATTCTTGCACTCTTCCGCTGGCAATAAGTTACACCCGGACAGTATGCTGGATGAGGAAGGTCTTGGCCATGCTGCGATGGCTCCTAGAGGACAAGAACGGAGGTGCAGGACCTGGCTGTCAAATGGTTTGTAATGCTACAGTATAAATTATTGTATTACATCACACTCACCATCAATGACTCCACCCCACCCTCTCATTTGACCCCATGTCCGCTCCATTGTCAAAACTTCATATTTTCACCTCCGCAACATTGCCAAAATCCGTCACTGCCTCTACCCCCTGCTGCTGAATCCCTCATACACGCCTTCATCTTTTCCCTCCTGGACTACTGTAACTCCCTCCTCACTGGCATCACCTCCCGCTCCCTCCATAAACTGCAGATGGTCCAAAACTCAGTTGCCCGCCTCCTCACTAACACCCGGTCCCGCGAACACATCACTCCTGTCCTCCACTCCCTCCACTGGCTCCCGATCAAGGAACGCATTAACTTCAAAACACTACTCACCTTCAAAGCCATCCATAGCCTGGCCTCACCCTGGTCTTAAACTTTTTACACCAAGAGAACGGTGGGGAGAGAATATATACATATGATGGGGAGAGAATATATACATACAGTGGGGAGGAGACTGTACATTAGGAGGGGGTGGTTGGGAGAGAAATATACATATAATAGACAGTCTCCTCCCCACCGTATGTATATATTCTCTCCCCACCATATGTATATTTCTCTCCCACCCACCCACCCCCTCCTAATGTACAGTCTCCTCCCCACCGTATGTATATATTCTCTCCCCACCATATGTATATATTCTCGCCCCACCATATGTATATTTCTCTCCCACCCCCTCCTAATGTACAGTCTTCTCCCCACCGTATGTATATATTCTCTCCCCACCATATGTATTTTCTCTCTCACCCACCCACCCCCTCCTAATGTACAGTCTCCTCCCCACCGTATGTATATATTCTCTCCCCACCATATGTATATATTCTCTCCCCACCATATGTATATTTCTCTCCCACCCCCTCGTAATGTACAGTCTCCTCCCTACCGTATGTATATATTCTCTCCCACCCCCTCCTAATGTACAGTCTCCTCCCCACCGTATGTATATATTCTCTCCCCACCATATGTATATTTCTCTCCCACCCCCTCCTAATATACAGTCTCCTCCCCACCGTATGTATATATTCTCTCCCCACCGTATGTATATTTCTCTCCCACCCCCTCCTAATGTACAGTCTCCTCCCCACCGTATGTATATATTTTCTCCCACCCCCTCCTAATGTACAGTCTCCTCCCCACCGTATATGTATATATTCTCTCCCCACCATATGTATATTTCTCTCCCACCCCCTCCTAATATACAGTCTCCTCCCCACCGTATGTATATATTCTCTCCCCACCCCCTCCTAATGTACAGTGTCCTCCCCACCGTATGTATATATTCTCTCCCCACCGTATGTATATTTCTCTCCCACCCACCCCCTCCTAATGTACAGTCTCCTCCCCACCGTATGTATATTCTCCCCCCAACGTATGTATATATACCGCCATCTTTCTCCCGGGTTGGTGTGATCACATGACTGACAAAGCCGTGCAGTGATAGGCCAGAAGTCAATTCGATTGCATCCAGGCGCGATTGCTTATCCTGTCTGGGTAGCCCGGATGATGGTTTTTTACATCGAATTTTATACACCGCAATTATGCATCGAATCTTTTTACATTGAATTTTATTATACATTCGAATTTTTTACATTGAATTTTTATTTCACATAGGTAAATTCGGAGCAAAAACATTCAGATACATGATTTTCAAAGTAATAATTTTCAATGCTATAAATTCGGTGTCTGAAAAAATTCAGATACATTTTTCAAAGTAATTATTTTCAATGCTATAAATTCGGTGTCTGAAAAAATTCAGATACATGTTTTCAAAGTAATTATTTTCAATGCTATAAATTCGGTGTCTGAAAAAATTCAGATACATGTTTTCAAAGTAATTATTTTCAATGCTATAAATTCGGTGTCTGATAAAATTCAAAAATCAGATACATGTTTTCAAAGTAATTATTTTCAATGCTTTAAATTTGGTGTCTGAAAAAATTCAGATACATGTTTTCAAAGTAATTATTTTCAATGCTATAAATTCAATTCAGATACATGTTTTCAAAGTAATTATTTCAATGCTATAAATTCGGTGTCTGATCAAATTCAAATACTTCTGTCACTCATTTGCTTCCATACTGGCTCTTGTTGTATTTTGTTATCTTGCTTTCCTTCTCTCTCTTCTCTCTCTCTTCTCTCTCTCTCTTCTCTCTCTCTATCTCATCCTCTTCTCTTCTGTCGTTGAATTTGTGGTTCGTTCTTTTTATTTGCCTTTTTCACTTTTCGTGTAGGGCAGTGAGTGGAAGTCCCGTCCCCTCCACGTCGGGGACCAGCACGCCTCGCCGGGGCCGGCGACAGCTCCCCCAGACCCCCGCCACGCTACGCCCCCACGTCACCTATTCCCCCGTGGTCCGTAAGGCTATGCCCACGCCTCCCGGGGTGCCCCAGGGGCGCCTCCCGGCCCGGCCCCCTGGCGCTTTTCTCCGGAGCCCCCCCCAGGGGCCTCCCCCTGCCGGCCCCCCGCCACCCCACCATGGCTCACCTCGTCAGGGTCGCCACCCGCCACCTCGCTGGGGTGACGCGGGAGGAGGGGGGTCTCCATGGAGGGCGACGGTTGCTTCTACAACCAGGACTACGAGCCACGCCACGAGCCGCCCGCCTATGAGCAGAGCCCCGCATAACATTGGGGTCTTGTGCTTGGCACTCCGAGCATGGCACTAACACTGTCACGGTTAGGAGTTTGATTCCTGCTGGGGCCACCCGTTGTGAATGATGTATACAGTCATTCCAAAGCACTTTATGTCCTAGTAATAGAGCTGTGCTATAGAGATGCTGTCATTCATTCATAACTAAACCAAAAGACATTTATAAACAACGTCTTACTAAATGCAGGCTTTCATTTACAACTGAACGGCCATATCACTCGTTTTTGTATTAATTCTCCTAAAAAAATTTGCTAAGCTAGACTAACATGAAAGTTTAAGTGAAAGTACACACTTGAGTAAAAGTCAAAGTTTCTACTTTTAAATGTACTTAAGTAGTAAACTGAACTTTTTTTCTGACTGTCTATATTCTTCTGATAGCAGGTGTTTAATCAAAGATCCCCTGTGGGAGAAGCTGTTGCAGGGGAACAATGGGTTAATTTCATTGGAGGCTTTGTCGTTGGGTTTTTTTGTTAATAAATGTTTAAATATCTATTCAAGTTGTCATTTTTAACTGGAAAAAGTAGCATGTATGGGGGTAATTGTTACTTTACTTGATATTTGAGCTTCACTGCAGAATGGTGTATATTGTGTACAATGTGCACATACACTGAGAATATATTTCAGTGAGGTAGGAGACAGCATGTAAACTTCTGAATTGTTCAATGCGGGACATGCCAATACTCCATTGGTAAAGGGAAGGGTCCTTAAATATGTGGCATTGTATTACTAATCAACCATTTCCTACTGTATTTCCGGTAATGTATGGTCATAGGCAGATAGTGGAGTAGCTCTGGCAGAATACTGGGTACACAGTAAATTCCGCAAAGTAAATTTGACTCAAACTGAGTACATTTCACTCAAACTGAGTAAAATTTCTTTACTCAGTTTGAATCAAATGTACTCAGTTTGAGTCAAATGTACTCTGCGGAATTTACTGTGTAGTACCATTGCATTGGCAGTGTCGGCTAGGCTTCGGGCAACCAAACCTGGCCCAGTGTGTGTGGGTCGCATCTGGGCTGCTTTAGGCAACCCGACGTTCACCGCTTCCGGCAACCCCGGACATGGCCCAGTGTACTCGGGCCGGAATCGGCCAGTCAGTCATTGCCGCCTACTCGGCCAATCCGGACGTTCACCGCTTCCGGCAACCCCGGACCTGGCCCAGTGTACTCGGGCCGGAATCGGCCAGTCAGTCATTGCCGCCTACTTGGCCAACTCTGGCAGCCGGACTTGGGCCGACTAATTTCTTCCGGCCTGCCGGATACAGGCCATTAATGGGCCGGAACTTTTTGGCCACCTGGGCAAGCTCCACTTCATAACAACCTGCCCACTATACCAAGACATCAGAGACATATACTTCCCACAAATTGCAAACACCCAAAGAGACTTTGAAAACATGGACAATAACTCAAAACTCCCATACCTACTGGGAGAAATACAATAATGTGAAATAAAGCCCATTTGAATTGAAGAGAGAGAGATAGATAGAGCATGTCTGTGTGTGTGTGTGTTAGAGAGAGCATGTATATGTGTGTTAGAAAGAGAGAGATAGAGAGAGAGCATGTCTGTTTGTGTGTGTGTGTTAGAGAGAGAGCATGTATATGTGTGTTAGAAAGAGAGGGAAAGATAGAGAGAGAGAGCATGTCATTTTGTGTGTTAGAGAGAGATATAGAGCATGTCTGTGTGTGAGAGAGAGAGATAGAGAGAGAGAGAGAGAGAGAGAGAGAGAGAGAGAGAGAGAGAGAGAGAGAGAGAGAGAGAGAGAGAGAGCGCATGTGTGTTTGTGTGTTAGAGAGAGAGAGCATGTCTGTGTGTGTGTGTTAGAGAGAGAGTGAATGAATGAATGAATGAATGAATGAATGAATGAATGAATGAATGAATGAATGAATGAATGAATGAAAACTTTATTTAACAGATTGCAGAATGGGTACAATACAGTACGGCTCAATACATACAATTGTTAAGGGGATGCAGACCTGAGAAAGACGTTTGTCTTGTTTCCATCAGGGTCCCCCATTTTCAATTCATATAGACATATATGACATACATGACATACAGATAGTCAGTACTGCTACATCTATACATTTATGACATACCAGATTTGCAAATACAGTACTTTTTGTGATACAGAAGGAGTCAAGAAAAGGGAGTATATACATTTGACGTAGAAACTGTACATTGGAGGAGGTTGGGTGGGGGGGGTTGGGTACATTGGGATATTGACAACCATACTGGGTAATTTACATTGGAGGTGGTTGGGGGGGGGGGGGGGGCGGGGGGCACACTGTATAAACAAGTAACACTGTACATTGAGGGGGGGGGGGGAGACACTGTACAAACAAACACAATTGTACATTGAACTATTGACAAAACCATACTAGGTAAATGACTGTACATTGGAGGGGGTTGGGTTAGGATATTTACAGGGGCCAGTGTTGAATTGCAGTCTCCCGTAGGTGTCCCTTGAGAGAGGTTTTGAAAGTGGGTAGTGATCCACATTCCTTTACAGCTTTGGGTAGGGCGTTCCACATTGATGTGGCATAATTGCGAAACGTGTTTAGTCCCTTATTTGAGCCGAATCTGGGTTTAACATGATTTGTGGAGCTCCCTCTGGTGTTGTGATCGTGGTATTCACTGACCTTTGGGAAGTATTTTGACATGTACATGGGTACCTTGGTCGTGTAGTGTATCTTGTAGACCAGGCCCATTGCAAGTTGTTGTACTCTGTCGTCTACTCTAAGCCATCCTAGGTTGTCAAAGTGGGCAGGGGTGAGGTGGGTTCTAGGAGTATGTATGTGTGTGTATGTGTGTGTGTTAGAGTTTTAGAGAGAGAGAGAGAGAGAGAAAGACAGAAAGAGAGAGAGAGAGAGAGAGAGCTCAACGGCGGGAATAGAATAGGTTGCATGAACTCACCATAACGCAGTATCAATGGCAAAGTTGGAAGGAGACTTTCCGTGGAGATGAAAAGTACCAGTCCCTTGGGAGTCCTAGTTTATCTGCCACACGTTAGCACTCGATAACTTAGCAATTAACTAAAGGCAGGGACGCGTAACGCTAACGCTAATGACATAGCTATAGCCTGACTGAAGGTTCTTCTAACATGCAACAACTTTCATCTTCAGTCCATCTGCCGAACATCCTCTTCGTCTTGGCAAAGTTGGCATAACCATCATACTTGGTATTGATAACAAGCTTATGGCACACGGTGTAATTTCTTAAGCTCCATGCTGCTTTTGAAAAGACATCCACTCGCTCCTCTGAATAGCGCTGAATAGATCCTCCTGTACCTTGTGGGTCCGGGAAGAGCCCGGAAACACTATTCTAAAATCTGTAGAGCAGCAGAGCCGCATAAACCGGAACACTGCAGTCTGCAGAGCCGCAGAGGCAGGAACAAGTCAGACACATTCTACAAACGTGTCTAATGTGAAATATATAAGCATATAAGCAAAACTAGATTTTAGGTATGTGATGAAAAAGGGCCTCGCGGGAAGGGGGGCCTCGCAAAAAAAAAAAAAAATTTTTTTGTGCGAGGCCCCCCTTCCCGCGAGGCCCTGTGCGACCGCACTGCTCGCACACCCCCTGAGGCGGCCCTGAATATACAGTACTGTTAAACAGATCCTAACAGTAAATATATACGAGGGGGAGGGAACACATTAGGAGGGGGCCGGGTTACCTGTCTATATAACGTTGAGGCAAAAACTTTAACGTGTGCGTGTGTGTTTTGGTGGACATTGGACCGCAAAGCAGAAAATGCATTGCAGTTTAGCTAACTTTAGCCAAATAGTTAGCTGACGTTAGCCCCCCTTCTTTGCCAAACAGAATTGATCACTCTCGTTTCCAGAGCTGATAACGTTATTGTTAAGTCGCTATCTTGTGATAGTAACATGGTCGTGGTGTGAATTACCTCTAAATTAAAAAAAATTTGGATGACAAAACAGTAAGATTCCCTATGCTAACACAAGAAGAAGGATGGCAAGTGTCTGTGCTGCATGATAGACGTTTTTTTTGTTGGAGGGAGCCTGAGATGTTAAGATGGAAGGAGGTATTAGATACATTAAGTATAAAAATTACAGAGTTAAAATTGTAAATTGTATATTGTATAGTAGTGTACATAGGAACCAGTTTCTCAGGAACTTAGGTTCCTGCTGGGACCTGTGCTTAAAGTACTCACTGGACGGGTTGGCTTCACAACAGCCCGGTCCAAGTATTTGTGTTATTATAGACCTTTGTTTGTCTGCCACAACATTTTAAAGTGTGTGAAGAAACTGAAGTTGTGATTCAAGTGTATTGAATATCATGTGGAAGAGCCTAGAGTTGTGAATGTGTGGATGTGTGGTGTGTGTGTTCATGTGTGCCAGAGGAGTCCATACCACAAGATGACAATGGTGTCCGATGACTGCATCATTGAAGTAACATGTCCCTATGCAGCCAGAACCAAGACCCACCTGCAGGCAACGGAGAGAAAAATTCACAACATGTGAATATGTTTTGGAGTTGATGGGAAGTGTATTTTGTTACTTTTGACGGAGCTTTCGTTACTTTCTTTTTACTTTAACTAGGTATTTTATCTTCTGGGGAATAGGATGCCTATTTGATACCTTGCTTTGGCCACTGAAATGCACCTGGTTGGAAGGCTGTGGGAGAGCAAAAGACTGTTAAAGGGAGTGCTTCTGACTTGGACCAATTCACCTTATACCCTAACATTTTGAGAAAGAATGAATGATCCTAAGGATACTAATACATATTACTAATCTACTAGGTTCGGACACAAATAATAATATATTGTCCACACAATGCATACGTTTATGTCTCCCTCCTAATTGGCTGCCGCTAGTGGCTTCATGGTTAAACAGAATAATAATGGAGAGAGCGGTGAACTCTGTTTTGTCCCCCTCCCGAGTGCAAAATATTCATAATTGAGCCCATTTGTTTCCACTGCAGCCTCCGGGTGCTTATATACTGTGGTAACTGAATGTAACAATCTGCCTATCCTGCCTAACAATGGACTGCCTTTTCTCACGGGCCTTGGACTTCTCACTCTGTTCCCCCCACCCATTCTGCATCTGTGTTCTTTCTGTTCTCCCTCTCTCCTCTGCTCTCTCTCTCCCCCCCATCCATGTTCCCCTGTTAGTTTAGTATTTTAATGTATTGTGTTTCTCCTGCTTTGTCTAATTTTTTTATATTGTGTTCTCTGTGTAGCTCTGTTTTAGCTCTGTTTTAGCTCACTTTGCACTAAAGCTGAGCTGACTCAATCAATCAATTCAATTCAATTATCTTTAATGACCACCCAGCCAGGCTGGTGGAATTTGATTTCAGTGCACTTTGCACTAAAGCTGAGCTGACTACACTGTGATCTAGCTGTTTAAAGTAAGTCAGTACCCATTGTGTATTTTGGTGGTTGTTCTCTCTGAATCAATCAGCTCAGTTCACCCCATAGGGATTGACTTGAGCAGTCTGTGCTAATTAGTCCAGTCAGAGGCAAGGCCTGTGTTAAATACTGCTGCCTGTAGCTCACTTTGCACTAAAGCTGAGCTGACTACACTGTGATCTAGCTGTTTAAAGTAAGTCAGTACCCATTGTGTATTTTGGTGGTTGTTCTCTCTGAATCAATCAGCTCAGTTCACCCCATAGGGATTGACTTGAGCAGCCTGTGCTAATTAGTCCAATCAGTCAGAGGCAAGGCCTGTGTTAAATACTGCTGCCTGTAGCTCACTTTGCACTAAAGCTGAGCTGACTACACTGTGATCTAGCTGTTTAAAGTAAGTCAGTACCCATTGTGTATTTTGGTGGTTGTTCTCTCTGAATCAATCAGCTCAGTTCACCCCATAGGGATTGACTTGAGCAGCCTGTGCTAATTAGTCCAATCAGTCAGAGGCAAGGCCTGTGTTAAATACTGCTGCCTGTAGCTCACTTTGCACTAAAGCTGAGCTGACTACACTGTGATCTAGCTGTTTAAAGTAAGTCAGTACCCATTGTGTATTTTGGTGGTTGTTCTCTCTGAATCAATCAGCTCAGTTCACCCCATAGGGATTGACTTGAGCAGCCTGTGCTAATTAGTCCAATCAGTCAGAGGCCTGTGTTAAATACTGCTGTGAGGATAGGGGTTCTTGCGGAGCCCAATAGCGAACACAGGAGGAGAGAGAATGGAGCGGTTTAGGGTGTTTTAATTGTTTCCCCCAAGCAGACAAGAATCACATGCAGGAATGTACAACAGACGGGGATGAATGTTCTTGGGGGGTAGCACAGGTGCACTCCTTGTGCAGTACGAGAGAATGTTATTTGAACAGGTGCACTCCTTGTGCAGTGCAGGAGGATGGTCTTGAAGCAGATGCACTCCTTGTGCAATGCGGGAGAACGTGGACACCGGCTGTGTCAGGGGTAAGAGCAGGAACTCCGTAGTCCAGCACCAGGGGTCCAGACGGGCACGCTGGAACGGAGTCCTTGGGCACAAGAGAGGGAGGTTAGAACAGGGAATAACAACAAGAGCGGGTTAGCAGGGCTTCAGGTCGAGACGTCGTACCTGGGAAGGCAGTTTAACACTGCAACATCGGATGACAGAATCTGCCAGCTGATATAGGACCCGCCTGATGAGGTAATCCCTTGCAGCCGCGCTGATTGATCCTCATCTGGCAGGCTCGAGCCCCGATCGTGACAGGACCCCCCCCTCGACGGGCGCCTTCTGGCGGCCCTCCAGGCTTGTCCGGGTGACGTTGATAGAAGTCCCGGATGAGGTCAGGGTCCAGGATCATCCCTCGGGAGACCCAGCTGCGCACCTCCGGGCCATAGCCCTCCCAGTCCACGAGATATTGATGTCCACGGCCACGAGGACGCACGTCCAGCAGCTCCCGGACAATGTAGGCCAGGTGGTCATCGATGACCAGCGGAGGGGGAGGCTCTGGAGCAGGAGGAGACAGGGAACTGGAGAGTACCGGCTTCAGCTGTGAAACATGGAAGGAGGGGTGAATGCGCATGATGGCGGGGAGCTGGAGTTTAACGACCAAGGGGTTAATAATGGACAAGATCTTGTAGGGACCAACAAAACGGGGGGTGAGTTTGCGGGACAAAGACTTGAGTGGCAGGTCTCGGGATGAGAGCCAAACCATCTGACCTGGCTGGTAGTCGGGAGCCGGGGTCCGGTGGCGGTCGGCGAAGCGACGGTTCTGTTCAGTGCAGTGCATGTGAGCGGATCGGAGCGTGAGCGGCGCGGGGAGCGGAGCGGCCGGTTTTGACGTGAGCGAGGAGTGGGTTTTAAAATGAGTCGGCGCGACGTCCGGAGCGAGAGTTCTCCTCCGCTCCAATCCACTCCAGGCCGCTCACAGTGGTTTAACACTGATGTAATATATACATGCAGTACAATGCCAAAGCAACAGATGGCGATGTACAAACATGAAGGCCATTTTCAACCAATGAGAAGGGTGAACCTGTGATAGGCTGTTCGTTCAGGCTTTGTCACTGTAGAGACGCCCACACTCACTCCAGTTAGAAAAAGTATATCGACGCCATTGTTGTTGACGTTAGCTTACATGCTAACGTTAATGGCAGCGACCATAGCATTGTGGCTCGGCTAGCCTATCATCGCTTAATAGAGATAGTGAATGGATAAACAACGTTATTTAACATTGCAGAATGGCTACAATTACAATGCGGCTCAATACAAACAATTGTTAAGGGGCCCAGGGGGTGTAGACTGTTGTAGTTTGAGCTCATTTACACCATGCTCCAAAAAAAGAAGAAAAAAAACTGCCGAGCGATCTGGCGCGGGGAGCGGGGAGCGCTCGATTCAAGGTGAGCGGGGAGCGAGCGGAGAGCGACTTGGGGGCGGGGTCAACATGAGTGATTAGCGGAGCGGACCAAGCTTTAAAGAGCGAAGAGCGGATTTCTCGGCCGCGCCGATCCGCTCACGTGGACTGGTTCAGTGGTGCGGAGCAGCGCGGCCCTCGTGTCCTGCCATATCCTCCTGCAGCGGCGAAGGTGGTCCTGCACCGAAGGAACGGCGATCTCCTCCTCCTGTGCAGGGAACAGCGGGGGTTGGTAGCCCAGAGAGGACTCAAAGGGAGACTGACCTGTGGCTGCGGAGGACAGCGAGTTGTGGGTGTACTCAATCCACGGCAGGAACGTACTCCAGCCGGAGGGGTCCCGGGTCGTCACGCAGCGGAGGGCGGATCCCAGGTCCTGGTTGGCCCGCTCCGACTGACCGTTGGTCTGTGGGTGGAACCCGGAGGAGAGACTGACCGTGGCCCCCAGGGCCCGACAGAAGGCCTTCCAGACCTGAGAGATGAATTGCGGGCCCCTGTCGGAGACGATGTCCACCGGAATCCTGTGGAGGCGGAAGACGTGGAGCACCATCAGGTCCGCGGTTTCTGAAGCAGAGGGGAGTTTGGGGAGAGCAACAAAGTGCACGGCTTTCGAGAAACGGTCCACGATAGTGAGAATGGCTGTGTTACCGTGTGAGGGAGGCAGACCGGTGACGAAGTCCAGGGCGACGTGCGACCAGGGCCGACCGGTAACAGGGAGCGGCCGGAGGAGGTTGGTGGGAAGCCTTCCCACGAGCACAGACGGTGCACGCAAGGATGAAGTCGTGGATGTCCTCCCTCATGGTGACCCACCAGAAGTGCCGCTTCAGCAGGGACAGGGTATGGTTGATCCCAGGATGACAGGCGAACCGGGAAGCGTGGACCCACTGGAGCACCTGGGAGCGGACAAGGTCGGGGACAAAAAGCCAGTTAGGTGGGCCGTTACCTGGATCAGGCTGGACGTGCTGGGCCTCCCGGACGACGGACTGGATCTCCCAGGTGGCGGCTGCCACCAGGCAGGAGGAGGGGAGGATAGTGTCCGGGTGTGCGGAACACTCTTCGGGGACAAACTGCCTGGAGAGGGCGTCTGGCTTGGTATTCTTGGAGCCAGGCCTGTAGGTCAGGGTGAAATTGAACCTGGCGAAGAACAGGGCCCAGCGTGCCTGGCGGGAGTTCAGGCGCTTGGCCGTCTGGACGTAGGCGAGGTTCTTGTGGTCAGTCCAGACCAGGAAGGGGATCTCCGATCCCTCCAGCCAGTGCCTCCATTCCTCCAGTGCCAGTTTGACTGCCAGGAGCTCCAGGTTCTCGATATCGTAATTGACCTCCGCCGGGGTCAGGCGGCGAGAGAAGAAGGCGCAGGGATGCAGTCTCTGGTCAAGAGCGGAGCGTTGGGAAAGGACCGCCCCTACTCCGGTACTTGAGGCGTCCACCTCCACCACGAACTGGCGGGACGTGTCCGGCTGGACGAGGATGGGCGCGGAGGTGAAGCGCCGGTGCAGCTCGGCGAAGGCGGAGTCCACTCTGTCTGACCAGACGAAGGGCATGGAAGCCGAGGTGAGCTGGGTGAGGGGTGCAGCGACCCGGCTGTAGTCCCTGATGAAATGCCGGTAGAAGTTAGCAAACCCCAGGAAGCGTTGGAGCTGCTTGACGTTGGTGGGACGGGGCCAGTCGGTCACCGCCTTGATCTTCTCGGGGTCCGCCCAGATCTTGCCGCCCTCGATGATGTAGCCGAGGAACCCGATGGAGGAGACGTGGAACTCACACTTCTCCGCCTTGACGAACAGCTTGTTCTCCAGCAGGTGCTGGAGGACCCGGCGGACATGCTGGATGTGCTCTTCCATAGAGCGGGAGAAAATCAGAATGTCGTCCAGATAAACAAAGACAGAGCGGTTAAGGACATCACAGAGAATGTTGTTGACAAGGGCCTGGAAGACAGCAGGGGCGTTGGTCAACCCAAAAGGCATTACCTTGTACTCGAAGTGTCCGAGCGGGGTCTTAAAGGCCGTCTTCCATTCGTCACCCTCCCGGACGCGGACAAGGTGATAGGCATTTCTGAGGTCCAACTTCGAGAAAATGGTGGCACCTTGCAGGGGTTCGAAAGCAGAGTTAATCAATGGCAGGGGGTACTTGTTCTTGACCGTGATGTTGTTGAGACCCCGGTAGTCGATACAAGGGCGAAGGTAGCCATCTTTTTTGGACACAAAAAAAAAACCCGCGCTGACAGGAGAGGAGGAGGGGGTAATAATGCCCGAGGCCAGGGACTCGTGGACGTATTTCTCCATAGACTCTCTCTCTGGGTGTGAGAGGTTAAACAGGTGACTAGCGGGGAGCGGGGCTCCTGGGAGCAAATCAATAGCACAGTCGTACTGGCGATGAGGTGGCAGGGAGAGAGCCTGTTGTTTACTAAACACAGCCTCTAGATCGTGATAAATTGGAGGAACAGTCGAAAGGTCAATAGGTTCGTTGGGAACGGGAGAACCTGCGGCTCCCAGTGGTGACCGCGCCGACCGTAGACAAGAGGCGTGGCAGTGAGCACTCCAGCTCGTGACTGAGCCCGTTGGCCAATTTATTACAGGGTTGTGTAGCTTTAGCCAAGGCATGCCTAGCACGATGGGGTTATGGGGGGATTCAGTGACGTGGGAACGGATCTCCTCGCTATGATTCCCGGAGAGTTGAAGGCGGAGATGCGTGGTGTGGTGGGTTATTTGCGAGAGCAACCTCCCGTTTAGGCTTTGAGCATCGCGGGGAATTGGCAAGGCGTCGGTGGCAATGTGATAGTGGGACACTACCCCAGCGTCAATCAGGTTTTCATCTGTGCCCGAGTCGACCAGCGGGGACAGAGGGAGTGATTGACCGTTGTGGTAAAGCGTGGCACTGAATTGCATATTTGGGCCGGAGCTGGGAACAAATTTAAGGCTTTAAAGCGTCACTGTCGAGCTCCGTCGTTTGGGCGAACCGAACATGAAGCAATGGAGTGGCCTAGTTGCCGCAGTACAGACATGCCCCTGACCTGAGTCTGTGACGTCGTTCGCGGAGAGGGAGGCGAGAGCGGTCGAGTTCCATAGGCTCAGAGTCGTCGGCTCTGCGGCTCTGCAGCGGCACACTATTAACGGTGTGCTCCGGATCTGCGGCTCTGCGGCTCTGCAGCGCCACACTGTTGACGGCGCTGGCTTTTTCACGGCGGCGCTCCCGAAGACGCCCATCCAAATCTCTGGCCAAGTTAATCAAATTGTCAAGGGAAGTGGGCTTCTCTTTAGACGCCAATTCGTCTTTTAGCCCCTCGTAATGGGTCCTACTAATCACCCCAAAGTACCAGAAAATACCAGAAACTACCCCAAAATACCCCAAAGTATACCCCAAAATACCAGAAACTACCCCAAAATACCCCAAAGTATACCCCAAAATACCAGAAACTACCCCAAAATACCAGAAAATACCAGAAACTACCCCAAAATACCCCAAAGTATACCCCAAAATACCAGAAACTACCCCAAAATACCCCAAAATACCAGAAAATACCAGAAAATACCAGAAACTACCCCAAAATACCCCAAAGTATACCCCAAAATACCAGAAACTACCCCAAAATACCCCAAAATACCAGAAAATACCAGAAAATACCAGAAACTACCCCAAAATACCCCAAAGTATACCCCAAAATACCAGAAACTACCCCAAAATACCCCAAAGTATACCCCAAAATACCAGAAACTACCCCAAAATACCCCAAAATACCAGAAAATACCAGAAACTACCCCAAAATACCCCAAAGTATACCCCAAAATACCAGAAACTACCCCAAAATACCCCAAAATACCAGAAAATACCAGAAAATACCAGAAACTACCGCAAAATACCCCAAAGTATACCCCAAAATACCAGAAACTACCCCAAAATACCCCAAAATACCAGAAACTACCCCAAAATACCCCAAAGTATACCCCAAAATACCAGAAAATACCAGAAACTACCCCAAAATACCCCAAAGTATACCCCAAAATACCAGAAACTACCCCAAAATACCCCAAAATACCAGAAAATACCAGAAACTACCCCAAAATACCCCAAAGTATACCCCAAAATACCAGAAACTACCCCAAAATACCAGAAAATACCAGAAAATACCAGAAACTACCCCAAAATACCCCAAAGTATACCCCAAAATACCAGAAACTACCCCAAAATACCCTAAAATACCCCAAAATACCCCAAAGTACCCCAAAATACCCCAAAGTATACCCCAAAGTACCAGAAAATACCCCAAAATACCCCAAAGTATACCCCAAAGTACCAGAAAATACCAGAAAATACCAGAAACTACCCCAAAATACTCCAAAGTATACCCCAAAATACCAGAAACTACCCCAAAATACCCCAAAATACCAGAAAATACCAGAAAATACCAGAAACTACCCCAAAATACCCCAAAGTATACCCCAAAATACCAGAAACTACCCCAAAATACCAGAAAATACCAGAAAATACCAGAAACTACCCCAAAATACCCCAAAGTATACCCCAAAATACCAGAAACTACCCCAAAATACCCCAAAATACCAGAAAATACCAGAAAATACCAGAAACTACCCCAAAATACCCCAAAGTATACCCCAAAATACCAGAAACTACCCCAAAATACCCCAAAGTATACCCCAAAATACCAGAAACTACCCCAAAATACCCCAAAATACCAGAAAATACCAGAAACTACCCCAAAATACCCCAAAGTATACCCCAAAATACCAGAAACTACCCCAAAATACCCCAAAATACCAGAAAATACCAGAAAATACCAGAAACTACCCCAAAATAACCCAAAGTATACCCCAAAATACCAGAAACTACCCCAAAATACCCCAAAGTATACCCCAAAATACCAGAAACTACCCCAAAATACCCCAAAATACCAGAAACTACCCCAAAATACCCCAAAGTATACCCCAAAATACCAGAAAATACCAGAAACTACCCCAAAATACCCCAAAGTATACCCCAAAATACCAGAAACTACCCCAAAATACCCCAAAATACCAGAAAATACCAGAAACTACCCCAAAATACCCCAAAGTATACCCCAAAATACCAGAAACTACCCCAAAATACCAGAAAATACCAGAAAATACCAGAAACTACCCCAAAATACCCCAAAGTATACCCCAAAATACCAGAAACTACCCCAAAATACCCTAAAATACCCCAAAATACCCAAAGTACCCCAAAATACCCCAAAGTATACCCCA
>NC_140181.1:83387583-83525083 GCF_963971535.1 Notolepis coatsorum | reverse complement strand
GGGCACAAGAGAGGGAGGTTAGAACAGGGAATAACAACAAGAGCGGGTTAGCAGGGCTTCAGGTCGAGACTTCGTACCTGGGAAGGCAGTTTAACACTGCGACACCGGATGACAGAATCTGCCAGGTGATATAGGACCCGCCTGATGAGGTAATCCCTTGCAGCCGCGCTGATTGATCCTCATATGGCAGGCTCGAGCCCCGATCATGACAACTGCTGCCTGTAGCTCACTTTGCACTAAAGCTGAGCTGACTACACTGTGATCTAGCTGTTTAAAGTAAGTCAGTACCCATTGTGTATTTTGGTGGTTGTTCTCTCTGAATCAATCAGCTCAGTTCACCCCATAGGGATTGACTTGAGCAGCCTGTGCTAATTAGTCCAATCAGTCAGAGGCCTGTGTTAAATACTGCTGCCTGTAGCTCACTTTGCACTAAAGCTGAGCTGACTACACTGTGATCTAGTTGTTTAAAGTAAGTCAGTACCCATTGTGTATTTTGGTGGTTGTTCTCTCTGAATCAATCAGCTCAGTTCACCCCATAGGGATTGACTTGAGCAGCCTGTGCTAATTAGTCCAATCAGTCAGAGACCAGCCCCCTACAGGTGTGGGACAATATTCATTAGGGATTTAAGTGTAGTTTATCCAAGCGCCAGCAAAGCGCCGGCGACCGACTAAGACAGACAAAGACTTGGAGTTTTCCTGCTGGAGTTTTCCGAGGAGGCAACCGAGTGCATTTGAGTATCTACTGCCTCTTACTTGCCCTCCACAAGCAGGCCACTCTTTTATATCTGCATTTTCTGGTCTTGCCTTGTTAGCTTGTTCAAGTTTCAAGTTTCTTTAATAGTTGTCATACAGAAGTACAGAATACTTTTATACAAAATGCTTCTTACTGTTACGCTCCAGAGACTGTGCTAGACAAGATAAGTACAAATAACATAGTATAGCATGTAAATTAGAAGTAGAAAATGAGGTCACAGTGTTCAGTATAGACATATGTACAATGTTCGATGCAGAATAGACGTAACTGAGTTACCATATAATATACAATACTATGCAGTGTACTAATATACAATACTATATAGTGCAAGGCAGAAATGGGATGAGGTACAATTTAGGTACAATTTACAGTAAGGTGTATGAGTTGTAGTGCAAATCCTTTATCAATAAATATAAAGTGTGGGGAGTGGGTGCTACAGTGTGTTTGTTTAAAGTGAGTGTGTGTGTGTGGATGTGTGTGCTATGTGCGTTTGATGGTTGTTGTGTAGCGTTCATTGTTCATTGAGCAGCCTGATGGCCTGGGGATAGAAGCTTCTTCTGAGTCTTTCTGTGCTCGCCTTGAGACTCCGGTATCGCTTGCCTGACCGCAGCAGTTCAAAGAGGCAGTTGTTCGGGTGACTGGAGTCCTTAATGATTCTCTTAGCCTTGCCCCTGCACCGCTTGTTGTAAATGTTCTGGAGGGTGGGGAGCCCCCCTCCAATTGTGCGTTCGGCTGAACGTGTCACTCTTTGTAGTCTGCTTCGGTCTTGTGCAGTGCTATTCCAAAACCAGGAGGTGATGTTGCCAGTCAGGATGCTCTCTATTGTACATGAGTAGAAGTTCTTAAGGATCTTCTGACTGACTTGGAACTTCCTTAGGCGCCTGAGGAAGTAGAGGCGTTGTCGTGCCTTCTTCACAACACTGTCAATGTGTGTGGTCCATGTCAAGTCCTCGGATATGTAGGCTCCGAGGTACTTAAAGCTGTTCACTCTCTCAACCGGTGCCCCGTCGATGCTGAGGGGGCTGTAGTCCTTGACCCCCGACCTCCTGAAGTCCACAATCATCTCCTTTGTTTTGCTGACGTTCAGGGAGAGGCTGTTTTCCTGGCACCATCCCGCCAGGACCTTGACCTCTTCCAGGTAGGCCCTCTCGTCGTTTGCAGAGATCAGGCCCACCACCACTGTGTCGTCAGCAAATTTGATGATTGTGTTGCTACTCCGCTGAGCCACACAGTCGTGTGTACAGGGAGTAGAGGAGGGGACTCAGAACACAGCCCTGAGGGGCCCCTATGTTGAGGGTGATGGATGAGGAGGTGCAGTTGCCTGCTCTCACCACCTGGGGTCTGCCCGTCAGGAAGTCCAAGACCCACTGGCAGAGGTCATAGTTCAAGCCCAGGTCCCTGAGCTTGGCTATGAGTTTGGAGGGGACTATGGTATTGAATGCCAAGCTGTAGTCGATGAATAGCATTCTCACATAGTTCCCCTTCCTCTTGTCCAGGTGTGATGCTGCTGTGTGCAGCACATGGGCTATGGCGTCCTCCGTGGACCTGTTGGGGCGGTATGCAAATTGCAGGGGGTCCATGTTGATGGAGAGGGAGGAGCAGATGTAGCCCTTTACTAGCTTCTCAAAGCACTTCATGGCTATGGAGGTGAGAGCTACAGGGCGGTAGTCGTTGAGGCAAGCAGGCTTGGATTTTTTGGGTACAGGGATAATAGTGGACTTCTTCAGGCAGGTGGGGATGACAGCCTGTTCTAAGTACAGGTTAAATATGTCAGTGAATACCGGGGCCAGTTGGTCGGCACAGACTTTTAGGACGCGGCCGGGGATGCCGTCCGGTCCTGCTGCCTTCCTGATATTCACATTTTTAAAGGTCCGCCTCACCTCATGCTCTGTTACCCTGAACACTGAGTCTCTATCAGCAGCAGACCCCCCCCCCATTGCCGTGGCTTGTGGGCTGGTGTTGTTATTACCAGCATCAAACCTCGCATAGAATGTATTGAGGTCATTTGCTAAGGAGATGTCACTGTTCAGTTTGAGGGAGGTGCCTTTGTAGTCTGTCATCGTTTTGAGCCCCTGCCACATAGCTCTGGAGTCAGCCTGTTCAAACTTGAGTTAAATTTTATCCCTGTAGCGCCGTTTTGCCTCTATTACTGTCCTCCTTACGTTGTATCGCGCCACCTTGTGGTCATTCATGTTGCCTGCCACCAGGCCGTCGTTGTATGCTTTGGTGCACGCTTTCAGAGCTTCACGGACGGATTTGTCTACCCAGGGTTTTTGATTTGGGTAAACTTTAATTGTGGTAGTGGGGATTGTTTCTTCCACCAAAGTACGAACAAAGTCCAGCACTGTCTCCGTGTAGACATTAATGTTATCTGTGTTGCGGAACACTCTCCAGTCTGTGCACTCAAGCGCAGCTTGGAGCGTCTCCTCTGACGCCACATCCCATTTCTGCACCTCTCGCGAGACTGCCGGTGTGCTCTTGATTGTTGTCAACTATACTATCCTAGTCCGCTAGCTTCCAGGCTTACCAGGCTAGCTCGACCTACTGGTTTTAGCTCTTTAGCTAAACCTTCAATTGGCTTCATACACATAGCCTTGATCCATAGCACTTCTTATTTTAATTTGTTCCTGGTCTACCACCGCCACCTGGTGTAAGCATGGCTCTGTGTTCTGTCTGTCCCTCTCTCCTAGAAAGTTTAACTCGGTTAGAGAGCCGTGTCCTTGAACTTGAGTCAGGAAAACAGTCAGCTTTAGACGTCTCGGACACTTCAGGCTTTTCTAAGGAGCCTCAAGCGAGGTCTTCTAGTCTGGAGAGTCCCAGACATAGTGCTCAGGACATGGTATTTGCACCCAATACGGAGGGCAGTGTAACCGCTCGGTCTCGGCCTCAACAACACTTGCTCCGCAACATGATCTTACACGTGTTGTGGGTTACGGTCCCAGCACGCAGCGGCCTCCACTGAAACCCTGTCTTCCTGTCCTTGTGATTGGCGACTCCATCACCCGGCATATTAAGCTAGACAAGCCAGCCGAGATCAAATGTTTTGGGGGAGCCAGAGCTACCGACACTGAGATTTCTGGCGAATAGCATAGTCAAGGGAAAAGTTAACCCACATCTCGCACCCACTGAAGATAAATTTGAGCATATTGTTATACACGCAGGCACGTTATTTTTATGACAGTATTTATATATTTGTATATTATATACTGTAACTGTATAACTGTAACACTGTATATTATAAGTTTATCCTGCTCAAAGCACTTCACCATTTTTATATTGTGTGTATTGAGCCGTACTGTATTGTAGCCATTCTCCAATCTTTTAAATAAAGTTTCCATTCATTCATTACACTACTGTACGTACACAATCATATGTGTAAAACCGACAAGGTTGCAGCAGAGTAGATTTTCGAGTGATGACAGACTGTCACAGACTGATTGAATGACAGGTGAAACAACTAATTGTATTCACCTCCTGTCTCCCGCCCTTCCCACACGCCACGAACCACTGAGCTACTGTGATACAGTGCTTGCGCAGTCAGTCGATTTGAGCTAGTAGTCAGACTTTGCTAGCACAGAATGTCTCACTTGCAGAAAAGAAAAATATCAGATTTATTTTCGAAACGTCCCGCCGGTCCCAGTGACCGTCCCACTAAATCTGATAAACGTCAGAGAGAGACAGAGACGACAGGTTCAGCCTCAGCATCAGGTATTGAAGAGTTAACTGAGTCTGTTCCCCTATACCCCCCCTCGGGTGCCAGGGGCTTCCACTGAGGGGTTATGCAAATAGGGATGGGGTGTTATGGCAGCTGATGATGGAAAGAGTGCGCACCGAGTCTGATCCCGAGTTGAAGAATTGGCTCCAAAAGAGAGACAACTGGATGTCCAACAACATCCAAAACAAAATCTTACAGCTGTTTGCCCATGATATTCAGCGACAAATTAGAGGCAAAGCATCCAAAAGCCCAGTCTTTGGCTTGAGCGCTGACGGAACCACTGATGGAAAAGAACAATTCTCGTGTAATATACAATTCGCCGATGACAACTTGGAAGCTCAGAACTTCTTTTGGGGTTTTTACAATGCCCGGCCCAGACACAACAGCCAAGACGCTGTTTTTGTGTATAAAATACATTCTTTTACGCCTCGACCTGCCCATGGAGAGGCTGATAGGATACTGTTTTGACGGGGCCAGCAACATGTCTGGGGGGTACAGGCTAGACTAAAGGAAATGTGTCCCAACTCTGTTTTTCTCCACTGCGCAAAAAGAAAAAAACATCTCAAAGGCCGCACCCCCTACCGATTTAAAGTTCCAACGTGCCTGTATACACGTCGGAAATAATGACTGTAGGATGAAAGTCTCTGAGGTCACAAAGATCAACATAGTTAGGCTTTCTGACCTCGCCAGAAAGATGAGTCGGCGTCGAGTAATCTTCTCTGGCCCCCTGCCTGTAAACCGGCATGATGATGAGTTCATGAGTAGGACAGCTTCTCTACACCGATGGCTGGAAAAATACTGTAAAGAACAGGGCTTAGGGTTCGTGGTTAACTGGTCCTCTTTCTGGGGGCACCCTGGCTTGCTGCGAAAGGACGGCGTGCATCCTAACATGCAAGGCGCCTCTCTCTTATCTAGCAATATAGACAAGATTATAGCTTCGGGCTGACAGCCACCCCACAAGCATGCCAGGGTGCAGGCTCTTAGCGAGCCTGCTAGTCATGCTAAACCGATGGAGCCTGCCAATCCCTATACCTTTCCTAACTGTTACATTCAAGCCTAAAATATGGCTCGTGTAGGCCTTTAATGCAAAGTGGTGGACACAGGACACTGGACAAGAGTTATCAAAAATAACTATTTATTCGCACAGCAACAAATTTGGAGAACAAAAAGATGGGGAGCTGGGTGCTCCAGACTCCCTAGTTCAGGATATAATTATAAAGTAAAGCACAAAGGCAAAAAGGACAACAAGCCAAAAATAGACAAGTCAAACAGTGAGCAGGTGAGACTCTGGAGAGCTGAGATCTCTTGTGAAGTGGGAGACTTGACCACTGCTCCCTGCACTCTGCACTGCATTTGTAGGGCGTGGTGCCTCATCAGCGTCTATACTTTCCGTAGCCGCATTCCTGCAGGACGCTCTCTGATTGGCCGACGGCAGTTTCTACACTGGTTAGGCTTAGGCACTCTTTTGAAGTAGGTTAAGGTTAGAGTTTGTCTTAGAGCGTGACGGCAAGTTCTTTCGACGGTTAAGCTTAGGCACTCTTTCGAAGTTGGTTAAGGTTAGAGTTTGTCTTAGAGCATGGCGATAGAACGCCAGGTAGTTTGCAGGCTGTTCGACGCGGAAATGGGTAAAAGACACAGCTCGTCACACGATTGGGCAAACATGTCAGTGGCCAATCAGAGAGCGTCAGTCAGTGGCCAATCAGAGAGCGTCCTGCAGAAATGCGGCTACGGAAAGTATAGACGCGCCTCATCACCACACCTGTGATAAATTAGAAACACAAGAAACACAAGCAAAATGACAACAGAAAGAAAACAGTGTGTCAATCAAAACACCAATTAGTGACAACACACTACAACCACAATGTGAATATGCACCACAGACAGTAAGTATCTGAAGTCACCAACTGGGCTATGCTTGTTCTGATATAATCAGAACCTAATCTCTAAGCTGCTCTGCGTTGTGTGTAAACCTTACAAGCCCTGTGGTTGGAAAATCGTGTAAAACCAGGAAATGGTTTTACACGATGGCAACAAAGAGACGGCGTTTGAAGAAAGAGTCGTCGAGAAGATGTATGTAAAGAATCTGGTTTTTAATGGGATTCAAAAACAATTACAAATCAACGATTTGAAGAACAGTGCAATGAATTCTAATGGAAGCAGTCGCTATGCCGAAGGACATTAGAATTCAGTCTAAAGTTCAATATCTAAAAAGCATGTATCTATAAGCATCTTTCGTCTCGGCTTCTTCTTCGATGGTAGTTGGAAGTCGTCTCAGTGTATCGCCGGTCGGTCCTCCTTCAGTGGGGGGAGAATGTAGAATGGGTGTTGCTCGCTCCGTTGTTGTGGGTGGGGTTGTGTCTACCTTGCTCTGAACCACGTACTTTAAAGACTAAACTCCTCCCGCCAGACTTTACGTCATGAGGGCGGGTCTTTCTATCAGCCAGAGGGCTTCCGATTGGAGAATCCGTGTTCGTGACCGTTTTTAGCCTACCGTCACGTTTGATTGGCTAACACTAGGTGAAACTAGGTGAAACTAGGTGACGGTCTCCTTGAATAAACATGTTCCGGAAGGCCTTTTAAGGTATCGTTTTGCTGGAAGACCCAACTGTTTTAACAGCTGCAGTTTGGCAGTTTCTGTTGAGGGAAGTAATAAACTATCGGGGGGGGGGGGGTATGCGGGCCATTCTATTGTAAGTGTATTTAGTCAACAAGCCATTTCTATTGTATCTGAGTTTCGGCCTGGGGGAAGTGAGACAGAAGTCTGTTGTCCTATTGTGCTAACTCAACTTTATATCACCAACCCTCCCCCTCTGCAGGCGGAGCGCAGCGACCTTTGTGAGTTAGAGTGTATGGTGCAGTGCCTTACCAATAATGTCTGCCAAACGCCTGCTCCTTGTACATGTAAATACAGTTTTGCCTGAGAAACTACCACAGGTCCCCGGTTTGGGGATTCTTTATCCCCAATATTCTTGTTAGTATTTTCTCAATCAAACTGTTCATACATTGTACAAATACCTTAACCTTTTAACTGTTTAGCCAAATCCTATTCTTACCTGATTTGTGGTGTTCCGCGTGTCCAATCGAACTGCTGGAGATCAGAGCACACAATGACAACAGTTCTTGTTAATTTATCAACTGGACTTGTACTTTACTCTGTCTATATAATCAAATTTCTGAGAGGTTCTTTTCATTCACTGTATGAGTATCTTTTTACTTCCTTCATACACTCTTAAAAACGAGACATTTGTAATTGATACATGTGTGTGATATCGCCAGTTTCTACTCCCTGATTTTCTTCCCGTTCGATCTCCGTCAACACACTGGGTTCCTATTTTTGTCGAATTTCGGCTCTCCACTATTTCTGCTTGATTCCACTCCAATTCTGATATCCCTCGGAAAACAAAAACATCTTGATTAGTATCATTACATCCATTCTTTCATATTCTTTCCATTATTCAGTACCAATCCCCCAGGGGACACTCGTCACCCAGACTCGTGTCCACCAGAGATAATCTAAAGAATGCATCGGAAAAGGTGTAATTCCCATAGCAGGAGTCGAACCCGCGCCTCCCTGTTGAAACCAGGGCATCCTTACCGCTAGACCATATGGGATTTGCATGTGGTATACTGTACAGAACCTGTATACACTCCGACAGGGCTCCTGGGGTCGGATATTTATCTTTCTGTACACGTTTTTAAAGTGAAATATATTAGTAGAACTCTTTTTACATCATTCTACATAAGACTTGTAGATATATAAGAACATCTTATAGAACATAAGACATGTTTTGATATTATAAATGAAATGCCTCATACAAAATATAATCGATCCACTATACCCCTGGATTCACTATACAATGAATCAGTCCAGATATTATACATTATATTTACACAAACAGCATATTTATTGTGTGAATGAAGCAAATCTTTCATGTAGAAATAAGACATGTCGACAATAGACCTATCAGCCAGGCCATCACTGAAACAATATGAATTGTTTTTGCTACACAATACATTTCACAGAGTAAATTTGACTCAAACAGAGTACATTTGGATAATTGAATGTGAATGATACATTCCTATCTCTGACTTCACAAGTCTGTCCAGGGTTACTGATGTTACTGAATGTATCCTGGATACATTCCTATCTGTGAACACTATAATCACGGTAAAACCTAACATTGCATTATTTTCATGGTTATAATGAATAAAAATACATCTTTGTTTTAAGATGTTTCATGCTAAATGGTTCTTAAAATGAATTTCCTTCAATCATCGGGACAAAAATCAAACAACCGCGCCGGTAATACTCTGTATTTAGCTTTTTTCTGCAAAATTATTATGAATTATAATATTGTATCAACAACTTTCATACATGTTAGCCATACTATACACTAACTATGGTGAGTGAGTTAGATTTCAATTTACCTTAGAATTATCATCTTTGAGCTGTTTGAATATTTCCTATCGTGTGTAGGATTTAATGCATATCGAAATATTGAGAGCATAAAACTCAGGGGGCTTTCTTATTGCACAAATATTTAGTGTGGCTAAAAAACTAGACACTGCAAAGTAATTCAGAAATGTGCTATTTGTTTACCTTAGATCAGGTTAAAGAAAATACCTTTGGGGCTTGATCGTACTAAACTTCTAAAAAATACATTTGTATTGAAACACTTTGTTTTTTTACCTCATCAGTGTGTAAACAGGTAAAAAAAAAACTATGTTGACATGTCTGTTTTAAGTGTATCGATCAGTTTCATGGTTTTAGATGTTTATAATTTATGTGTATCCTTGACACTCAACCAATAAACAACTAATTCAGAATTCACTAGGATTATGTTCTCATGTTTTTACCAAAGTACATGTTTTTCATATAACAAAGATATAAATACAAATACACTGTATTTGTAATACTCTGTTTAGAACAATGCTGTTTGCAAATAGTCTGTTTTACTTATGTAACACGTTAGAGTTGAAATTCATGCATGACAATTGGTAAACCTTAGTCATTTGAGATCATAGATCCCCTTTTAGCTAGACCTGGTCAAAATGACAGATAAAACATAACGAAACACCTAAAAATACACAATAAGCAGATTGATAAAAAATGAAAGACAGGCATACGAGCCTAATCACTGTAATTACAACATCAAACTGCTTGTCTTACAAAGGAGTGAGGTGTCATGAGGGTGATATATCTCAACCCTTGTCTAAAATAGCATTATCCTTCTGACTATTGATTCAATCTAGTAAAAAATTGTTCATTCGCCCCTTTTAAAAACACCTCATACAATATCTTGAGTTTCCTTCGTATGTCATCTGGTCTTGGAACAAGTCAAATTTTCAGACATGCAGTGGTGAATCCTTATGGAAGCCAACGGAAGCCATGCCTCCCTAATATTAAAATATGAATTAATATCAAATATGAAATATGAAAAAAAGAAGAAAAAAATTTAAATGTCTCCCTCTTCTCCTTCTCACTCCCTCTAACACACTGTCAGCCTCACTATGCTCACTGCAGCAGGAGAGGAGGCAGATGGTAGGTCTCTTTCTCCAGGCTTCCAGCATTATAGAGTCCAAATCCGATCCTAGCCAATCAGATTCGAGCTGACTGCCACACCCTAAAAGTTTAAAACGGGGCTGAGAGGAAAACACTCAGCATATTTTCCCCTCTGCACTCTGAACATTGTATTAACCCGTAACCTTTCCCACGGGCCGAATATTGCCCCGATCCTCGCAAGATTAAATCCACGGGGACCTCTCGGCGTGCCGAAGCTTTTCCTAAATCACTTCCATCATCGAAAACGAGGGGAAAAGGTCGGCTCGCGACCCTGAAAATGTCGCGTGATTTTAAAAACGCTGTATTAAGTGAGCCTATTATGGGATCCACGCGAGCTTTCTATCGTGGAAACATCTGGGCGTCCCGCAACTTTTACTGATTCACATGTAGCCCCTAAAATGCTTAGAAAAGGAAAACAGAAAGCGTGGAATAAACTCGCCGAAACGGAAAAGTGTCCCACGGGCGCGCCGTGATTCCGATCCGCGTGAAAATATTCACGGCCATAGAGGAGACCGTGGGACACCTTTTTGCAACCGAATATGTGTCTCGAATTTGCTCCCACGCGGCGCGCAAAATCGCGCAAGGAAAAATCGGACCAAAAATTAACCAATGCTCCAGCAGTATTAATGACCCTGATGTAAACAAGACAAACGTCTTTCTCTGGTCTGCATCCCCTTATACAATTGTGTGTATTGAGCCGTACTGTATTGTACCCATTCTGCAATCTGTTAAATAAATAAAAATAACGTTTGACTGGCCGCCGAGCCATACTGTAGTGTACATGGTGACTGCTTGACTTAAAAAAATAAATAAATAAATAAAAATAAATTAATAAAAATATTTAATAATTTTTTTTTTAATAATTTTTTTTTGGCTTCCCCTGTTATTTTACCCACGCGACGCCACTGCAGACATGTAAGCTGAAATTAATAAATAGTTTGCATGTTCTCTTGAATCTACTTTGTGCATTATTATTACATAATCCAGTAGAGAGGATAATTATGTTATGTGAACCGTTCCATAGTTCTGCTCTAAGTCGGCATGTCCTCCTTTTGTAAGGGCGTAATATTAGTATGATAATTTGAGCATGAGTGTTTTTACATGTGAGGTTGTAAGGGTTTGTATATGAATACATTAATATGGTCAATTAATATGGCTTGTTCTGCCAATATATGGATGTGTTGTCTCAAGGATGTAAAAGAGCGCCGTAAAAAGGGCATTATTAGAGCTCTGTTTAAGAATGAGGGGTGTGTCGTCGGCTGGATTAGAGTGTGCCTATGCAAAACGGAGGATAGATCTGATCTACTGTACATTCAAACATCACTCTGTCAGCCACTTGACCAGACGGAACTAGCTGATCTGAAGTCGTCCCACGATGAAAAATCACTTAAACTCAGTTGGCTGAAAGGTGACTGAAATTAAGGGTATAGATTATAATAAGTATGATCGGATTGATGCAAGTTACATGAACATGTCTGTTTGAGGAAATAAAACAAAATAATGTATTAAACTATTGCAGTATTACACACTATTACACTATTGCATGATTACACATTTGCACAATATTACACTATAACACTATTACATACTATTATATGACTACACTATGACAATATTACACTATTACACACTCTTACATGATTACATGATTACACCATGACACTATGACATTATTACACTATGACAATATTACACACTATTACATGATTACACTATTACACACTCTTAAACTATGACACACAAGCTATTACATGATTACATTATTGCATTATTACACTATTACACACTATTACACTATTACACACTATGACACTATTACACACTATGACACTATCGCACAGTATTACACACTGTTACACTATTATACTATTACATCATTACACTATTACAAAAGATTACACTATTGCACACTGTTACAAAATGATTACACTATTACACACTATGTCCCTATACACTATTAAACACTAGCACACTTAGATAAGATAAACCTCATCCCTGTGGGAAAATTCTATTAATTCACTACACTATTACACAAAATTATATTATTACACTAGCACTCTAGTAGACTATCACACTTTTAAATCTTTATTTATTATCAAAATGGACATTGAGGGTTTACCCTCATTTGCAATGCTGTCGAGATTACAGTTCAAACAGTTATACATATAAAAGGGATAAAAAACATTTGCATAAAGAGGACAAAGACTCAAGTGAAAAGAGAAAACAACAAAGATCAAATTAAAAACATTACATACTGAGGTATGGAGGTTTGTGATAATGTTTTAGAATTGTCCATAGGATAGTGGGATATTGACTTTTAGTGTGAGTTGAAGATCATTCTAGGAAGCTGGTGCATCAAAACAAAAGGCAGACGTAACAAGTTCAGACTGAACACGTGGGACCTTAAGTGAAAGTCAAACATTTGAGTGGGTCAGATAAGGTCCATAATTCCATTCTAGCATAATTGTGATATATGGTGACAATTTTCCATCAATGGCCTAAGCCTTAAAGATAAACAGATACCAATGCCTATTTCACCTCTAGAGAAGACCAACCCACCTTATCATACAGGATGCAATGAGTGCCATAACTATCACCAGTAATGAATCTAAGAGAAGACTGATAGACTGTGTAAAATACTGATAGACTTGTACTCTATTATACACTATTACACTATTATACACTATTACATTAGCACACTAGTACACTATGTATAGAGACACACTATGTACACTGTATAAAACATACATTAAACATTACAGTTAACACAAATCAACACATTTAACCACTTAAGCGGGGGCTGATCGCAACGAGAAATGGGTAGAATGGTAGAATAAGCCATGGAAGTCCTTTGTTTTGAGAATTTAGAGCGATTATTTTCAGTTTATCTCTTTCTTTCATGTTGCTCCTTAGGTCAGTGTCTAGCCAAGGTGCTTTGATAGATCTTACAGTACGTTTTTTTATGGGCACATGCTTGTCACAGACCGAGGAAAATAACTTCATAAATTCTCCTAGGGCTTCTTCAGTATGAATACACTCAAATACACTGTTCCAGTTTATGTTGTGCACGTCTTGAATAAATAAATTCTCACCGAAATGTTTATAGATTTTTTTATGTATGATTTTAGGACCTGCTTTGGGGACTTTGACTTTTCTTGCCATAGCAATCATGTTATGATCACTGAATCCAATTGGCACTGAAACAACTTTTGATCATTTATCTGCTGAATTAGTAAAAATATGATCTATACAAGTTGAGGATAATACACCTGATTTGTTGACGTTTATTCTAGTCGGTAGGTTTACCATTTGGGACAAGTTGCATACCGTGGCTATGTCATTAAGCTTTCTTCTCATAGAGCAGGTATTAGATAGCCAGTCTATGTTTAGGTCACCATGCATTGGGGGTTTATCCATGAAAACAGACACAAACATGTACATACACACATAGCGACACACGCCTCTGCAGAAAGGAGAAGTAAGACGTCGTAAATCTTTTGCCAGTGACAGAAGCTGCATACAGTAGTTTTAGGCTTCCCTATTGGCTATCGTCATTCTCCCTTCTCCTATGACAGCTAAGGGGGCTGACACTTTCAGAATCGTGACAGTGTCAGAACCACTCTAATGTTTCTGTATGTCATTTCACCCTACAGAGTGGAGACAGTCTACTGAGAGGGAGAATTCTTTCTACACACACACACACACACACACACATTTTCATTCTACTCAAACAAATCTACACACACTCACCACTTGGAAGAAAGCACTTTCTACTCACAAACAGCATACTGACAGAACGGCTATTGAACATTTCTGAAGAATAATACATTGTATTTTACATTTGGCATTTGGAATACACAAAATTTATTTTATTCTTAATTCTGTAACTTAAACCACACACACTTTAAATGTTTAATCTGAAAACCTTGGAATACACACATTCTTAAGATACACACATTTATTCTTAAGACTTTTGGAATACTTATTGTGAAACTATATTCTTAAAATACACAAATACATATTGTGAAATGTTTAATCTGAAAACCTTGGAATACACACAATCTGAAAAAAAAAAAAAAAAACGTTTGAATCTTTTATTTCTGACAATAAAAAAAACTTATTTTTGAATCTTTTATTTTGAAGAACTTTTATTTAAAAAAAAAAAAAAAAAAAAAAATTATTTTGAAAAAAATCGGAAAACTCCTCCCCTTCCTAACCAAATGTCCCTCCCCTCCTAAACCGGATGTCCCTCCTCCTTGAATCCTCGACCAATCAGAGGGCTCAAAAGTGCCGTATGCAGCTTCAATCAAACTAAAAGGGGCGTGGCTACAATCAATCAAACTTTCCTTATAAGGTCTGACAGGTGGTGTATACCTAACCTCTCTCTGCCCGACGGCCATCTTACCACACGGACGGTTGGTGGTGAGAGCAGGCCCGCCATTTTGGATAAGTACAGCGGCGTTTCGAGTACTGAAACGTTATCGGTAGACATTTCCACTGTGTGGCGCAGGCTCTCTAAGGGCGAAGATAAACGGTGCTTTGAACGAACGCTGGCAGCAGTGTCTAGGGGCGCCCGCCCCCAACCATTTATTGTTTTGGGGGAAAAGCCGGCTTTAGATAGGACTTTTATTTGCTAATGTGGGCCCACTGTTAATTTCTTTTGAGTGTGATACTAATGTGTGGTTCCTTAGTGTAACTGAGGGGTACAATTCCCTGACTGTATTACTAGATATGATACTTACTACCACTACCTTTGTACTTAATATTCGGCCACCCAGTACACGGCATAAATATATTATCATAAACACTCTCACGTAGATGAAACGGATCCAACACAAATGTACGAAGTCGAAGTATGCGTTTATTACTACACAGCAATGGTGTGTAGAGCAAGCACTTAATCACTTAATTACATTTATGAATTGAAATAGTATGCACTTTTATGGCAAAGAGTATTCGTCGGTATATCAATAGAGAATGTCCAATCTCTGATGGCGCAGGTGGTAAATATACGACCTGGAATAGTTAAGGAATAACAGCAATGATACTTTAATGATTATATACTAGATACACTAAGGGGGGGTTAATCCGGTCGCTTGTAAGCCGACAGGAGTAGGAGGGGGGGGGGGTAGAATCCGGCTGCCTCGTCCGGCCAAGGGTATCCCAGGTGAACCCACTGTAGTGCCGTTCAATGCGCCGGCGATCCTTGGACCACAGATGAAAGCAGGTGGACTCTTTGTGGGCCGGCTCTCTCCGGTCCACGGGGGAGAGACGTGAAGCGACCTCGTCTTGCAGAGCGTCTCCTCACCTTGCGTCCTCTCCAGGGGGGGGGGGGTTCCAACACACTGCAGTGTCGGGGGTCTTTATCCATGGAATAATCAAAGTATACAAAGCATAATCCGTGCCTGGGAAGGCGGGCTGTCGTCGGTAGAATAATCCGGTATACAGGTCCACTCGCTCGTCGGCTCTGGGGCTCCTCGGGTGCAGCTTCACATAGGGTCAACCACCCTGGGTAAGCAGCCAGTTCTCTGCCCGAAACGATGGGGTACTGACTACGGTAGTATTCTCACCGCACGAAGCACTATATATTAACAGACTATTATTAGCTTAATAGACTACGTCCAACTCGACGATATAGTGCCAAATATGACTATTCAAATATTAATATACACGATGTCTCAATACCGATGGTAGGCGAACTTGGCCTTACTCCCACACGTGGCGTCGCGGGGAGGCTTTACGTCTGTGACTCTATTGGAGGGTAAGAAACTGGACTGAAAAGAAAGTCCTACTTTAGTAGTGCAGTATATATACGCACTATGAACAAATAGTCCCATTAGTGGTGCGGTAGCCAGATTCCTACGCGGAACTAGGACTTGTTCGTACATGTGGAGCGGTACGTTTGAACTGGGTCTGAGGGGTATGGCAGCCTGGCACCAAGGTCTCGACCAATAGTAGAATGGAGACTATTATGGGATGTTCAGTAGGCTAGAATGGATATTCAATGCATATTGTACAAGGAATATACAAGGGATATCAGGGAATATTAGAGAATATACAAATACAATTAAATATATATATATAAATAAATATATATATTCGGTTTAATCTGGCCCTTCACAACAGCCACCCCCTGATTGGTCCCAGACCTAATCAGTTAAACAGAGACAGATTAATCGCGTTGTCTATTTACGCATAAGGGTTTGCTGTAGGGGTCAGTCAACTTCACAAAGTCATAGGGTTGTAGGGTCATGGTCATCATCGATTGTGTCTGGGAGTCGAGGCAGTTCTATGAGCCTCGCCACGGGACGGGTGTAAGTGCGACCCTGGACGAGCACTTCAGCTGCTCGGACCTTGCCGTCGGCACCGGTGATCACTTTGCTTACGCGGCCGGCCGGCCACATAGCTCTGGGCAGTGATTGATCAATAATCATGACGACTGTTCCTTCTGTCAAATTGTCTCTCTCCTTTACCCACTTCTGGCGGGTCTGTAGAGACGGTAGGTAGTGCAGCAGGAAACTGTTCCAAAACTTGTCGGCTAATACTTGGCTGTACCTCCACATTCGTCGGCCGTTCGCTTCTTCAGGCCGGTACATTGTCTGGGGTAATGCAGGATCTAGCCGCCCCATCAGGAGTGTGTTGGGGGCTCTGCGTAGGCGACCACCCACTCTGATGAGGGTATGAGCGTCGCTCTCGGGGGCCAGATGAATTAATCTGCTGTCGGATGGGACGGGCTTTCCTCCCGGTAGACAGGCCAATTCATCGGGGAACGAGTCTCTCTGGGCTCGCTGCAGTAGAAGCAATTCTGCTTCCTCGTAGTTAGCTGCTGACATATCAGCGGGGGACTTGCACTCCGGGTGGTACCGCAGGAATGTTCTTTGTTGTGCACTCTCTATGGACGTGCAATCGTCTATGTTAGGGTCGGTGGAGGCTACGGTGCTCAATCCACAGAACACAGACTTCTTATTTTCCACCTCCTCTGGACTTGCTTCCCTCGGGATAGGCATGGGCCACTGTCCTTCCGGGAGTCTTAGGAATGCGGGGCCGTCACTGTAGACGTTGCGACGGGTGAGGTCATCCAGGGGCATCCCCCGGGTGATGACGTCAGCTGGGTTCTGTTTTGTATCAACGTAGCGCCACTCTGTTTCTCCGGTTAACTCTTCGGTTAAGTCTTGAATCTCGGTGACTCTGACTCCCACGAAGACTTTGTACTTGCATGAGTCCGATTTGATCCAGGCGAGTACCGTCGTGGAATCTGACCACAGGATTGTTCTAGACACCGGTATGGTGAGCTCACGTTGGATGAGCGTGGCTAGGTGCGCTCCGGCTAGGGCTGCGCAGAGCTCTAGACGTGGGATAGATTGTTGCTTGCGTGGGGCTATTCTCGAGCGGGCGAGGACAAATGCTGTGTAGATCTCTCCCCCCTGGTCTTGGGCCCGCAAGTAGGCTACTGATCCGTATGCGACCTCTGAGGCGTCACTGAAGACGTGTAAGTCCATTTTACATGTCTCTGGCCTCACCGTGGGTGGGAAGTAGCTTCGGCGCATATTAACGCCTGGGAGTGAGTGGAGCTCCATCTCCCACTCTCTCCAGGTGGATGCAAGGTGTGCGGGAATGGGGTCGTCCCAGCCCTGGTCCTTGTCCCACAATGCTCGTACAATCATTTTTGCCCTGGTGGTGTACGGTAGAATACATCCTAGCGGGTCATATTGTCGGGCGAGTGTTGTGTACACACTCCGTCTGTTGGTCGGCGCCGCCGCCGGCCTTCCCTGCTCCGTAGTCAGGGGCTTGTGTCTGTAGTGAAGCGAATCTGTTTTGAATCGCCACACCAATCCCAGGGTCATCTCCTGGGCTTCTCCCGGGATTGTAGCCATCCAGGTCTCGCTGCTGGCTGCCTTGTCCTCGGAGGAGAGGCTGCGCAGTACTTGCGGATCGCTGCTGGCCCACTGCCTGAGATCAAAGCCGCCTTTGATCAATGAGGCGCGGAGTTTAATCAGGAGAGCCTCGGCTTCTTCTTGGGTTGAAAGGCTTTGTAGACAGTTGTCTACGTAGAAGCTGTTCTTTACGCTGTGTCGGACCTCTTTGTCCGCTGCTGGGTCCTCTGCTACATGTTTCTGTAGTGCAAATGTAGCACAGCAGGGGCTGCACGTCGTTCCGAAGGGGAGGACTTCCCATTGGTAGATGGCTGGGTGCTCATCTCCTGGCTTCTCTCTCCATAGGAACCGTAACAGGGGCTTGTCCGCCTCTACTAATCTCACCTGCAGGAACATTCCTTTAATGTCCCCGCTGATGGCCACCTTTTCCTGGCGGAAGCGGAGTAGAACGCCGAGTAGGGAGGGGCCGAGTGTGGGACCGGGCAGTAACTCTTTATTCAGATTTTGGGATCCGATCTGGTAGCTGCAGTTAAATACTATGCGGTCTTTACCGTTGTGATGGACCTTGTGGTGGGGCACGTACCACGATTCAGTGGTCTGGTCAGCCTCTTTAATGTCCATCTTTGTGACGTGTCCCGCTGTGATGAGCTTCTCAATCTCAGCGCGGTATACACTCTCTTGGGCGGGGTTCTTGGCTAAGCGCCGCTCCGTGTTCAGCAGGTACCGTTCTGTGGCGTCTGTCTTGGCGTGGAAAGTAGGCATTCCTTCTCGCCGCAGGAGTGGCGTGGCGTATCTCAACACGCCGTTGACCGGGACTCTCTTGGTCCCTGTCTCGAGGAGGTGAATGGCGTAAATGTCATCTTTAGAGCGAATGTCTTTCTTTCCGTTCTTAAAGGGCATTTGTTCCAAGGTCCATAGCCGCTCTACGTGTTGCAGGAGTGCGGTTTCTCCCTCTGTGACTCGGGAGTGGAGACATCTAGTGGCTGTACTTCGGTTGAGAGATTTGGCGAGCGGGCCTTGGAGAGTCCATTCCAAACGGGTCTCGACTGCTGCAGGACAGCCTCGGGGTCCGGTATGAACCCGGTCTATCGGGACAATGAGGTCTGCATGGTCGGAGCCTATCAACAGGGTCGGCATAGCATTGTCTATGAGCGGGATCGGTAACTTGCGCAGATGTGCATATTTCTCCATCAGCTTGGCGACGGGGTATGTGTACCGCGACAGTCCTATTTCTTGGCTGGTGAAAGCGTCTGTAATCTGGTACCGTCGCTCAGGCTGGCCGCTTGCTGCGATAGAGAATGAGACATTCTCGCCCTTTATCGTCTTCAAATCTCGTCTTATTGTCCGAATTGTCATTTGGGTTTCGCTTCCCCGCAGCCCTAGCTGGGCCGCAGCGGAGGCGAGCAGCAGGGTCTTCTCTGACCCGTCATCGAGGACGGCGTAAGTGTCCAGGACTTTATTCTGGTAGCTTAGTGTCACACGCACTACTTTTAGGAGTACTCGGGCTCCACTGCTGCTGGCGGGATCGATGTACATGACGCTCGCTTTGCGGCTGGATGGTGCAGGTGAAGGGCGCCGTCTGTTACTGTCGTGAAGTATGTCCAGATGGGCTCCATCGCACTTGGTGCACCTTTTCTTTAAGCGGCATTCGGCTGCCATGTGTGAGCGCGCACAGCGAAAACAGCGCTTGTTGGACTTTATCCATTGACCTGCTTCCTCCGCGTTCAGCTTGGGGAAGGAGTCACATTGCGCTAGCCAGTGTTCTTTCTCACAGTAGGGGCACACTATCTTCCACTTCTCCGTTCTGGAGGGGGTACTGTGGCTCCTGCTGCTCGGTACTGACTCCGATTGGTGCATCACAGTCACCGATCTTCTTCCATCATTTAGTCGTCTGGTTCCTTCTCTGGAGCCAGGGGTGCTCCGTCCGAATGTATCTAGCCGTAGGCTGCTGACTTCTCTCGCCAGGAAGTCTGCTAGATCGAGGAGGTTCGGTTCGGGGCCATTCGGGTCTCTGTGGTCCCTCTGCCGCCTAAAGCGCTCCTGACGAGCGGGCGGCAGCTTCTCCAGAATCCTTTCCACATTTGAGTTGGCGTAAAGTTCATGCCTCCCCTTCTCTCTTTGCGCTCCCAACATCCCTACCAGGGACTGCACTCTGATGGACAGGTCGTCCAGTGCTCGATTGTCTATTGCTGGGGGTAAGCGGTCGATGTGTCGGATCTCCTGGATCACGTAATCCCATATGCGCCCATACCTCTGGTCCAATGCTACCAGCGCTGCTGTGTATGGGGTGGTGGAAGTCGCGTAGGCGAGCGCTATATTATGTGCGCGGGGTACCTTTAAGTGCTTCAGTAGGATGGCGTATTTGTGGCGTTCATCCAATACATCCACCAACATGGTCTCCAGACACATGCGGAGTTCTGTATACTGGGCCCGGTTCTCTTGGGTGAAGTCGGGTACCATAGGCGTGCCAATGTATGACGCTGACTGTGGATACATCGGCGAGCGTTGGGGGAGAGGCCTCCTAGGCGAGTCTCCTCCCGCTCCTTGGTATGGGCTGGTACCGGCAGTGTACCATGGCCCGCTTGTCCAGGTGCTGTTCCTCGGTGCGGGTCGTGCGTCGTGCTCACCCGTGTATAGAGTCGGGGGTCTGTAGCGCAGCTCCGCGGGGGTATAGCCTGGGCTGTACCGGACCTCCTGGTCCGGTAGAGTACTGTGCTGTCTTCGGGCGTGGTTCTCCTCCTCTTCCTCTTCGTCTTCAGTTAGGTCATCCAGTGCTTGTAGTCTCTGGTTTAGCCTCTCCACAGGATATGCTGCTCCTTCCCGGTTGCTAGGTCTCGCTTGGACCGGTGGGGGGAGGTGGTCTGTGGGGGGTATAGACCTCGTCTGTTGGTCAAGTTCAGGGTTGTTTACTCGGCTAGGGGATGCCGCCCTGGAGGTGTGTCTAGACGAGTTCCTGGAGCCTCTGGCGGAGGGAGAGGGTGTTGTCCGTCGGATCAGCTGTTCTATTAGTTGCGACTGCTGTCTGTCGCGCGCTGCGTCCCGTTGAGCACCGGCTCGTTCTCGGGCCACATTCTCTTCCATCTGAATGCGTCTTATTTCTAGACGTATCTGCTCGTGTTCGCTTCGCTGCTGGATCTGCAGTCGGTCGCGTTCAGCAGCGGCGTTCAGGCTGATGAGGAAGGCCTGCTGTAGGGTCCTCTCTGCCTCGCTGGGAGAAGGCGGTTGTATAGGGGAGCCTTCCCTCGGGGTACTCCTTGCGGAGCCTTGGAGCTCTATCTCCACGGTGCTCTCCCCGTCTTCTTCCGTGCCGAGTTCTCTCTCGGTAGCGTTGTATTCCTCCCGGGACTCATTGGGGACTACTTCTTCAGTACTGGCGGGGTGTGAAGTCATGTCTGGTTCCCACTGGTCCCCACCGTGAACTTGGTCAGTTACATTAGAGCCCATAGGGGCCTCTATGGTCGGGGTAGTCTGGGCGTTGGGGTTAGACATACTTTTACTTTCTAGTTTTACCGCGTTTACTGTTAGTAGAAGACTAGGTTGTTGACTGACAGCGTAAGCCTCTAAGTACTGAGGGAGCCGTCGTTCGCGCTGCGGGCGTTGGTTAGGAGGATCGTTTCGTGGAGTGTTCATCATAGGCCATTTCAATATTAATAACACTATATTAATATTACACTAATTACCATCCGGCTCGAAGGACCAATTGTAACTGAGGGGTACAATTCCCTGACTGTATTACTAGATATGATACTTACTACCACTACCTTTGTACTTAATATTCGGCCACCCAGTACACGGCATAAATATATTATCATAAACACTCTCACGTAGATGAAACGGATCCAACACAAATGTACGAAGTCGAAGTATGCGTTTATTACTACACAGCAATGGTGTGTAGAGCAAGCACTTAATCACTTAATTACATTTATGAATTGAAATAGTATGCACTTTTATGGCAAAGAGTATTCGTCGGTATATCAATAGAGAATGTCCAATCTCTGATGGCGCAGGTGGTAAATATACGACCTGGAATAGTTAAGGAATAACAGCAATGATACTTTAATGATTATATACTAGATACACTAAGGGGGGGTTAATCCGGTCGCTTGTAAGCCGACAGGAGTAGGAGGGGGGGGGGGTAGAATCCGGCTGCCTCGTCCGGCCAAGGGTATCCCAGGTGAACCCACTGTAGTGCCGTTCAATGCGCCGGCGATCCTTGGACCACAGATGAAAGCAGGTGGACTCTTTGTGGGCCGGCTCTCTCCGGTCCACGGGGGAGAGACGTGAAGCGACCTCGTCTTGCAGAGCGTCTCCTCACCTTGCGTCCTCTCCAGGGGGGGGGGGGTTCCAACACACGGCAGTGTCGGGGGTCTTTATCCATGGAATAATCAAAGTATACAAAGCATAATCCGTGCCTGGGAAGGCGGGCTGTCGTCGGTAGAATAATCCGGTATACAGGTCCACTCGCTCGTCGGCTCTGGGGCTCCTCGGGTGCAGCTTCACATAGGGTCAACCACCCTGGGTAAGCAGCCAGTTCTCTGCCCGAAACGATGGGGTACTGACTACGGTAGTATTCTCACCGCACGAAGCACTATATATTAACAGACTATTATTAGCTTAATAGACTACGTCCAACTCGACGATATAGTGCCAAATATGACTATTCAAATATTAATATACACAATGTCTCAATACCGATGGTAGGCGAACTTGGCCTTACTCCCACACGTGGCGTCGCGGGGAGGCTTTACGTCTGTGACTCTATTGGAGGGTAAGAAACTGGACTGAAAAGAAAGTCCTACTTTAGTAGCGCAGTATATATACGCACTATGAACAAATAGTCCCATTAGTGGTGCGGTAGCCAGATTCCTACGCGGAACTAGGACTTGTTCGTACATGTGGAGCGGTACGTTTGAACTGGGTCTGAGGGGTATGGCAGCCTGGCACCAAGGTCTCGACCAATAGTAGAATGGAGACTATTATGGGATGTTCAGTAGGCTAGAATGGATATTCAATGCATATTGTACAAGGAATATACAAGGGATATCAGGGAATATTAGAGAATATACAAATACAATTAAATATATATATATAAATAAATATATATATTCGGTTTAATCTGGCCCTTCACAACACTTAGAAAATTCCCATTGGACTCCTTTACTTCTTACCTTGTTCTCCACCTACCGCGAAGCATTGCAGTAGATAACCCTTAAAGGGAAGAGGTTCTTACTGTGTCTGTAATATAGAGTAAGAGCACTAGGTGCCCAGTGTGGAAGTAGCCTTGAGGAGGTATGCGATAATGTGTAACATGCTAAGCCTTCAGTAAAGGAGACGTAAATGGGAGCACTGTGTATGTGTCGTTAATGTGCATTCTGTCTAACCCTTTTCTCTCCGGGTAATGCTCATTATTGTTTAACCCTTTCCCCACCCCCAGCCTATAGTTCATTGTAAAAGGTCTCCACTCATCATTAAGGAAGAGTACTGCTTTGGGGAGCGAATATATCATCCATCTTACTGCCATCGGGTGTGGGAGGGCTCAGGAAGTATTGGGGGAAGTGTGGGTGTGTGGGGAGCTACTGCTGATCGCCCTGGAGGGCAAGAAGGACCAGCATACCATCGCTAGGTCAGTGAATCCTAGGCCCCATCCACTCCTGCTGCTCGACCTCCACTTCAACATTCCTGACCTACAGTCGGGGACCCAGCTGGACTCAGCTCTGCTGCGTTCTCGCTACCAGGTGGCCGTGTACAACCACTTCCATAAAGCAGGGATAATCCACCCTGCTACATTTGGTTGTCACATTTATCTTCTCTCAATAATTATATATTTCTCTATAGCAATCTAGCACAGCAAATCGCCCCTGGGACCTGGACCGAAGAAACTGGGAATGATATGGGGGACCTATACCACGTCAGCTCCATGGAAATGACTGTGGGGTTTTTATGCTTATGGTAAGGTCTATTTTTTTGTTAATAATTACATGCCGGCTTTTGTCAACATTATGATAAATATTGCTTTACGCTTTCTCTGTTCCAGTACACCCTGTCCCTTGTCCTGAACACAGGGTTTGAGTTCCATGAGGTAAGTTAGAATACCATTTAACCACAGAACAATTAACCGAGTTAAAATAATGTTTATTTTGCACCATACTATTCATCTGGAAGAGAATAGATAGATAGATAGATAGATAGATAGATAGATAGATAGATAGATAGATAGATAGATAGATAGATAGATAGATAGATAGATAGATAGATAGATAGATAGATAGATAGATAGATAGGTAGGTAGATAGGTAGGTAGGTAGATAGATAGATAGATAGATAGATAGATAGATAGATAGATAGATAGATAGATAGATAGATAGATAGATAGATAGATAGATAGATAGATAGATAGATAGATAGATAGATAGATAGATAGATAGATAGATAGATAGATAGATAGATAGATAGATAGATAGATAGATAGATAGATAGATAGATAGATAGATAGATAGATAGATAGATAGATAGATAGATAGATAGATAGATAGATAGATAGATAGATAGATAGATAGATAGATAGATAGATAGATAGATAGATAGATAGATAGATAGATAGATAGATAGATAGATAGATAGATAGATAGATAGATAGATAGATAGATAGATAGATAGATAGATAGATAGATAGATAGATAGATAGATAGATAGATAGATAGATAGATAGATAGATAGATAGATAGATAGATAGATAGATAGATAGATAGATAGATAGATAGATAGATAGATAGATAGATAGATAGATAGATAGATAGATAGATAGATAGATAGATAGATAGATAGATAGATAGATAGATAGATAGATAGATAGATAGATAGATAGATAGATAGATAGATAGATAGATAGATAGATAGATAGATAGATAGATAGATAGATAGATAGATAGATAGATAGATAGATAGATAGATAGATAGATAGATAGATAGATAGATAGATAGATAGGTAGATAGATAGATAGATAGAATAGTTTATTGATTTAGAATGGAAATCACACATATACTTGTCGTACAGAACTTGTAAGTCGCTTTGGATAAAAGCGTCAGCTAAATGACTAAATGTAAATGTATATACATTTGATCACAATATGAACAGGTATACATTTATCCATTTACCAATAGGATTCAAATAAACACAATAAAGCCATAGGCTTGTTTCCATTGTGGTCCTTCATCATTGGTGTCAGTGGATTTATGTACTGGTGTGTGGACGTGGGTGTTTGTAGTGTCTGTATGTCAGGATGTGTTGTATAAAAGAGAATCATTTTATAGACAATAAAAGAATAAAAAGGAATAACACATATTAAAAACCCTTTGGTCACTACTCCCAGCTTCTGCTACTTATGATCCACCTCTTTATAGCTAATTTAAAAGTGGAGAAGGGGTTTATGGGCTTCAACTCCATTGGTAGGCTATTCCATTGTACTGCTGCTGAATACAGGAATGAGTTTTGGCCTATTTTTCACTGGGACGATGTCTGTAGGACTCCCCCTGGTGGCATGTCCGTGTACATCCCTTACCATGTTAAAATATCCACTAAGATATTGAGGGACAGTATTCCCGAGTATCCTGTGTGTCATGTTGAGTTTTAATTGAGAGACCCTCTCCTCAACCCTGAGCCATTTGAGGCTGTTAAAATGTGTCTGTGTAAGGTGAGTCCTGGGATGGAGTTTTAAAATCATTCTAACTCATTTTGTAACTGAGGGGTACAATTCCCTGACTGTATTGTTAAGTATGGTATTATTAAACCACTACCTCTTGTACTTTAACTTCTGGCCATCCAGTACATGATATAAATATGATGAACACTTTCCCACCTGATGAAACGAAGTCCACACAAATGTACAAATCGAATATTTAATATAGCAAAAGGTATATACAACGTTCACTTGTTTACACTTATGATTTGAAATGCACTTGTATGGCAAATGAGTATTCGTAGGTAAATCAACATTGAATGTCCAATCTCTGGTTACGCAGGGAGTAAGTATACAACCCGGTTCTCTAGGAAACTATAGCGATGGTACTTAAATGATTATAGCTGGATACACTAAGTGGGGGGGGGGTCCCGCTGGTTGTAAGACAGTAGGAGGGGGGGGTTAGAGAAGCCGCTGGCGGTATCCCATCTGGCCGACGATTTCTTGGGAGAATTCAAAGTCTTGAACACGGTGCCCACAGAACCTCGGTCCGCAGACGAATACAGCCGGACCCTCTGGTGGACGGTAGCTGCCGGTCCACAACGGAGAGACGTGAGGCGACCTCACTGGTGTAGAGCGCCGTCTCACCTTGACTCCTCTCCGGGGGGTAGTTCCAACACTCCGCAGTGTTGGCCGTTATCCATGGAATAATCAAAGCACCCAAAGCATAATCCAAGCCGTGGAAGGCTCGCCGTCGTCCGGGTAGAGTAATCCAATGTACAGGTCCAGTCGCCCTGGCCCGGAGCTCCTCGGATGCAAGCACCACTAGTGGTCTGCCCAGCCTGGTTAAGACTCCAGATAACGTCAGGAACGATGGGGGTACTGATAACTTTATAACTCTAACCGAACGATGCACCATACATAAATAGACTATTATTAGCTTAATAGAATACGTCCAACTCGACGGTATAGTGCCAAACTATGACTATTCAACTATTAATCCACACAATGTCTCAATGCCTATTCTGAGGCCAAGTAGGCCTTACTGCACCACACGTGCGTCGTGGGTGAGGCTTCGCGTCTGTTACTCGGTTGGAGGGTAAAGAACTGGACTAAAGAGAAAGTTCTACTTTACTTGCGCCATATATATATGCGCTGTGAACAAATAGTACCATTCGTATTTCGCCAGACGTATTCCTACGCGGAACCGGGCTTGCCTCGGCATGTTGGGCGGCACGATTGAACTTGAACCTAGGGGTATGGCTGCTGGCGCCAGGTTCTCGTCCAATGGTAGAATGAAACTATTATGGGCTGTTTAGTAGACTAAAGGGATATTCAGTGCATATTGTACAAGGAATATACAGGGGATATCAAACGATATACAAATACTATTTAAATATATATAAATAAACATATATATTCGGTTTAATCTGATCCTTCACAACAGCCGCCCCCTAATTAGTCCCACCTAATTAGCTAAGCAGAGACAGATTAACCGCACTGTCTACCACTCAAGGTCCGCTGTAAGGGTCAGTCAACTCACAAAGTCATGGGGTCATGGTCATCATCGATAGTATCTGGGAGTCGGGGCAGTTCTATTAGCCTCGCCACGGGTCGTGTGTAAGTGCGCCCTTGGACGAGTACTTCAGCTGCTCGGACCTTGCCATCGGCACCGGTGATCACTTTGCTTACGCGGCCAGCCGGCCACATAGCTCTGGGTAGTGACTGGTCGATAATCATGACGACTGTTCCTTCTGTCAAATTGTCTCTCTCTTTTACCCACTTCTGGCGGGTCTGTAGAGACGGTAGGTAGTGGAGTAGGAAGCTGCTCCAAAACTTGTCAGCTAGTACTTGACTGTACCTCCACATTCTTCGGCCGTTCGCTTCTTCAGGCCTGTACATTGTCTGGGGTAGCGCGGGGTCCAGCCGCCCCATTAAGAGTGTGTTGGGGGTGACTGGGTCGACATCTGCTACATCACTGGTGACGTAACCGAGGGGCTTTGAGTTCAGTACTCCCTCGATCTCCGTGAGGACTGTCATTAGGACTTCCTCCGCCACAGTCTGGGCCCCAAGCACGGCGTACAGGGCTGTCTTTATAGAACGTACTTCTCGTTCCCAGGTTCCACCGAAGTGGGGTGCGTTCGGGGGATTAAACTGGAAGTCAATCTGGGATGGAGCTAGGTGGGTCTTAAGTTCTGGGCCCATAGCTTGGAAGCTCTCTCTCAGCTCTCTTTTTCCGCCTTTGAAGTTTGTCCCGTGATCAGACAACAATGTAGACGGTTTTCCTTTCCGTGATGTGAATCTTCGGAAGGCCATAAGGAATGAGTCTGTGCTCATGGTCGGAAGGAGCTCGATATGTATCGCTCTGGTGGTCATGCATTTGAATACAATACCCCACCGCTTCTCGGTTCCTCTTCCTCTCTTTATATACAACGGGCCAAAGCAGTCCATGCCTGTGGAGTGGAATGGCTTGTCGCCGAGTCGGAGGCGACAGGGGGGTAAGTCAGCCATCCGTGGTATGCTGGGCTGCGCGCGCCACTTTCGGCAGTCTAGACAGGTTCGCTGGAAGCGTCGCACCGCTTCTCTTCCTTGAAGTATCCAATAGCGACGTCTGATCTCCGCGAAGACTCTCTCTGCTCCTGCGTGGTGTACATCCTCGTCGTATTTCTTTATGATCAGCTCTGTGACCTTGTGTCGGCTGTTCAAGACTATCGGGTACTTAATGTCATCCGGTAGATCGGGGGCTCTCCGCAGGCGACCACCCACTCTGATGAGATTATGGGCGTCACTCTCGGGTGCCAGGTGGAGCAGTCTGCTGTCTGATGGGACGGGCTTTCCTCCCTGTAGACAGTCTAGCTCATCGGGGAACGAGTCTCTCTGGGCTCGTTGTAGTAGAAGAAGTTCTGCTTCTTCGTAGTCAGCTGCTGACATGTCAGTGGTGGACTGAATCTCTGGGTGGTGCCACAGGAATGTCCTCTGCTGCGCACTCTCTAGGGTAATGCAGTCATCTATGTTGGGGTCTGTGGAGGCGACTGTGCTCAGTCCACAGAACATAGGTTTCTTGTTCTCAGCCTCCTCGTTACTTGCTTCCCGTGGGGTGGGCGTAGGCCACTCTGCTTCCGGGAGCTTGAGGAATTCTGGTCCGTCACTGTAGATGTTGCGACGGGTGAGGTCATCCAGGGACATTCCCCGGGTGATGACGTCAGCTGGGTTGTGTTTGGTGTCCACATACCGCCAGCTCGCTGCTTCGGTTAACTCTTGAATCTCGGTGACTCTGACTCCCACGAAGACTTTGTATCTGCATGAATCAGACTTGATCCATGTGAGTACTGTCGTGGAATCTGACCACAAGATTGTTCTGTGCACCGGGATGGTGAGTTCACGTTGGATTAACGTGGCTAGATGCGCTCCTGCTAGGGCTGCGCAGAGCTCTAGACGCGGGATAGATTGTTGCTTTCGTGGGGCTATTCTTGAGCGGGCCAGGATGAAAGCAGTGTGTATCTTTCCTCCCTTCTCTTGGGCACGCAAGTAGGCCACCGATCCATAGGCTACTTCGGAGGCGTCGCTGAAGACGTGTAGATCAATCTTGCATGTCTCTGGCCTCACTGTGGATGGGAAGTAGCTGCGGCGTATGTTGACGCCTGGGAGTGAGCGGAGTTCCGTCTCCCACTCTCTCCATGTTGAGGCAAGGTGTGCGGGTATTGGGTCGTCCCAGCCCTGGTCCTTGTCCCATAGTGCTCGTACAATCATCTTTGCCCTGGTGGTGTAAGGTAGAATACATCCCAACGGGTCATATTGTCTGGCGAGTGTTCTGTACACACTCCGTCTGGTGGTCGGTGTAGCCGTCGACCTTCCCTGCTCTGGAGTCAAGGGTTTGTGTCTATAGTGGAGCGAGTCTGTTTTGAAGCGCCAGACTAGTCCTAGTGTCATTTCTTGGGCTTCTCCTGGGATGGTCGCCATCCAGGTCTCGCTGCTGGCAGCCTTGTCCGCTGCGCAATACGTGCGGGTCACTGCTGGCCCACTGCCTGAGATCAAAGCCGCCTTTGATCAGGGAGGCGCGTAGCTTGATTAGGAGAGCCTCGGCTTCTTCTTGAGTCGAAACGCTTTGTAAACAGTTGTCCACGTAGAAACTGTTCTTCACACTGTGTCGGACCTCTTCATCTGCTGTTGGGTCCTCTGCGACGTGTTTCTGTAGTGCAAATGTAGCACAGCACGGGCTGCATGTGGTTCCGAAGGGGAGTACTTCCCACTGGTAGATGGCTGGGTTCTCATCTCCGATCCTCTCTCTCCATAGGAACCGCAGCAGGGGCTTGTCCTCCTCTACTAGTCTCACCTGCAGGAACATCCCTTTGATATCCCCGCTGATAGCCACCTTGTCCTGGCGGAAGCGCAGTAGCACGCCTAGTAGGGAGGGGCCGAGTGTAGGGCCGGGCAAGAGCTCTTTATTCAGATTTTGGGATCCGATCTGGTAGCTGCAGTTAAACACAATGCGATCCTTGCCGTTGTGATGGACCTTGTGATGCGGCACGTACCATGATTCGGTCGTCTGATCGGCCTCTTTAATGTCAATCTTTGTTACGTGTCCCGCTGTGATTAGCTTCTCAATCTCAGCGCGGTACACACGCTCTTGAGCGGGGTCTTTGGCTAGGCGCCGCTCCGTGTTCAATAGATAGCGCTCCGTGGCGTCTTTCTTTGCGTGAAAGGTGGGCATTCCCTCTCGCCTCAGGAGTGGAGTTGCGTGTCTCATCACTCCGCCGACTGTGACTCTCTTTGTCCCTTGCTCGAGTAGGTTGATGACGTAAATGTCTTCTTTAGAACGAATATCTTTCTTTTCGTTCTTAAAGGGCATTGTCTCTAGTGTCCATAGCCTCTCGACATGCTGCAGGAGAGTGGTGTCTTCTTCTGTCGTTCTGGAGTGGAGGCAGCTAGTGGCTGCTGTTCGGTTGAGAGATTTAGCGAGGGGGCCTTGTAGGGTCCACCCTAGGCGGGTCTCGACTGCTGCAGGACAGCCTCGGGGTCCTGTATGGACCCGGTCAATCGGGACTATGAGTTCTGCATGGTCGGAGCCTATCAGCAGGGTCGGGGTAGCGCCGTCTATGAGCGGGATAGGTAGTTGTCGCAGGTGCACATATTTATCCATCAACTTGGCGATAGGGTAGGTTACTGCGATAGTCCTATTTCTTGGCTGGTGAAAGCATTTGTAATCTTATACCGTCGCTCTGGCTGCCCGTTTGCTGCCATAGTGAAGGAGACATTCTCGCCCTTTATCGTCTTTAAATCTCTTCTTATTGTCCGAATCGTCATTTCGTTCTTGCTCCCCCGCAGTCCCAGCTGGGCCGCAGCGGACGCGAGCAGAAGGGTCTTCTCTGACCCGTCATCAAGGACGGCGTAAGTGTCCATGACTTTATCTTGGTAGCTCAATGTCACACGGACTACCTTTAAGAGCACTTGGGCGCCGCTGCTGCTGGCGGGGTCAATGTACATGACACTTGCCTTGGTGCCGCTCGATGGTGCAGGTGGAGGCCGTCTTCTGTTACTGTCGTGTAGTATATCTAGATGGGCTCCATCGCACCGACTGCACCTTTTCTTTAGGCGGCATTCGGCTGCCATGTGTGGTCGCGCACATCGGTAACAGCGCCTGTTGGACTTTATCCATTGACTCACTTCTTCTGCATTCATCTTTGTGAACAGGTCACATTGTGACAGCCAGTGTTCTTTCTCACAGTAGGGACACACTATCTTCCACTTCTCTTTTCTCGAGGGGGTACTGTGGCTCTTACTGCTCGGTACTGACTCTGATTGGTGCATGACAGTCACCGATCTTCTTCCATCATTTATTCTCCTGGGTCCCTCTCTGGAGCTTGGCGTGCTCCGCCCGAACGTATCCAGTCGTAAGCTGCTGACTTCTCTCGCCAGGAAGTCGGCTAGATCAAGGAGGGATGGTTCGGGGCCGTTGGGATCCCGGTAGTCTCTCTGCCGCCTAAAACGCTCTTGTCTTGCGGGTGGCAGCTTCTCCAAAATCCTCTCGACGTTAGAGTTGGCGTATAGCTCATGCATGCCCTTTTCCCGTTGCGCTCCCAGCATCCCTATCAGGGACTGCACTTTGATTGACAGGTCGTCTAATGAGCGATTGTCTGTTGCTGGGGGTAGGCGATCAATATGCCTTATCTCTTGGATTACGTAATCCCATATACGTCCATATCTCTGGTCCAGCGCGGCTAGGGCCGCTGTGTATGGGGTCGAAGAGGTAGCATAGGACAGCGCTATATTGTGCGCTCGCGGTACTTTCAGGTGCTTCAGTAATATTGCATACTTGTGGCGTTCATCAGCGACATCCACCATCATTGTCTCTAAGCACATCCGGAGCTCCGTGTACTGTGCTCGACTCTCATAGGCGAAGTCTGGAAACGACGGCGTGGCAATGTATGACGCCGTGGATGGCTGATACATCGGCGATCGTTGGGGGAGAGACCTCCTAGGCGAGTCCCCTCTTGCGCCTCTCTGTGGGCTGGTACCGACAGGGTACCATGGCCCGCTGGTCCAGGTGCTATTCCTCGGGGCTGGTTGTGCGTCGTGCTCACCCGTGAATAGAGTCGGGGGTCTGTACCGCAGCGCCGCGGGGGTATAGCCTGGGCTGTACTGGACCTCCTGGTCCAGTGGAGTACTGTGCTGTCGTCGGGCTTGGTTCTCCTCCTCTCCCTCTTCTTCCTCTATCAGGTCTTCCAGATCCTGTAATCGTTTATTTAGCTTCTCCGCAGTGTATGCCGCTCCTTCCTTGTAGCTGGGTCTCGCTTGGACCGGTCTGGGAAGGGGGTCTGCGGGGGGTATAGGCTCGGTCTGTTGGTCAAGTTCAGGGTCGCTTGCTCGGTTAGGAGACGCTGCCCTTGACTGTTGTCTCGACGAGTTCCTTGAACCCCTGGCGGAGGGAGAGGGTGTTGCCTTGCGGATCAGCTGCTCCATTAGCTGCGCTTGTAGCTTGTCGCGCTCGACTTCGCGCTTGGTGAGATCTGCTTCTCTTTGGGCACCGGCAGCGGCGCGCTGGGCGTCGGCCCGGTCTCTTGCCATATTCTCTTCCGTCTGAAGGCGTCTCATCTCCAGGCGTGTGCGCTCTTCTTCGCTCCGTTGCTGCGCTTGGAGGCGTTCTCTTTCAATAGTAAAATGTTCGCGCTCGCTAAGCGTCTGTGCTTGGAGTCGATCGCGTTCGGTAGAGGCTGTCAGGCTGACGAGGAACGCCTGTTGTAGCATCCTCTCCGCTTCGCTGGGGGAAGGCGGTTGTGGAGGTGAGCCGCTCCTGTGTGAGCCGCTCCTGGGTGTACTCGTTGGGGAGTCCTGGAGCTCTATTTCCTCGGCGCTCTCCTCCTCTTCTTCCGTGCAGAGTTCTCTCTCTGTAGGGTTGTCTTCCTCCCGGGGCTGGTCGGGGACTACTTCTTCGGTAGTGGCGGGGGGTAAAGGCATGTCAGCTCCCTCCTGGTCCCCACCGTGAGCTTGGTCAGTTACATTAGAACCTACTAGGGCCTCTGTGGTCGGGGAAACCTGGTCGTTAAGGTCAGACATAATTTTACTTTCTACTTTTACCGCGTTTACCGTTTGTCGAAGGCTAGGTAGTTGACTACTAGGCTAGTAAGTACTGAGGTGGCTGTCGTCTGCGCCGCGGGCGTTCTAGGTTAGGAGGACCGTTTCGTGGAGTGTTCATCATAGGCCATTTCAATATTAATAACACTATATTAATATTACACTAGTTACCCTCCGGCTCGAAGGACCAATTGTAACTGAGGGGTACAATTCCCTGACTGTATTGTTAAGTATGGTATTATTAAACCACTACCTCTTGTACTTTAACTTCTGGCCATCCAGTACATGATATAAATATGATGAACACTTTCCCACCTGATGAAACGAAGTCCACACAAATGTACAAATCGAATATTTAATATAGCAAAAGGTATATACAACGTTCACTTGTTTACACTTATGATTTGAAATGCACTTGTATGGCAAATGAGTATTCGTAGGTAAATCAACATTGAATGTCCAATCTCTGGTTACGCAGGGAGTAAGTATACAACCCGGTTCTCTAGGAAACTATAGCGATGGTACTTAAATGATTATAGCTGGATACACTAAGGGGGGGGGGGGTCCCGCTGGTTGTAAGACAGTAGGAGGGGGGGGGGTTAGAGAAGCCGCTGGCGGTATCCCATCTGGCCGACGATTTCTTGGGAGAATTCAAAGTCTTGAACACGGTGCCCACAGAACCTCGGTCCGCAGACGAATACAGCCGGACCCTCTGGTGGACGGTAGCTGCCGGTCCACAACGGAGAGACGTGAGGCGACCTCACTGGTGTAGAGCGCCGTCTCACCTTGACTCCTCTCCGGGGGGTAGTTCCAACACTCCGCAGTGTTGGCCGTTATCCATGGAATAATCAAAGCACCCAAAGCATAATCCAAGCCGTGGAAGGCTCGCCGTCGTCCGGGTAGAGTAATCCAATGTACAGGTCCAGTCGCCCTGGCCCGGAGCTCCTCGGATGCAAGCACCACTAGTGGTCTGCCCAGCCTGGTTAAGACTCCAGATAACGTCAGGAACGATGGGGGTACTGATAACTTTATAACTCTAACCGAACGATGCACCATACATAAATAGACTATTATTAGCTTAATAGAATACGTCCAACTCGACGGTATAGTGCCAAACTATGACTATTCAACTATTAATCCACACGATGTCTCAATGCCTATTCTGAGGCCAAGTAGGCCTTACTGCACCACACGTGCGTCGTGGGTGAGGCTTCGTGTCTGTTACTCGGTTGGAGGGTAAAGAACTGGACTAAAGAGAAAGTTCTACTTTACTTGCGCCATATATATATGCGCTGTGAACAAATAGTACCATTCGTATTTCGCCAGACGTATTCCTACGCGGAACCGGGCTTGCCTCGGCATGTTGGGCGGCACGATTGAACTTGAACCTAGGGGTATGGCTGCTGGCGCCAGGTTCTCGTCCAATGGTAGACTGAAACTATTATGGGCTGTTTAGTAGACTAAAGGGATATTCAGTGCATATTGTACAAGGAATATACAGGGGATATCAAACGATATACAAATACTATTTAAATATATATAAATAAACATATATATTCGGTTTAATCTGATCCTTCACAACACATTTGTTCTGAGCTGTCTGTAGTCTACCTTTCAGTGCTACTGTGATGCCAATGTACCAGGAGGAGCATGCGTAGTCATAATGACATTGGATCAGTGCCCCTGCCAGGACTTCCATTGCTGACCTGTTAATATAGGTGGACACTCTACAGAGAAATTGTATTCTCTGATTGATCTTTGTGACCACCTTTTGTGCCATGCTCACCCCTGATAAGGTGTTGTCCGAAACACATCCTAAGTATGTGACTTCCTCCTTTGCTGTTACCTCGATATCTCCTACCACTACCTTGAACCCAGGAGACCTCTTAAGTCGTATGGCCGAAGGAATACATTATGGACTAAAGATGATCCTCGTCACTCTAATTTCTTTCAGATGGACATGCCTTTGATCCGCAAGTGGTGGTGTCTCTTTCTAATGGAGCGTTTCCAAATACAAGGGTATGACAGCCCTGACCAATACGTTTATTCATTTTGTAACACTTAATTTATAGGGTCACTGGCAGAAGATTTAAAACATCTGAAACTTAATGGAGCATTTGTTGAATGCATAAATTAACACCTGCATTCTATCAGTATAACATCATTAAAAAGATATAAGAAAAAGCCCAGGCATCAAGGCCATAGCCTTTTCCTATCCAATACTTAAGATTAATGTTGTTGTTTTGAAGGTATGGCCAGATGTTTGCCTTCTGGACCAATGAAGCCAGAGGGTTGCTTAAGGGAAACCATAACCCGTGGCGTGAACACTTTAGGCAACCAACATGCGCTTCCGCGTTGCTCTGAATTGCTCTGATTGGCCGAGCGCGCGCATGCGCATGAGCCGCGACGCGCTCCTCAGAGGCAGGAATACTAAGCTCCCCCTTAAGCTCCAGGAGAGAGGAGAGAGGCTGAAAACCTGCAGTTCTTGCCCGACTGATGGGAGCCGAATCCCGGATCCGATTTTTCTGATGAATACCCCCAAAACATGGAGGTCCCGAACGCATGGAAGTATTGATTGCGCCGTAACGAATCATTAAAAAAATATACCGTTAACTGGAATATGTTGTGCCTTTACACATATGTTGGATTATGTAATTGGTTTGTCATGACAAACTAATAAAAAATCGCGATTTACCCGGTGGCTACAACAACACACAGTGACTACATTCATCATTGTTTACAATGAACGGAAATCGCGATTTTTTATTAGTTTGTCATGACAAACCAATTACATAATCCAACATATGTGTAAAGGCACAACATATTCCAGTTAACGGTATATTTTTTTAATGATTCGTTACGGCGCAATCAATACTTCCATGCGTTCGGGACCTCCATGTTTTGGGGGTATTCATCAGAAAAATCGGATCCGGGATTCGGCTCCCATCAGTCGGGCAAGAACTGCGGGTTTTCAGCCTCTCTCCTCTCTCCTCTCTCCTGGAGCTTAAGGGGGAGCCGCGCTCGGCCAATCAGAGAAACGCGGAAGGCGCTCGGCCAATCAGAGAAACGCGGAATCGCATGTTACTATGTAAATACTACACAGTTCGGTTTCCGGGTTCCTCTGATTGGCCACGGCGCCCACGTGACCCCGTGCTAGCACGCCCCCTTATCCACGCCTGCCGCTACACCGCGCCAAGCTCCTCTGTGTGTTGCAGCGCGCGGCAGAGCGGCAGAGGTCCCTGTGTGTTCTCAACTTCCTCAATTTATACGCATGGAAGTATTGACTACGCCGTAACGAATCATTAAAAAAATATACCGTTAACTGGAATATGTTGTTTCTTTACACATATGTTGGATTATGTAATTGGTTTGTCATGACAAACCAATAAAATCGCTACAGAGCTCTCATATTTGCTATGAGTGGCGACGACTTGACTTTCACTTTCGTATTTCGCTTTCGTGTTGTTTAATCAGCCGCTTCTAAAGTCGCTGTCGAAGCCTGTTTCCGCCTCCGCATGCTAAAGTTCTGGTAAGTTTAAAGTGCTAAGTGCTGCTAAGTGCTTTATAATATTGTATTTTATAATATTGTCGCGCATCACGCGCAACGCCACTCTGAGTCAAGAGCTCTGTCATTGAAGTGGGTGGTGTTACCAACAGCGTTCACCCTGATGTACAACGCAGTAGCGATTTTATTGGTTTGTCATGGCCGTAACTTGAAGCACTCAAAAGGCTATACTACAGCGGAAGCAGGCCGCGCACCGGGGAGACGACCCCAGAGGGGTCGATCCCTTAAACCAGGCAGCAGGCGTTTGACCCGAGCCTGGAGCACTGCGGACGAGACAGGCGCCAAAGGGGTCAACTGAAAACAGCACCCCGGCGGAAGGGGCGTATGCTGGCATTGTTGCGCACCATGACAAAGCCGCCACCAAAAAAAACCCGACCCAGAGGGGTCGAGGCAGAGAAGGCTGACACGATTGGCAGACGTCATGAACGTGCAAGGGCACACTCAACCGGGTAACCCGGGAGTTGACTCTGCTCAAACACACCAGGGAATCAACCACCCTCTTGGTACCACATGCAGTGGTTGTTCCTATAACCCCCAAGAAAAAACTCCAAAACACACCTGCAGGGATACACTGGCTATACCGCAGTACAAGTGTTTCAGTTTTCAAAAAGGGTTATTCCAGGCCTACGGGTCGACGAAACATTACTTCGGACCGGGCCCGGCGGCTCGGGAAGCACACAGTGTCACCAGAGGAGGTCCAAAAGACCACCCCAACAGCCCCCTCTTCGCCATGCGTGAGAGAGGAGCGAAAAGAAAGGAGAACCAGCCCCTTCATGATAGTGCCAGGTACAACATGTACCCAACAAAGGGTCTCCATAACGCCCAACCCTGTGACACCCGGGCCGACCCGGCATTTTCCCCCCCGAAAAAAGCACAAGTCCCTCAGGGTACCAGAACAGCAGATCTGCGTCCCCGGCGGACAACGGGTTAACTGACCTGGACCAGCGTGACCAGAACCAGTCCCGTGCCCTAACCACGCCGACATCCCCACTCCAAGAAAGGGGGTAGGTACGCGTGTCGATCTAAAACATGAAAAGAGGGCGCCACCCAGACGGTCCCATTTGTACCGTGCTCAGTGGCCCACCCAAAGGGCGTGAGACCCCTCTACCTATGTTCTGATCTATTCCGTTAACATCCCCCAGATATGAACGAGAATCCGTCGAGACCCAGTAACAGGCGCTCGGAAGAGAAAAACCTCCATCCCAGTTGCCCTATAAAAATGCTGTTTTAATAACGAGCAACCAAGGCATACTAGCCTCCTGCGTGATTCTTATCAGAAACACCCCGAGCCAGCACTATGTACGCGTCGAGACCCAAACACATCAATGGATAGTCTAACCAGACACCAGACATTGGTCCTTCAAGTCGCCTGGGAGAACGACAAGGAGTTGTCGTGCTTCATATTCTTCACTCTTTTTATTATTAAAAAGAAAGAAACACCGACTGACATGAATCCCACGTGACGCGGCCGAGGGTAAATTTTTTTTACATTCTTACATCCCGTCACCCTCACCACAGAGAGGAGACGGGAATCCTCAGAGAGACTTCCCACGTGAGCCACAGATTGAAAAGTCACGGTAACATTGACCAATCAGAAGAGGGAAGGAGGGGTTTATCCGGTACCCCCTCGCAAGCCCAACCCTTGCATACGACAACAACAAATAGCCATATGATACCTTAAGTAGCCAGTATGCTAATGAACAGCGCAAGGCTAATTAAATGCACGCTAGCCACAGACGAGTCTGTGAACAGGGTTTATAACAAGGCCAAGTTATGTATGTGTGAACCCGACACCCGTGTTTATGTTGCAAGACACAGAAAATCTGATAGAGAGAGAGTGTGGCCTGAACCGCGGTACCTTTTCACACACGAGCATTACTGCAGACCAACACAACAGTGTTGCTGCTCAATATCACTGTTTAAGCAACAGAGCACACAACTAACCGAGGCCGACTGGGCAAGCTGATCATGTTGCAAATCAGTCAGCTCCGTACCGCCCGTCATTATCCCGGACATGAATCTCGCCAGCTGCGCAATGTTAGAAGTGGCAGCCAGAGATTGAGTCGCAGAGATAAATGACTGGTCACTCCAGAAAGCCAACCGCCTCGCCGGTTTCCCTTGGGGAACCGGCTTCCGTAACGGCTCCCACACCACCTCAGGACAAAGGAGAGCTGCCATCGGCCTATCAAGCCGAGGCACCCCCTCCTTCATGCCGTCTACCAAACCCACCACCCTCGTGACTCGCACGTAGGCGGGGGTGAGGCCCATGATGTGGGAGACCACCTGTCCCTGACGGACGTAGGCCTCCATCGAGGGGAAAAATGGACAGACAACGCCCATCTCTCTCACAGGACGGCGTTGCCATAGATGACCTATGAGATCATCAGGGACAGGAACAGGCAGTGGCTGCGGCAGCGGCACGGAGTTTGCGACTGCCGCCGCCGCCATGAGCTCGGGGAACAAAGCACGCAGTTCCCCCTGCATACTTTCCCCCACCGAGCTCGCGTCCCTCACATGCAGCAGACTACCGGTTAAGGAGCCACATTCTGATGTGGCTGATAGCAGGGCATCCCGCCGCCGAGTCGGAGGTTCTAACCCAACATCCGCGTACAAGGAACCCCAAGGAGACCTATCACCCCCCTCCAGTGTTATCTGGACGGGCAGCGGACATGTATCCACCGGGGCGTCGAACAAGAACCCGTCCGCTTCAACCATGTAGTCCTCTGTTTCCATTGGCCATGGAGAATCAGACGCATCATCATCCGGCTCCAGCAACTCACCAAAACCAGGCCGTTCGCATCTACAAGCCACCATCTTACGACGGAAGCGAGCCGACGCAAAAAGTTTGCGTCTCAAATCCTCCGCCACCAGAGGAGCCGGCCGCCCAACAGCAGACGACTCTCCGGAGGCAAAGGAACCAATGCCGGAACCAGGCCATCGCACAGGGGACAGCGCTGGTGCACCAGCTCCTTGGAGAGGCAAACTATCTATCGGACACCTACCGGGCGCGGCTGCCGACCACGAAAGAGGCCTCAACCCCGCTCCAAGACGCACGACAGAGGAGGCAATGGAGAACCGCTGGTGAAGGGTAACGTTGCTAGCGCGACCCTCCGAGGTAAACATTATGACTTAGCTTTTTTCTTTTAAAATGTATGAGAGAAAGAAAAAAGCAAGAAAAAATGTAAACACGTAACTCAACTTTCTTCAGCTAAAACAACCTCGTCAAGTGGGGTATACAACAGGCACTTCCTTAAGATAAGATAAGATATTCCTTTATTGATCCCCTTGGGGAAATTCAGGCATCATAGCAGCATGGGGGGGAGGGGGGGAGGGGTACAGGTAGTAAAACAACACAGTATACAGGTAGTAAAAGACAACACAGGCAGTGTAAACAATTTGATCAATATGGTCAATAAAATTTACTATCTGACTAGCTGAGGTGAAAGTGAAGAAGGAGGCGAGTAGGTGACCACACACCTGCTTATGAAGGTAGCGGATAGGGGTGTGGCCAGACGGATGCTGGTATGTAAAGGTACATTGTGGATTTTTATTCAGTGCTGTGCACGAAGTGAGGTTAGTGCAGATGACGCTGAGCGGAGCCAGTATGATATAGAACCCTTTCACTGCCACACAACAGCAGGTTAACCATTTCACTGCCACACTACACGTTAACCCTTTACTATCACACAGTAAAGGGTTAACCTTCTGTAGTGTGGCAGTGAAAGGGTTAAGAGAGAGAGGGGGAGGGCAAGGCTAAGAGAATCATTAAAGACTCCAGTCACCCGAACAACTGCCTCTTTGAACTGCTGCGGTCAGGCAAGCGATACAGGAGTCTCAAGGCGAGCACAGAAAGACTCAGAAGAAGCTTCTATCCCCAGGCCATCAGGCTGCTAAACGAACAATGAATGAACACTACACAACAACAACCACCAAACGCACATAGCACACACATCCACACGCACACACTCACTTTAAACAAACACACTGTAGCACCCACTCCACACACTTATAGCACACACCCACTTTAAACAAACACACTGTAGCACCCACTCCCCACACTTTATATTTATGGATGAAGGATTGCACTACAACTCGTACACCTTACTGTAAATTGTACCTAAAATTGTACCTCATCCCATTTCTGCTTTGCACTAGATAGTACTGTACATTAGTACACTGCATAGTATTGTGTATTGTATATTATATGGTAACTCAGAACATTGTACATATGTCTATACCGAACACTGTGACCTCATTTTCTTCTTCTAAATTCATGCTATATTATGTTATTATGTTATTTGATACTATCTTGTCTAGCACAGTCTCTGGAGCGTAACAGTAAGAAGCATTTTGTATGAAAGTATTCTGTACTTCTGTATGACAACTATTAAAGAACTTGAACTTGAACTTGAACTTGAACTTGAACTTTTTCTTTGGGTATATCAGGTTAAGATTGGATTGCATTATATTTGGGGTTTTGTATCACCTACTGTTGTTGCCTCTGCACCAAGCAAGCTGGGAAAAAGCACAGTTGAGTAAAGGGGAGAGGACACAAAATACTATTTCACTGAACAGGAAAATGAGCGACAGCAAATTCGGATTAAGTGGGGTTAGAACTTGTGTTAACCAGAGTTGAAGTCAAAGCAGTAAGCAGTAAATAAAATTTAAAAAAAATTAATTATTTTCACAGCCTTTCTTTATTCCTCGTGAATATCCATCGGTCTGCTCGGTCCCCTTGACCTTGACACCGCCTCGAGAGATCAGAGATCTGATCCCAGATCAGATGAAACCCCGCCGGATGTCCGACGGCCATCCGCCCGTGTGCCTCTGTCCGCGCCACCCTATCATGAACCCGGCCCCGGGCCTCCCCTTCCCAGGGGGTCTTGGCCCGGGAGTGGCCCGATGGGGTCGTAGCGTGGGCGGGGCAGGACGCCCGGCCTCTGGTCGTATATCCCGCCGATGATGCCCGGGACGGCGAGGGGGTTGAAGGGGTCGGGGGGGATGCGGTAGATGGGGGGGGGGGGGGGGGGGGGGGGGGTGGAAGTTGGGCATACGGGGCGCTGCGCGTTGATAGTCTTGACGCCACTTGTACTTCCTCTTGTAAAGCTGGAGGAAGGCATTGAAACTTGGTTAGAAAACAAAGACCATTTTTCTTTCTGTAACGATTTACTATTTTATTTTATCTTACTTCATTTTATATTTAATTTTACCATACTACTACTACTTATTGTTATTGGACACACACGCACCTTTCTGTAAATAATTTACTATTTTATTTTATCTTACTTCATTTTATATTTTATTTGACCTACTACTACTACTACTACTTAGTGTTATTGGACACACACACACACGCACCTTTCTGTAAATAATTTACTATTTCATCTTATCTCATTTTATATTTAAAATTACTGCTACTACTTATTGTTATCATTCTTGTTTTCATTGTTGTGCACTGTTGAGTCTGAGCTCGAAATACAAAAATGTCATTACATGCGTTGTGTATTTGACAAATAAAGAACTTTAACAATTTTGTGGTCGTTTTATGCCTGTCTTTTTATAAAAAAAAATACTGCTGTGAAGCACTTTGAGCTGCAATTCTTGTATGAAATGTGCTATAAAAATATTATTTATCATTATTATTATTATTATTGGGCTGGATATTGTGCTGGGTTGCTAAAAGCAGGTCCATGTATGAGAAACAAGACTGTCATGAGCTGCCCAGTGATGAACAACCTTTCTGAGAAAACTACCATTATTATTAATTAATTAATTGGGGGATTGTGATGTCACACTGTAGATGGGGCTTCACAAATCTTTGAAGTCACCCGCACATATTCGTATTTTTTTTTATTGCACTTGTGTTTATTCTATTCTCAATTAAATGTTTCTGTGTTTCTTATGTTTGACCCCAGAGAGCAGCAGTTGGCTAAGCCACCAAATACTGGGGGATCTAAATGACCAAACAAACCACACAGTAGGCCTACATGTTATCGGTCATATGGCGCCCTGGTGCCAGTTTCATATTAAATATGGATCGCCATGAAATATGTATTGGCTGGTGAAATATGGATTGTTGCCAAGGTAACACAGCCATCGCAAGACAGAGAAACAAAATAATATTACTGTTTAATAGCTAACCAACAGTTTCAATATTAGCCAAGTTACAAATACCAAATATAATTTACATGTATTTATTAAATACAATGAGAGCGAGACATGGGGTATACCCATGTCTGAAACACAATGGGAAGCAGCACTTAGGAATGGTAAAATATCAAAATGTGTTAGATATCAAAATTGTACAATTAAAGATACTACACAGGGCCTATAATCTCCACTACGCCACCCGACCGTTTGCTCCATCCATCCTTTTCTATCTTTCCCTATCTCCTTATCAATAAAAAAATATAAACAAATAAACCTGTTCCGTCCTCTGAGCTTTTAAAATTGACAAACTGGTTTAGGCAACTTAGATTACAAGTCAGTTTTGGGAAAGTTATGTGAACACAGAGGGGCAGAGCTCGAGTTTTATATTAAGATATTATGTGAGCAAAAAAGAAAAGAGAAATCTATAAAGTATATATTTTACTCATACAGTATGTACATCCTCTGGCCTGTTTGTAGAACATCCCTGTGTTGTTGACAAAGCTAAACCCTATTGATATGAAGTCTAAATAACATGAGAGGATGGCCGTCATTATTGCACTACTGAGTTATTTGCTGCTATGTTTCAATATTATAAGAAGAATTATAATAATACTTTTGAGTTTTATATTGTTTAAAACTTCAACAGCAGAAGCTTATATGCTAACCATCAAAACATTAAAGAATATTTGGAGAAATTCCATAAACCTTTCAATATCATAGCAATCTCCGAAACTTGGTTTAGCTCTGAGAAAATAGTTGACATTGAGTTGAATGGATATGAACTCAATTATATTAACAGGATTGGGAAAAGAGGTGGGGGTGTAGCCCTATATATAAAAAAATTGCCTCAAATATAAGGTTGTAGAATGCATGTCAACTACTGTACCATTGACAACTTGATGGATTGTATCTCAGTAGAGATCTGAGAAACGTGATTGTCAGTTGTGTATACAGAGCTCCATTCCAGCATTGAAGCATTCAAAGACTGCATGGAGGTGTTATTTGCCAAGAGTTTTCCCGGTGGCCTGGCCTGCACAGATTAAAAAAAAAAAAATTATATAAAAAAAATATATATATATATATTATTATTATTTTATTTTTTTGCCAGGCCATTGTTTCTAGTTGTGGCGCGATAGTTAGATAACCTAGGTGGGTGGGGAACAACCAGGATTTCACTGTCTGCGGCAGAGTTGGAGAACTATCTGACTCTCTCCCTCACGCGGATCACAATGGAGCCGTGCTGCCGCTTGTGATTGGTGGAGGCGGGACCAGGCGATACAACTGATTGACAGCGGAGGCGGCGAATGGAATGGCAGACGGCACTCAGATGCAGAATAACAGCCAGGCAATGAGCCAGGTTGATTGATTGATTGATTGAAAACTTTATTAACAGATTGCAGAATGGGTACAGTACAGTACAGCTCAATGCATACAATTGTTAAGGGGATGCAGACCAGAGAAAGACTTTCGTCTTGTTTACATCAGGGTCCCCCATTTTTAATTCATCGTAACATATATGACATACAGATAGACAGTACTGCTACATCTATACATTTATGACATACCAGATTTGCAAATACAGTACTGTTTGTGATACGAAAAGAGTCCAGAAAAGAAGTATATACATTTGACGTAGAAACTGTACATTGGAAGAGGTTGGGTAGGTGGGGGGGGGGGGGGGGGGTACTGTACATTGGAGGTGGTTGGGTGGGTGGGGGGGAGGTTGGGTAGGAGGGGTGGGTGGGGGACACTGTACAACTGTACAAGCAACACTGTACATTGGAATATTGACAAGACCATACTTGGTCATTTTTACTGTACATTGGAGGGGGTTGTGAGGGACTCGGGAGAGATACAGTAGAGCGAAAGTCAATTAACGTTGATGTCAAGATGGACAGTGGAAGAAAAAGAAAGGGTGGAGGAGGGAGGGATAAAACAAAGAAAAAGAAAGGCCCTTACAGGAGAGAGTGGTTAACTGTATTATAATAGTAAATAGAAAAATATGTTGTGCTCTTGCTTTTTTCTTTTTGAAGGTGGAGAGAGTAGCATTGCTAGTGCCACAACAGTTTTATTTGAGGTCCATAACAGTACATTGTACTAAGCAATTGTTGGCTCATTAGTTTGTGATTCACATGCACTCAAATTCACCAGAATGCAGGAAATTAAGTCTTTGTAACAAAAAAATTCCTGGTGGGGGACCCCCAGACCCCCCACTTAAAAAGTGGCCTGATTGGGGCTATATTTCGCGCTATATCTCCCGGTATGAATTATTTCCCCAGTCCGGCCCTGTCTGCAGGGATAAATCACTGTACATTCTATATTGCTCACTAGTATACCATATCTGAACTGCTGTGTGGAGATTTGGGGTAACACTTATAAAAGTAAAACCATTTGCTATATGCTATACACTACAGTCTATGTGATGTGGTGGGTAAGTATGATGGTAATTAAGGAATTATTATACATTACTATTATATGGAAGTAGGCTATGTCTAAGCTATTTTACAATATTATACATGAACTGTTTTTTCTTTTTATATGTTTATTACTTGTTTTTTATTATTATTTATTTTCAATGTATGTTCGAAATAAACTCATTCATTCAAGATATTGTGTGAACAAAAGTATAGTTACTGGCTGTACAATACTGCTGTAGGTCTATAATACTTATGTAAATAAGTAAGGCAATTGAAATATAACAGAACTTGCGGCATCATATTGTTAATTTTGTTGTCAAAATCTGCAGTACAGCTCAATACACACAATTGTTAAGGGGATGCAGACCAGAGAAAGACTTCCGTCTTGTTTACATCAGGGTCCCCCATTTACAATTCATCATAAATGTACAGTTCCCTCCCCCTTGTATATATTTACTGTATATCACAAATGTAACAGTACTGCATTGAGTATGTCATAAATGTCATTATGAATTGAAAATGGGGGACCCTGATGTAAACAAGACGAAAGTCTTTCTCTGGTCTGCATCCCCTTAACAATTGTGTGTATTGAGCTGTACTGTACTGTACCCATTCTGCAATCTGTTAAATAAAGTTTAAATGAACGCATCGCGGATCTGCCCGCACAGTGCAATACGCCAATTCAGCCATTGGCAATTCAGCCATTGGGTGGATGGCGCTGCTGAGCGGGCCTGAGAGCGCGGGGCCTGAGAGCGCGGGGCCTGAGAGCGCTGCGCTGCGGCTCTGCAGTTGCATACTATTGCTCTTCCACACCGTATCACTGACTGTTAACACCGTATTGTGTAACTTGGCAACAATCACTAACAGATGACTGCAAAAACAAAAGCATCACACAGTGTCGGGGGGGGGGGGGGGGGGGGTAATGGCGTAACTAAACCTTAACACCACATTCAATGACATTAATGACATCATATTAATTATCCACATGTAGCCGGGCTCGTATTGCCATCTCTGCATTGTGTGTTAAACTTCGATGCCCCGAGTTCTTGGTGTGTTCACGCACATAGTTGGCAATGCACAGTTGTGGTGGAATGTTCCTTGCAGACGTAGGCATGGCACTTCTGGCAGGCCTGGCTAGTTTTTCTGTCTCGAGGGGCACAGAGCTCGCACCTCCTCTTCATCTGGTTCAAGAATGAGGTCCAGAGCCTCTCTGACAGAAAGCCGCCACCTACTCAGTCACCTACTCATTGTGTCAATGAGTCAAATGAGAGCAAGGCACAAATATATATGCATGAGAGGGGCATTTAGCGCGAGCAAGTGGGAGGTTTTTCTTTCTCGAGGGGCACAGAGCTTGCACCTGTGAGAAGATATGATACATTTATATCATTGCAGCGCAAGAAAGTGAGAGGTTCCCGTAACTTAAAGTAAATTGTTTTGTCTGTGTGTGTGTGTGTGTGTGAGAGAGAGAGAGAGAGAGAGAGAGAGAGAGAGAGAGAGAGAGAGAGAGAGAGAGAGAGAGTGTGTGAGAGAGTGTTTGAGAGTGTGTATGCGTGTGTGTGTGTGTGTGTGTGTGTGTGTGTGTGTGTGTGTGTGTGTGTGTGTGTGTGTGTGTGTGTGTGTGTGTGTGTGTGTGTGTGGAAGTATAGAAAGTCACGCCTCACTGCTGACATCGACACATATCACAACCTCTTGTTAACATTCTCCAAAACCATTACTGTTGAAGTGCCACAAACAACTAGTGACACTTTTTATTATGACATCCTGTTCTCTCTGTCACTTGTATGATGTAAAGGATTAAGCATATGTTTATTGTATATATCTGTTTTAACTCTAGGCATACTGTTATGGTTTGTAACCGACCCCAATCGCACAACACAAGACAGGTATGAGAGTAAGCCAAGAACTGGGCATTTATTGAAACACACAGAAAACGGCACTGTCCCTTTAAGGGAGAACACAAATTACTGGAAAACAAGAAATGGGAAAAAGGCACAGTGCCTTTAAGAGGCGAGCTGGCTAAGGGGAAGGATAAGGGAACAGGACCAGGGCAAGGGACAAGGGCAGGTACAGGAAGGACTAGGAGGACTGGACGGGATGACTAGGAGGACTAGGAGGACTGGACAGGGAGGGCTAGGAGGACAAGAGAGGGGAAACAGGGACAGAGGCTCGCGGAGGCGGGCTGGGGAGAGGGAGGACTGGAAGGACTAGACAGTGAGGATTAGGATGACTAGGAGGACTGGAACAGGGAGGACTAGGAGGACTGGACAGGGAGGGCTAGGAGGACAAGAGAGGGGAAACAGGGACAGAGGCTCGCGGAGGCGGGCTGGGGAGAGGGAGGACTGGAAGGACTAGACAGGGAGGACTAGGATGACTAGGAGGACTGGAACAGGGAGGACTAGGAGGACTAGAGAACTGGACAGGGAGGACTTGGAAACGGGGCGAAGGCTGGAGCTGCTTACAGGGACAGAGAAAACAGACAAAGCCTGGGATACAAGCATTAGAAGAATGTTGCTGCTCTGCAGCTTCTCCCGGGAAGGTTCGTCTGAGGAAACAGACGGTGACGTCAGAGCCGCTCTGCAGATTCCTCTCGGCAGCTCTCCGAGGTGGTAAACGGGACCGAGAGGGAGAGAGGGAGCGGGTTAGCTCAGAGTACAGTTGGGAACAGAGCAGGTGACAGGAGAAGTGATTTGTCCCAAAACAGAGTAATCCAAGTGACTGAATCTTCGGTGTAAATACACACTGTGAGTAATGTCCCAACACAAATCCACGTGATAGAATCTTCGGTGCTAATAAACACTGTGAGCGAAGTCCCAATAATAATCCAAGTGACAGTATCTTCGGTGTGAATACACACAGTGAGCGAAGTCCCAATAATAATCCAAGTGATAATATCTTCGGTGTGAATACACACAGTGAGCGATGTTCAAGCAAATATTATCCCAAATGAACAATCCAAAAGGCTGACACTGGGTGAGTGACAGTCTGACAAAAAGCAGGATCTCTTCAGTGTCTTAAACACACGAAAAACGAATAGGGTCAAAGACAGTCTTGCAACACTCACCCAGGCGCTGTGCGTAAAGAGAGCAGGATCAAACAGGGCGAGCGCGTGGCCACGGGGAACGGGTTGTCCAAGCGGAGGTCTGAGTGGTGCGTGACTGCTTGGAGTACGCGCCGGTACGGAGGGCGCATCTGGCGCGGAGGTCTGAGTGGTGCGCGACTGCTTGGAGTACGCGCCGGTACGGAGGACGCATCTGGAGTGCGTCTGAATGCGCGTCTGGAGTGAAGAGCGCGTCTGCGCGGAAGAGCGCGTCTGCGCGGAAGAGCGGGCCGGCTCGGAGAGACGCATCCTCCCGTAGAGTATTAGGAAGCGATGCGCGTCTGGAGTGCGTCTGGATGCGCGTCTGGATGCGCGTCTGGAGTGAAGAGCGCGTCAGGCTCGGAGGTCTGGATGGTGCGGTCTGCTTTGAGTACGCGCCGGTACGGAGAGCGCATCTGCTGCGCGGAGGTCTGGAGTGGAACACCGGAATACCTCCCGTAGAGGTTTAGAGAGCGCAGTGCGGTGTCTCCTTCCAGGCAAACGGCGACAGGTGGCGAAGGCTCGAGTGCATCTGGCGCGGAGGTCTGGGGTGGAACACTGGAATACCTCCCGTAGAGAATTAGGGAGCGCAGTACAATATCTCCCTCCAGGCAACGGCGACAGGTGGCCAAAGCTTGCACCTCGTCTCACCCCGGAGATAAAACAGCATACAGACAGAAACAGAACTCCCGTAGGAGCCTATAGACAGAGAACCTCCCGAAGGAGTTAGGTGATAGAGATATGATACGGAACGACCCGACAAGGCCAGAGGGGAAGAGCGAGGTACTTAAAGCCCAAAGGGGAACTAATTAGAATACACGTCAGGTGCGTGAAGGTAATTGATACTTGAAACTAGAAGTGTGTGTTCGGCACCAGACCAATCAAACACATAATGACAGGTAGTCCAAGGGTGGGGTGTGGCTGCTGAAGAGCAAACGAACGCGAGGGTGGGGGCTAGTGAAGTGAGGAGACAGGGAATTAAAGTACAGGGAACAGGAATTAAAGGTCCAGGGAGAGGAGAACCTCACAGTACTCCCCCCTCCACGGGAGCCACCGGGCGACCCAAAAACACAGACAGAGGGGCAGGGGAAAAAACAAGGCAACAAAACAAAAAGTACTGGGCCATGCTAGCAGGGGAAGCTACAACAAAAGTGGGGCTAGCAAAGGAACAGGGCAGCTGAGGGGTAACTACGGAAGCCGAGGGGCAACTAGAGGAGCTGAGGGGTAACCAGAGGAGCTGAGGGGTAACTAGAGGAGCTGAGGGGTAACCAGAGGAGCTGAGGGGTAACCAGCCAGGGCACTGATAGCTACAGGGCCTATGCTAGCTGTACCGCTACATTAACATAGAGGCTGCGTACGCTGCCGGAGCTAGGCTAGCAGACAGGGCTGGAACAGGGGCACTGGAGAGGGGAACAGGGAAGGGGCTAGCAGAGGGAAAGGGTAGCTGCCAGGGCACTGATAGCTACAGGGCCTATGCTAGCTGTACTGCTACATCAACATAGAGGCTGCGCTAGCTGCCGGAGCTAGGCTAGCAGACAGGGCTGGAACAGGGGCACTGGAGAGGGGAACAGGGAAGGGGCTAGCAGAGGGAAAGGGTAGCTGCCAGGGCACTGATAGCTACAGGGCCTATGCTAGCTGTACTGCTACATTAACATAGAGGCTGCGCTAGCTGCCGGAGCTAGGCTGGCAGACAGGGCTGGACCAGCATGAGAGAACAAGCTAGCTGGAAGGACAGTCCTAGCTGTGGGGAACCGACCTTGCTAGCTGAAGGGGCAGTCCTAGCAGTGAGAGAAAACTGACCTTGCTAGCTGAAGGGGCAGTCCTAGCAGTGGGGAAACTGACCTTGCTAGCTGAAGGGGCAGTCCTAGCTGTGGGGAAACTGACCTTGCTAGCTGAAGGGGCAGTCCTAGCAGTGGGAGCAAACTGACCTTGCTAGCTGAAGGGGCAGTCCTAGCAGTGGGAGCAAACTGACCTTGCTAGCTGAAGGGGCAGTCCTAGCAGTGGGAGCAAACTGACCTTGCTAGCTGAAGGGGCAGTCCTAGCAGTGGGAGAAAACTGACCTTGCTAGCTGAAGGGGCAGTCCTAGCAGTGGGAGAAAACTGACCTTGCTAGCTGAAGGGGCAGTCCTAGCAGTGGGAAAACTGACCTTGCTAGCTGAAAGGGCAGTCCTAGCAGTGGGAGAAAACTGACCTTGCTAGCTGAAAGGGCAGTCCTAGCAGTGGGAGAAAACTGACCTTGCTAGCTGAAAGGGAAGTCCTAGCAGTGGGAAAAACTGACCTTGCTAGCTGAAAGGGCAGTCCTAGCAGTGGGAGAAAACTGACCTTGCTAGCTGAAAGGGCAGTCCTAGCAGTGGGAAAAACTGACCTTGCTAGCTAAAAGGGCAGTCCTAGCAGTGGGAAAACTACACAAAAAGTGGAGGCCATGCAGAGGGACCGGGTTAGCTGCCTGGGCATGGCTAGCTACAGGGCCTATGCTAGCTGCAAGGGCTGCATTAACATAGAGGCTGTGCTAACAGCCGGGGCTAAGCTAGCAGACTGGGGCCATGCAGAGGGACTGGGTTAGCTGCCTGGGCATGGCTAGCTACAGGGCCTATGCCAGCAGCAAGGGCTGCATTAACATAGAGGCTGTGCTAGCAGCCGGGGCTAAGCTAGCAGACTGGGGCCAAGCAGAGGGACTGGGTTAGCTGCCTGGGCATGGCTAGCTACAGGGCCTATGCCAGCAGCAAGGGCTGCATTAACATAGAGGCTGTGCTAGCAGCCGGGGCAAAGCTAGCAGACTGGGGCCATGCTGGTAGTAGAGGCCTAACAAGCTGCAGGGGAGCTAGCGAGGCTAACAGGGAAGCAACCAGGGGAGGCTAACAAGCTAACAGGGGAGCTAACAGGGCTAACAGGGAAGCTAACAGGGCTAACAGGGGAGCTAACAGGGGAGACAAACAAGCTAACAGGGGAGCTAACAGGGCTACTAGGGGGGACAAAAAAATAAGGCAAACTCAACATACACCGTCTGTGCTGGCTGGGGTCGTCGATTGGTCGGGTCGTACTGTTATGGTTTGTAACCGACCCCAATCGCACAACACAAGACAGGTATGAGAGTAAGCCAAGAACTGGGCATTTATTGAAACACACAGAAAACGGCACTGTCCCTTTAAGGGAGAACACAAATTACTGGAAAACAAGAAATGGGAAAAAGGCACAGTGCCTTTAAGAGGCGAGCTGGCTAAGGGGAAGGATAAGGGAACAGGACCAGGGCAAGGGACAAGGGCAGGTACAGGGAGGACTAGGAGGACTGGACGGGATGACTAGGAGGACTAGGAGGACTGGACAGGGAGGGCTAGGAGGACAAGAGAGGGGAAACAGGGACAGAGGCTCGCGGAGGCGGGCTGGGGAGAGGGAGGACTGGAAGGACTAGACAGGGAGGATTAGGATGACTATGAGGACTGGAACAGGGAGGACTAGGAGGACTGGACAGGGAGGGCTAGGAGGACAAGAGAGGGGAAACAGGGACAGAGGCTCGCGGAGGCGGGCTGGGGAGAGGGAGGACTGGAAGGACTAGACAGGGAGGACTAGGATGACTAGGAGGACTGGAACAGGGAGGACTAGGAGGACTAGAGAACTGGCCAGGGAGGACTTGGAAACGGGGCGAAGGCTGGAGCTGCTTACAGGGACAGAGAAAACAGACAAAGCCTGGGATACAAGCATTAGAAGAATGTTGCTGCTCTGCAGCTTCTCCCGGTACACTGCATAGTATTGTGTATTGTATATTATATGGTAACTCAGAACATTGTACATATGTCTATACCGAACACTGTGACCTCATTTTCTTCTTCTAAATTCATGCTATATTATGTTATTATGTTATTTGATACTATCTTGTCTAGCACAGTCTCTGGAGCGTAACAGTAAGAAGCATTTTGTATGAAAGTATTCTGTACTTCTGTATGACAACTATTAAAGAACTTGAACTTGAACTTGGGAAGGTTCGTCTGAGGAAACAGACGGTGACGTCAGAGCCGCTCTGCAGATTCCTCTCGGCAGCTCTCCGAGGTGGTAAACGGGACCGAGAGGGAGAGAGGGAGCGGGTTAGCTCAGAGTACAGTTGGGAACAGAGCAGGTGACAGGAGAAGTGATTTGTCCCAAAACAGAGTAATCCAAGTGACTGAATCTTCGGTGTAAATACACACTGTGAGTAATGTCCCAACACAAATCCACGTGATAGAATCTTCGGTGCTAATAAACACTGTGAGCGAAGTCCCAATAATAATCCAAGTGACAGTATCTTCGGTGTGAATACACACAGTGAGCGAAGTCCCAATAATAATCCAAGTGATAATATCTTCGGTGTGAATACACACAGTGAGCGATGTTCAAGCAAATATTATCCCAAATGAACAATCCAAAAGGCTGACACTGGGTGAGTGACAGTCTGACAAAAATCAGGATCTCTTCAGTGTCTTAAACACACAAAAAACGAATAGGGTCAAAGACAGTCTTGCAACACTCACCCAGGCGCTGTGCGTAAAGAGAGCAGGATCAAACAGGGCGAGCGCGTGGCCACGGGGAACGGGTTGTCCAAGCGGAGGTCTGAGTGGTGCGTGACTGCTTGGAGTACGCGCCGGTACGGAGGGCGCATCTGGCGCGGAGGTCTGAGTGGTGCGCGACTGCTTGGAGTACGCGCCGGTACGGAGGACGCATCTGGAGTGCGTCTGAATGCGCGTCTGGAGTGAAGAGCGCGTCTGCGCGGAAGAGCGCGTCTGCGCGGAAGAGCGCGCCGGCTCGGAGAGACGCATCCTCCCGTAGAGTATTAGGAAGCGATGCGCGTCTGGAGTGCGTCTGGATGCGCGTCTGGATGCGCGTCTGGAGTGAAGAGCGCGTCAGGCTCGGAGGTCTGGATGGTGCGCGTCTGCTTTGAGTACGCGCCGGTACGGAGAGCGCATCTGCTGCGCGGAGGTCTGGAGTGGAACACCGGAATACCTCCCGTAGAGGTTTAGAGAGCGCAGTGCGGTGTCTCCTTCCAGGCAAACGGCGACAGGTGGCGAAGGCTCGAGTGCATCTGGCACGGAGGTCTGGGGTGGAACACTGGAATACCTCCCGTAGAGAATTAGGGAGCGCAGTACAATATCTCCCTCCAGGCAACGGCGACAGGTGGCCAAAGCTTGCACCTCGTCTCACCCCGGAGATAAAACAGCATACAGACAGAAACAGAACTCCCGTAGGAGCCTATAGACAGAGAACCTCCCGAAGGAGTTAGGTGATAGAGATATGATACGGAACGACCCGACAAGGCCAGAGGGGAAGAGCGAGGTACTTAAAGCCCAAAGGGGAACTAATTAGAATACACGTCAGGTGCGTGAAGGTAATTGATACTTGAAACTAGAAGTGTGTGTTCGGCACCAGACCAATCAAACACATAATGACAGGTAGTCCAAGGGTGTGGCTGCTGAAGAGCAAACGAACGCGAGGGTGGGGGCTAGTGAAGTGAGGAGACAGGGAATTAAAGTACAGGGAACAGGAATTAAAGGTCCAGGGAGAGGAGAACCTCACACATATGTTACTGTATGTGTCTATATGTGATATGTATACATATATATATATGTGTATATGTATATATATACTGTGCGCTTTGCACTAGTGTCTGTGTCTGGGCTGGGCTGCACAGTCAGAATGGAAAGAGAAGGGGCCTCTTCGCTTACAGTTCTTGAAGCCAGGAATGTGACCTTGACAGTGGGTGAATCTCTGCCTGCAGAATTAACCCTTGCAGTTAGGAGGCAGAGAGCTATACTTTAAACTACTATGATGTGTGGGCATATCCACCAATGTTAAGTATATGAGTACTGTATTGTACATGTATATATATATATATATATATATATAGTATATATATATATATATATATATATATATATATATATATATATATATATATATATATATATATATATAAGCGTATTAGGCTATTAGGCTATTCATGCTAGAAGGACCATGTACTGTATATTACAGCAGGGCAATTGTTTCATTCAATAATGCTGGACGCTTTTAGGAATGTGACTATGACCTTGTGGGCCCCTGCTAGCTTACTAGATAACAGATGAAGACATAGGGTGTTTCCCAGCACAAAGAAATCTATTACTCTCTCAGTTACAGTAACGGCTGGAAAGGGGAGGAGTGGTCATCTTTATGTGTTATGAGTTGATTGGATGGTAGAAATGACATCACTGTATTTAGACCAATAAGTAAGAGGTCTTGATATGATGCCGAACCGGTATATAAATCTTTCAAATGATAGAGGCAAAGAGAGTTTTTTTGCTATGCTATGCTAACAGAGAGATGTTTTGTTTTATACTTATTTTTACTGAATTGGACATTTCCAATGCAGTCTCTTTGTAACTTTTTCTAATTAAAACAACTTTGTTTAAATACTTATTGAATTCGTGGACTGGTTTCCTTCGTGCCGTTCTATCGCAATGTGTCACAACGCTGGCCTCGCCCTGCTCTCATCTGAGGTAAAACGGTATAGCTATATTCTGGAAGCCATGCAGAATCAATTGCTGGTTACTGCTTTTCAGCTAAAGTTATATAAAGGATATTATATATATATATATATGGCACTGTTTGTTGTTTGCGGGCGCCGGTATCTCTGTGTTCGACGGGCTCCATCAGATTTGTGGGAAACTGAGAGTACGGCCACTGCAGGGCCGGACGATCGGTACCACGGATTGATGGGCCTGTCGAATTGATAAGAGGTACTGGGGCTTGCAAATGATTATTTAGTGTTATTGCGCTAATATAATTACTATTGTTGTAGGCAAAGTAATATCATCAGGCTTTCAAATGATTAGCATTACAGGCCTTTCCTAAAAAAGGATGATAATAATGATGATAATGATAATGATAATAATATTATTATTATTATAGGCAAAAGAGTTCTCCCAGACATACATTCGGTTTATTACAAACAAAGAAGAGGTTAACAACTCTTCTATGCTTATATTTCATATCAACTGGATATAACTAACTAGTGACTATGAAGTAAGCGTGATAGAAATAGTAATTGACCCGAGAACTTAGCGAGTTTAGCACCTCGCTGGGGGATATCGGGCGGCCACAGGGTTATATCTCGAGTAAGTGACCTGAGAAAGATAGAGACAACCCATCGGCATTCAACATGGCGTCCCTGAGTTCGGGCTGAGATCGGTATGAGATAACAGCCAAATAAAATAAACTAGAATATTGATAACGGAGAACCCTGAAATGAACAGATTACAAAAGTGAGTTTAAACCTTACTTGAATGTGCTCAGCACTAGGAAGCCATAACCTTCCGCTTTAGAATGCGCCAGACAAAGGATATTGATCTGTATGGCCCTCAGTGGAAAGCAGTGGCAAATTAAAAGGCATCTGCGTTTTTGTGGGCATTGCTGGTGGAGCGGTTGAGGCCGCAAAATTGGATTAAAGAAAAAGAAAGTAAAGAAAACCCCCTCTCTAAATGTCTGGCAGTTTAGAGAGACATCAGCGCAGCCATACAGGCTGGCATTGTCGGCTAACGAGCCAGTGCTAACTGGAAGCTAACTAGCCGGAGTCCACAGGAGGCTACATAGCCCGAGTCTACAGGAGGCTACATAGCCCGAGACTACAGGAGGCTACCTAGCCGGAGTCTACAGGAGGCTACATAGCACGAGACTACAGTTGGCTACATAGCCCGAGACTACAGGAGGCTACCAAGCCAGAGCTAATTGATGGCTAACTAGCCAAGAGCTAACAAGAGCTCACAACAGGCTAACAAGCCAGAGCTAATTGATGGCTAACTAGCCAAGAGCTAACAAGAGCTCCCAACAGGCTAACAAGCCAGAGCTAATTGATGGCTAACTAGCCAAGAGCTAACAAGAGCTCACAACCGGCTACCAAGCCAGAGCTAACAAGAGCTCACAACCGGCTAACAAGCCAGAGCTAACAAAAGCTCACAACCGGCTAACAAGCCAGAGCTAACAAGAGCTCACAACCGGCTACCAAGCCAGAGCTAACAAGAGCTCACAACAGGCTACCAAGCCAGAGCTAACAAAAGCTCACAACCGGCTAACAAGCCAGAGCTAATAAAAGCTCACAACCGGCTACCAAGCCAGAGCTAACAAGAGCTCACAACCAGCTAACAAGCCAGAGCTAATAAAAGCTCACAACCGGCTAACAAGCCAGAGCTAACAGGATGTGAACTGGCCCTAGCCAGACACGAGCTAACATCCGGCTACCAAGCCAGAGCTAACAAGAGCTCACACCCGGCTACCAAGCCAGAGCTAACAAGAGCTCACAACCGGCTAACAAGCCAGAGCTAACAAAAGCTCACAACCGGCTAACAAGCCAGAGCTAACAAGAGCTCACAACAGGCTACCAAGCCAGAGCTAACAAAAGCTAACAGCCGGCTACCAAGCCAGAGCTAACAAGAGCTCACACCCGGCTACCAAGCCAGAGCTAACAAGAGCTCACAACCGGCTAACAAGCCAGAGCTAACAAGAGCTCACACCCGGCTACCAAGCCAGAGCTAACAAGAGCTCACAACCGGCTAACAAGCCAGAGCTAACAAAGAGCTCACAGCCGGCTACCAAGCCAGAGCTAACAAGAGCTCACAACCGGCTAACAAGCCAGAGCTAACAAAAACTCACAACCGGCTAACAAGCCAGAGCTAACAGGATGTGAACTGGCCCTAGCCAGACACAAGCTAACAGCTGGCTACCAAGCCAGAGCTAACAGAAGCTAACAGCTGGCTACCAAGCCAGAGCTAACAGAAGCTAACAGCTGGCTACCAAGCCAGAGCTAACAGACGCTAACAGCCGGCTACCAAGCCAGAGCTAACAGAAGTGAACAGGATGTCTCACAATCATTCCCACATCACCGAGGACGAGGATTTACCCTCGGATGATGGATTGGGAGTTTTTACACCCGACAGGGGGTTAGACTACCTAGGAGAGCGGGGAGAACACCCAGAGTCCCCTGAAACGTTTGCGGAAAGTGAGGAATTCACAGATCCAAGCAAATCACAATACCCAGAGCTTCCGGCTGTACAGCAGGCGGTAATTGGAACACGGAAGGCCACGACAGTTACGGCCCCCGCATACTGGCCCGACAGTTTGGGACTTCAGGGACAGTGGAACCCACTGCCCCAAATCCCTACACCAAACTCCCCGCGAGGGGAGCAGACCATGCCACCTGGCATGTCAAGATTAAATTAAATCTCTTGTGCTATTAAACCAAGAACTCAACCGGGAAACCCGAAGCATATACAGCACCTATGGGTCTGTTCCATATGGTTACAAAACTTTGTACCAAAAGGGAACCACACGTTTGTGGTTAACCCAGCCAACCGAGGCCTACGTAATGGAGGAGGAATGGCAAAAACCATACAGGATATGGCAGGACCCGGCTACGCCGACTGGTGTGCAAGAGAAGTGGCCGGACAACCTCATAACCTCCTTAAGGACGGCACGGTGCTGGTGGGAGTCCCCTACCTACTTAAAAATAAGGGTTACGCGGGGATACTAACAATTGCCATGCAGGACGTGCTGCCAGGAGCAGACATCGAAACCCAAACCCGAGTACTCCTGGCATACTACAGGAACATTTTCAGACAAGCCCAGGACGCAGGCATAACAAGCCTAGTTATGACCTTGTTTGGAATAGGGATTTGGCATTATGATGCCAATACAAGCATATGGTGCTTCCTGGAAGCCTACCAAGAAATACCAGCCACGTCAATGGCAGTGGTCTTGCTGATCCCGGATAAATACCAAGCAAACACAGTGCGCAGAGCTCAAATGGAAGCATGGCCACCACACTACCGTAATGGCTGGGGAAACCTGTTCGAGGAAATCGAGCCCACTATGGTCGGAGAACTCACACAGGTCATGAACGAGCTAGCATACAGAAACCAGACATGGTCTGGTCCCTCTGGAACACCAAGGGAAGCATTGAGTCACTCAGACCAAAGGGCCCAAATTACGTGGCCCCTGTCAGGACAAGGGAGGATATATGAGGAAACACCAGATACTCTGCCTCCAAGCCCGGAGAAAGAAGGCTCAGGGGGTTTCACTAACCCTGAAAGCCATGAGCTCTACTCCACCTGTGTGAGACACACCCAGGAGGGGATGGCACAGGAACATGGTCAGGACCCAGGAGTTGGCCGAGCACTGCCTGCTCCCACTCACAGGTACATGGACCAGAGGCCACCGCCCTCAATGAGAGTTCCCTCTGGACACGAAATGGGGCGATTTACACCCAAAGAACTCCCTAAACCTGGAACAGGAGAGAAACCTTACTGCTGTGACCAGTGCGGAAAGACCTTCACGGAGAAGGCATACCTTAAACAACACCACATGGTACACACAGGAGAGAAACCTTACGGTTGTGGCCAGTGTGGGAAGAGCTTCAAGAGAAAGTCAGAATTTAAACGACACCACATGGTACACACAGGAGAGAAACCTTACGGCTGTGACCAGTGTGGAAAGAGCTTCAAGACGAAGACTCACCTTAAACAACAACACATGGTACACACAGGAGAGAAACCTTACTGCTGTGCCCAGTGTGGGAAGACCTTCAAGACGAAGGCAGAACTTAAACAACACCACATGGTACACACAGGAGAGAAACCTTACTTCTGTGGCCAGTGTGAGAAGAGCTTCAAGAGAAGGACTCACCTTAAAGATCACCACATGGTACACACAGGAGAGAAACCTTACGGCTGTGACCAGTGTGGAAAGAGCTTCAAGACGAAGAATTACCTTAAACAACACCACATGGTACACACAGGAGAGAAACCTTACGGCTGTGACCAGTGTGGAAAGAGCTTCAAGACGAAGACTCACCTTAAACAACACCACATGGTACACAGAGGAGAGAAATCTTACTGCTGTGCCCAGTGTGGGAAGACCTTCAAGACGAAGGCAGAACTTAAACAACACCACATGGTACACACAGGAGAGAAACCTTACTGATGTGGCCAGTGTGAGAAGAGCTTCAAGAGAAGGACTCACCTTAAAAGTCACCACATGGTACACACAGGAGAGAAACCTTACGGCTGTGACCAGTGTGGGAAGAGCTTCAAGAGAAAGGCAGAGCTTAAACACCACAGACAGTGGAGGCAGCCATGCAGGGTGCCAACCTGCAAAACTGGAGCAGTTAAAGGTTATGTGTCTTGCTCAAGGACACTTCGACACACTACCTGGGACGAGCTGGAATCGAACCAGGAACCCTCTGATTGCCAGACGACCGCTCTGCCTCCTGAGACACTGTTTATGCAGTGTGAAAGTGCGGTCAAGACGGAAGCTTCAATTAAAGAGCAAGGGTTGAATCATGAAGATTCTCAACGTGAACAATCCATAGATCTCTAGACCACAGGGAACTGACGGTGGAGGAATTACCACAAAATGAGGAGAAGGATGACGACTGGATGGTTATGTGTGTGGTCGTGTCGGACCTGACATTTGAACCCACAGATGGAGACCCTGTTCTGCCACAGGATATTGGAAATGGAAAAAACCAAGAAGACGATGTAGTCATTCTTCCTCTTTGTGAGGCGCAAGGATCCACCTCAATACGAGCAGCGGCGTCTCCCTCCACTGACATAGAGGTGTTCGACTCTTTAGACGAGTTCCTAAAGGCCAAGAACATCAATTATGCGCACTGTTCCATTTTTTATGGCCCAGAGGAGGAGGATGGCGACATTCAGACCGGGGATCAGAACCCGAGGCCACAGATGACACCTTCAGGTGAAACTGAGTCTGAGCCTGAACATGATGGGGAGCTAAGTACCTCTGAAACTGAACACAGTTCTGATTACTCAACATCTTGAGTAATAGCTCAAGAGAAGCTAGCACAAGGAGACGCTAGCTCGCATGTTGAGACCTCTCAAAAGACTGGAGATCCCCGAAAGGGCCTCAATGGCCCAAATGATGGAAATAGAAGTAAGGACCCCCGGTCAAGATCCAGGGGACAACATGGTGGAGAAACTAATCCCACAGGTGCGAGACGGGAGCATGTCTCTCACTGTTGCAGCAGGATCAGTCATGCATGGAGCACCTATGCAAGGATCATGCTTACTGCTTGAAAAGCTATTCAGAGGTGTCCCAGGGGGTAACCTACTGGCAGCCCGATGCGCAGCATGGTCACAAGACCAGTTACGTATCGAATGTATGCTGTATGACCAAGTCAAAATGCTATCTAACAACAAGGGGGAAAGGAAAGGGAAGAACCCGCGAGATGAGAAGGCTCAATTTCGGCCTCCCAAAGCCCAGCAACAGCCACCAGCTAAGGCTAGAACAAGGAAAACGGAGTCTTCCGACATCAAATACCTCTCTGCAGACGATTGGGGGGCACTAACCCCAGAGCAGCAAGCAGAGATGAGGGCAAAAAGGGAGGAATTCAAAGCCCGGAAGGAAAAACATCAATAGTATCCTTACCTTCTGGGGCCCTGACACATGACACTCGAGCGAGTGCAAACTGCACTTGACATTCAGCTCATCTGTCGAGCGGAATAATATATAGTGTTATTGTCATTTAGGAAGAAACATGACATAGAATACTACATTCATTTTGTATACATTTTAAGTATACTAGGTAAAGATGTCCGTCTTTTCTCTAAACCAGAGTAAAGAGGAAGAAAAAATTTGTAATCTATTTCATTCAAGGCAAAGGGGATTTCCTGACAGTAACTATTTGGTAGGTTACACCCGTACCAACCATATCAGCTGCATGAGATGTACACTCACCAGCGCATATGGATAAAAATTGAGACTCTGCAAACTCTCATCAAGCTTAGCACCTTGACGCGGGGGGACAGAGCGAGCATCAGGGTCTCTATATCTGACGGGCCTATCAGATTTGTGGGGACTTGGAAGCTTCAGCATACAGGACGCTGTGGTGCTTAGGCGGCCAGGTCACTGGTTTATAGGTCTGTCAAAACGGATCGGAGGTTCTGGGGCTTAGAACATCCGTGAGTTGGGCTTTATACTAATTGAATAGGTATTAACAGCCGAAAGAATATGAACTAAAATAACTGCTGTCAGGTGTCTCTGGAGTAAAATTTATTACAGATTTGAGTTAAAACCTTACTCAAGATTGGTCTTATCAGCAAGCAAACCTCTCCAACCAAGACTCCTCCTAAATGCTCGAGATCTGGAACAATGAGTGACGTAGAAGTCTGCAAAGCGCGGCAGACAGCCTAAGAGGTAAAAAATCTATCAGGAACAAGAGAGGGTTGATAGGAAACCACTTGAAGTGGCGTTTACTCGCGACTAGAAGGCCTAGGGAGCCTTAAAGTCACTTAAACTTGAAGTAACATAATGCTTACTTAGAGTCAAAACTTAAGTAGAAAACTCTACGAGTCTACAGCAGGCTAACTAGCCAGTGCTAACAGATGATAACAGCAGGCTAATGAGCCAGTGCTAACAGATGATGACAGCAGGCTAATGAGCCAGTGCTAACAGATGATAACAGCAGGCTAATGAGCCAGTGCTAACAGATGATAACAGCAGGCTAATGAGCCAGTGCTAACAGATGATAACAGCAGGCTAACTAGCCAGTGCTAACGGATGATGACAGCAGGCTAATGAGCCGTGCTAACAGATAATAACAGCAGGCTAACTAGCCAGTGCTAATGCATGATGACAGCAGGCTAATGAGCCAGTGCTAACAGATGATAACAGCAGGCTAACGAGCCAGTGCTAACAGATGATAACAGCAGGCTAATGAGCCAGTGCTAACAGATGATGACAGCAGGCTAATGAGCCAGTGCTAACAGGAGCTAATAGCAGGCTAACTAGCCATTGCTATCAGGAGCTAATAGCAGGCTAACGAGCCATTGCTAACAGGAGCTAATAGCAGGCTAACTAGCCAGTGCTAACAGGAGCAATTCACAGAAGAGGAGACCTCCGCGTTGTAGCACGTCGGTACAAGAGAAGGGACCTCACTGTTGTAGTACTCACGTCAGAACACAAGGAGACCGACTGTACAGTTCGGACCTGAAGGATCAGAACCTGCCCTATCTCAGGCCAGGAGCATTCTTAGACGGGGGGGCTGTCCCCCGGAGTCGGTGGACGACGCAGCAAGTAGCAAACAGGAGTATACTGATCCAGATCAGAACTCAGAAATGGAGGAAGACCGGGATAGGTCAAGCTCCAGAGCATCCTCAAGGTCCTCATCTAGGTCAAGATCTAGGGAGAGAGTTCGGTACCCAAGGGACGAACCTCCTAGACCTCGGAACAAGAGAGCTAAGCCGGCCAAACTGAGACCTATCAGCAAGGGGCCTTCTCTGGATTGGAGGACGTCTCCGACGAAGGTGAAGGAGAATGGGCAGGCGATGAAACAGGGGATATTATGCCTGCATATCCTGTGACATGGAGACAGAGAGACATCGGCCTGGACCCAAGTTACAGGGCGACGAGAGCCCTGAATGGACCTGAAATAGAGAAAAGAAATGGGTCCTCTGTGGACTGTATCTGTGATGTCCTGCGTGGCCTACGGACAGGGTCACACGACCAGGCCAACCACACTTCAATAGAGGACTGCTGCTACAATTCTCTGGGACCCGTGGGGTCACCCGAGAAGTGACAATTCGACCTACCTCAAACTACGGGAGAGATCCAAGAGGTCAGAGGGGAAGACCATAAGAACTATGACATTGTGTTCTTCAGACGACAACAACTGGGTGCATTGGCCGGGAACAACAGATGCAAGTCTTCCTGCCGGCTACCAAGCAACAACGTGGCCCCTATCCTGTCGGGCCGTCCAGCCAGGGAACAACAGATGCAAGTCTTCCCGCCGGCTACCAGGGTACCAGGGAACCAAGATGACAGAGGGGGTGTGGAGAGTCACAGCCACGTGACCCCGCAATTGCCATCTCGTCCCCCCGTACAGACGCCATTAGGACAGTGGAAAGTGACCGACCAGGATGACAGAGGCGGTGTTGAAGTGCCACAAACAACTAGTGACACTTTTTATTATGACATCCTGTTCTCTCTGTCACTTGTATGATGTAAAGGATTAAGCATATGTTTATTGTATATATCTGTTTTAAATCTAGGCATATGTTACTGTATGTGTCTATATGTGATATGTATACATTCTTTCATCTATTTGCATTTATTTTAAATTTGTTGGACCTTATGGTGTCCTTGTTCTATTCTTGACCTATTGTTATGTTTTCTTCTTGACTTGTTTAAAGAAGACTTGTACGGCCCATGGGGACATTAACGTGTGTTGTTGGGCCTTATAAATAAATTTGATTTGATTTGAAATTTGATATATATATATATATATATATATATATATATATATATATATATATATATATATATATATATATATATATATATATGTGTATATGTATATATATACTGTGCGCTTTGCACTAGTGTCTGTGTCTGGGCTGGGCTGCACAGTCAGAATGGAAAGAGAAGGGGCCTCTTCGCTTACAGTTCTTGAAGCCAGGAATGTGACCTTGACAGTGGGTGAATCTCTGCCTGCAGAATTAACCCTTGCAGTTAGGAGGCAGAGAGCTATACTTTAAACTACTATGATGTGTGGGCATATCCACCAATGTTAAGTATATGAGTACTGTATTGTACATGTATATATATATATCTGTATATATATATATATATATATATATATATATATATATATATATATATATATATATATATATATATATATATATATATATATATATATATATATATATATATATATAAGCGTATTAGGCTATTCATGCTAGAAGGATCATGTACTGTATATTACAGCAGGGCAATTGTTTCATTCAATAATGCTGGACGCTTTTAGGAATGTGTCTATGACCTTGTGGGCCCCTGCTAGCTTACTAGATAACAGATGAAGACATAGGGTTTTTCCCAGCACAAAGAAATCTATTACTCTCTCAGTTACAGTAACGGCTGGAATGGGGAGGAGTGGTCATCTTTATGTGTTATGAGTTGATTGGATGGTAGAAATGACATCACTGTATTTAGACCAATAAGTAAGAGGTCTTGATATGATGCCGAACCGGTATATAAGTGACAGTCTCGTCGAGTCAGATTTTTAGATCTCTCCACGATTTTCAGCTTTTATAGCGCCAGGCAATGTCGAGCGTTGTATTGGGGCATGGCCTGGCAATTTTTCAGAGTGGAGTCCCCATGACAAGACTTTGTTTTTTTAGATGATCTAAATCTTTCAAATGATAGAGGCAAAGAGAGTTTTTTTGCTATGCTATGCTAATAGAGAGATGTTTTGTTTTATACTTATTTTTACTGAATTGGACATTTCCAATGCAGTCTCTTTGTAACTTACTTTTTCTAATTAAAACAACTTTGTTTAAATACTTATTGAATTCGTGGACTGCTTTCCTTCGTGCCGTTCTATCGCAATGTGTCACAACGCTGGCCTCGCCCTGCTCTCATCTGAGGTAAAACGGTATAGCTATATTCTGGAAGCCATGCAGATTGAATCAATTGCTGGTTACTGCTTTTCAGCTAAAGTTATATAAAGGATATAATATATATGTATACTATTGACAGTAGTAATGCTTAGTTTCACTGTTTGTTGTTTGCAAGCGCCGGTAGCCACTGTGTTCGACGGGCTCCATTGGGTTTGTGGGAAACTGAGAGTCTCGCCACTGCAGGGCCGGACGATCGGTGCCACGGATTGATGGACCTGTCGAACTGATAAGGGGCTATGGGGCTTGCAAATGATTGTTAGTGTTAGTACGCTAATATTACACTATTAGCAGTAATAATACTTATTAAAAGAGTAGTAATATCATCAGGCTTACAAATGATTAGCATTACCGGCCTTTCGTAAAATTATGATAATAATGATGATAATGATAATGATAATAATATTATTATTATTATAGGCAAAAGAGTTCTCCCAGACATACATTCGGTTTATTACAAACAAAGAAGAGGTTAACAACTCTTCTATGCTTATATTTCATATCAACTGGATATAACTAACTAGTGACTATGAAGTAAGCGTGATAGAAATAGTAATTGACCCGAGAACTTAGCGAGTTTAGCACCTCGCTGGGGGATATCCGGCGGCCACAGGGTTATATCTGGAGTAAGTGACCTGAGATAGATAGAGACAACCCATCGGCATTCAACAATTACTAATGCCAAAGCTTCTTTCTTTCACCATAGGATCGAGGCCTCTGCCAAGAATCTTCGCAAACTGCATGCTACCATGTCCTCCCTCCTCACCCCCCCCTCCACCCCTCCTCCCTCATATTTCTCTGCCGAAGACTTCGCGATCTTCTTTGAGGAAAAAGTGGAGAACATCCGCACGCCTTCTCCCAAACCCCACCCATTCCAAATACTGAATCGAGAACCTCATCCTTCACTCTGTCATCTTTCTCTCCCATTACAGAAGCAGAGACCCTGACACTGGTAACGTTGAACCATCCGACTACATGCCAGCTGGACCAGCTACCCTCCCCACTCCTCCAGACCAAATCACCGGACATCCTCCCATTCCTAACTGCAACCATCAACTCCTCACTCACCTTGGGGGTGGTCCCCACCTCCCTAAAACAAGCCAGAGTCATGCCCCTCATAAAAAAACCAACCCTGAACCCCACCGTCATAGGCAACTATCGTCCTGTCTCTCTTCTCTCCTTCCTTTCTAAAACACTTGAACGTGCTGTATCCAACCAACTTACTGCTTATCTCTTACAGAATGACCTCCTAGACCCTAATCAGTCTGGCTTCCGGACTGGCCACTCCACAGAAACGGCCCTCATTGCGGTCACAGAGGCACTTCACTTAGCAAAAGTGAAAGGCCTCTCCTCTGTCCTGATTCTCCTAGATCTATCTGCAGCCTTCGACACAGTCAACCATCAGATCCTCCTCGCGGCCCTCGCAGGAATGGGAGTGGCTGGCTCTGCACTGACATGGCTGACATCATACCTCAATGGCCGCTCCTCCATGACCAAGTGTCATGGAGAGGGACCCTGTCGGCCACCCGCCCCCTGTGGACGGATGTCCCCCAGGGCTCAGTCCTAGGACCCCTTCTCTTCTCCCTCTACACTAAATCACTGGGTAACATTATCACGTCTCATGGCTTCTTGTATCATTGTTATGCCGATGATACTCAACTCTTCCTCTCCTTCCCTCCCTCAGATATCCACGTCTCTGAGCGGATCTCGGCCTGTCTGTCCGACATCGCCGCCTGGATGACGAGCAACCACCTCAAACTGAACCTAAGCAAAACAGAATTGCTCCACCTGCCGGCCAAATCCTCCCCCCTGACCGACCTTTCCATCACAGTCGAGAATGCAGCTGTGACCGCGTCCCCAACCGCCAAGAACCTTGGTGTTGTCCTCGACGACCAGTTGAACTTCTCTGCTCACATCGCAGCAACAACCAGAACCTGCAGATTCCTCCTGAGCAACGTCAGAAGGATCTGCGCCTTCCTGACAAAATAAGCCACCCAACTCCTCGTCCAATCAACAGTCATCTCCCGCCTCGACTACTGCAACGCACTGCTCGCTGGCCTCCCGGCCTCCCGGCCACTGCCACCAAGCCTCTTCAACTCATTCAGAACGCAGCGGCCCGCCTGATCTCAAACCTACCGAAGTCGGCCCATGTCACCCCACTTCTTAGGGACCTGCACTGGCTCCCCATTGCTGCACGTATCCGCTTCAAGGCCCTCGACCTAGCATACCGTGCGGTAAAGGGAACCGCTCCCGCCTACCTCCGGTCAATAGTCTCTAACTACACACCCTCAAGACCCCTACGCTCTGCATCTTCTGGCCGCCTCAGACCTACTCCTATCCAAGCCCCGGGAAGGTCATCAAAGAGATGTCGCCTATTCTCAGTCCTTGCCCCACAATGGTGGAATGAACTACCCACCCCAGTTAGGACAGCCGAAACCCGTCCAATCTTCCGCTGTCGACTTAAGACGCACTTCTTCAACCATTATTTGAAATAATAATACAATAAAACTTTTTTTTTTAAATAAAAAAAATAACTCTAACCCTAACTAACCTTACTGTCATGCACTTCTCCTAATAAACTAACCTACGCTGTAACACGCAACACTTTGATGAACATTGTTACTCAGCTGATAGAGTTGTAAGTCGCTTTGGATAAAAGCGTCAGCTAAATGACTAAATGTAAATGTAAATGTGTGTGTGTGTGTGTGTGTGTGTGTGTGTGTGTGTGTGTGTGTGTGTGTGTGTGTGTGTGTGTGTGTGTGTGTGTGTGTGTGTGTGTGTGTGTGTGTGTGTGTGTGTGTGTGTGTGTGTGTGTGTGTGGGTGTGTGAGAGAGAGAGTGTGTGGAGATGTTTTCCATCTGCAGGATGAACATAATATACTCATTCATTTCCTATGGCGGTGGTCAATTCTGACCGAAAACATCATAGGTGTGTCACTGTTGAATAAATCACTCAAAATTCAATGCAAGTGGTGATCATCAATTGTATATGTTCTGAGGCCGTGTGGAGGATAACATAAGGTCTTGAGGCAATTGGATGAAAAACACAATATGTATGATTACAAAACGAAGTCACTCGGTCAGATTTGACCGGAAACGCAAGAGAAGGGTTGTTACCTCAGAATGCTTAGGTGAGCAGTTTGCGCCTTGCCTTACGCCAGATGAGATTAGAGATTGATACTGAATGCTGATAGAACCGGAATGAACTAGCACCACGGAATAGTTATCAAACAGTCATAAAAGATTCCCCCAGTTACAAAACCGAAGAGGTTGTTGCTGTTAAAGAACATACCACTTCCAAAGACGGTTTTGGTGAGTTTCATCAATATTGTGCTGTTTCATTGTCGAATGTATAATATCGCTAGCTCAATGCTATCCACACGACACGAGCTGCGTTGGCAAACTGTATTGCTAGCTAACAATGTACAGTAGCTTCACCCTGAGTCATGCTAGCGAAGCTCCAAGCTCAATTTGGTTAAATGAAAACTAGAAAGAAACCATTTCAGAAGTACTTATAATTGTATTGATATGCTGTATGATAAGAACATGGTCTATATCCATTTCGATTGCTTTTGAGATATGGAATGTGTGGAATGTTTCCATGTGCTAGGGCACTTTAGCCTAATTTAGCATACGTCAAATGGGATGTTCCCACGTGCTGTGACACTGTAGCTTACTTTAGCTTAGCATAGCCAAAAGTAGCCTAATTGGCGAGCCAACCCAAAGAACCTCTATAGCTCAGGGCTATACCCAGGTAACCCCTGTTACCGCATACAAACTGCCCGGACCGTTGCCTCAACAATCGGGTAGGATTGTGAATTGCCTTTCTCACTCCCAGTGAGGAAGTGGATCAGGAATTAACGAACTAATTGAACTTGAATCACAAGAACTTCCAAGGATATGAAGGTCATATCATCCTTTTCTATGACACGAACTGATTGAACTTGAATACAAGGACTTCCTAGGGCTTTTGACCCCGTTTCACCTTTTGTATTTTGATATTGTATTTTGATATTGTATTTTGTATTTGATTGATGCACATTGTATGGTATTGGGTACTGATATTTCTCCTGTAAAGAGGGAGAGTTAAAGGGTAAATTCACCTAATAAGATATTGAACTACTGATATTTCTCCTGTAAAGAGGGAGAGTTAAAGGGTAAATTCACTCTATAAGATACTTGAACTACTGATATTTCTCCTGTAAAGAGGGAGAGTTAAAGGGTAAATTCACCCAATAAGAAACTGAACCACTGCTATTTCTCCTGTAAAGAGGGAGAGTTAAAGGGTAAATTCACCCAATAAGATACTGAACCACTGATGTTTCTCCTGTAAAGAGGGAGAGTTAAAGGGTCAATGCACCCAATAAGATACTTGAACCACATTGATACACATTGATAGTTGAATCGCTGATGGTTCTCCTGTAAAGAAAGAGAGTTTAAAGGGTCATTTCACCTAATAAGGTACTTGCATTCCTATAACATTGAAAGATTTCTATTGGTACTTTACACCTGCAGAGGAAGAGTTTAAAGGGTCATTGCACCTAATAAGGTACTTGCATTCCCTGCACACTTAAAGGTTTCAATTAATATGTTTAAAAATACTTACCTACCGAACTGAAAATGATAAACTGATATAGAGTTTACTGAAATGATAAACTAATATAGAGTTTACTGATCTTGCAGAAGAAAAGATAACGAGTTAACTCACGAAAAAGGGATACATCTAATGTCCAACCTTAAACCTAGCTTTTGGCTAGTGATAACCTCAGAGACGTCTGAACTGAACCAAATGTGTTGATTCAATCAACCTATAACCAGGGCTGCAAGATATATGTCGCACATGCTACAGCAACGTCGGTCTGTGCTATGAATGTAGCACCCGTGCGATAGGCATTCAGTTCATATAGATACTCTTATTTTGAAAATCCTGTGGCAGGTCTCATTTCCGCCCAAGCGCAGCTCCAGCCATAATATCTATGGCTCCGGCAGCGAACAACGTTCGGTTCATATCGATACTCTTATTTTGAAAATCCCGTGGAGTCGTATCCGCTCGGCTCACAACACAGCAGTAGCGTCTGAAACAGACATTGCAACATAGCAAGGCTAGTGTGCCTATTTCGCGACCCAAAACAAATCCCTGCTGTTTTATTCCGCAACGGGTCAAATGCATCTAACATGCTTTGCGATCCTCGCCATTCCTTTATGCCCACGTCATGTTAAAGACCGAAATTAACGTTATGTTAGCGTAATCTAACAACAAGCTAACCCTGTTCAGAGCCATAGACAGAGAACAGCAGACGGGCAGAGTGAGGACTAGGGGGGGGGGGGGCAGGCATTCTCCCTTCTGTGTGTGTGTGTGTGTGTGTGTGTGTGTGTGTGTGTGTGTGTGTGTGTGTGTGTGTGTGTGTGTGTGTGTGTGTGTGTGTGTGTGTGTGTGTGTGTGCGCGTGCGTGCGTGCGTGTGTGTGTGTGTGCGTTTGAAAAGATCAGATGAAGTCAGACGAGTATATTATATTGGTAGTAAATGTACTGAGGGTGGACAGATAATGTTGATATTAAACATAAAAAATACAATACATAATAAATGTATTCATGATCATCATGCAACATAAAACAATTGCAGGAACGGTTTGGGAGAGGAAGGGGTTTTAGGTTGCGTGTTGTGAGTTCCAAAAGAAATTACTTAAAGTTTAAAGCTCAATATATCAAAACGTGGCACTTTATAGTGAACAGGAGGTCTATTTGTATTAAAAACAATAGATTGTTTTTCATTTAAATGTCTGGAAGAGCAAAATAAAAATAATTCAAATTATATTTTCGTTACCTTTTTTGAGTTGATCTAAATGTTACTGATTGTGTTAAATGGGCTTATGATATCGTCTCATATCGATTGCAGGCACCTGCATTGTATCGTATCGTGGCAGATATCGGCAAATATCGTATCGTTGTCCAAAGAATTGATATTGTATCGTGATGAAACTGGTGATTCCCACCCCTAGTAGAGTCCATACATCCAACACCAAATCCCATAATTCCTTACACATAACGTGTCTGGCTGTGTGACGTCAACTTGTCAGCATGAAAATGACAGCCAAACATGGCACTGCAACTAAATAACACAAATACAATAGGCACGTTTTATACTTGTGCCAGGGGCGGGGCTAGGGGTTGGCTACTTGGGCTCAAGCCCCGAATGTATTCTGAAAAGCCCCGAATCTATTTATAAAAAAAAAAAAAAAAAAAAAATGTTTTTTACAATTCATCATTGTTACATGAAAATATGTTTGCACCAGATTTAGCAGAGGATAATTTCCATCTGTGGTCTATCCAGCTGCTAACTGTATTTGAGTGAGTTAAGTCTTGGTGTTATAATAGACTCAGACCTAAGCTTTAAATCACAATCAACAAGTTGACAAAAACTTAATTCTTCCACCTTAGAAACATAGCTAAAGTACGGCCATTTATAAATCAAAAGGACGCTGAAAACCAGATCCATGCCTTTATCTCAAGCCAACTCGACTACTGTAATGCACTCCTTACCGGCCTCCCGAAAAAATACGATGATAACTATTTTATTGCAATGCACTATTGCATTATTTTATTCTATTTTACTAACTATTTTATTGCACTGCACTATTTTACTTTGTATCAGTGAATCATAGACGCCTGGCCATAAGAGCATTCGGAGCATCTCTGCTCTCCCACTATTGAACTTGGGGGAGCAAAGGTATGATCTTGCTCCACCACTTTTTGATTATATGAAAAATATGATATACCCCCCCCCCAATATATAAATCTAACCATAACTACGTTATGGTTAACTGAGTTTTATAGTGAAAAGAGCAGCTTTATTGGTCAAGATTGAAGGCTCTATATTGCAGGAAATTGCACGTACAGGTTCATTAAATTCAAAAATAATCTGCCGTGGAGGGGGTCGTGCCTGACCCCCTACAAACCACTCATTCATTCATTCATTCATTTATTCATTCATTGTCCTTGTGTTACATAAAACCCATCTGTGGCCTCGTGCAGAGGAAGGTGGTAAACGTGTTAGATATTCCAATGTACAGTTTTGCATACCATTGACTCAGAATGGTCTGTTTTATTGAAATCGTCACAGCAGTATAGTTTGTTTATACTTCAGAAGTATGATATTTAAACATGGTCCCCAAAATGAATGGAAGCGAATGAGGAGCCTGACACCTGGGAGGAATGGGGGTGTTGCAGCGTTGGGGATGTTTAAAAAATATAATTTAATATATAATATAATAATTTGTGCTTCACCTAAAAATTTTGTCAGCAGCTCCACTGGTATAAAGACACTATGGTCAGGCACTCTACTACTGGCCCCTGAGCAGCTAACACTGGAGCGGTTAAAGCTGAGGTGCCTTGCTCAAGGGCACAGCGAGCAGGCACGTGCACACATAGAGCCCAACGGGTGCACAAGCACCTGCCCTTTTGTGCCTCATAAAAAAGTGCCCTTTTATGCCAATTATTTTTACCATATTTCTTTTTTACCTCCATATAGAGAGAGTGATCTGCAATCTGCTTGGGTTGGGGGTGCAATTCCTAACAGGCTCAACCATATGGATAAAAGTTCCCATATTATGTGCATTACACAAACTAAAAACAGATATTACATTACATTACACAAACTAAAAACAGATATTACATTACATTACACAAACTAAAAACAGATATTACATTATACATTACACAAACTAAAAACAGATAAATTACATTACATTACACAAACTAAAAACAGATATTACATTACATTACACAAACTAAAAACAGATATTACATTACATTACACAAACTAAAAACAGATATTACATTACATTACACAAACTAAAAACCGATATTGTCTGAATTACTAGAAGAAAGAAATGCACCACCTTTGGCTGATAGTAATTTCTTAATTTCTTATGATTTCTTTTGGTCTAATAAATGTTTAAGGTTCTTAGATGGATCCCCTGCTGCCTCCTCCTCCTCTTCCTCCTCCTCCTCTTCCTCCTCCTCCTCCTACTCTTCCTCATCTTCCTCCTCCTCCTCCTACTCTTCCTCATCTTCCTCCTCCTCCTCCTCTTCCTCCTCCTCTTCCTCCTCTTCCTCCTCCTCCTCTTCCTCCTCCGCCTTCTCCTCCTACTCTTCCATCTTCCTCCTCCTCCTCCTCCTCCTCCTCCTAATCCTCTTCCTCCTCCTACTCTTCCTCCTCCTCCTCCTACTCTTCCTCCTCCTCCTCCTCCTAATCCTCCTCCTCCTCCTACTCTTCCACATCTTCCTCCTCCTCCTCTTCCTCCTCCTCCTCCTGCTCCTACTCTTCCTCATCTTCCTCCTCCTCCTCCTGCTCCTCCTGCTCCTCCTCCTCCTCCTCTTACTCCTCCTCCTCCTGCTCCTCCTCCTCATCCTCCTCCTCCTGCTCCTCCTCCTCCTCCTCCTTTTCCTCCTCCTGCTCCTCCTCCTCCTCCTCCTCCTCCTCCTCCTCCTCCTCCTCCTCCTCCTCCTCCTCCTCCTCCTCTTCCACGGGGAGCAGCGTACTGGCTCATGTTAAATGGCAGGCCATGCATTATGCAGCAGCTTAGGCCACAGCGCCTGGTCTTCATGTCCTCGGCTACAGTCCACCTGTCGCTGCTCTGGTCGTAGTGCTCCACCTTGTTGGAGATGGAGGTGAATAAGGAATTGAGGCCTCCGACCACGAAGAGCAGGTCGTCCAGCACCGCAATGCCAAAGTAGCTGCGGGGGGTGAGCATGGCGGGCAGGGCGCTCCAGGAGTCAGTCAAGGGGCTGTAGGCCTCCGCGCTACGCAGGTAGTTTCTACCGTTCCACCCTCCCACCTGAGGACAGGACACATGAGAGGAATGTTTTAGTGTGTGGCTCAGGCAGGCAGGCAGACACTGTATTAATCCACTTTGGGAAATGAGGGCATCACAGCAGCATTGCAAGTCAAATGATACATATCTATAGAAATATCTAGTATAAAGCATTTGTCTCCGTGTGCACCTACCGCATAGACTTGTCCTCCGTACGCAGCGACTCCCAGTCCGCCACGCCTGCTGCTCATGGGGGCGATCAGAGTCCACTGGTCGGTGTCTGGGCTGTAGCACTCAGCTGTGAACAGATACTCCCACCTCGCCTCATTGCCACCACAGATGTAAACCTGTAATAAGAAAGAATATTCTAATTTAGTTTATATATTCCATTTGATTTCATTCTACTTTAATTGTCTGTTAATGTTGATGCACCAAAGGACCCAGACACATCTTTTGTATGTGCAAGCTTACTTGGCAATAAAGACATTTCTGATTTCTGATCTAACGTTCCTTGTGTTCATCTAGCACCCTGTGTCCCTCAGTTCCACCCACCTTGCCCTGGAGGGATGCTGCCCCGGCGTTGCTCCTGTGCCCCAGCATGGGTGAGATCACTGTCCACTGGTTGGTTTCAGGCTCGTAGCGCTCGGCAGTGTTCAGATGCACGTGTCCGTCCTGCCCTCCCATGGCGTAGATACAGCCGCCCAACGCGACCACGCTGAGGTGACTGCGGCGTGAGTGCATGGGAGCCGCCTGCAGCCAGCTGCGAGTGACGGGGTTGAACCTGCGCACACTGCTGAGACTCTCCCAGAAGTCCCGGCCGCCGACGCAGTAGACCAGACCGTGGAGATAAGCGGTGGCGTGGAAGGCGGCCCGGGGACTCTCCCCCTCAACGCTCACGTCCATCCATCCACCGGCTCGGATATCGTAAGCCTCCAGGCTACCCCCGCCTCCGATGGCCAATAGGACCTCCTGGGGCCGGCGTGGGCGGGTCAGGGGTTTGGGAGCCTGTCGGATTTGTTCTGGACGTTGCTCCTGGAGTAGTCAGGCCTCATCAAGCCCATGCGAACCTGGGAAGAGACAAGCAGACAGCGGGTACACTTAGACATCGGTTGTAGACGGTTTCTGTTGCTAGGGAACAGTTTGGACCCAAATGTTTGAGAACCACTGTATAGGGAACCTAGTGTTGTTTTAATGTAATGCACAGTAATACAATTAGTTTATTTAATTTTTTATAAATGTTTTTATTTATTTTCATACATAAAACAGAACATAACAGTACAATAATAATAATAATAATAATAATAATAATAATAATAATAAATAATAATAATAATAATAATAATAATAATAATAATAATAATAATAATAATAACAATGACAACAGCGACCACAACAATAATAACAGTAACATGAATCATAATGACCTTGACAAGAGACAGACAAACAAGAAAAAGTTAAATAATAAAACATTTATTAAAAATAAATGTGGCTCAGGCACTAGCAACCATGTTTGTGTATCCGTAATACAATTAGTTACCTTGGGCAGCAGCAAAGGGATGTGTGTTTTACGCTCCTCACGGGAGTGGTCGATCCAACAGAGGATGGCCTCGAACACCGTCTCCTCGCTCGTCACGTTCAGGTCATCCCTCTCGATGATGTCCACCAGTTGCTGCAGGGACAGCTCCACAAACTCTTGTGAGACGTGCAACATCTCCTCAAAGTGGCACACGATGAAGAGATGGGCCTTGCGCATCAGGTCAGGGCAGCAGTAGATGTCCGCGAACCTCCAGATGCCGACACAGTTTTCCAGAGACAGCTGGCCTTCTAGGAAGTCAGAGCACGCTCCTACTATGCCAGTGACGAGAAGCTGGTCTGCAGCCACCAGAAGCTCTTTCACGTTCTCTGCTGTCACCAGCACAAAGCGTGTGTAGGCTTACTATATGATGAGCTGCATCATACCCGGGGACACCCCAGGGATAGTGTAGACTGCTTTCTCTGAGTCTCTCCAGCGAGTGAAGAGGGCTCTGTGGGACGCAGAGTATAGAGATATCTGATGAGTAAACAGTAAGCAACATTCTGTCCTGTGTAGTAATTAGAGCTGACCCCTATTAGTCGAATAGTCGACTAATCGGTCGAAAGGAGCCGTAGTCGACTGCCAACCTCTTAGAAGCGTGGCTAACGCTAATGGCACGCATACCAGAGGCCAACTGCCTAAGAAAACAGGCACAGTGGCACTGAAAGAGGATTTCACCCATCTAATGAACACACTAGACTAGACAAATATCAAGATGTATCCATCAGTGGACCAATTGCATGCTTTTGCAGAGGACAAGAAGCCTTCAGTCGACTCCTTCAGACATTAAGCACCCCCCACAGCCCAAATGGAATGATAAAAAAATATATATATATATTATACTTTTAATTTTTTTATATTTTTTTATATAGTCGACTAATAGTCGACTAACAGCAGATTTTGGCCAATCATAGTCGACTATCCAAATCCTTAGTCGGGGACAGCCCTAGTAGTAATATTTTTTCACTGTAGAAGTATAGGGTCTTAGCACAGTAGAAGTATAGTATCTTTTTACAGTAGAAGTACAGTATAGTATCTGTTTACAGTAGAAGTACAGTATAGTATCTGTTTACAGTATATGTACAGTATAGTATCTGTTTACACTAGAAGTGCAGTATAGTATATTTTACAGTAGAAGTACAGTATAGTATATGTTTACAGTAGAAGTACAGTATAGTATCAGTTTACAGTAGAAGTAACAGTATAGTATTGGTTTACAGTAGAAGTACAGTATCTGTTTACAGTAGAAGTACAGTATAGTATTTTTTACATTATAAGTACAGTATAGTATATGTTTACAGTATAAGTACAGTATAGTATCTGTTTACAGTAGAAGTACAGTATAGTATATTTTTACAGTAGAAGTACAGTATAGTATATTTTTACAGTATACGTACAGTATAATATCTGTTTACAGTAGAAGTACAGTATAGTATCTGTTTACAATAGAAGTACAGTATAGTATCGGTTTACAGTATAAGTACAGTATCTGTTTACAGTAGAAGTACAGTATAGTATCTTTTTACATTAGAAGTACAGTATAATATCTGTTTACAGTAGAAGTACAGTATAGCATCTGTTTACAGTAGAAGTACAGTATAGTATCTGTTTACAGTAGAAGTACAGTATAGTATCTGTTTACAGTAAAAGTACAGTATAGTATGTTTACTAACCAAGCTAACCTGAACCAAGCTAACCTGAACCAAGCTAACCTGAACCAAGCTAAACTTACCTGAAATAGTCACTGCAGTCACACAGGAGGGCCTTGTGGGCATTAAACTCAGTGCTGTTGACTTTAATAACCACATCACAGAGCCTTTCCTTCAGACGCAGCTCATTAACACATTAAGGACCGTCCACGAGTTACTCGTGTTTCGATTCCACCCGTTGAGGACCAGAGCCACGAGTTAACTTGTGGCAAGTTGTTATTGTTTTATTCCATATTAATAAACGGATCAAGATCCCGGATCGACTCTGCAGATTTACCCGCCAGATTTAAATCGGCGACATGCAATACCGGACAGATCCTCTTAGGGGCGCCATCGCTCCACTGCAGTATCATTGAGGCCGAATGGGGAAAAAAAAGATTTTACTGTCTGGGGCGTTTCATATGAGCCTGGATCCCAGCCGAACATCATTTGATCACGTTACAGAACGCAGATTTCAGCCTGGAATAATGGGATTTATGATCAGCCAATGGACATATCGATCTACCAGATGCCGATGAATAATGGGGAAATGCTGCCGGCGATCACATGGGCTGACGGTAGGATAATATTCACCCAAATTACAGCCGGATTGCACATTGTTGTAACACGCAAGCGATCGATCAGTGAATGTGGCTACTTGAACGCGCTGTATTGCTAATCAATAATACTAATCTGTGTCCCCCGCCGCCCCCATTTCATCCATAGATGCTCTGTAATAGTCCGGATGCTAAGCAGTGTTTTATTTCATTCGTATTTATACAACAGAAATGGCGTTTGATATAACGTGACTAGCCTTTAGCCTCATATCTAGCTTCCCAGAAAAAAGACGAGACGAAAACTGCGATAAAGCTTATATTCACGACGCTATAAAATGACAACCAACCGATGGATTTTAATTTTCTTTAAGCCATTATGAAGGCACGGTTTATGCACTCAAGTGACAATGAGAATGGACAGATAGCAATACTATAAAATATATATATAGCTGTTAGAAAGTACATCGGTTTGTTGACAAACCCTGGTCCTCTAGAACCATATTACACTGCAAACCGTGGTCCTCAATGTGTTAAGGATTGTACAGGACATTGTTTCCTTTTCCATGTGGGGATTTTAAATTGTATCTACAGAATATATTCAAGCTTACAGACAAGTAGCCGGAAACAACAAGTGAGATCTTCTCTTGGTCTTCTGAGATCTGAGATCTTCTTCTTCTTCTTATTTGAATTTCCGGCAGTGTAGACGCATCGTGGCGTATTACTGCCCTCCGCAAACATTTTTATGGGCTCTTCTTCTTCTTCTTCTTCTTCACCTTCTTCTTCTTCTTCTACTGGACCCCGTCATCAACTACATTGTCCATTGGAGTGCAGCTAATGCTGCTACTTCCTGTCTGAGCCCCCCTCCGCGGGACCCTCCTTGCCCCCTGCGATCTTATTCTGGGGAATTGTTGAATAAATACTGTACACAAATGTTCTAGAACGGTCTATTATGACATAATACTGTGACATCACAAATGTTCTAGAATGTTTGATTATGACATCATACTGTGACATCACAACGGAACATGTTTGAGTCCATTTGAATAATTTAAATAATATGTTGACATTAAAAAAGAACAAATAAAATTATAAAAAAACTACATAAAACAATGATACAAATTATAATAAAATATTTAAGTAAAATGTATAGAAATAAAGAAAAATAAGACAATGAAATAAAGATAATAATTAATTTAAAAGCTATTTTAAAAAGACTTGGGGTATGTAGGGTATGCACTTATTCCCTCCGCCCTGAACATTTATGGAGATGTATGGGCCTTTTAAGTCAGTGATAAAAGTGTCTTTCAAGGATAAGTGAGCTCCTGCACTGATTATTATAGTTCAATATTCAATATTTGATCACCAAAACCCCCCAAAAAGCATAAAAAGGCCCCTCCCCGCCCAAAAAGGGCCCCCAAAAATAGCACAGGCCCAGTGCCCCTTTCAGCCTTTGAGCACCTGCCCCTCTAAAGTCCTGTGCACGTCCCTGACTCACTTGGCTTGTAACAGACACAAATTTATCAATTTCCTCTTTCTAGCGTAAGCTGGAAATGTATCTGGATATAAGTGTAGTATACATAACTTAGGATCGGTCGGGATTTCTATCTCTGTCATCTCAGATATGAGTTCCAAGATCTCTTTCCAATATTCCTGTATCTTCTCACATTCCCACATACAGTGGTACAGGGTCCCCACCTCTACCCCACACCTAGTACATTCATCTGGGATCATGGGATAAAACTTGTGTAATTTCTCTGGTGTCATATATACTCTATGGACCCACTTATATTGTAGAAGTTTACATCTGGTATTAATTGAAAGGGTCTGTGACATTTCACATGCTTGTTCCCAGTCCTCTTCTGCTATTTCCACCTGCATGTCCCTCTCCCATGCCCGCAAACTGTTCAAAGAGCTCTCTTCCAATCCTGATAACACATCATAAAACTTGGATAATTGTCCTCTCCCATCCATATTGTCCCTCGTAAGTCTTTCTATTATGGATGTGGGTGGTTCCTCTGTGCCCCTGTTCTTTGAGACTATGTAGCTCCTGATTTGAAAGTATTTAAATCTATAGGTTCTTGGGATATTAAATGTGCTTACTATCTGTTCGAAGGTCATCAATTCCCCCTCTATGTATATGTTTTTAATCTTACCTAAACCTCTTTCTGCCCAATTTTTGAATCCCCCATCATTCCTTCCCGGTTTAAATTCCTCATTCCCCCAGATTGGTGTATACCCCGATAATTTATCCCTTCTACCTAAGTGTAAGTGTGCTTTGTGCCAGCTTCTTATTGTATTTTGGAGGAATGGGTTTTTTGTACGTTTTATCAATAAGTTACTCTGTCGTGAATACATATATGCATCTAGTGTAATTTTTGTCTCTTCTTTTTCTATCTCCATCCAAGCTGGTATACCTGCATACTTAAAGTAGAACATTGCTGTCCTGAGCTGTGCCGCCCAGTAATAAAGCCTCATATCAGGAAGTCTAAGCCCTCCTCTGTCATACGGGAGGTAAAGGAGTGTCAGTCTCAACCTGGGTTTTTTATTGTTCCATATGAAACGTGTGAACATCGTTTTCAATCTCTGAAAGAAGGTTTCCGGTAAGGGCATTGATATTGACTGGAATAGGTCATTTAGGCAATATAGTAATTTTAATAATATTCACTCTGCCTATCATTGATATTGGTAATTTACTCCATCTTTCAAGGCTATTCTCTACATCTGTCATTATTGGATCGTAGTTATTTTGTACTAAGTCTTCAATCTCCGGGGGTTATCTTTATCCCTAAGTAAGTAAACCCTTTGGGGGAGCTCGCAAACTGCGTGTGTACCGGCGCTTTTTCCCTTTCTCTTTTATTAAGTAACATAAGTGCGCTTTTATTTTTATTCGTTTTATATCCTGAAAATACTCCAAATTTCTCTAGTATTTCATTAGCATTTCTAATTGAAGTGTCTAATTTTGTTAAGTATAGTATTATATCGTCCGCGAAAAGCGATAGGCGATGCTCCATTCTCCCTATTTTCATCCCTGTGATTCCCGGGTCTTGTCTAATCGTCATTGCTAGTGGTTCGATTGCGAATAAAAATAGCAAAGGAGAAATGGGACATCCCTGTCTGGTAGATCTCTGTAATTTAAATGTTTGTAGTTATTTCGACCATTGGGTCTGTGTATATAATTTTTATCCATTTTATATATCCTTCCCCAAATGCGAACCTTTTAAGTGTTTCAAACAGGTATCCCCATTAAATCCTGTCAAATGCCTTTTTGGCGTCTAATGACAGAACTGCGTGGTCTTTTTCGTTTTTCTTAGCATGTAGAACATTTAGTAGTCTCCTAATGTTATGAAATCCCTGTCTTCCCAATACAAATCCGTTTGTAATTTTTTATCAGATGTGGAATCGATTTCTCTATGCGTCTAGCTAGTGCCTTACATAAAATCTTTGTATCACAAGACATGAGGGACACAGGACGATATGAAGTTGTGTCTGAGGGTGGCTTTCCCGGCTTCTTCAGTACCGAAATCATCGCCGATCTTAAGGATGGGGGTAAAGTCCCCTCCTCATATGCTTCCTTGAACATTTCTAGTAGGTGGGGTAGCACTAGCAGTTTCCCTGCGAACCTCTTGTATATTTCTGTTGGTATCCCATCTGGGCCTGCCACTTTCCCTCTATTCATAACCATGAGCGCTTCTTTTAATTCTTCTATAGTCAGATTTTGATCAAACTGTTTCTGTTCCTCCTCCGTTATTTTTGGGAATTCTAACTTGTCCAGGAATTCATTTTGTTGTTCTGTGTTCTTTGGGTATTCTGATTTATATAACTTTTCATAATATTCTTTAAAGGCATTATTTATTTCTATTGGGTCATTAGTTTCATCTCCATTTCCCAATTTGATCGTATTTATCATTCTTTCCGTTTATGCCTTTCTAATTCTCCATGCTAGTATCTTGCCTGCTTTTTCCCCTTGGTCATAGTATGATTGTTTAAGCCATTGTAAGTCTGATCTTTGTAGTGGATAGTTGTTTTTATTGGGCCTTTAATACCCGTAGTTCTCTCTGTTTTGTTGGGTCTTCTCCTTTATATAGCTGTTATTCCACCTCTTTTACCTGTCTTTCTATGTCTTCCATTTGTTTATAGTGCTCCTTAGATTTATGTTTAGTATAGCTTATCATCTCCCCCCTTATATATGCCTTAAATGCTTCCCATCTCATCGTTGCACTTGTCTGGTCTGTATTTATGGAGAAGTATATGTCTATCTTTTCATCTATGAAAGTTATACATTTTGGGTTGTTGAGCCATTTGGTTTGGAGTCTGAATCTAGGGGGTGCTTTTGCTATTTCCGGCATGTTCATTGTCAATGGGTCTCATTCCCGAAAATGTTTCAAAGATATATTCTGGAAGACTTATCTTGGAACCACTGAGACATAATCAATGACAAGTTCACTCTGAGTCCTGAACGTGCTGGTAATATGTCTTAAGTGGCTGAAAAGGTTGCACAAATTATATGATCTGATATCTGCTTGGAGAATGGCATTCTGTCTTAAAGGATAACTCCACTATTTTGGGAAATTAGCTTATTTAACATCTTCCCTGGAGTTAGACAAGAAGATACATACCTTTTTTGTCTCTGTGCGTGCATTTTAGCTTTGGGAATAGACGCTCCGTTAGCATAGCTTAGCTTCATCACTGGAAGTGAGGCAGGACAGTAGCCTTACAGTGCCTTACAGTGTATTGCAAGGTCTGACATTGACCAAACTTGATATGCATGACCTTGGTGGGCTCTAGGTCAACTCCTGCAAAGGGGGTCAATGTCAGACTTTGCAATCAAAAGTTAGGGGGCTAATAACCCTTGCCATAATTTCAGTGCGCCCCCTAACTTTTGATTGCAAGGTCTGACATTGACCCCCTTTTCAGGAGTTGACCTAGAGCCCACCAAGGTCATGCATATCAAATTTGGTCAATGTCAGACCTTGCAATACACTGTAAGGCACTGTAAGGCTACTGTCCTGCCTCACTTCCAGTGATGAAGCTAAGCTATGCTAACGGAGCGTCTATTCCCAAAGCTAAAATGCACGCACAGAGACAAAAAAGGTATGTATCTTCTTGTCTAACTCCAGGGAAGATGTTAAATAAGCTAATTTCCCAAAATAGTGGAGTTCCCCTTTAAACTCGAAAGCGCGTTCCCGTTCAGATCATTTGCATACAAAACAACGCCTACAGAGCTCCTTATAAGGCAACTAGTGACGCAGCTGTGTGCAAATGGAATGGCGGAAGTGCTTTGCGAGTCTTGCGAGCCGCGTGATTACGAAACCTAGCGTCAGTCAGTGCCAATCAGAGAGCGTCTCCGAGAAATGCAGCTAGGTTTCGTAATCACGCTTGCGCGCCATCAAAACTAGATTAGATTAATGTATTAATGTAATGTATTGCACGCGCACACACACACACACACACGCGCGTGCACAGTACTGTATATGAATGAATGAATGAAATATAATATATATAGCCTACGGCGGGCGTAATGAATGAACGCAGTATGGTTTATTATTCCATAATTAAGCCTATAGGCTACTGTTCATTCGTAGGCGCACACAAGACTTGTTATGGAATATTAATGCAGTCTATTTCCACCGATTAGCTTTAGTTCTTATTTATTTATCCACTGTCCACACATTTCGCAATTATGCCACATCAATGTGGAACGCACTACCCAAAGCTGTAAAGGAATGTGAATCACTACCCACTTTCAAAAACACTCTCAAAGAACACCTACGGGAGACTGCAATTCAAAACTGGCCCCTACAAATGTCCTAACCCAGTTGTACAGTAAAGACCAAGTATGGCTTTGTCAGTATTCCAATGTACAATGTCCCCCTACCCAACCCCCCCCCCCCCCCCCCCCCAACCTCCAATGTACAGCCCCACCCAACCCCACCCCACCTACCCAACCTCCTCCAATGTACAGTTTCTATGTCAAATGTATATACACTCTTTTTCTGGATTTTTTTGTATCACAAACAGTACTGTATTTGCAAATCTGGTATGTCATAAATGTATAGATGTAGCAGTACTGTCTATCTGTATGTCGTGTGTCATATGATGAATTGAAAATGGGGGACCCTGATGTAAACAAGACGAAAGTCTTTCTCTGGTCTGCATCCCCTTAACAATTGTATGTATTGAGCTGTACTGTACTGTACCCATTCTGCAATCTGTTAATAGACTTTTCAATCAATCAATCAATCATGTCATTTCAGTGTTGGTGTATAGGCTATATAGTGTATTTCAATATAAGTTTAATTGATTAATGATATATTCGAAGGGATGCAGGTTTATAGCTATATCAACCCCCTCCAATGTACAGTAAATGACCAAGTATGGTTTTGTCAATATTCCAATGTACAGTTTTGCTTGTACAGTGTAAGTCTATCCCCCACCCACCCCTATACCCAACCTCCTCCAACAGTTTCTACGTCAAATGTACTCTCTTTTCTGGACTCTTTTTGTATCACAAACAGTACTGTATTTGCAAATCTGGTATGTCATAAATGTATAGATGTAGCAGTACTGTATCTGTGTCGTGTGTGTCATATATGTTATGATGAATTGAAAATGGGGGACCCTGATGTAAACAAGACGAAATTCTTTCTCTGGTCTGCATCCCCTTATGTAATTGAGCTGTACTGTACTGTACCCATTCTGCAATCTGTTAATAAAGTTTTCAATCAATCAATCAATCAATCAATCAATCAAACAAAGGTCTGTCCCATTGTATACCAATCAATGGGATACATTGCATGTTGACCTGCATTCTTTCAAATGTATATAATTAATCATTAAAACAGATGTGTAACAAATAAGGAATACAAATTCCACAGAAGGCATTAAATAATTATTATTTTCAATCATTTCACAATAATTGCATAATTGTGTTTGAATATCTGAGTAATTAAAAATTATACATTTGTCCAAAATAGCTGGTTCAGATATCATTAAGCAGCTGCCCTGTGATCAGATGAATCCATATTATTTATTTTTCCGACATCAAATGCGTAATTTCTTATCGTACAAATATTGTCATATTTATTTTAATTATGATTAAGTAATTAATTCCAAGGAGGCCTGTAGCGTTGACGTGAAGGAATCACTATGAGAACACAGTCTGTCAAGTTATAATGACATTTTAGACATTGATCTCAGCCACGATCAAATCTGATCTCAGGAAAATTTGGGGACTCCCACTCCCAGCCCTAATATGTCTTAAATGGGCCGAAATCTGGCTAAGACGACATTTTTTGTCGTAACTTCGTTCGGGAATGAGACCCAATGTTGGAGAATGGTCAGACAGTAATCATGTCATACTCACTTCCTGTAAATTTAGATATTAAGCTTGTCGAAACAAAAAAATAGTCTATTCTAGAGAATGATGGTTTGCTTAGTAATTTTGAAGCGCATGAATATTCCCTCTTGTCTGGGTTTAACTTTCTCCATATCCCTACCAAGTTGAATTCATTCATAAATGTATCTATCACTTTCCTTGTTTTTTCCGTGGGAGGTGTCCATTCCCCCTGACTTATCTATTTACGGTTTCCTCACGTTCCTTTTTAAAGTCTCCCCCCATGATGAACTGTCCCGAGAGAGTTGCCATTTTCATAAACAGTTCTTGAAAAAACAACGGGTCATCATTGTTTGGTCCATGTACTGTTTAACTGTGTGGAGACTATAGTCCCGTTTAGTATTATAAATCTCCCCTCCAAGGGTTAGGGTTAGGGTCTTCTTGCCCTCATTCCACCTCCCTCCTTTATGTTTTGTGATGTGGTGTTCCAAACCCCACATATAAAGCTATTATCCCCCCCTATTGGGTGCGGACATCTGACTTTCCTCTTCTCCGACTTCCTACAGGTACCCTCCTGCTTCCTTTTAACAGGATGCATTCTCCCTGCCCTTCTCCTGCCGCTCCTCCCTCCTAGTATGCTCTAACCCTTTGCTCCCTTTTTCTCATTTCTGCTAATTAAAGTCTAACTTGACTAAACTATCTTCAACTTGATTCTGTATCTCCACTCACCCCCCTCCTCCTCCCGTTCAGAACTGAACCATCTCGAGGAACCCTCTATTCCAGTCTCTAAACTGCTGGATCTCTATCATTTTAAAACATTGAAACAAAACCAAATACACCACAAACCGGGCATTAACCATACCCAATACCTGTTAAGAAAGGGGATATGTCCTACGAAAAACTCTAAGCAATACCCATTACCCGTTAAGAAGGGGGGTATCTCTTATAAAGAGTTAAACCAGAACTTGCCGTACCTTTATGAAATATACATTTTCCCTTCATCCACAAATCCTCCCGTCTATGTTGGGTCTTTGACCTCTCCGTAGTGTCCCTATATAACTATCCCGTATGTTGAAAAGTAGAAATTACCAATTTCCATAAAATATACATTTCCCCTTTCTTAACAGTTCTCAAAATCCCCTTCTTTTCCCACGTTTAAGTTGGGTTCTTGAACCTTTCTTAGCGATTTTTCCTATATAAAGCACCTATATATTGTAGCAATACCATTTATCCTTTAAGAAGGGGGATACTCCTTGTATAAAACTAAGCAACATCTATTACACATTAGGAGTGTGGGTGTGTCTTATAAAGAACTATATCAAAAATTGCATCCTTTTTATGAATTATATATTTTCCCTTCCTCCCCCTATCTCAACTGTCCCCTACTCCCTATACCATGTTGGGTCTTTGACCTCCCCGTGGTTTGTCTGTATGTGTACAGCACATATACTGAATGGTAGAAATCGCCAGACCTTATATATTTTCCCCTCTCTACTAGTTCCCCATATCTAAACCAAAAATTGCAGTGCCTTTATGAAATATATATTTTCCCTTCATCCACAATTCCTAGCTATCCACTCCTCCTTATGTCTATGTTGGGTCTTTGACCTCTCCATAATGCCCTTATATAACTACACAGCATACATATTGAAAAGTAGAAATAACCAATTTCCATAGAATATACCTTTCCCCTACTTCAACAGTTCTCAAAATCCCCTTTTTTCCCCCCTACCACTTTCAAGTTGGGTCCTTGAACCTCTCTTAGCGATTCTTCCTATATAAAGCACCTATATATATTGTATCAATATCAATTATCCGTTAAGAAGGGGGGTATGCCCTATATACTGTATATCCAAGCCACGTCCATTACACTTTAAGAATGGGGGTATGTCTCCTAGAGAATTAAATCAAAAATTGCAATCCTTTTATGAATTATATATTTTCCCTTCTTTCATAGATCCTAACTATCCCCTTCTCCCCATGTCTATGTTGGGTCTTTGACCTCCCCATAGTGTCTCTGTACGTGTACAGCATATCTATTTAACAATAGAAATAGCCAGATTTGATAGATGATTTCCCTTCCCCCCCTCCCTCCCTTCTATATACCGTTCTTAGCTACCCGGGTCATCGTCCGGTTGCGGTCCCTCCTGTCGCTCTCCTTCTGTTCCTTGTCCCGTGGGTGTCTGTCTCTGTTGCGTTGGGTCTGTCACAACCGTCATACCACAGGCTCGTCGTGCTTGTTCTGGAGTGTCGCACAGCGTAGTCTTTCCTTTTCACGTCACCTTTAGAATGGCTCCTCATATAAAGCCTGTCTGTCCTTTCCCCCGAAAGCAGTAGTCTCTCACCTCCCTGTATTCCTCCCGTTTCTTGACCAGGGATGGGGCGAGGTCTTGGTATATCCTCACCTGGAGTCCTTCGTGGGTCAAAACTCGCTTCTTTTTTGCGATGTCTAGTATGGTTTCTTTGTCCCGCTGGTTGGAAAATACCACTATGAGTGGCCTCCTCCCGGTCCCGTTTTCGCCTTTTTTTCTTTCTTGCGGGAGCCCCTCTGTACACCGCCTCCAGCTTGGGATTTTTTGTGAAGATTCCTTCTCCCGCTAACCCCCCGAATAGCTTTGAATAGTATTCTGTCAATGTCCCTCTTGGTCCCTTCGGGTCCTGTTCTTCTGGTATGCCGATTACTCTCAGATTCTTCCGTTTAGCGTAGTTGATCATATTCTCCATATTCTCTCCCATCTCCTTACTGTCAGCTCGGAGCTTCTGGCACTCGCTCTCCCAATGGTCTTGGTCCGCAGCTCTGCTATCCAACAAGGCCTCTCTTTCCGCATACTTTCTCTCCTGTTCCTCCATTCTCGTTTCTAGGTTAGCCACGGTAGCTTCCCATCCCTCCACCTTTCCATCCACCACTTCTCCTATCCTTTTTTCCCAGCTCGCCAATAAAGTTTTGGTTTGTCTCGCCATCTTTTCTTCCAACCGTGCAAACTCCCCGATTAACTGTTGATTTCTTTTTTCCGTTTCTTCCGCCAAGAGTGTGCGCATGGCGTCCATTATCTGTTGGCTTCTTCTTTCTGCATCTTCTCTCAAGAGTGAGCGCATGTTTTCCATCATCATAGCCGTCCCTCCTTCTCCTTCTCTAGTCAGCGCACCCGTTATTTCCTCCTCCTTGTGTTTCTCTTTGCTAGCGCTTAGCTCGGCCCTACTAGCCATCTGTAGCCTGGTAGCTACTGCCGTTAGCTTCTTGCTATCCTAGGCCCAAGGCCTCCGGTCTCTGCCTAGTGGAGCGTCTGTTTATCTCCGACTCTCTATCGCCTTTTCCTTCAGATTCAGAGTTTTTCATTTCATTTTCTCAATAGAGTAGTCTTGAAAATGTTTTCCCCTTTGCTTTTCTCGGGGGGTATTCGGATTTAAGCTGTGTTTTCAGATAGTTTAGTCAATTAGCACCGGGAGCATATGGTGCGAGTTGTCTACTGCACGGCCGCCATCTTCCTCCTTGGCGTAGCTTTCTGCTTCGCCTATGGGACGTCCTCTGCGCCTATTGCGCGTCAACTAAAACTTCTCACATGCACCTTTCATCTGCCCGACCACGCCCACATCTGGCCAGTACTTAGCCCAGGTGTGGTGATCAACTCCCCCTTCCGAGTCTGAATTTCAACTAAACACAGCCAAGGGTCCTCAGGGCTGCTTATAAAGCAGAAAGCTACGCCAAGTAAGGGATAATGTATAGCTACGAGGTCATTGTCGCAAAATTATTGACCGACAGAGTTTAGAACACCGAGGCGCAGCCGAGGTGTTTTAAACGTCAGTGAAGGTCAATTATTTTGCGACAATGACCGAGTATATAGGCTATACATTATCCCGCTTATTACATGGCTAACTTACTAACAATATACCTAATTCATTTTACACCATCGACAAGACGAGATCAAATGCAGACGCAGTTGTTCTGTGGCTCTGTCAGCCCAAATAAAGTGATTATTATTATCGGCAGCCGGCAGGTCTGTGTGTGTAGTGGGCTTGATTGGTCCAGCTGCACACAGCGGTCATTATTGCTCAGCAGAGGTCCGTTATCGAGTAATAACGGATCTCTGACGAGCGCTATTGACCAATCACAATCAAGCATTTCGGCAAATGTTAAAACGCCATGTAATAATATCATATAACTAGGGTTATCGGATAACCTCCGTTTTATTTTATATTGGCTACCGCTTTCTGTTTCGCCTATACGACAACGGGCGAAGCAGGGCGCGTAGCCCCGACAAATGCACCCCCTGAGGTCCCCTTCACGACCATCAGAAAAACATGGGGTGGGGTCCCGGCCCCCTCGCCCCTCCTAACGAGGTGCAGGGGGTAGGACTCCGACCATGCGCAGTGTGGCGCAGTTACCCCAAAAAACGCACAAGGCGAGTAGATCAGGTGGAAAACCGCCGTTCGTCCTCACCATACACCCCGCCAGTCGCCCGGCAGCGGGATTCAGAAGGGGTTCCAGCTCCAAGGGCCGCACCTCTTCTTTTCAGAGGCGGGCCCCCGGCCTCGGCCACGAGACAGAGCCCCCCCTAAAGGTTCCGATGAGGACCACGGTCCTCTCCCGGATTTATGACAGCGTCCTACCCCCCCCCCCAGGCCACTGCGCAACTCATCGAGCCGAGCGCCGAGAGAGGGAGTGCGCACGTGCTCGACCGTGAGTCACAGAGGGTGCCACAGGGGCCAGCTGCCTGAAGCAGCTCCGCCGTTGCCCACCCGCTGGGTGAGCCCCCCCTGTGACGGTAGGTCTGCCCCACCCATCCTTATACCGGAAGCTCTGGGCCAGGCCTGCCGAGGCAGCCGCCAACAAGCTTCCCAGGAATGCCGGGGCCTTCAGACGACCAGTAAAGCAGAGCATGACTGACACCAGGTGGACACTAGGTTAAGACTGACCCCGCCCAGCGCGGCCAGGATGAGTCCTGCGTCCCCCAACTTAGCTGCCCCTCCGTAAAACCAGACAGGGGGCGTACGTTTGGCCATAAGTCACAGAGGCACTAGAGGGACTGACTGAGTGAGGGCCCCCCCCTGTGACCACAGGCTTGCCCCGTTACCCTCTATTGGGGGTCTCTGGCTGCGTCTAACCAGACGAGCCCTCTCACCGAACCCCCCAGGGGTTACAGGGACCTACAGGCTGACCAATACCTTAGTAAGAGCAGAGCTCGACTGTCAGCCTGGATGAGGGACACCTACGTAAAAAACCCTCCTTCCCATCTGTACACATAAAAAACTTCGTTTTTATGCTGTTCCGACAGATTCGGGGGCGTGCCCGATTCCCAACGGCAGTGTTGCAAAACACCCGGAACCCAGAAGCACTGACCTCTAACTACCAATACGTTAGGCCGTAGGGAGGCAGAATAGGCCCACTACCTCCCCACCGTATTGGCCCGGCACCCCACGTTAGGGGGAGTCGGCGAAGTCCGCCACGTGAGATGTGACATAACCCAGTGGCCGAGGTCCCACATCAATGATTGATTAACTTATTGTAAATTACTATATATTTTCCTTTTTTAATTCACACTTTGGCTTACGGGTACGCTCAATACACGCAATCGCTAAGGGGGGTGCAGACCAGAGAAAGACCTTTCATCCTGTTCACCTCCGTGCCCCCCCCTTTCCAACTCATAATAATGAAGACGATCAGAGATGCGGGACCACAGTCTAAAACCCCTACTTGCCATCCAACCACTCGTGAGCCGGGGGGGGGAAACACAGCACAGTACCACTGTGCGTCCTTCCCCCCTATACTCGGATGACCAGCGGGGCCACAGTGTGGGCAGACATCATCCCCCTTTCCAGCAGAGGGGGCTTTCACAGAAAATGGGGGCAGACCCTTTCACTTAATTAAAATGATTTTGTCCGGCCGCTGCAGCTGTGGCACCTGCTTTATCATAGCAGAGCCAGTAACAGCGCGAGACTAAAGAGAGCCTTGAGTAAAAAAAAGAAAACGGGGAAGTGCGCACGCAATTCCCCTGGTTGCTAACGCCAAAGCTAGCGAGGATCCCCACACATCCGGGTCGACGGATAGCGGGGAACCCTCCTTATAACAAAACAGATATGTTAATACAGATATGTTAATACAGCCCCGGCGCTGAACATGGCGCCAGGTCATCCTGCCTGGGTGGGGCTTCTACGTACACACGTCACTACGTGGGGGAACGTAATGAAGCCCTCCCCCCCAGTTTAACATACAGGTGAAACCCGAGAACCATTTGTTTACCACGTTCAACGCCAGGCTCTGCCTTGACGAAAGAGAAACACCCCCTTGGAGAGCTTTCTCTCCCGAGACAGCATCATATCATAATATGTATGAGCAGATTCAGTCGGTTAAAAAACCAGCTGAAAAGAAAGACATACAAAATGTCACCACCTACCGTCACAGCAGGAATGGCAATGCGGCGTACCTGCTTGGCTCATCACATCAGACTCCCGAAGGAGACGACTGCCCATCATATTACAATAGATTCTCAGGGACCCCCTAGGTGTAACGCTAGGTCCAAGTTTTATTAAAACATGGAACCAAGCCCCACTCGCAGGCCTTCTGGACTAAACGCCACAAGAAACAGCGGTTCCAAATTTCATTATAATAATAAATTATAATAAAGAGGGCGGGGGTCACTGAATGAATCCAACACATCCGTTACAGTTCAGAAAAAAACCAGCTGATGAAAAAAGACATAAAAAAGTCTACCATCTACCTCCTCGAGGTAGCATGGTGTACCCGTTGACATCATATCAGGCACATTCATGGGGAGATGACTAAACGTCATATCCCAACATATATATGAGTCAAGGACCCCCCAGGTGTAACGCTATTCCAAGTTTTCAATTTGAAAACATGGGACCAAGCACCGCCCGCAGGTCTCTGGGCTAAAACGCCACAAGAGCCGGCGGCTCCAAATCGTATTATACAATAATAGAGATGATTGGGGGTCACTGGACAAATCTACACAAAACAGTCAGTCAAAACCTGCTGACAAAAAGACATATAAAATGCCTACCACCTACCTTACCAAAACAGGAAAAGGTAATCGTGGTGTGTACTCGCCGTCTGGCACCATACCCTGACATATTTATGGAGGGAATGATTAACATCAACAACAACGTCAGCCAAACAATATATACAGCGTAACAACGTTGCGTACATAGTGGCACGTTTGTTGAACAGAAAACTGCTGGTTTCCATTTTAACTCCATTTTAACATAAAATGACATACACAATGGCGAGGGGGGGGAACGACTCGTTCCAACAACCAACATCAACACCACACATATGTACATAACGGGGCGAGAGGGAACGTAAGCGTAACGCTTGGTTCCGACAAACTCACCTCCTGTGCACCGAGCCTCGCCCTCGGTAGCCCCGAGGGACGGCGAACCTAGAATCGAGGGACGTCAAACAGGTTCCGGTACATATCTAGAGTGGGAAGTGTGGACACTGCACGGCTCTACAGCGCAGAGTGATGTAAGACGCGAGCCAGTATGATATATTGATTGAAAATCATATTAACAGATTGCAGAATGGGTACAATACAGTACCGCTCAATACACACAATTGTTAGGGGGAAGTAGCCCAGGGAAAGACATTTAGTCTTATTTACCTCCGGGTACCCCATTTCCAATATATATATATACTGTATGTCCAAATCTATAATTCCCCATTAATTCCCCATTGTCGTGACATAACACGGGTAGCCTCTCTGTGGACACACTGCATGGCTCTGCGGCGCTTCACCTTGTTCAAAACAGGTGATGCAAGGCACGAGCCAGTATAATATATTGATTGAAAATCATATTAACAGATTGCAGAATGGGTACAATTACAGTACCGCTCAATACACACAATTGTTAGGGGGATGTAGCCCAGGGAAAGACATAGTCTCATTTACCTCCGGGTACCCCATTTTCAATTTACCATATATTTATATACCGGTATCCATGTCTAAATATATAATTCCCTGTTGTCGTGAGACATAACACAGGGGGAAATCCCAGGCCATTGCTACTCCTTAACTCATTGGACGCCACCGCTTAAGTGCGCCAGAGGGCGGTAGAGCGCCACCGCTTTAATCAATGGGAGGAGTGGGAGATTTGCGAGTGCTTAAAATATATCTTAAATTATGGATATGGGTCTAATACACTCGTCGATTATCAGTGAGTTGCTTGCAGTCAACATGTACAAAACGGATAGTTTTTTCATCTGTACATTTCCGTTTTATACCGTTTTGAATACGAGTATAGTTTTGGTGATTTCTAGTAATTCCAGAGAAAGACGCGATAATAGCCCTTTAGTGGAATACACAAAACACGTTGTAATTTTTCGGCTGATTATCGAATCTTCCTGAAATCAATGCTAGATCATAATTATTATCCTTCCTCGTGCACGCATGCAATGTTGTTTAGACCGCTCCCCCCCCTCCTCCCACCCAACGGAAAACAGCCACACATACACACACAGATACAGCGTCGATCGGGTAGAAATACATATCAGATAAACTATCAAATTTATATATAATGTTCTTACCTTGTATCTGATGTAATGCAAAAGAAATAATCCAATTATCTGATCGCCATTTGAAGTACTGGGCGCGGAGGTCCGTGCCACATTCAACAGCATTGCATATGATGGGGGGGGGGGGGGGGGCAGCCTCGCAGATCTATCGTTGAAATCAGGTTACCTCGCCTGATTATTTAAACCACCCCCGCACGGCTTGGATCGTCCCAGAAAAAAAATTATACTATTCCCAGTGGAGTGCAATACCAGCCTGAAGGCGTAGGGGGCGGTATTTGCCCTTTTCCGAGCTCAGACCCATTCCCAACGATAACATCAGGCTGGATGGATGAAAATGAATGGATATCGCTAATAAAAGAAATAACGATTAAAACCCGACTATACTCGTTATTTGGCGCTGAACGGTCGGCGAGTTATCATCGGGTCTGGCGTCCAATGAGTTAAGAAGCGCGGTCAGCAGTCACAAGGCAAAACAGAGCACCAAGCCAGTAGAATGTTATGGATAAGAAGACACAGCAGGAAATGACGGGGGAGTCCATTCACTCGAGAGAGAGAGAGAAAGGACACACACCTCAGGGTTACACAAGCATGCACACACCTTGTTGATGTACACCTGCTGCTGGTCACGCTCCTCTTTTTCCTTGAATGAAGGCGCCAAGCTCTTCTGGACGGCTCTCCACAAAACACGTCCAAATGACACACATCCAGTGGCGGTGTCACACTGTAAAACCCAATAAGTTTCCAGAACTTAAAAAAATTTAGGCAACCCCCTGCCTCAAATTGTATAAGTTGATCAACTCAAATGTTTTCAGTTGGCTAAGACTTACAATTCTCAGTTAAGGCAATTCAAATATGGTCAGTTACTGTGACTTAAGGTTCTCAGTTAAGTCAAATCAAATATGGTCAGTTACTGTGACTTACAGTTCTCAGTTAAGGCAATTCAAATATGGTCAGTTACTGTGACTTAAGGTTCCCAAGTAGAGTCAACTCAAATATGTTCTCCCAGGCGCCTTGAGGGATCGATGTGGGGTCTGGTTAGACTGTCCATTGATATGTTTGGGTCCCGACGCATACATAGTGCTGGCTCGGGGTGTTTCTGATAAGAATCATGCGGGTGGCTAGTACGCCTTGGTTACTTGTTATTAAAACAGCGTTTTTATAAAGCAACTGGGATGGGGGATTTTTTCCTCTTCCGAGAGCCTGTTACTGGGTCTCGACGGATTCTCGTTCATATCTGGGGGATGTTAACGGAATAGATCAGAACATAGGTAGAGGGGTCTCACGCCCTTGGGGTGGGCCACCGAGCGCAGTTTAAACCGGACCGTCTGGGTGGCGCCCTCTTTTCATGTTTTAGATCAACACGCATATCTGCCCCTTCTCCTGGAGTAGGCATGTCGGCGTGGTTAGGGCACGGGACTGGTTCTGGTCACGCTGGTCCAGGTCAGTTAACCCGTTGTCCGCCGGGGATGCAGATCTGCTGTTCTGGTACCCTGAGGGACTTGGGCTTTTTTCAGGGGGAAAAATGCCGGGTCGGCCCGGGTGTCACAGGGTTAGGCGTTATGGAGACCCTTTGTTGCTTTGTTGGCACTATTGTAAGGGAATGGTTCTTCTTCTTTCGCTCCTCTCTCACGCATGGCGAAGAGGGGGCTGTTGGGGTGGTCTTCTGGACCTCCTCTGGTAATCCTGTGTGCTTCCCGAGCCGCCGGGCCCGGTCCGAAGTAATGTTTTGTTGAAAACGTAGGCCTGGGATAACCCTTTTTTGGAAACTGAAACACTTGTACTGCGGTATAGCTGGTGTATACCCGCAGGTGTGTTTTTTCTTGAGGGGTTATAGGAACAACCAGAGTCAACTCCCGGGTTACCCGGTTGAGTGTGCCCCTGCACGTTCATGACGTCTGCCAATCGTGTCAGCCTTCTCTGCCTCGACCCTTCTAGGTGGGTTTTTTTTAATGGAGGCTTTGTCATGGTGCTCAACAACGCCAACATACGCCCCTTCCGCCGGGGGGGCTGTTTTCAGTTGACTCCTTTGGCGCCTGTCTCGTCCGCAGTGCTCCAGGCTCAGGTCTACAGCCTGCTGCCTGGTTTCCCCGGTGCGCTGCCTGCTTCCGTTGGTTAAACTTTTTGAGTGCTTTACGGCTATGCTGACTGCCTGTTCTGCAGGGTCAGTGTGCCAGGCGGTGTACTATTGGGGGGTAAGGGCCCGCTCTTGGAGGGGCTCTATCCGAATACGTTGGCGATGTGGGGGGCGGTGTCACTAAGTGACCGCCTGGTGGGGTCTTGATGCCTGGCGTCATTGACCTCTCTGGGCCCCCTTTTTCCAGGGGATCCAGTCCCTTCAGTGGGTCTGGGTCTTCCTTCGCGCTCCGCTGCTACGGCCTTGCCAGGGGGTTGGGTTTGCTCTTGACCCCGTGATTCTGGGGGCAGTAACGAGGGTTGTTCCTTCCGTTCGTTCCCTGGTGGCATGCGGGTTGTGCGTGTGCGTAGTCGTGGGGTCAAGCCACGGTCTGCTCACCCTGTGTGTTGAGTTGCTTCAGTTCCTCTTCGCACGGTCGGATCCGTCTCCCTCCCGTCCTCCAATAGGGAGGGTATCCTCCATTAGGGAGGGTCGGGGGGCTCGGTCCTCCCCGGTCTGAAGGTTGTGGGGGGCCTCAGCGGGGTACATTTGTCGAGCTTTGGCTCCCGCTCAGCTCCTCTTGTGCAGAATGATGCTGAGCGGCAGCCATAATGAAATAGAACGTAAGGTTATGTATATAACCAAGTTCTATGAATTATGGTGACGCTCAGCATCAGGACGCCGCTGCGGCCCTTGATCTCGCCTTGTGGTGAAAGTTTGGGAAGGAGGCAAGTAGGTGACCACACACCTGCTTATGAAGGTAAGCGGATAGGGGTGTGGCCAGACGAATGTGGGGATGTAAAGGTACATTGTGGAATTTTTTATTCAGTGCTCGTGCACGAAGTGAAGTGCGTGCAGAATGATGCTGAGCGTCACCATAATTCATAGAATTTGGTTATATACATAACCTTACGTTACTGTGACTTACAGTTCTCAGTTAAGGCAATTCAAATATGGTCAGTTACTGTGACTTAAGGTTCCCAAGTGGAGTCAACTCAAATATGTTCAGTTACTGTGACTTACAGTTCTCAGTTAAGGCAATTCAAATATGGTCAGTTACTGTGACTTGAGGTTCTCAAGTGGAGGCAACTCAAATATATTCAGTTACTGTGACTTACAGTTCTCAGTTAAGGCAATTCAAATATGTTCAGTTACTGTGACTTAAGGTTCTCAAGTGGAGGCAACTCAAATATGTTCAGTTACTGTGACTTAAGGTTCAACCTTAAATCCATGTGATTAAATTAACAGAATTCAAAGAAATTGAGTCATTCTTATGCCTCATTTCTTTTAAGTTAATCAACTCAAATATTTGCAGTTACTATAACTTAAGGTTCAGTTTTCAAATCCATGTGAATAAGTTAACAGAAAAATAACTATACAAGCACATTATATCACCTTCAAACTCTTATTTAGTATACATCTATTTAACTTACAAAAACATTGTGTTGCCCTCTCCAACATTATGGCAATGTTAAAATTGAAAAAAAAATATATAGAAAATATATATATATATAAATACATGCATGTTATAACATGTACATAAAATGTAATGTATATTACACATTTAATCCCACTGGTCACAATAGTGTAATAATGTTTGTTATAAGGCTCTGGAAATGTTACTGGATGATATATCAATGTATTTCCAGCAAATATTGAAATAATAAAGGGTCTCAATATGTGCAGTGCACATGACCAGAGCTGTTTACATCCTGGCTGAATTACTCAAATTTGTATAGTGTGGTCATAGAATGAGCAAACATGTTGACGGCAACTATTGTGACCGTTGGGATGACACAGTGTATCTATGTACGGTACAGAATAAAATGTATAGAGAATCTGAAAATTGTCAATCCGCTTGGCACATGTAAAATTCACAAACTTTGTGCTGTATATTGGGTCCTGCCAATGTGGAACCAAAATACCAATCCACATTACACGCTATACAGCTGGCAATACTGTTAATAAGAGAATTATTAAGGACTCGAGCCACCCGAACAACTGCCTCTTTGAACTGCTGCAGTCAGGCAAGCGATACCGGAGTCTTAAGGCGAGCACAGAAAGACTCAGAAGAAGCTTCTATCCCCAGGCCATCAGGCTGCTAAACGAACAATAAACACTATGCAACAACCATCAAATGCACACAGCACACACACCCACACGCACACACTCACTTAAACAAACAACACACTGCAGCACCCACTCCACACTTTAGATCACACAAACACACTTTATATTTATTGATAAAGAATTTGCACTACAACTCGTACACCTACTGTAAATTGTACCTAAATTGCACCTCATCCCAATTCTGCCTTGCACTATATAGTATTGTATATTAGTACACTGCACAGTATTGTATATTATATGGTAACTCAGTTACGTCTATTCTGCATCGAACATTGTACATATGTCTATACTGAACACTGTGACCTCATTTTTTTTTACTTCTAATTTACATGCTATACTATGTTATTTTATTTCATACTTATCTTGTCTTGCACAGTCTCTGGAGCGTAACAGTAAGAAGCATTTTGTATAAAAGTATTCTGTACTTCTGTATGACAACTATTAAAGAAACTTGAAACTTGAAACTAATAGTGCACATACCTACATATAGGTATGGAAATGCAGCTGTACTTGCTCCATGATGTTTTCATGGAACAAGATGGTGTTTTCATTGAAAGAGTTAGTCAGAATGTCAGAGGCACCATCCGTCATTTAGAGCAGGCTATGTTTGCAGAACGATAACTATAGAACACTACAGTACTCTGTACTGAGAACACAGTACTCTGTACTGAGAACACTATACAGTACACTAACTCTACTACTGCCTACAAGGTCTCAACGATACAGTCCCACTCTCAGCATACAAGATCGATGGTCTGCTGCTGCTGACTCCCAAGCGATTCATTAAAGTGAAACGGAACTGAGTCCAGCTAATGGTGAATAGTTATTTTATTAATCAATTATTGTGTCTTTATTCACTCGTTGTGTAATTGACCAGTTCATATTCTGTATAAGTTCATATTCTGTATATGTTAATAATGACGCTTTCTGTGTTGTGTTTATGACTCCTGGTATATCGCCTTGTACTCTGTACTGAGAACACTAACTCTACCACTGCCTACAAGCAATGGAAGCAGTCAGAGCAGAGTGGAATTTATGCCCATTGCCTCCTATAGATGGCAGGCCGAGTGTGTCTAAAGTGAACTTGATTGATCTGCGTTGAGAGACTACACAATTCTTTGTGTGTGATATCTAGTTATTATGTTGAGTCAAAATACGTTTGTTGGGCAGCCGTTTTGTGGTCATCGTTTTTCGTAATCTTACATTTAAATTAAATGTTTGCTCATGCATATCTTTGGACACCTCTAGCTGATAAACCAATAAGGATACAGAAACGGGAATTAAGGACCCCAACATGTCAACAACGGAGAATGGATCTGACTGGAACGCTAGCTATGTCTGGATTATACATTACAACACGAGACAGTAAATACTATTCTAATAAAACGTTCAAAACTATGTTCAACTTGTGTATTGTTTTGTTACTATAAGATTGTATTTCGCACTGTATTAAGCCATACCGACGTCACAGATGAGCTTGCTAGCCATTAGATGGTTAACGTGATATTAACGTTAGATCTATCCGACCTAAATACTATTCTAATAAAACGTTCAAAACTATGTTCAACTTGTGTATTGTTTTGTTACTATAAGATTGTATTTTGCACTGTATAAAGCCATACCGACGTCACAGATGAGCTTGCTAGCTATTAGTTGGTTAACGTGATATTAACGTTAGATCTATCCGACCTAAATACTATTCTAATAAAATGTTCAAAACTATGTTCAACTTGTGTATTGTTTTGTTACTATAAGATTGTATTTCGCACTGTATTAAGAAGCCATACCGACGTCACAGATGAGCTTGCTAGCCATTAGATGGTTAACGTGATATTAACGTTAGATCTATCCGACCACAATTTGATTCCAAGTTTTTACATACCTCACTTTGTTGGTCTCTCACGAAAGTCTTTCTCTGGACTGCATCCCCTTAACAATTGTGTGTATTGAGCTGTACTGTATTGTACCCATTCTGCAATCTGTTAATACAGTTCTCAATTAATGTCAGACGTCCTCTCCATAAAAAAAAACGATTGAATTGCTCAGAATTTTTAATTATGTCCCCAATAGGACATAATAATATTAATATTATTCCCCAGTATGACACAATAAACACAGAATGAATGCCCCCCCCCATAAAAACATACTGCCAAATTACCCCCATGGGTGTTGAAGACACTGTACCACCACAATAGTCAGGAATTGAGAAAAAGAAAATGCAACTTCAGCCTCACGCTGCTCCAACTTTCTTCCAGCATCGTGATATTGTAATATTCTTACATCCACTCGGACCATGAACAAACAAAAAAGGTGTTGAGAAAGACAGCGAACACTACAGAAAGGAGGAACTTGGGGATTGAATGGAGAAATTAAGTAAGAGATGTAAAGATTATGCATTACAATTGATGATTAATCAACAATAATGGAAAACCAAACTATTCTTGCTCTTTGCCATTTTTTGTTTTTCTTCCCTTCCACCCTCATCTCCAAAACAGTTGGCGTGAACAAATAATACTAGAGACAGAATGAGTTTTGCTTCTTTTTTTGGTTTTTCTTTTAATCAGTGAAATATATTCCCATCCATATCCCTAACTTTGTGGTTTTTACATACTGATCAGATGGAGGCAGAATAGCCTGCACATACATCAATGCATCTCTTGTAAGATATGAATTGCGGCATACATTTTCCCAGACATGGTGCTGTTGGCATCAAGCACAGGAGGTGAGGGGTGGATTGTCACCACCTGTTTAGCTAGGGCAGAGCGCATGTACAGTAGAGGGCATAGAAGAACCAGACAAGGCTGAAGATGCACAGGCCGATGGAGATGTTGATGAACACTTTGCCCATGTCAACCTTCTTTTTCTTCTCCTTGCGGTGCAAGGCAGCAGGATTCTCCTCTTTCCTCTGGAGGGGAGCAGCTTCACCGGTCACCACCTTCTTCCTCTGCCTTCCCATCCTGCCCACTGGAGCTGAGTGGAGAAGTGCAGAAAAGAAGATGTTTAGGTTCAAAGGGACAGTCAATGGCATGCTTGAGGAAGACCGGTAAGGTCGAAACATTGCATCTGCTGCCTTTTTTGTTTATTAAAATCACCTTGGAACTACAAGTGAGTTGCGAGCCCCGCTTTGTTCTTATGGATTACTGTTTTTACAGTTTGGCTCAGCACCAACAAACGGAGGATGTGCGTTATTTATTTTTTCTGACTGTTCAAATAAATATCATGTTATTTTCACACTTGTTATTGTGTTATAAATGTTGATTGATTGAAAACGTTATTAACAGATTGCAGAATGGGTACAGTACAGCTCAATACACACAATTGTTAAGGGGATGCAGACCAGAGAAAGACTTTCATCTTGTTTACATCAGGGTCCCCCATTTTCAATTCATCATAACATATATGACATACATGACATACAGATAGACAGTAGGCCTACTGCTACATCTATACATTTAATTATGACATACCAGATTTGCAAATACAGTACTGTTTATGATACAAAGAGTCCAGAAAAGAGAGTATATACATTTGATGTGCAAACTGTACATTGGAGGAGGTATGGTAGGTGGGGTGGGGGAACTGTACATTGGAGGTGGTTAGGTCGATCTACCACTATGATCTTTGTCTCTTATAGGCTGTGTGATGCAGCAGAGGCCCCCAAAGATGAGCACCTGCTCCTCCATATACGTGGGGTGGATCTGGTTGCTGCAGAGGCAAAGTACCATTTCAGATGTTACAGCGATTACACAGTATTTCTGTACAAGAAAAACAACAGCACAGGGACCATCCAATATCAAACAATTGTTAAGGGGATGCAGACCAGAGAAAGACGTTTGTCTTGTTTACATCAGGGCCCCCCACTTTTAATTCATAGTGACAACAGCATCTAAAACAATATATTTATATGTATATTTATATATTGGAAGAGTATATTTATGAGACAGTATATTTTGTACATATGTAACGGTTGTGACAACGTCACCTCAAACTTCTAACATCACGGGCAACAACACAGACCACTATACCGCCATTCATAGTGTAACACCCAACAAGAATGTGAAACAACTTATTAGTATTGGGTTAGAGTTGTTTGATTTCCACTAACGTAATGTTAGATTGCTATCTGAGAAAGTTACAATGCTAAGTGTCGTAAATTAATTAAATCAAAATGTATGATCTAGTGCTAAGTAATGAATTTAAGAAACAGGATCTCAAAGAAAATAAGTCACAGCTGGTAAGCAGAAAATACCCTGGCTCGTAAAAAATAGACCTTGGATGGTTAGCTGACATTCTCGCCACAACCAACAAAGTAGGTTGTGTTAAGGTCATAAACTGACCCCTCCAGATTATATTGAGGTGATCAAGCAGGAGGTCTTGTGTATTTTTAGGGTAAAGCTAGTAACCAACAATGGTGAGAAAAACCCCCTTGGCAAGAACCTTCTGTCAGGGAGAGATAAGGTCGTTAAAGAAAACAGGAACAAGCTCCAATCATAAAACTTAGAATACAGTTTGAGGTCAGGGGGCTGTTAAACCTTGTCAGCCAAACTGGGCCCTGGAGGAAATAGAAAGGCAGCTGGCCAAATAGATTATGCATTACACAACTGAGCAAAAGCTAAACTCCAAACTAAATATAGTCATTAATTAAAAGATAATGTAGGAAAAGCAGCAAGAAGACGCAAACAATTTAATACTAAGAATGAGACAAATTGGCCACGGAGAAAGTTAAAAGGTACCATTGTGAACTAATATAAAAATAACTGGTAAGAAAGCTAAGTTAGATTAAATCATATTATCTAAACAAAGTAAACTTAACAACCTACTTAATTAGTTGGTATATCAAAACAGTACTGCCTTCTCTTGACTCATTCTTTATCAAAAACAAACAGTACTGCCTTCTCTTGACTCATTTTCTATCAAACAGCAGTACTGTATGTGCAAAGCTGGTATGTAATAAATGTATAGATAACAGTACTGTATTTCTATGTATGAAATGCTTCATGTTCTGGAAAGTTGTGTGTGTTGAGCTATGCTGGTAAAAGGGTTTAATCAAACAATTCGATTTTAATCCGTCTCATTAAAAGAACGGCCAGAAAAAGATAGTCTACCTCCTTACATGGAGGTGGAGACAGCAACACAGGGCGTTAGCCAATGAGAAGAACGCCGGAGTCCTTGAAATCGTGACAGCACGTTTCAAGGACTCGACCAAGGGGGGAAGGGTCTTTTCTCCTATATAACGCAGGCATGCAATAGGAGAAGGAGAAGCGCTGAGACGAAAACTGAAACAGAGGAGACAGAGACGAAAAGCAGCTTGAGACTCGAACCTGGAAAACTCCAACACTGAACGAGAAAAGAGATGCTACCAACTAGGAAACTCTTCTGACGAGCTGCTTAGCGATAGAAATAATTGAAGCTGTGAACGAGATAATTTATGCTGTTGTTTTCAATAAAGCAACAGTCAGACTGTTTTCATCGGTAGCGCTGACTCCGTCTCCGATCCTTTGAATGAAACTTTACAAAAACGTGTGAGTACAATTAGCAGGGTACTGTAACGATCCACTATACGAACTTGAGACTTTAGCTACATAAAATCTTTGAAAATACACGTTATAACGTAATGTTAGTCTATGTGAGCTGGCTACACCATTTGCCATGTGTAATCTGTAGGCAAAACGGACTGCATATAAACTGCTGATGACTCATAACTTCCTATCACGTTTGAATAATGCTGTAAAGTTAAGTAAAAATGCATTTCAATAGTAATGTATATGAATTAAGAGCTTACCAATTGAGAGCTAAATCCACTGTTGTCAACAGATGAGACGCGATATTTACTTCCTAGTTCCTGAGTTGGAGGAATGTCATTGGGAGAAATCAAGTCACTTGACGTTGTAACGTGTTTTGATTGGTTCCGCAGCAACGCCCCTTTTTACAAACGTAGGTAGTTTTTAGCTTATCAAAACATTAATTTTCATATGGTATGACCCAAAAACCGTTGCCAACAAACGGAAATGTGTTAATATAGTATATTATGTAGTTCATATTACAATATCATATACTCTCTAAAACCAGACCAATCATTTCACTAACGGAAGCCTCTAGCAAGGTACGGCCCACCGTCTACTATTGTTCCTCGAGAAACAAACGTTTGGGACTTGGATGTTGCCTTTGAGATTCTGATAAACTCTTTCAACTCTTTCAAACTCTTAAAACTTACTTGGATGAAATTACAATAATGCTATAGACGGTTAAGAAAATTCTAACTGTAAAACTCTCAAATGTAAACATATTACATAAAAAAAAATAACAAGGTACATAGAGTAGTTTGGACCTATTGGCTGAACATCTGCAAAGTAGTACAGCAACTTTTGAAGGTATTATTTTGACATGACAAGACATTTCAGATGAGTTTCTATAGACACACTTTTGAGGTGTTGGTAAGTGCTTTGGGGTAGCTGAGGTGTAGTGCATAGATTAGTCCAAACATTACAGGAAGGAATCACCAAATCTGGGGAGGCTGATCATGATATGACTTTCAATGACAATAGAGATTGTCACAGGCTGGTAGTGAACTGGACTTGTGTCATGGTCACTGATGACAGTAAGGAATAGAAACTCATCTGAAAGAAGGATGTGGGGTGAGGTATTAATTTCCTTGTCATGTCAAAATAATACCTTCAAAAGTTTAATGCAAGATCGGTCAGGTGGCGTAGTGGAGATTGCGTTCGTCACCAACACTGGAGACGCTGGATTCGTGTGTTTGAATCCAGCTCCCGGCGTTGTCACCAGCTTGGCTGGCCGTTCACACTAATACAATTTGGCAGTATTAGGGGGTGGGGAAGCTGGCGGGTGGGAATCTGGCGTTGTGGACAGCGACGCCTACAGGCAGGGGCGGACCTAGCCCATTTGGCGCCCTAGGCGAGATTCACCACTGCTGAGGCTCAGACCGACCGACCGTTTTAGATTTTTGGCTCATTTTCCCTTATGTTAGAATTTTTTTAATGTAAAAATAATGGTTGCAGATATAGAGGTGGGCGCCAAAACTGCACAGAAAAAAAAATAAAAAAAATAAAAAAAATAAAAAAAATTAAAAAAATATTTTTTTTTTTTTTTTTGGCGCCCCCCTCTGGGTGGCGCTCTAGGCGACCGCCTATATCGCCTGTAGGAAGGTCCGCCCCTGCCTACAGGTCAGGTCTCTGCGCTTGCTAAGCGGGGCAGGACTTGGTGGAGATAGCGTGCCCTCCCACGCATTACACTTCACCAATGAGAGCTGCCAAGTGAAAAGACGTCACTGGCTGTCGGCGCACGTCTCGGGGGAAGCGTGCGATCGACTCGGGACACCCTTATACCGACTCGTAGGAGAACATGCATACAGTGCCAGGTAGGGGAGGGGGGGAATTGGCACAACGACTAATTGGGACGGGGGGAGAAAATCTGAGAAAAATCAGAAAAAAAAAAAAAAAAAAAAATGTAATGCATCATCAAGTCATTCTTGAGAGTCTGCAACCTGGGCGACACTTTACCAGCTTCTAGACCTAGTAAAATCTTCTGAATGAATTCAAAAGTGTTGGTAAGTCCCTTGGGGTAGCTGAGGTGTAGTGCATAGATTAGTCCAAACATTACCAGGAAGGAATTACCAAATCTGGGGAGGCTGATCATGATGTGACTTTCAATGACAACAGAGATTGTCACAGGCTGGTAGTGAACTGGACTTGTGTCATGGTCACTGATGACAGTAAGGAGGGCCACTGCAACACCCTGAAGCTCTGGCTCATCAGGCGTGTCCTGAAGGAATGAAAGAGACATAATAATCACAAATAAATCCATGGTTTCTACAAAGTGCAGCACAAAGCTAAGTATGTGGAGTTGTGTTTGTAAGTTGTTCATATTTTAGTTAGAACTATTCTTTTGGTGAGAATGTTATTTTTATTTAACCAGGTTAGTCCCGTCGAGATCAAATATCTCTTTCACAAGGGAGACCTGGAAGGAAGGAAGACTGATACTTAGCATTTTGATTAACTTCACTTAATATACAGTTGTACTGTAAATTATTTTCACGCAGACTCACTGTGCAGGTTTTGAAAAATCCAGAGACTTCCTCATGCAGATACACAGGCAGGGCATGGAGAACAGTGGTACGCCTGGTGTGGACGTCATGGATTTCCTATTAAGATGTAAGATTAAGAAGAAAAAAAGAATTGTATTATATGGAAATGTTTACTGAACAAAGCTAATTTTAAACAGTCCAATCAGATATGTCCACAAATAACATGTTCACATCTTTAATGCAATCAGAAAAATGGCAAACACAATGGTGGACTAATTGTAAAATTCAAAAGCTCATTTGAATCATTGAACCTGTTCAATGTTACAGAGGTTCGACCTATGACATGAATAATAATCTATTCACCTGTCATCATGGATTTTTAAAATGTGAGCCAAAGCATCTGCTGTGTTCCAAGTTTTGGACGCCTTCTGTCTAAATAACGTCATCAGTCGAGGAAGATGGCGGTCAAGCTCAGCGTAGAATGTGTTGGGCAGGTTCTGGTTGGTGAATGAATGAATGAATGAAAACTTTATTTAACAGATTGCAGAATGGGTACAATACAGTACGGCTCAATACATACAATTGTTAAGGGGATGCAGACCTGAGAAAGACGTTTGTCTTGTTTCCATCAGGGTCCCCCATTTTCAATTCATATAGACATTTATGACATACACAACATACATGACATTTATGGCATAGGGACATATAGGTATTTAGTACTGATACATTTGTGACATAGGCGGTATTCAAATATACAGTACTGTTACCCCTAGATCCTGACAGAGTATATACATATGATGGGGAGGGGACTGTACATTAGGAGGGGGTGGGTGGGTGGGAGGGAAATATAGATACGGCGGGGAGGGAATATATACATGCGGTGGGGAGGAGACTGTCTATTAGGAGGTGGTGGTAATCAGCTGGAACTCTGCATACACCTATATTTAAAAACAGCAAGACAATATAGTATATCAACATCAATTAGTCACTTCAACTTGGTGGATCTCTTACTTTGTTTGGTTCGGGCTTCAGAGCATGACGGCGGGATTTCTGGTCAACCATGTCATTACATGCTTTGCGGAATCGGTCGCTGATGACTAGCTCGCGGGGACGCACAGAACACTATTACTATTACTATTAAAGATGGCGCCGCAACGACCGGCTGCCTGTCTGTGCGTTCCGTCGAGACTGTGCTTACTTTTGTTAATATTTATAGTTTTAAGAGTTTTGTTTGTACCAACTGTTGGTGCATTTAATGTGTATGACCGTCAGTCACTCATAGACATTGGATTACGGGAAATTTACCAACTGGATTACTCTCTGGATCAGCTCTCTGAACCATAGCAATGGCCTGTTGATATCCAGTGTTGGGAAAGTTTACTTTCTACATGAACTAGTTCAGTTCACAGTTTTTTAAATGAACTAGTTCAGTTCATAGTTCATAATTCAAAATGTTGAACTAAAGTTCATGGTTTCAAAAATGAACTAATTTAGTTCTTTTTAGTTCTTTTTAAAAAAAAAATCACGTACAGTTACTTACATTACAAAAACACACATTGGGACAAGGGGGGGGGGGGTCCTCCAGTTCATCTCTATGCCATCATCCACACCATAAGCAAGCAAAAAGAAAACAAAAAGAAAAACAAGCAAAAAGGAAAGCAGACCAAGACAGGCACTTGCACTTGCCTCGAGCACATTCACATGTAGACATACATATATTTATTTTTTCCTATCCTAGGTCTGTCCATACAATGGGGCACTGGGCCTTTAGAAGGATCCGATACATTTCAGCAGGAAAATAGTCTAATAGTGGGGCCCACACCTCCTGAAAGGAAGCGTCGTTGACTCTATGCATTGCACAGTGTCTTTCATGGGGTAGGAGCACACCGAAGATCTCTCTATACCACATTTGTAAAAATGGAGGCTTATCCTTAATTCAGTTTATCAGAATGCATTTCCGGGCTGAAAGTAGAAGTTTATCAAATAGTTTGAATTGTAAACTCTTTTAAATGCATACGCCCAGCGTTGCGTTGTTATTATGGGCTGAGCCGCCACGCAGGATAATGACGCCGCGCGCACGCGCGCGCGCACACGCACGCGCGGCCCCGCGCGCATGCGCATATGTTCCCTCGCGCACAATAATACACTTTGTTTGTATAGCCTTTCATACAGAAACTGCAGCTCAAAGTGCTTCACAACAGAATTAAGACAGGCATAAAATGAGCACATAAAGTGCAGACATATAAAATCAGTTTTTCACATTAGGATCTAACATCCCAACAGGCAACCTTGTTTATGGTTTGATTCAGTTTTAATATAAATAATAAAAATAAAGAGAAGATTAATTAATTATCTACTCAGTCCCGAAGTTTGTGATGTAGATATGGAATGTCCCGGGTTCACCTTTGGACGGCGGTGCACTCTGTGGGCAGCGGCAACTTGGGACGTTCCATATTTACATCACAAAGAGTCCCAGACTGGTTGAAGACACCAGCCTATAGCGGCTATTGTTATGATAATGCGAGGTAGCGCCGCAGGTAAACACAACGATCCGAGCCGAGCGCAGCGCGTTCTCGCGAGCGCGTGCATGTGCGTGCACGCGCTTCTGCTCAAATCTTTAATACTCAGTGAGGTACCACTGAGTGGTACCCCGTGCCATGAACAACGCATGCCTGCATACGCCGACGTGACGTCTAGAGGTAGAGTCTGACTCCGACTGAGAGAGTGCTGCTGCTGCTGCAGCTCTCGGCTTCTGCGCGCAGATTCCTGTTCCACTGCTTGTTGTGAGGAGGAGTCTGATGACGTAGCAGGGGGTGACAGGCTGGTTGCCAGATCGGGTGGTTTTACGCATAATTTTTAAGCCTGTTTACAGTGTTTTAACTGAGTTTTTGGCTGAAATGCATTATGAAATATGGCCGTTATAATAGAGTGCTGAGAATGAACGCACTTTTGAACTCCGTTACACAGGGCTGAGAATGAACGCGTTCTCAATTACATTCATTTAGCGGATATACAGTACGTTCAGTTCAGGGGAGGAAATTAGGCCACTTTACTCGCCAAATGCGAGTATTTTTTACGTTTGGCGAGTGATTCATGAAGACCACTCGCCAGTCTGGCGAGTATACAAAAAAATAAAACATTCTGCAATCACTGCACTGGCAAACGGTGCGCGTCTTCTTAGTGTTCGCTTTAGTTGACAGTGCCACGAGAGCACTGCACAAGACCACCCGCGGACATATAATGTTTAATAAACGTTTGCGCAGTACTGGCCAACCCGCGGACATATAATAATAAAAGTCCCGCGGTACTAGCCATCAGGAGCACTCGCAAACAGATAACGTTAAACACAGCAGAATATGGAAAACAGACAGACTGACCAACGGGGAACTGCATCCAACCCTAGTACAACCATCGAGTATAAGTTACTAAGGACACATTTAAATCAGAGGTGTAATGTTGTCTACTGGAACTGTATACAGTGGTTAGCTTCTAGTTAGCGTTATATAGCTGCTTGCTAGCTAACGTTAGCCCCGTGTGCTCAAAGCAGCCAGCTAGGTGTATCTGTTATGACTATAATGTTTCCGAAAAAGCACCGGACTACGACGTAAGGTTAGACATTTTATTTCATGCTCAAAAGCCCCTGGCTTGCACATCGCAGTCACGAAAGGGGCTAGCTAAGCTCAACCAGACAACAGCACACCAACCCAACTGACGTTACCACAACACTTGACGGTACGTCACAGCGCTGTCGTAAGACCACCGTGCTGTCTTAAAGGCACAGTGTGCCTACCCAGATGCATACACAACATTGACGCGGCTTGACATACAAAGAAGTAATTATCACAATTAGCGATTTTTTTGGTCTGGTAAAAAATCTGTTTGGCTGGTAAAAAAAATCAGATACTCGCCAGTTGGCTGGTAAGCCAAAAAGTTAGTTTCCTCCCCTGGTTCAGTTCAAGTTCGCCCAAAATACGAACGCGTTCATGAACGATCGTTCATTGAACGCGTTCAGGTACATCACTGTTGATATCTTGAGAACATCAGGACCTGACCTCGACCCAAGGAACAAAGGATCCAGGCGGCGAGGGAAGAGAGCTGGAGTCCGTAACAGATTGAGAACCAGGCGACACCGAACGCCACTACCCAGTATAAACTAGATGACATCAGAGCAAGGATTCAATTCCAGAGAGACGTTAGAGACTGCAATGTTCTCTGCTTCACCAAGACGTGGTTGACGCCGGACGTCCCAGACCACGCCATCCAACCGGCCGAACACTTCTTCATTCACCGCAAGGATAGAACTAGGGATGCACCGATATGAAAATTGGCCGCCGATACCGATACCGATTGTTCAACTAACACTATCGGCCGATACCGATACCGATACCGATATTTGTATATTTGTATATAAGTATTTGTAATTTTTTATTTTTATTTTTTTTAATGAAACTACTGTATATTTGTATGTGTATGTTTGTATTTGTAGGCCTCTTTACTTACTTAAAAAAAGGAAACATCAAGAAATATGTTTATGGTATCACTATCTCTCTCCCAGTATCGTCTTGCGGCCTGCAGAGGGATACTATTTTCTCAACCAGAGCTTTCAACCAATGCAATGGAACCATTCTTACGGCCTGCAGCGGGATACTATTCTCTCAACCAGAGCTTTCAACCAATGCAATGGAACCATTTTGATTGACAGTCGATTCGGCCAATAGACCTATCTCAAACCCTGCCCCTTTTCTTGATCCTCCAATCACAGCTGTCGCTTACCTCGGACTTTGTTTGTACGAGGAAGTCAGAGGTAAGCGACAGCTGTGATTGGAGGATCAAGAAAAGAGGGCAGGGTTTTGAGACAGGTCCATTACGCCACACCGCTAGCACCCACCTCCTGCTGTCCTTACCACCAATCGGCAAGCGTTTATAAATTTTTCTACTTCCGGGCATGCCGCCATTGTTCTGTTTGCGAGAGCAGAAGAACACACTTAACGTAGCTACGTTAGCTGCCCGGCCCGGCGCCCGCCGACCGGCGCTCCACGCATGACCAAATGAGACATAATGATTTTACTGCAACAAATGTTATAATAAAACAAAGCCTTTCTATACATTTGTCTGGTTGAAAACTTTATTAACAGATTGCAGAATGTGTAGTTGGGTACGGAATGAGCAACGGAATGGAACCGAGCTATGAACGGACTAACGGAGTAATGCCTTGTTTACTGCTATCTTCGGGTAAATAATATGCTTGTTATTGAACATGTAACACTTCATTTTAACAGCAGATACTTTCTTAAATGCCATCTTCCCGAGAGAGGGTGTTGACGGGGAGTTGTGTTATTAATAGCATTGAACAGCTAACCGAAAGCTAGCGTTAACTATTGTTAAAGGTTTAGCCATAACGTTACCTTGGCTAAAGTTGGGGCTATTCATAATAATGGCTGCAGACCTGCAAGCAAAGTACAGCAAGTTGACAAAGGAGTATTCCAACGCAAATCACATTTTCACCAGTAACGTAAGTCTTGCATCTCCCGGTAGCTAATGAACGGACTCGGAGTAATGCCTTGCTGCTATGGGTAATAATAATATGCTGATGTTATTGTCCGTGTAACACTAACTATATATAACGCTAATGCCACAAAACGAATGCCTTGTTAATCATAAGTAGTAGTTACTTTGATGCAGTAGCTTGTGTGTGTGTGGGGGACGGCGGGCGTTGTGCAGATAGGTCGCGAGTGAACTTTATTTTTTTTGCCTTTTGACGCTACACAAATTGATGGGTATTTATCGGCGACTGCTATCGGCACATTTGAGCTTATCGGCCGATAGGCCGATAGCAGTCAACAAGGCACTTATCGGCCGATACCGATACCCGACCGATATATCGGTGCACCCCTAGATAGAACAGTAGAATCCGGCAAACAGCGTGGAGGTGGAATAGCCTTCATGTTGAACAACAATTGGAGCGATCCAGCCAACGTGAAGGAACTTTCAAACCACTGCTCCCCCAACCTGGAATATATATCCATCAAGTGTCGACCTTTCTTCCTCCCGAGGGAGCTAACGTCGATCATCCTGGTCGGAGTGTATATTCCACCGCAAGCAAACACTGGTGACGCGCTCTCCAGGCTCCACGACGAGGTAAACAAACTCCAGTCAGCGAACTTTGACGCTGCTATTGTGGTTGTGGGTGATTTCAATAGCGCCAATCTGAGGAAGGTATTGCCGGACTTCTATCAGCATGTGACTTGTAACACCAGAGGCGGTAACATTTTAGACCACTGTTACTCGCAATTCAAGGGTGGGTACAAGGCTCATTCTGCTAGTGGCTTCGGAAAATCTGATCATGCTGCCATCTTTCTTTCACCAAAATATAAACAAAGAATCAAGAGCACTCTGGTAGTCTCGCGAGAGGTGCAGAAATGGGATGTGGAGTCAGAGGAGACGCTACAGGCTGCGCTTGAGTGCACAGACTGGAGCGTGTTCCGTGACACAGATAACATTAATGACTATACGGAGACAGTGCTGGACTTTGTTCGTACTTTGGTGGAAGAAACAATCCCCACTACCATAATTAAAGTTTACCCAAATCAAAAGCCCTGGGTAGACAAATCCGTCCGTGAAGCTCTGAAAGCGCGCACCACAGCATACAACGCCGGCCTGGTGGCAGGCAACATGAATGACCACAAGGTGGCGCGATACAACGTAAGGAGGACAGTAATAGAGGCAAAATGGCGCTACAGGGATAAAATTGAACTTCAGTTTGAACAGGCTGACTCCAGAGCTATGTGGCAGGGCCTCAAAACGATGACAGACTACAAAGGCACCTCCCTCAAACTGAACAGTGACATCTCCTCAGCAAATGATCTCAATACCTTCTATGCGAGGTTTGAGGCTGGTAATAACAACACCAGCCTACAAGCCACGGCAATGGGGGGGGGGGGGTCTGCTGATGGAGACTCAGTGTTCAGGGTAACAGAGCATGAGGTGAGGTGGACCTTTAAAAAAGTGAATATCAGGAAGGCAACAGGACCGGACGGCATCCCCGGCCACGTCCTAAAAGTCTGTGCCGACCAACTGGCCCCGGTATTCACTGACATATTTATTCATCCCCACCTGCCTGAAGAAGTCCACTATCATCCCTGTACCTAAAAAATCCAAGCCTGCTTGCCTCAACGACTACCGCCCTGTAGCTCTCACCGCCATAGCCATGAAGTGCTTTGAGAAGCTAGTAAAGGGCTACATCTGCTCCTCCCTCCCCATCAACCTGGACCCCCTGCAATTTGCATACCGCCCCAACAGGTCCACGGAGGACGCCATAGCCCATGCACAGCAGCATCACACCTGGACAAGAGGAAGGGGAACTATGTGAGAATGCTATTCATCGACTACAGCTCGGCATTCAATACCATAGTCCCCTCCAAACTCATAGCCAAGCTCAGGGACCTGGGCTTAAACTATGACCTCTGCCAGTGGGTCTTGGACTTCCTGACGGGCAGACCCCAGGTGGTGAGAGCAGGCAACTGCACCTCCTCATCCATCACCCTCAACATAGGGGCCCCCCAGGGCTGTGTTCTGAGTCCCCTCCTCTACTCCCTGTACACACATGACTGTGTGGCTCAGCGGAGTAACAACACAATCATCAAATTTGCTGACGACACAGTAGTGGTGGGCCTGATCTCTGCAAACGTTGAGAGGGCCTACCTGGAAGAGGTCAAGGTCCTGGCGGGATGGTGCCAGGAGAACAGCCTCTCCCTGAACGTCAGCAAAACAAAGGAGATGATTGTGGACTTTAGGAGGTCGGGGTCAGGGACTACAGCCCCCTCAGCATCGACGGGGCACCGGTTGAGAGAGTGAACAGTTTTAAGTACCTCGGAGCCCACATATCCGAGGACTTGACATGGACCACACACATTGACAGTGTTGTGAAGAAGGCACGACAACGCCTCTACTTCCTCAGGCGCCTAAGGAAGTTCCAAGTCAGTCAGAAGATCCTTAAGAACTTCTACTCATGTACAATAGAGAGCATCCTGACTGGCAACATCACCTCCTGGTTTGGGAATAGCACTGCACAAGACCGAAGCAGACTACAGAGAGTAACACGTTCAGCCGAACGCACAATTGGAGGGGGGCTTCCCACCCTCCAGAACATTTACAACAAGCGGTGCAGGGGTAAGGCTAAGAGAATCATCAAGGACTCCAGCCACCCAAACAACTGCCTCTTTGAACTGCTGCGGTCAGGCAAGCGATACCGGAGTCTCAAGGCAAGCACAGAAAGACTCAGAAGAAGCTTCTATCCCCAGGCCATCAGGCTGCTCAACGAACAATAAACACTATGCAACAACCATCAAATGCACACAGCACACACATCCACACGCACACACTCACTTTAAACAAACAACACACTGCAGCACCCACTCTCCACACTTTAGATCACCTAAACACACTTTATATTTATTGGTAAAGGATTTGCACTACAACTCGTACACCTTACTGTAAATTGTACCTAAATTGTACCTCATCCCATATCTGCTTTGCACTATATAGTATTATATATTAGTACATTGCATAGTATATTGTATATTGTATGGTAACTCAGTTACTTCTATTCTGCATCGAACATTGTACATATGTCTATACTGAACACTGTGACCTCTATTTTTACTTCTATTTTACATGCTATACTATTTTATTTCATACTTATCTTGTCTAGCACAGTCTCTGGAGCGTAACAGTAAGAAGCATTTTGTATAAAAGTATTCTGTACTTCTATATGACAACTATTAAAGAAACTTGAAACTTAAAACTTGAAACACACACGCAGATGTGCCGCTAGAGTATATAAACCAGGCTTAAGAATCACAACTTTCACTTTAAAACACACAGAATGTGCCAAATGTTAACACAGGAAAGAGAGAGCTGAGCGTAAGTGAAATGTGCACAACAGCTTTTTGTGGTAATTCCGTAATGTCATCAAGGGAAGTAAGTTTCCCATCAAAGTCTGGATCTTCATACAGCAAACTGAAGTCAAGGTCTATTTCCAACTGTTCTTTTATAATCTTGATCAGTGCATCAACAGAGGCTGGTCGTGAACTGAGTTTTAATTTTATAGCCTGGTCTGTCTCAACAACACGAAGGATCATGGGTTGTGGGGAGGCAGCTGCCATTGTGCTATGGAAACTTGAAGGAATCGCTTGGGAGTCAGCAGCAGCAGCAGACCATCGATCTTGTATGCTGAGAGTGGGACTGTATCGTTGAGATCAGACTGCAGGTAGATGGACAGTGGACAGATGTGGTCCGGTCGACAGACAGACAGCTCAAGGACCTAAGGCGATATATACCAGGAGTCATAAACACAACACAGAAAGCGTCATTATTAACATATACAGAATATGAACTTATACAGAATATGAACTGGTCAATTACACAACGATTGAATAAAGACACAATAATTGATTAATAAAATAACTATTCACCTTCCGTTTCACTTTAATGAATCGCTTGGGAGTCAGCAGCAGCAGCAGACCATCGATCTTGTATGCTGAGAGTGGGACTGTATCGTTGAGACCAGACTGCAGGTAGATGGACAGTGGACAGATGTGGTCCGGTCGATAGACAGACAGCTCAAGGACCTAAGGCGATATATACCAGGAGTCATAAACACAACACAGAAAGCGTCATTATTAACATATACAGAATATGAACTTATACAGAATATGAACTGGTCAATTACACAACGAGTGAATAAAGACACAATAATTGATTAATAAAATAACTATTCACCTTCCGTTTCACTTTAATGAATCGCTTGGGAGTCAGCAGCAGCAGCAGACCATCGATCTTGTATGCTGAGAGTGGGACTGTATCGTTGAGACCAGACTGCAGGTAGATGGACAGTGGACAGATGTTGTCGACAGACAGACAGCTCAAGGACCTAAGGCGATATATACCAGGAGTCATAAACACAACACAGAAAGCGTCATTATTAACATATACAGAATATGAACTTATACAGAATATGAACTGGACAATTACACAACGAGTGAATAAAGACACAATAATTGATTAATAAAATAACTATTCACCATTAGCTGGACTCAGTTTTGTTTCACTTGAATGAATTGCTTGGGAGTCAGCAGCAGCAGACCATCGATCTTGTATGCTGAGAGTGGGACTGTATCGTTGAGACCAGACTGCAGGTAGATGGACAGATGTGGTTGTGTGGTTGACAGCTCATAGGACCTAAGATGTTCTATATACCAGGAGTCATAGTCTCGACACAGAAAATAAACCTCATTATTCACAAGGTAGATCTGTTCTATTTGGCTAAATTTAGACAGTCCACCACTGACTCTGACAGAGAGAAACATTCCACAGACATAGTCTGTGCCATCAATGATTACCTTTGATGTCTGGTAGATTGTGTCACTAACTGTGTGTCCTCTAATGTGTACCTGAGCTACTGCTGGTAGAGATGAAACCAGAACAGAGTCAACCCTGGATGCCTGGGTTTTTGGCTTGAAATATGATGGTGAAGCAAGATGATATGCCATCATGTGTTGGTGTCTGATTGCCATCGTCTTCAAGATATTTTTGAAGTTTTGAGTGTCATGCACCACTCTTTTGAAAAAGCAGTGCTTGGCCTCAAATCGCATGGTCCAAACATACAGCAGGGGTCCAAAGCACTTAACTAGAGCGGGATAATGCTCCACAAAGTGATGTTTAGGACGGAGTCTAACTGCAGGGAAAACCTCTAATAGTACCTGTCTATGATCACTGATTTTGCACTGAAAATAGTCTAAGGTTTCATCAGTATATGATGGGCACAATGCTAACTCTACCACCTCTTTCAGCTCCATCAAAACTGCCCATGCTGCATCACCCGCTGGTACTACACTGCCTACAAGTAATGGAAGCAGTCGGAGCAGAGTGGCATTTTCATGCCCATTGCCTCCTATTGTTCCTCGAGAAACAAATGTTTGGGGAATTGGGTGAGGTCTATCCACTTTAACAGCGTGCTGATACGGGAATGATGCAAACTTTTGGTTCAAATACTCTAAAGTGAAGTACTTTCGCCGAATCATCTCTTTAACACAGAGAGAAAGCTCCACGGGAACCATACCTTCCAGAAGATCGTGAAGTATATCTGGAGGAAACCCTGTGATTGTATGAAAGTAATTCAGGGATTCACGTAAGACACAGCCACCTTTAACACCAAAATGGCTGCTCGAAGTGTCATGTGCAGTTTGTACATGCAGGTCATGGCTGACTTTGGTTCTCTGAGAAAACTCTCCTTCTCTGACTTCAGTTGTTTGAAACTGTTCACTTGTGGCCAGACAGAATCTGCAAACATAGCCTGCTCTAAATGACTCCACAAAGCCACCGAATCCATGAGCGCCCAGATTGTCGGCAGAAACACACCAGATTGTGCCTTTGACATTCTGACCAACTCTTTCAATGAAAACACCATCTTGTTCCAGAGTATGAACATCACGCAGCAATGGAGCAAGTACAGCTGCATATCCATACCTACGGAGGTCTGTCACTTTTACCAGCATTGCCAGCTGTATAGCGTGTAATGCTGATCGGTATTTTGGTGGCAGTGGCACATTGGCGAGGACCCAATATATAGCACAATGTTTGTGAATTTTACGTGATGAATTTCCAGATCATCTATAGCTGAAGTGGTAGGATTAGATTCCCTGTTGACAGTAACTCATTTTCAAGGAAATGGGAGCCATCAGAGCATGACACATATTGACCAGATGTAGTATTTGGTTCTGTAATCTTGTCAAGGATGTCTGTGTTTTTAAACAACTCTTGAATCATTGAAAGGATGGGAACATACATGCTGGTATGTCCTGGTTGCTCCAACTGATACTCTACTGGCATTACACATGGATAGTTGCGCTCCATAAAGCTTTTTCTGCGCTTGGTTGAACACAACTCTGCACCTTTAGAGGTAGATGTAGACAGAACATTGCAGTTCATGACAGCGCCAACAACTTCATCCAGTGTAGGTTCTGCAATATTGTGACCATTTCTCTGCAATATGTCATTAACTGCCTCCTTGATCAATGGCTGAGATAAGGAGAAGACCTGATTCAAGTGGTCTACTATTTCTTGAATAGCTGTGTTTGAGACATGGCGGATAGCCTGCATCTTTAGGAACAAGGAAGATACGTTAATTTTAAGTTGATTTCTTAGATTGTCAGTGTCACATTGATCATCATCCACCACTTCTATGCTCTGGCCTGGACATTCTTCATGCAAATCACTAGTGACCTCAGAAATCCTGTCTTGGGGATCCTCAACAACGACAGCTTTTAAGTCTGATGCAAGACTTAATTGGTGTTGTGGGATATTTGTGGATATCCTGATGAAGAATGTTCTCAGTCAACCGAGGTTTGGATAATAACAAAGGTTTATTAACCAAACAGATAGTAAGTACATAGAGAGAATGGCTGAGGGCTTCCCCCAGGTGATCAGCTGAAATGACCCAGGTGAAAAGACCTCGATTGTGGTCGGGAGGAGCCCTATATAGTTCAACAAGGGGGGGGGTGTGGTCCCATTTGATAGGTCAATTGGGGGGGGGTACAGGTTTGGGGAGAAAGGGGAGGGGAATGTCTTATTCCACAGAGAGGGGGGGGGGCACAGGTAAGGGGGACACAGGGGAGGGGAGTATATTTACATGAGGACATTATATTATACCACAATACTCACTTTTCTTTCTTATAATGTGGGTGAGATTAATGTATAATATACCAGGATTGTTTGGAACAGGTAAAAGTGGATAGGTATGGTACAAGAATGGGACCGATGTAATTCATTGGTTATCAGATAATGAATAAAATAGAAAATAATTAAAATAATGAAAATGTTGGCCAATGTGATCTGTTGGTTGTTGGCATAACAGTTTAAAATAGAATTATTTACATACATGATTCATGACATGATCGACTGGACTGCGGTCTGTGTTATTTTGATATCAGAGATGTGGGAATAGATATCACCCTTTTCTTTTATTAATCACTCAAAATACCTATATCAATGAGTGGTCCTCAACTCTGATATCAAACAACAATTAACATAATCATTAGAAGCTATAGCTGTGCAAATATCTTGGCATACCTTCAGTCGTTCATGTCGTGACTCAGGGGAGCTAATGTGATGGTTGTGCATACAGGCAGGGCCGCCTCAGGGGGTGTGCGAGCAGTGCGGTCGCACAGGGCCTCGCGGGAAGGGGGGCCTCGCAAAAAAAAAAAAAAAAAAAAAAAAATTTAATTTTTTTTTGCGAGGCCCCCCTTCCCGCGAGGCCCTTTTTCATCACAGATGGCCAAATGGCCGGAGCCTTGTCATGGTATAGCCATGATGATGTCGGCTAGTAGCTAGCTTAGCTAAAGGCTAACTAGCGTTAGCTAACCTATTCAGAGGAGCGAGGCGAGGCGAGTGGATGTCTTTTCAAAAGAAGGAGAAGAGAACTTGTGAGCAGATAAATCTGTTAGGCAGCAATACGCCGAAAGGTGTCCAGTCTGCCGGAAAGTACTCGAAGAAGAAGAAGAAGAAATTACACCGTGGGCCAAGAAAGTCTCCTTCCAACTTTACCATTGGCGCCGCGTTGATACTGCGTTATGGTGAGTCAACCTATGATTATATTCCCGCCGTGGACCTGACCTATCTCTCTTTCTCTCTCTCTGGAGCCAAACTGGTCGACTAGCTAATATAGTACTACTAGTAGCTAACGGTGTGTGCCTGGTGAGAGCACCTGGCTGTATGTAGCCGCATAGCTTGCAGAACGCAGAAGCAAGCTATGCGGCTACATACAGCCAGGTGCCTGATTGAGCTAACTGTTAGCCAGTTAGCTGTTTAGCGTCAGCTGGGAACGTTCGTTTGATGCTATCAGTTAGCCTTGAGAATAGCAGGCCCTGGCACTCTGACTACGACATCATCTTTGACAGAAGATGTAGTCGGGCCTGCACCATGACAAGGCTCTGGCCATAGCTTATTTGTCCCGACAGCGAGAGGCCTTTCGTCAACGTGGAGACCTGTGTTGCGGCCTTTCGCCCTGCGTTCCTTTTGTAAGGTAAGATTAATGAAAATGTCATGACATTACCCCACTCTTCCTTCCTTCCCCTCCCGAATGTTTTGTTAATAACGATGTTTTTTTCCAGGCAAAACATATGCTACTTCACAACATTTGGAGATACGACATGTGCTGTGTGTGAATGGTCGTTTGTGTAGCTTGGGTAGCGTTGGGCCGTTGGCCAAAGCTGTGTGTGGCCTGGTGTCACAGTACCTGGCTAGCCTATTTAGCTGATGTCGGCCATTGGCTCCTTGCTGCTTTGGTTTCTCTGGTATAGACCCTCTTCTTGTTGGATTTAAGTGTTGATCTTTGTCCTTTTGGATCTCTCATACATGCTCTAGTCTCTCTCTAACACACACACACATGACAAACACACATGTTCTCTCTCTCTCTCTCTCTCTCTTTCTAACACACACAGTCTGCCTATGGCGGCCTTTCTCGATGGCTAGGCTGTGCTCAAGGATCTTCAGTCACAGTGCTCAGGTATTCTGCCACTGTGTACTCTCTGTTTAGGGCCAAATAGCATTTCAATTTCTTTCCAATGTGTGTCTCTCTCTCTCTCTCTCTCTCTCTCTCTCTTGGATTTAAGTGTTGATCTTTGTCCTTTTGAATCTCTCATACATGCTCTAGTCTCTCTCTAACACACACACACATGACAAACACACATGTTCTCTCTCTCTCTCTCTCTCTTTCTAACACACACAGTCTGCCTATGGCGGCCTTTCTCGATGGCTAGGCTGTGCTCAAGGATCTTCAGTCACAGTGCTCAGGTATTCTGCCACTGTGTACTCTCTGTTTAGGGCCAAATAGCATTTCAATTTCTTTCCAATGTGTCTCTCTCTCTCTCTCTCTGTACACTGTATATTGACTGTAGAACGGGAGCTCTCTCTCGCTCTCTCTTTTGCTATATGTTGACTGTATCATGCCCCGCCTCGGGCAGCGCTATTATTTAAGAATATGTTGACTGTATAAAAAAAAAAAAATATATATATATATATATATATATATATATATATATATATTATTATTTTTTTTAACCTTTTGGGGGGGGGGGGGGGCCTTGCGTTAAATCTCGCACAGGGCCTCGCATTTCTCCCAGGCGGCCCTGCATACAGGCATCGTAATAAACCAATTAAATACATGCACTGTCTCTGTGTGGTCAGAGTGCACAGGGTGGAAACACAAAATCGTGTGCATAATTATTAGGAATAGGATTTACACATAAGCATTAACTTAGTGGCTAATGTGTACAAAAACATTTAAACAACCGTTAACCTAGTGGTTAATAAAACTAACATGATTGATTATGGGAAACTGTTCAAAAATATATATATGCACAATTTATAATGATTCTTGATGAAATTACTTAGGATCCAGTTGTATTTAACCTGAGTTTAAGTGTCACTTTCATCTGTGATTGAAAGATTGATCTTTACTTAGAATCAGGCAATTTTGTAACCTAAGTAATTCAAATGTGATGTAATGTGATCATGTGACCACTTCTTCCTTCAGCAATACATTTTAGCTCATTATTACTAACCATTGTTAATGCTTTCTCATTGATTTCTTTTCATCACATCCCTAGTTCATCGTTTTGCAGATACATACAATTGTGTGAAAAGTTTCCTGCTTGTGAAGGTATTAATCTGAATGATGTTGCGTCGTTGTTGACAAGATGTTCTCTGTCGGTCGTGTGGCAGGGCCAAACAGTAACACAAAAAATTTAATAAATACATAACAATGTGGACACTGTGTGTTCAGAAGTCTCTTGGTTCACAGGTCTCTGATGATGTGTCTCTTGTTGACGATGCAGTCGGGAACATTCACTGGTCCTTCATTCAGAGGGGGCCTACAGGAGGTCGCCGTCCACTCCCTGTGTATCTTGTCAAGGGTCACCGGTAGCAGTCAACTATAGTGGCCTTGCAGACTCTTTTCCTGGAGCCTATGTTGTTCTCCACCACCATCACATGTCTGCCACTGTGCTCACGCTTGACCTTTATCAGGCCTTGAGACATGGCGGTAGGGTGGTCTTGAACGTGCTGTGTGGTGGTTGGTCCCCCGCTCCCCGTCATCGCGGTACCAGAGGGGCGAGGGTTTGCTGGTGTAGTGACCTGTCTGTAGGACGCTCTCTCTCACACGGATGACAATCTTGTCATGGGAATCCACCTTGATGGTCGGGGCTTTGGTTCCCATCTGCAGGTGATGGGTTTGGTCTGCCGTGGTCTGCAGTGCCGGGGTGGAGGCCGTCAAAGGTTGATCTCCTCTTCGTCAGTGTCTCCTTGGTCAGTCTCCTTCGTGGTCCCCTGCTCCCCTTTCTTGGGGATGGCGTCCCTGGGTGGGCTGGGTTGGATGGCGGCTCTCTCAGGTTGTGTCGTCGCCCTGGTTGTGCTCCCCTTCGTTTGGTCTGCCGTGTTCTGGTTCAGGTCACGCGTCGTCTCACTCATCCTGTCCTCTCATCAATTCATGATCTGAGGATGATGAAAACTGCCTTAGAAAACCTCCTCACATAAATGATTCAACGCCTTTCTGCTAAAGAGGAAAATCATTTTGGGTTAATTCATTTCATTGTGTAATACCATCATGCATTTGATATTGTTTGGATCCGATCTTTGCATGGAATCAGAAAATTTCTTTTTATCTTTATAATCTGTGATGTCAAATTGAAGTTGATCTTACCTCAGGATGCGTGCGATGGGTGTACCTCAGGATACTTACCTCGTCACGACTTCTCTGGCTTTCCTCACACCTCAGTGTGGCTCGTCATAATTTAGCATGGGGAAAAACATAAATTCTAGGCAGCCAGTTAATTTTGCATGAAATACATCCATTCATTTTCTCGTCTACTCTTAAGTAGTATTAATTTAATTACCTCTAATATACCTTGTGCATTTTGATAATCATTGTGTAAATGATTATCCTGCTTTCAACTGATACAAATAATTCTAACCCTAACTAACCTTACTGTCATGCATTTGTCCTAATAAACTAACCTACACTGTAGCACTCAACACTTTGATGACCATTGTTACTCAGCTGATAGAGTTGTGCCCTTTTTTGATGTCCTGTCATACAGAACCTGTGAGTCGCTTTTGGATAAAAGTGTCAGCTAAATGATCAATGTACCTTTACCTTGTACATTTAGATAATTGTGTTTCAATTTTGGTGGTTGATATTTTGCAGTCATGGAAATGTATTAGTTTGTTAAAAGAATCATGCATGTTATTGGTTATAAGCAGAGAATAGAAGGAGGGGATAGCATGCAAGTTATGTTATTTTGTTAGTATGGGAAATATGGTGTCTTTCATGACTGCAAATTCTTCACCCGTGTCTGATTCATGTTAACTAAGTGGTTCTCTGTTGGTCCACCAAGTCTGTGGTCAGAGTGCATGCTGTTGCATAGCTTTGTCTGCTCCTGCCCTTTGTTTTTAAGTGCCCATCCTGAATAGTGTCTGCTATCGTCTCACAATTGATTTCCCTTTAGCTCCAAACTGCTTTGTTCTAATGTAGATTAACTCAGTCCCTTTCTGTCTCTTGATTGTCTGTTTGCTTCTTGTAAACACAATTTACATGTGGGTGTTTGGATGCAGATTTGTTTTAACTGGTCAATCGATTGTCTTTCAGCTCCACACATGTTGACATGCAAATTGTTGGAGTTTCAGTCTTTTGTGATACAATTTGGGTGTAGGTCTCTGCATCTCGCCTCAGAGCTTGACTGAAAATAAAAACACATGTTAATTTTCCACTCTTAAGACCATTTGAGTGGGTTCTTTGTTGATTGTCTGTGAGCTTAACAAAAAACATCAGCTAGTTCTCATCCATCCCATCCTAGGATGTAATGATAGTGTTATCATTTATCAATCATATCGCATATGTACACAAGCATCATATGAATGTGGAACCACACATTTTGAATCATGTTTAAAATGTCTTACGATGGAAAGGGCTAGTTATCTTTCATTGGTTCTTTAGATAAACACATTAACTCAAGTGAATATAACTTACTTGTTAACCTAAACATCTTACTTTTAAACATAATCTATGTTGTTTGTGTCCAAGTTTTCAACATTAAAAGCTTATAAAGTCTAATCTAACGCTGTTTATGTGGACTACAATTCCTGTACTGCCATATACTGGAAACCGGAAGTGTTTGTTTAGCTCCCCGTATTCGTCAGTATGACCGGTACGCCCACAGATGTATTATAATTCTGAAACAGACATTGTAATTAGCTTTATGTGACTTATAATGTGTAAATTAAAGCAACATAAACACTCAAGTGATCTGAGATAGTTGTAATTTACTGTAACTGAGATGATAGTTGTGTATGTACAGTTTCTACGTCAAATGTATATACTCCCTTTTCTTGACTCCTTTTGTATCACAACCCGTACTGAATTTGCAAATCTGGTATGTCATAAATGTATAGATGTAGCAGTACTGACTATCTGTATGTCATGTATGTCATATATGTCCTGATGAATTGAAAATGGGGGACCCTGATGTAAACAAGACGAAAGTCTTTCTCTGGTCTGCATCCCCTTAACAATTGTGTGTATTGAGCTGTACTGTATTGTACCCATTCTGCAATCTGTTAATAAGGTTTTCAATCAATCAATCAAAGCATCTATATTTATGATTTTCATACTCACCGGGGAAAGCTGTTGTGTTGACGTCGTATATTATACGTGGATTTCATATACCTTCGGCCTCGGGCATATTAAATCGCCCAATGATAGTTTCATATCGCACTTTTGTATGACGTCATCAGTCCATGCGACGTTCACGCGTTCCCATTCATCTCGGAAATAACGCTTTGCAATCCATACAGTATTTTTCCCACGAGCTCTCAATAGCCTGGAATTCCTAAACCAGCGTTTTGTTACCGAATGAACACGCCTGTGCATATGTGAAACGTAAACAAACTGAAACGATAAAACTATACTTCCCCAAATGGTCGTTCCCGTGGGCCGGTTTTGTTGATTCCGGAAATTACTATCCTAGTTTGTCTCGTGAGTTGCACCTCAATGTTATCCTCTGTATAACGGTACTCGTCTCCCTATGCTCGTTGCGCTATCCGTCGGTTTCTTTACTCAATACAGCACCGCGGCGGGTTCTATACTGTGCACATACAAACGAGACTTAAAACAGACAAACAAACATTAATACATATAAGTTAACGTGTGTATATATCTGACTGTATTGGATCGCTGTTCGTTTAGTCGACCAGCATCTGCTGCGACAAGGCATTTATCCCTTGATAACCTATACATCGTTATTAAAGTCATAACGACCGAACCTGACTTCGAAATTTACCAGCGATATATTAGATTATATATACCTTTTAATCATACTCTCGGTCCCTTCAACCCGCGACTAATGTCTCGTTAAATGTACATTCACGTACTGCCGAGGCATCGCCGGTCACCTTCCCGCTATCTGTATAATCAATTGGTTAATTCAATCCGAAATACATCGTTTTCAGGAATGGAAGAGATTGTGGGCTTAGTTTGAGGTTGAAACAATGAATATTATGACGCTACTCTGGTAATTAATAGGTTCCAACAGAGTAGCGTTTTCCAAGGATATCACATCATAATAAGCCCACGTTTCTTGCCTTGTTGCCTATATTTTAGTCTGCATTAGCTAGACTTGGGTTAGCAATCCAACAACCTGTATTGTGTGCCTTAGCTTTTGGTCGGCTCCAACTCGACCTGGAATAGCACTTCAACCTTTGTGCCTAAACTTTTGGGAATAGCACATATAACCCATCCTCTCAGAACCGCCTGATAAGGACCCAGGTGCACGCGCGCCCTGGTAACGATTCTCAATACAGATCAGATATATTAATGCACATTATTCTTACTCAGCCATGATCTCAATATTTGACAACATTCTGTAATATTCACCTGGCACAGAGAAAAGCGGGAAGGTTTTAATTCCTTGCCATACATTTTTGGTCGACCATCTATTATACTCACTTTTCTCTGTATAGCTGAAACAATACAGCACGCCGGTAGGACGCAAGAAGTCCGTCACAAGTTCGTAGACGCCAATTGTGGGATATTTGTGGATATCCTGATGAAGAATGTTCTCAGTCAACCGAGGTTTGGATAATAACAAAGGTTTATTAACCAAACAGATAGTAAGTACATAGAGAGAATGGCTGAGGGCTTCCCCCAGGTGATCAGCTGAAATGACCCAGGTAAGAAGACCTCGATTGTGGTCGGGAGGAGCCCTATATAGTTCAACAAGGGGGGGTGTGTGGTCCCATTTGATAGGTCAATTGGGGGGGGTACAGGTTTGGGGAGAAAGGGGAGGGGAATGTCTTATTCCACAGAGAGGGGGGGGGGCACAGGTAAGGGGGACACAGGGGAGGGGAGTATATTTACATGAGGACATTATATTATACCACAGTGTTCTCTGCTTTTATGGGAATTGAATGAAGAGTAAACATTTGTGCTATAGCTACAATCCTTATATGGGCATGTCACTGTTTCATGATTTTTTTTAAATGCTTTCTGAGATGACTTAAGAAAATTGATTCAGAAAAGGGTTCCCGAAATGCGCACAAAGGGCATTTTATTACCACAGGGCTCTGACTCTGTTCTGGTCTACTGCTAAGTTGTGCAGTATGATATCTTGACAAATGAGTACTCAGTGCATTTAGCGTCTGAAATGTACACATACAATCAGTATAGAGGCATGGAAGAGGACTGACTCTGGAAAAGTGGCTGTGTTGCAGTCTGTAGTGTTTAAATAACTGTATTCTAGAAGTCAAAGAAGCTGCACACAATTTACACTGCCAGACTACCATATTGAAACTATGAGAAAAAACTGAGCTCTGTGGAAACTATTAATAAACTATGTTCTGGTCTCAACGATACAGTCCCACTCTCACAAATATGTTTTTATATTTACAAATAATTTATACAGCTTACTGTTTGGCTCATTTGAATATTTCCCAGCAGCACTTGCTACCTGAAAGGCAAAAGAAAAAAATACAACGTTTAGACCTCCATGAAACATATTATATCAGAATAACTTACAACTCAATATAACAAGTTCATTACTATTAGCTTACAAAAACAGGAAATACATAATTATCACAGTTTGAATGTTTAACCATCAATCAGAGGGAGAGAGAGAGAGCGGGAGATAGCGGGAGGGGAGAGAGAGAGAGAGAGAGCAGGAGAGCGAGAGAGAGAGAGAGAGAGACAGAGAGAGAGAGAGAGAGAGAGAGAGAGAGAGAGAGAGAGAGAGAGAGAGAGAGAGAGAGAGAGAGAAGAGAGAGAGAGAGAGAGAGAGAGAGGAGATAGAGAGAGAGAGAGAGAGAGAGAGAGAGAGAGAGAGAGAGAGAGAGAGAGGAGAGAGAGAGAGAGAGAGAGAGAGAGAGAGAGAGAGAAGCAGAGAGCGAGAGAGAGAGGAGAGAGAGAGAGAGAGAGAGAGAGAGAAAGAGAGAGAGAGAGAGAGAGAGAGAGAGAGAGAGAGAGAGAGAGAGAGAGAGAGAGAGAGAGAGAGAGAGAGAGAGAGAGAGAGAGAGAGAGAGAGAGAGAGAGAGAGAGAGAGAGAGAGAGAGAGAGCGGAGAGAGAGAGAGAGAGAGAGAGAGAGAGAGAGAGAGAGAGAGAGAGAGAGAGAGAGCGGAGATGAATGAGTGCGTGAATTAATCTCCATCTCTCTCAACCTCCTTTTGTCTTTAACTGTACAAAAATATATATCTATTTACCAAACATCAATTTACCAAGCTCAAAGAAATGGAGATATGTGGCTTCGACCATGCATGCCATGAGGATGCGGCGCCATGACACTTACATTCGACCCAAATTAATCTCCCTCAAACCCGTCTTTAACACTCAAACATATATTTATTTACCAAACATGAATTTAAACCAACCAACCGTCAAAACAAAACCTTAAATGCAGATGTGCAGTCAAAACAAACCTAAAATAGAGATATGGCTTGACACTTTAACGATGCCATGAGGGCCGCCGCCATCTTTACCAATTATTCACTAACTCGTACACTTGACACAAAATTATTACAACTTAGCGAACTCTTAATATTTTTCATGCATAAACAACCAACATTTCGGTGTGCCATAATGTTTTAATTGGAACACAGCAGGCAGTTGTTTTAGAAGACAATGGAGACCGAGTTAGCTATATTAATTACTGAACATCATGCAATTAACTAAACTAAACTATTAAAAGATGCGCTAGCATGTTCACGCAATTTGCATCTACAAATTGCATATAGCCTCATCCAGTGCTCACATAAACATGCAGGTTGCATGTTCTCATGCACACATCATCACACTAATGTTACTGCATCAGACAGTAATGTTGAAACATAGAAATGAGTGGAAAATATTTTTTTTTATAAGATAAGATATTCCTTTATTGAATTCTACCACTGAACCGCAATACTCTGTATTTACTTAATTCTTTAAGTTGTACTTAAGGTATGCTTTTACATTATACTTACTTAATACGTGAATAGTTCCAAGGCAATCAAAAACGATGAGTTTAATTTAATCAAAACATAAGAACAAGTCACACAAACTCAACATATGTAAGTTAGTAGAACTTTCATAGAATATTGAGTATATCCTACTCAAACTTAATGATTATTTTGAACATGCAGTTTACAGTCTGTATCTACTTAATTATCTTAAGTTGTACTTAAGTTATGCTTTTACATTATACTTACTTAATAAGTGAATAGTTCCAAGTCAATCAAAAACTATGAGTTTTATTTACTCAAAACATAAGAACACGTCACACAAACTCAAGACATTCAAGTTAGTAGAACTTTCATAGAATATTGAGTATACCCTACTCAAACTAATTGATTATTTTGAACATGCAGGTTTACAGTGTAGGCTGTCGGCGCCGATGTTTACACGTAGAGATGCCCGGTCAGAGTGCACACGAGTCGACACGTGGGTCGCAGGGGCGAATTACTGCCCGTTTTTTTTTTTTATTATTTATTTTTGCACAAATCTTTCCAATATTCAAAATACATCTTTCCACAGCATAATATGCAACATCCAAGATTCGTCTTTTTCTCTTTTGTAACAACATACAAGACATGTAAGAGACTCATACAAACACATTAACAACTGACATGGAAATTAAAAAAGCACTTACAAAAACAAAACATTACTATACATTGTGCATAAGACAAAAACTGCCGGTCCTTTCATAGAGCGGTCTTATACTTTTATAAACAAACGAAAATGATACGCAGACACCTCCGTTTCTGTCTCCATGTCGCGTGCTGCTCTCTCTGTACCTGGCGAGGGCGGGCCCATGTTGTCTTGAATGTGGCACGGCCCTGTTGTCTGAATGAATGAATGAGTTAACTAACAATCATGATATGTTTAGTCTATGCTTTGATAATGTATTTGTAAATCATTCATTCATGTTAACAACTACATTAGTTAATGCCAATTCATGTATTTTGTATCCCTTATTGTAAAGTGTTACCAATAGTTACCAATAGTTCTTGGTTAAACTGGTTCCACAAGTGTTTCTTTTACTGTAAAAAACTGTAACTTTTGCTATTGCTTTTTTTTTTTTTTTAATACAAAAAAATTATTGTCACACTAACATTCTGTGTCTTTCTGTGAGTGCTATTTCAGCATTCACAACAATGCATGTAAAAAAATGCAAAACTGTAACTTTTGCTATTGCTTTTTTTTTAGATACAAAAATACAAAACAATTATTGTCACATTAACATTCTGTGTCTTTCTGTGAGTGCTATTTCAGCATCGACAACAATGCATGTAAAAAATGCAAAACTGTAACTTTTGCTATTGCTTTTTTTTTAGATACAAAAATACAAAATTATTGTCACATTAACATTATGTGTCTTTCTGTGAGTGCTATTTCAACATGCACAACAATGCATGTAAATAAAATGCATTTTTTTTTAGATACAAAGGTGCTATTTTAAGTTTCAACATGCACAACAATGCATAACACAGCAGCATTGGCAGGCCTACATTTTCTCCAAGAAAGAAGCCATAACATTTTCAAAAGATGTCTGGTTTGACACCATTTTACCCAAGATAGGGGTTGTGAGGTGATGAAAAGAGAGGTACTGCTTCAAAAGGTGAGAAGGGAAGGTAGGATATCGGTCCGTGTACGTTTTGATCGTTCGTTTTTCGTTTCAAAAGGAAAAACGAAAAAACGAAAAAAAAAATACGAGGTGTTTCCTATTTCCGTTTGAAACCAAAATCGAAAACTGAAATACGGACCTGTTTTTCGTATTTTGGTATCAGAATCAAATGAAAAAAATGAGTCAATAATGGGCCGTGTACGTTTTGATAGTTCGTTTTTCGTTTTTGATGTGAAGAATGGAGAACGGAACCACGTGACAAGTACATTTTTCAATGTAAAAGCCATGCACGATCTAACGTTAACGAATATGTATAACGTTATGAATAAATACATAAATACATGCATACAGATCTATACCAGGGTAACGTTATGATACATACATTTTTTGTTTTGTGCATTTCATTTAGACATGATATTTTATGTGAAGTAATAGCCTAATAATATGGAAATAGCCTGTGTGGTCTGTCCCAAGCAGTGTTGTCTAAACGCACGTTATACAGATATCCTAGTTCAGTGCAGTGGTCGGCAATAGGCGGCTCGCAGACCGAAATAGGTCCGCCAGCAATAATATCTGCCGATCAGATTATTTTGAGAATATGATTTGTGATGAAGACTCGCTTTATTGTATCGGAATCGGGGGACTTAGGTAAAGTTAGAAAGATATTCACAGATTCGAATTTCCGCGTCAATAATTCTTAAGCGAAATGTTTTTAAAACACAAAGGACACCTCTTTCCTATCGTAGTAAGGTAGACAATGAGCTACAACCTTACTTTCACCTAAACGAGGCGAGCCGGCCTCGGAGCTGTACATTTAATAATAATAATAATAATTGATCTATATGTGCAGTCGGCCTTGACGAGGCAAGTGCGCAGCCAGGGATCGTCTAAAAAGTGCAACACCGAAAAGAGGCACTGCAAAAAGATTCAATAACTTCACGTCATACAGTGTATAGTGTCACCAAAATCACTGCACACATCATCAATGGTATCCTATTGGTTATACTACAACACTTAGATTTGAAAAAAATGCTTTTTCATAATTCTGGGGATTTTGTATTGGAAAAAAACATTAAATATCTTCACTCTTATAGAGTGTAGTGTCACCAAACTCACTGCACACACATCAATGTTATCCTACTGGTTATCCTCGTAGAAGGGGTGGGGGAGGGATTCTCCAGGATAGTGTAGTGGATAGTGTAGTGATATGCAGTAGGCAGGGCCGCCTCAGGGGGTGTGCGAGCAGTGCGGTCGCACAGGGCCTCGCGGGAAGGGGGGCCTCGCAAAATAATTTTTTTTTTTTTTTTTTTTTTTTTTGCGAGGCCCCCCTTCCCGCGAGGCCCTTTTTCATCACAGACCTAAAATCTAGTTTTGCTTATATGCTTATATATTTCACATTAGACACGTTTGTAGAATGTGTCTGACTTGTTCCTGCCTCTGCGGCTCTGCAGACTGCAGTGTTCCGGTTTCTGCGGCTTTGCTGCTCTACAGATTTTAGGTTAGTGTTTCCGGGCTCTTCTCCCGTCCGCCGTAATACACCAAATAGAAGAAGAAGAAGAAGAAGACACACGAGGTAGAGGGATGATCTAATTCAGCGCTATTCAGAGGAGCGAGTGGATGTCTTTTCAAAAGCAGCATGGATCAGAAGAAATTACACCGTGGGCCAAGAAAGTCTCCTTCCAACTTTACCATTAGCATTGATACTGCGTTATGGTGAGTTCATGCAACCTATTATTATATTCCCGCCGTGGATCTCTCTCTCTCTCTCTCTCTCTCTCTGGAGCCAAACTGGTCGACTAGCTGTAGCCTGTTGTAGTATGGAGTTAGTAGCTAACGGTGTGTGGCCTGGTGTCAGCGCCTGTATTGCTTTTCTCATGTTGTAGTTTCAGTGGTAGTGCGTTAGCTAATGGTTAGCGATAGCCGGGTTGAGCTAACTGGCTAACTGATAGCATCAAAGTAACGTGCGCAGCCAGCAGCTAACGTCGTAGCTAGCTGCCGGCTAGCTGCCGGCTGCGCACGTTACTTTGATGCTATCAGTTAGCCTAGGCTAGAGTTAGCTGTTAGCTTGTGCTACGAGTCGACCATTGACATTAGCCGTGAGAATAGCAGGGGGTTCTGGCTTATTTTGTCCCGCCAGCGAGAGGCCTTTCGTCAACGTGGAGACCTGTGTTGCGGCCTTTCGCCCTGCGTTCCTTGGTGCAGGTAAGATTAATGAAAATGTCATGACATTACCCCACTCTTCCTTCCTTCCCCTCCCGAATGTTTTGTTAATAACGATGTTTTTTTCCAGGCAAAACATATGCTACTTCACAACATTTGGAGATACGACATGTGCTGTGTGTGAATGTCTTGGTCGTTTGTGTAGCTTGGGTAGCGTTGGGCCGTTGGCCAAAGCTGTGTCGGCCTTGACGAGGCAAGTGCGCAGCCAGGGACCGTCTAAAAAGTGCAACACCGAAAAGAGGCACTGCAAAAAGATTGATTGATTGATTGATTGAAAAGTTTATTAACAGATTGCAGAATGGGTACAGTACAGTACAGCTCAATACATACAATTGTTAAGGGGATGCAGACCAGAGAAAGACTTTCGTCTTGTTTACATCAGGGTCCCCCATTTTCAATTCATCATAACATATATGACATACATGACATACAGATAGACAGTACTGCTACATCTATACATTTATGACATATCAGATTTGCAAATACAGTACTGTTTGTGATACAAAAATTTCCAGAAAAAGAGTGTATATACATTTGGCGTAGAAACTGTACATTGGAGGAGGTTGGGTGGGTGGGGTGGGGTTGGGTGGGTGAGGGCTGTACATTGGAGGTGGGGGGGGGGGGGTTGGGTAGGGGACACACACACATTTTACACATTTTACATTGGAATACTGACAAAGCCTTACTTGGTCATTTACTGTACAACTAGGTTAGGACATTTGTAGGGGCCAGTTTCGAATTGCAGTCTCACGTAGGTGTTTTTTGAGAGTGTTTTTGAAAGTGGGTAGTGATTCACATTCCTTTACAGCTTTAGGTAGGGCGTTCCACATTGATGTGGCATAATTGCGAAACGTGTTTAGTCCCTTGTTTGAGCCGAATCTGGGTTTTACATGATTTGTGGAGCTCCCTCTGGTGTTGTGATCGTGGTATTCACTGACCTTTGGGAAGTATTTTGACATGTACATGGGTACCTTGGTCGTGTAGTGTATCTTGTAGACCAGGCCAATTGCAAGTTGCTGTACTCTGTCGTCTACTCTAAGCCATCCTAGGTTGTCAAAGTGGGCAGGGGTGAGGTGGGTTCTAGGAGTCAGGTCAAGCAGTAGTCTGACTAGCTTGTTTTGAGATGTTTGTAATTTGTTTTTTAGTGCCTTTGAGGTGCTTTGGTACCATGAGGTGCAAGCATAGTCGTAGTACCCTTGAATGAGTGCTCCTGCTAGAGTCTTCAGGGTATTCTTGTTTACCAGAGAGGAGATCCGGTACAAGAATCGCGTTCGTTGGTTGACTTTTTTTATTACATTGGATGCCATTTTGTCACAGGAAAGATTAGCCTCTAGGATGGAACCCAGGTAGGTAATTTCATCTTTCCTTGTGATAATATTGTCACCCACTGTAACCGAGAAGCCGTCGGTCTTGCTGAGTTTGTTATTTGAACCGAAGAGAATGGACTCTGTTTTGCCCATGTGTAATGATAGTTTGTTGTCGGCGAGCCATATGCAGATTTTGCCTAGTTCCGAGCTGAGGGCTTTTTCAACCTGTAACTTGTTCTTGTCAGAGACCAGCAGGGCTGAGTCGTCCGCAAACAGGAACAAGTTGCAGTCACAAGCTGACGACATGTCATTTGCATAAATTAGGAATAGTAGCGGTCCTAGTATGCTTCCTTGTGGAACACCACAGCTCACTGTGAGGGGGGGGGGGATAGGGTACCGTTTACCTCCACCATCTGTTCCCTCCCCTCCAGGTAGGATTGTATCCAGCTCACTGATAAACTATCAAAACCAATTGCTTTTAGCTTCATGTCATACAGTGTATAGTGTCACCAAAATCACTGCACACATCATCAATGGTATCCTATTGGTTATACTACAACACTTAGATTTGAAAAAAATGCTTTTTCATAATTCTGGGGATTTTGTATTGGAAAAAAACATTAAATATCTTCACTCAGAGTGTAGTGTCACCAAACTCACTTAACAGATCAATTTTATCCTATTGGTTATACTACAACACTTAGATAAAAAAAAAATATATATATATATATCCTTTTTCATAATTTGGGGGATTTTTGATTGAGGAAAATAGTATAAAATAGTTCACTCTTGTACACTGTAGTACCACCAAATTCAGTTAAAAAAAGCATTGCAAAATCATCACAGTAGAAAAAAAAGATTGCACATCGGCGGAAAATATTGCACATGAACCATTATTGCATTATTGCACATGTCCCAACATCTGTCATATTGCACATACAAGTATAAATTATAGTGAGGTGGGTTGTAGATGTGGTGGCAACAATAGGGGGCGGGGGGGGGGTGATTGTTCAGTTCAGTGATGGCTCTCTGCAAGAAGCTGTTCTGCAGCCTGGAGGTGGAGCTTTGAAGGCCCTGTATCGCCTCCCAGTTGAAGGCCCTGTATCGCCTCCCAGATGAAGGCCCTGTATCGCCTCCCAGATGAAGGCCCTGTATCGCCTCCCAGATGAAGGCCCTGTATCGCCTCCCAGTTGAAGGCCCTGTATCGCCTCCCAGATGAAGGCCCTGTATCGCCTCCCAGTTGAAGGCCCTGTATCGCCTCCCAGATGAAGGCCCTGTATCGCCTCCCAGTTGAAGGCCCTGTATCGCCTCCCAGTTGAAGGCCCTGTATCGCCTCCCAGATGAAGGCCCTGTATCGCCTCCCAGATGAAGGCCCTGTATCGCCTCCCAGATGAAGGCCCTGTATCGCCTCCCAGATGAAGGCCCTGTATCGCCTCCCAGTTGAAGGCCCTGTATCGCCTCCCAGTTGAAGGCCCTGTATCGCCTCCCAGATGAAGGCCCTGTATCGCCTCCCAGATGAAGGCCCTGTATCGCCTCCCAGTTGAAGGCTCTGTATCGCCTCCCAGATGAAGGCCCTGTATCGCCTCCCAGTTGAAGGCCCTGTATCGCCTCCCAGATGAAGGCCCTGTATCGCCTCCCAGATGATTAGTTTGCACAGACTAAAGACAATGCCTAATTTCCTCTACGAATGGAATGTAACACATTTCATTCACAAGTTTTGTGTGAATGTATCTGAGAACGTATTTGAACACACTTGACGACTTGAGCTATTGTTATGCAAGGTAGCCAGGTGGGTACTTAGCGAGTTGGCGCATCAGTCGAGTGCAGCGCATTCCTCATGAGGTTTGGTGTGAACGATGGTCTGACTCAGGCAGAGCACCGTTCACACCAAACCTGTGAATGTGATTGCCATGAATTGTTATGCTTATGCAAGGTAATAATAATAATAATGGATTGGATTTATATAGCGCTCTTCGTGACACCCCAGAGACCCCAGAGCGCTTACAGAGTCCATTATTCGTTCATACACAGTCATACCGGTGGTGGTAAGCTACAATTGCAGCCAGAGCTGCCCTGAGGCAGACTCACGGAAGCGTGGCGAATAATCATCGCCTACGGCCCCTCCGACCACCACCAACATTCATTAACATGCATACACATTCATACGAGGCAAGTAGGTTAAGTGTCTTGCCCAAGGACACAACGGCAGTGGGATGGACATGGGCTTGAGCGGGATTCGAACCACCAACCCTTCGATCATTGGACGACCCGCTCTACCCCTGAGCCACGCCGCCCCACTGCCCCCCAAGGTAGCCAGGTACACGCGACGAGTCGAGTGCAGCGCTTTCTTGCATGCACGCGCTTCTGCTCACAAAAGCTTGGTTGCCCGGTGTGCAACCCCGTCCCATGAGCAACGCACCTCACACCAACACCATGGAACTAATGACCAATTTTACAACGTTCCCTGTCAGAATAGTCAGTAATTTTATATAGTGCTAGCTAACGTTTCAACATACTTGTCTTGTTCCCCATCAGCACTGGCAAATGCACTATTACTAAACTAGTTACAGTAGGTTGCTAGCTACATCTGCTTCCACGTCTTGTGTTGAATGTCGGACTGGGACTTGACATGATGACATTACCAACATCTTTGAATATTTATTTTTTATTTTTTTATAGTTGACCAATGAGGTCAACAGGCTACTACCGGCAATCTATGTCTGTAATAATAATAATAATAATAAAACAAGAATAAAACATAAAAAAAATGTAATTACAAAAAAAATTATAGTAATAATAATATTTTTTATCTTAGGGGGGCTAATATTACATTCAGCCCCCCTAAAAAGGGTCTAGAACCGGCACTGGCTTGCACACAGATGGTTATTTTTGAAAATGATTTTGTTTATGGAATTCATTCTTATATACGTATATAAAATTCATAAAAAAAAATCAGAGTTGATAACTTGACACTTTAGGGAGTACAATTAACACTCCCAAATAGTAAAAATGTAACTTGGAGCAGTGTTATTTATCTAATCCCCTTAGTGTTACTTTAACTCTGTTTTGGAGTTAAAGAAGGAACTGGCATAGTGTTAAATGTTTAACTATTTTACAAGTGTTAATTGGAGCTATATAAACCCTGAAAAAGTGTTGAAATCAACTCTGGGAGTTAATTCAACACTGGTCTTTTTGCTGTGGGCCGGTCCTTCAATGTGTCCAATAGACTGCTGCAGTCATTCTAGTCTGTAGTGGCCAGCGTCCTCTTCTATGCTGGGGGCGCTACATCAACTCAAGGGACACATGATGTAAACAAGACAAACGTCTTTCTCTGGTCTGCATCCCCTTAACAATTGTGTGTATTGAGCCGTACTGTATTGTACCCATTCTGCAATCTGTTAAATAAAGTTTTCATTAATTCATTCATTCGTTCAACAAACTGAACAAGCTGAGCTCTGTGGTGGGAGTCGAGCTGGTCAGACTAGAGGTGATGACAGAGAGGGGGATGAGAAGGAAGCTGGCTGCTATCTGTGTTATCGAGACATGCACTATATGGTACCTACTGCATATCACTACACTATCCACTACACTATCCTGGAGAATCCCTCCCCCACCCCTTCTACGAGGATATCCAGTAGGATAACATTGATGTGTGTGCAGTGAGTTTGGTGACACTACACTCTATAAGAGTGAAGATATTTAATGTTTTTTTCCAATACAAAATCCCCAGAATTATGAAAAAGCATTTTTTTCAAATCTAAGTGTTGTAGTATAACCAATAGGATACCATTGATGATGTGTGCAGTGATTTTGGTGACACTATACACTGTATGACGTGAAGTTATTGAATCTTTTTGCAGTGCCTTGTTGGGGAAAATGTGTATGAGGTGGACTAGTTTAATATAGGTCAACTAGCAGTGCTGAAAGACGGTCTGGCTGACGTTCTTAAAACAACTTGGACAGAGGGACATTTCAGTACGGCACATTGTGTGCTGGTAATCTTATCTTGTTCTTTTCTCTCTTTCATACATACACAGCACACACACACAGACACAGGCACAGCACACACACACAGACACACGGACACGCACATACACAATACACACATACAATACACATACGTCTGTACGCAGACGCACGCACACACAGACACACACACACAT
>NC_140181.1:83310083-83382583 GCF_963971535.1 Notolepis coatsorum | reverse complement strand
AGTGAGAAGCTATGGCTATAGTTCACAGAACCAGGCGTTCAGGCGGCAGGCAGGGAATGGGCAATCAGGCCCACGGTTTACACAGGGACCGGGGAACGAACAACAGTTTCCCCGTTTCCACTGTTGGAACTGCGGCATGCAGGGACACAGGGAAATGAGATGTAGGCAACCATACCGTCCCGGCTCGGAGTATGGAAGACCCGTGCGCCAGGGGGAGTCACAAGGGCCCCACGACCAGGGGGAGACAGGAGGGCCCCGAAACCAGGGGGGTAATCACTAGGGGTGCCCAGAGAATGCGACGGGGGGAAATCAAATGATTGTGGTTTCCAAGGGAGCTGAGCAAGAACCTATTCTGCAGGTCCTAGTGGAGGGCAAATTAACAGAGATGATGGCAGACACTGGAGCAGGTTTTTCCTGCATAAAGCAAAAATACGCCGCTCACTTACCCCAGTCTGGACAGTATGTTCGGACGGTCGGATTCTCGGGAAAAACACAATTAATACCCACATCAGATCCAATCTCTATGACGTATAACAACAAGACCATAACAATACCTGTATTAATTTCGGACAGCACCCCGCGCAATCTCTTGGGACGAGATGCAATGTGTAAACTAGGCTGTAAAATCCTATGTACGCCTGAGGGGATTCAAATTGAACAAGACGTGTACCAAATGATGCTACAAGGGACGGGGGAGAAAGAGGCCACTGTGTTCTGGCTGGGCAACATAGATGCAGAGCTGCAAAGGGTCTGTGCCCCCTGGGAGCCATTTCTGAAAACCCAACTGCCTCAGTCTAGACAAACAAACATGGAGGCACATTGCACACTACAATATTTGACGAATAGTGACCTAGTTAGGAACAAGGCATGGTTGCAGGGACAGCCCGAGCAGGTGCAGATTGACTCATCTGCGATAATTGTAGGGAGACAGGGCGCGGCGTTGAGGGTTAACACGGGTAAGTATCTACGGGAACAACATAGACTAAGAGACGCCGCCCCACACATCACTCTGAGAATAAATCCTGGTTACGAATCCGAACATCTAGGTTCAATGATACAGGAATCCGAGACTCAAAGGTGGGTCTCCACGGAATCTCCGCTAATTTGGAACAGCGCAGATGGGAGTTTCATAAAAATAATGATTTCCTTTTCAGTTTTGGCAAAACCGCAAGTAATCAGATTACCAGGAGACCCTTGCGTTATTCCAGAGGCGGATGCTTTGCTGGAACAGGACATGTTGGCGTGCACCCCGGAACGGTTGTGGTCAAAACACGACACAGATGTGGGTCTAATATTGTCGGCACAGCCAGTGAAGGTCAGGTTAAAGAAGGGTTGTAGACCACCCTTTATCAGACAGTATACAATGAAGCCAGAGTCGGATGAAGCTATATCACATCAGATTGAGGGACTGTTAAAGGGGGGAGTGCTCGTCCCTTTCAAATCCAGATGTAATACACCTATCCACCCAGTGCTAAAGGCGGACAGGGCTAGGTACAGACTGGTACACGATTTGAGGGCGGTGAACGACGTGGTGTCTGGACCAGAGGCGGAAGTCGCTAATCCACACACCCTCCTGACAAACATCCCGAGTAGCTCGCAGTACTATACGGTCATTGATCTCACGCAGGCATTCTTCAGTGTTCCATTGGAAAAAGAGTCTCAGTATCTGTTTGCTTTTACCCACAGGGGGAAACAATACTCTTACACCCGGTTGCCACAAGGGTTCGCGCACTCGCCGCATTACTTCTCGAAGGCGCTCAAGGAAGACTTGCAAGGAGTGTGCGACACACTACTCAGCACGGTTTTACTGTATGCAGATGACATTCTAATCTGCTCGGATACACGTCAGCAGTGCCATGAGGACTCCATCAAAGTTTTGAGTGGATTAGCCGTGGGAGGCCACAAGGCATCCCGTTCAAAACTGCAGTATTGCCAGCCAAAAGTTGAGTACTTGTCTCGCGTCATTCAAAAGGGCATAAAAAGCATCTCACCCACGCAGCTCGAAGCTGTATCCAAGGCACCTAGGCCATTGACGGTCCGACAGATGATGACGTTTTTAGGGATGACTGGGTACAGCTCTGAGTGGGTGGAGGACTATACGATAGCGACAGCGCCGTTGAGGATGATGATAAAAGAGGCGGGTACAGACAAGCTTCGCGCTCCCTTGACATGGACCGAGGAGGGGGAGGACGCGTTCATAAACATTAAGCGTCTGTTGTTACAGGCCCCTGCCCTGGCGCTGCCGGATTATGAGAAGTGTTTCCACCTATTCGTCTCACATAGAGCGCAGCATGCGACAGCTGTCCTGACTCAAACACAGGGGGGGAGTGGGAAAAAACAACCGATAGCATATTACTCTAGAGCTCTTTCGCCGGTAGAGCAGGGTCTGCCACCTTGTTATCAGGCCCTGGCCGCAGCACATTTGATGTATGAGAAGGCAACGGCCGTGACAATGGGATATGACATTTGCATTTGGACACATCACAAATTGGCAAACTTGATTGAAAGAGGCAAATTTGTTCTGACCAGCCAACGGCAACAGGCTTACATGAGGCTCCTGCAGTACTCGGACGTTACGATAAAAACATGCCACGGCAGTAACCCGGCGGATCTGGTACCACTCCCGAGCGAGGGTCAACCGCATGAGTGTGAGGTGGAGGTACAGGCTTTCGTGAAACTCCGTCCTGATTTGGGAGTCGACCCGCTCGCGATAGCAGAACTCTCACTTTTTGTGGATGGGTCCTGCTATCGGGAGGGGGAAAATTTAAGGTCAGGATACGCCGTCGTACAGTGCAAACCTAACGGAGAAACACTAACAAGAAAGGCCGGACAATGCATGCAACCATGTTCGGCCCAGCTTGCAGAACTAATAGCACTAACAGAAGCATGCATAATAGCTAAAGATCGCACGGTTAACATCTTTACAGACTCTGCGTATGCGCATGGCGTATGCCACCTATTCGCGGCCATTTGGAAGGCAAGAGGCTTTAAGAAATCGGACGGCTCACCGATCCTTCACCACAAGCAGGTTGTGGCGCTTATTCAGGCTGTAAAGTTGCCCAAAAGCATTGCTATCGTAAAGTGCCAGGCACACAGAAAAGACCTGTCCTTTGTGACGACGGGAAACAACGCGGCGGACGAGGCCGCGAAGGCGGCGGCTGCGGTGCCGTCCACGGCTGTTCTGATGTTTGCGGCCGAACTGACGACTGAGGTAACTGAGGATAATTTGAGTGATCTTCAGGACTCAGCCACGCAGGCCGAGAAACAGTCGTGGACGGAGAGGGGGGCTGTAAGGGGGGCAGATGGTCTGTGGAGGAGTCATAACGGTTTGATAGTCGCCTCCATCGATCTTCTGTCCTTAGTGATACCCTGAAACGAATCACGAAAATGGGATTTTGGTCCCCAAAGCTTCAGGCACAAATTGACGTTACACTAGCCAGGTGTTTAACATGCTTACAGGGCAATGTGCGCAAAGGAGTACCGACAGTGGCGGCTTACACACCCCTCCCTGAGGGACCATTCAGACATCTGATTATGGACTATACAGACATGATAACGCCAGTGCAGGGCAAACGATACCTCCTGCTAGTAGAGGACTGCTTTAGTCGCTGGATTGAGGCCATTCCATCTAAACACAAGAACGCGGACACAGTGATCAAGTTCCTGTGTCGCGAGGTCATTCCGAGATTTGGAATTCCCACGATATTACAAAGCGATAATGGCCGCGAGTTCATCGACAAGGTGGTTAAAGGGCTGATGCAGAAATTAGGTATAAGACAGCGCCTTTCCTGTGTCTATAGTCCCGGGTCGCAGGGGAAGGTGGAAAGGGCCAATCTGGTCATTAAAAACAAACTGTTGAAAATCTGTATGCAAACTAAGCTTAACTGGATTGATGCTTTGCCACTTGCTCTGATGGCTATTAGAAGCAGCGTAAACCGCCAAACACAGCTAACACCGCATGAAATGCTTACAGGCCGCAGCATGCCAGCACCGCCATTTAGACACCTGGCTAGGGGCCCGGCATTAGATATTTTTGAGCAAGATCTGAAAAAATATCTTCAGCAAGTGACTAAAATACATGAAGCTGTGTTTCGACAGGAGCAGAGAAAGGAGAGAAAGGGGGAGAAGGAGGCGGAGAAGGAAGCCACCAAACCGAGACTGATCCCTGGGGACTTGGTCTTCGTAAAGGTCCACAAGAGAAAGTGGTCATCACCCCGGAGAGAGGGCCCGTACGAGGTGATCCGATCGACTGGAACGGCAGTCCAAGTCAAGGGATCAGCGACCTGGTTCCACTTCAATCACTGCATAAAGGCCAGCGGCGATCTCTTGGGGGATACAATCGATCGCAGTTATGCAGAACCCGACATGGAGGGTCCGAGACGGCAACTGGAAGGTGCAGTGCCTGCTGATGCTCCCGCAGATGTTGGCAGCAGTGTGCGGACGGTCGGCCGGGCACAACGACGTCATTAAGAACCGTCACGGTCGACCCGTCCTTGAGGATGACGGGTTTGAGTGGGTAGGAGTCCCACGGGGTCCCGCTCAGGCTCAAGTACCAGCAGACTTTCATGACCAGGCTCAGAATCAGGCGCCCCCTTTTCCCTCCATCGAGGAAGGGGGGGAGAAGATAAGACTACAACCAAACGGGGTGTTTCCCGTAGGACCGCAAGGGCATGTTTTTGATTTTGACCATTCCCCCGTTACAGGCGGGGATACTTACCATTATACTAACGAGCATCGGGTTGTGGGGGTAGATAGGAGAGTTGAGCCTGTCCCGAACCAATCACAGGGGACAGGGGTGAGGGGAAAAAGGGAGGTCAAGGACACTGAGTCGGAAGAGGTGGGGGGACAGGATATGTTCCAGAGGACAGCCGGAACGTTGAGGGACTCAGTGGGCTCACTCTGGGCCAGGTTGAGGGGTTTGCTTCCTTCCGGGGAACAAGATGGGGGCGACTATGACTATGACGAGGAAGACCCGGAGGCTGACCCGATGTATAGGGCGGCTTTAGGGAATGAGTGGTTTAAGTGGGTCCAGTACACGAGCGCGCAGAATCAGATAGAGGATTGTTATGTCTGCTCCAAGGCACGTCCGGATAGGCTGCTGGTGAAGGGCACGAAGTTCAGTTGGGCTCAGTGTGACAGGGACGCAGAGGCATGGGAGGGGCCCCATAATAGTCGCCCTTGGTGCGAGGCAGAGTGTTTGGGGTTTCTCGGCTCTAGTCGTTTTAAGGCGGCAGGAAACGTCACGGATTTCAAGGATGTCACTATGCGGGAACGGTGTAGGAAATTGGATGTACGTGTGCAGGGGGTAGCGACGGGGTTGCCAATACCCAGAGGTGTCAAACTATGGCTGACCAAGGATTTCGAGTGCTTGCAAAAGGAGGGGACCCGGGATGTAGGGGAGGTGGCAGAGGGGCGGTGCACTACTATTTGGAGCATCACGACTAACTGTACGAAAGAAGGAAAGTGTGGACACGGGGTCGTGTTAAAGGGAGTGGATACCAACCCACGGCCTGTAGCTTGCCCTTTTCATGTCCAGGATATGGCACTGGCGGACCAATACTGGCTCTGCGGCGGTAGGAGGTTGAGGAATACACTTCCTTTAGATTGGTCAGGTAGATGTGCCCGGGTTCAGGCGATCATGCCAATGGTGGTCCTACCATTATCAGTGACGGAAGGACCTTCTGAGTCTCCTATCTCTCGAACGAAGCGTAGCTACAAGGCAGACCCAAGGGTGTATCTGGACAGCATAGGACAGCCAAGGGGCATTCCAGCCGAGTTCATGGCTAAGAATGAGATTGCGGCAGGGTTTGAGTCTATTCTGCCATGGATATCGGTCAATAAGAACACCGGGTGGATCAACTATTTGTTTTACAATCAGCAGCGGTATCTCAATTACACCGAGGAGGCGTTGGATGCAATGGGGGACCAGATGCACGCGACCAGTACGGTGGCGTGGCAGAATAGACAGGCTCTGAACTGGTTAATGGCGGAGAAGGGTGGAGTCTGTTCCATGTTTGGACAGTACTGCTGCACATTCATTCCGACGAATGTGGGGCCAGGGGGAAAGTTCTCCGAGGCCATGGCTAAGCTGAAGGATTTGAGGGAGGAGTTGAGGGGGAATTCTGGCCGGAATGAAGAATGGTGGGGGAGTGGGGTGTTGGAAAGATTGGGACAGTGGGGAAGCATAGTGATGCAGACGGGGATATCCATCGGGGTGGCAGGGTTGATATTGGTTCTCCTTTTCTGTTGTGGTATGCCTCTCTTGGGTAGGCTGGTAACTTCACACGTAACGAGCCAAATGCTGATGGTGGGACAGAAAGAGATTGAGCCACAAATCGGGCCATATCCTCAGCTTTATGCTGCCTTAGAGGGAGACGAGGGGATAGAGGATTAGGGGTATGGTGAGGTAGGGACATTTTCTTTTTGTTGGTTCTTTCCTTTAAGAGTGACGGGGGATGGTCTGAGTGCAGTTTTGTTGGTTTATTCCTTTAACTAGGAATTTTAGTCTGATTTTCTAATGATCCTTCGGCATAGAGATTGCAACCATTGAAAATCATTGCATTGTTTTTTATTTTTTTATTATTTTTTGTTTATTTTACTTATGGTCCTGGTCAAACCGGAATGGGAAGGGGCATCGGCAGAGTGTCGGTTCTGAGCCTGAGGAAGCATTGAGAAGAAGTGGTCGGGGGATCGGTTCTGGGGACTGGAGGGACAAAGGGGGGGGCTAACGCAGTGGGCAAGATGGGCACCTCCCGTCGAAGATGGGGACACACGTGGTGAGGTCGGTACCAGCGCCTCCCGTCCAGGCATGGGGACATGCTTCTACGAGGACTGGAGGTGTGGCGTGGTGGTTGCTGTATTGGCAAAATGTGACTTTTGGCAATACGGTGAGGAGACTATGGCGTGGGCATGGAAGGGGGGCTGAGCGATGGACACTGGGACTCAATGTTATGGAAGAGACAATGTCATTTTTTTTGGGAGGGATGTTCTATGTTTAGTTCTGACGGTCAACTTCTCCTTTCCCTGATGAGAGTCGCGGTTTCCGGCCGGAACTGTGGCTCATTTGGTAAGCGGTGGAGGTTGGGGGGATTTGTCTGTCAGGTTAGGATTATAAATTGGGGTATTTTTTTTGATGTTTTATTATTACTCTTGTTTTGAGCGGTTTTGTGTTTATTGTGAGAACGGTAGTCAGCCTTTGTTGGTCCGTTAGGGGTCCAGTGAATGAAGTAAGGTTTCTTGTTTAGTTAGACGTTCACATTTTCTTGGTTATATGATTTGGGTGGGACTAGGGATAGCCCCAAATGGGGGAATGTTGGGGAAAATGTGTATGAGGTGGACTAGTTTAATATAGGTCAACTAGCAGTGCTGAAAGACGGTCTGGCTGACGTTCTTAAAACAACTTGGACAGAGGGACATTTCAGTACGGCACATTGTGTGCTGGTAATCTTATCTTGTTCTTTTCTCTCTTTCATACATACACAGCACACACACACAGACACAGGCACAGCACACACACACAGACACACGGACACGCACATACACAATACACACATACAATACACATACGTCTGTACGCAGACGCACGCACACACAGACACACACACACATACACACACACACACACACACACACACATCTCACTCTCTACATCATATCGTGTGTGGATATCATATCTTGCTTATCTCTCTTCATGTTCTCTCTCTCCGATGTTAAATCTACGTATCATCTTAATGTACGTCATGTCAGATCTGACATGATGTGATACGTCATCATATCTGTCATGGGGGGGCAGGACTGAGAGGGGATTTAGGGACAGGCAAAGGGATCCAGGAGAGAGTGTTTTTTGTTCAAGCTGTGGTGATCCTCTTTGACCCATAGCTCTTGCTGTTAAAGAACTTATTTTCTTAAATAAATTACCTATTTGTTACAATTGGAAATATCGTCTCCTGCTGTGTTAAACAACCTTTCCACAACAGCCTCTTTTCGGTGTTGCACTTTTTAGACGATCCCTGGCTGCGCACTTGCCTCGTCAAGGCCGACTGCACATATAGATCAATTATTATTATTATTATTAAATGTACAGCTCCGAGGCCGGCTCGCCTCGTTTAGGTGAAAGTAAGGTTGTAGCTCATTGTCTACCTTACTACGATAGGAAAGAGGTGTCCTTTGTGTTTTAAAAACATTTCGCTTAAGAATTATTGACGCGGAAATTCGAATCTGTGAATATCTTTCTAACTTTACCTAAGTCTCCCGATTCCGATACAATAAAGCGAGTCTTCATCACAAATCATATTCTCAAAATAATCTGATCGGCAGATATTATTGCTGGCGGACCTATTTCGGTCTGCGAGCCGCCTATTGCCGACCACTGCACTGAACTAGGATATCTGTATAACGTGCGTTTACACAACACTGCTTGGGACAGACCACACAGGCTATTTCCATATTATTAGGCTATTACTTCACATAAAATATCATGTCTAAATGAAATGCACAAAACAAAAAATGTATGTATCATAACGTTACCCTGGTATAGATCTGTATGCATGTATTTATGTATTTATTCATAACGTTATACATATTCGTTAACGTTAGATCGTGCATGGCTTTTACATTGAAAAATGTACTTGTCACGTGGTTCCGTTCTCCATTCTTCACATCAAAAACGAAAAACTAACTATCAAAACGTACACGGCCCATTATTGACTCCTTTTTTTCATTTGATTCTGATACCAAAATACGAAAAACAGGTCCGTATTTCAGTTTTTCCCCGTTTTTTCGATTTTGGTTTAAAACGGAAATAGGAAACACCTCGTATTTCCGTTTTTTTTCTCTGTTTTTCGTTTTTCCTTTTGAAACGAAAAACGAACTATCAAAACGTACACGGACCGACAGGGGAATCAAGATAAGGAACAGGGGTTTAGAGAAGGGCATTTGGCAGAAAGGGTAGTACAGGAGGATAAAGAGAGGGTGTGGCAGGAGAAATTTAATATTGTGGCCTTTGGCAGGAGTAGTTAATGCTACGGCTTTGGTTAAGGGCAGAACGGAGAGGATTAAGATGATTGTTAGAGTGGCAGTTCAACACTTGGGCATGGATGGTCTGACATGGCAGGAAGTGGGTTAGTGAATTAGAGAAGGGGATTGTGAATAACCAAGAAGTCCAGAGTCAGCCCATAGGAGGCGAGGAGTGTCTCACAGAGGGGGGCTCAGTCAGGGAGGAGCAGCATTAGCACTTCATGACGGGGAAGGAAAATGGACATTGTAGGAGGTAAAGGATTCCAGAAGATGGGGGTAATGCCCCAAACGAATGGTGGCCGGCCGCCGTTAAACAACAATAAGAAGAAGAAGAAGAAGTTTTTCCCAGTCGGAAGCTGGTTTTTCCGCTTCTTCCCACTTAACGTGAATGTGTGTCTATGGCTTGGGGGAACCATGCACTTAGAATCACCAGCAGGGGTGCAGTGCTGGGCAAACGCGGTCAAACGACGTTTGGGCTTCGTCACTGAGGCCAAAGTGCGCGCATCCTATTATTATGCAAAGTCTAGGTGATAAGTGCTGACGCGACGACACAAAAATGACTCGTCGCGGCACTTATCACCTAGACTTTGCATAATAATAGGATACCAACAACCAAATACAAGCCCTGTAGGTGGGGGGTTGCTTGATCTACCGACTGGAAGGATGAGACAAGGTGTATGCAAACGGGGGAACATGTATGCGCGTGCACGCGCGCGGGCGTTTGGCCTTCGCCCATATTACGACCAGGCATGCGTTGTTCATGGGACGCATTGGGACGGGGTAGCACGGTGTGCAAGCTCACTGAGTATTAAAGATTTGAGCAGAAGCGCGTGCACGCACATGCATGGTTGTGCGCGCATGCGCGTGCACTCAAGAACGCGCTGTGCTCGACTCGGCTCGTCTGTTTACCTGCCTCCCGGCGCTACCTCGCATTATCATAACAATAGCCGCTAGGCCGGTGTCTTCAACCACGTCTGGACTCTTTGTGATGTAAATATGGAATGTCCCAAGTTGCTGCTGTTTACAGAGTGTATTGTTGTCCAAAGGTGAATGATGTATGAGGATACATTTTCTTACGTGTCTCACCGTTTGGAATTGACAACTGTTTTGATTTAACCCTTCATTCACCATCATTCACCTTTGGACAACAATACACTCTGTAAACAGCAGCAACTTGGGACATTCCATATTTACATCACAAACTTTGGGACTGAGTAGATAATTAATGAATCTTCTCTTTATTTTTATTATTTATATTAAAACTGAATCAAACCATAAACAAGGTTGCCTGTTGGGATGTTAGATCCTAATGTGAAAAACTGATTTTATATGTCTGCACTTTATGTGCTCATTTTATGCCTGTCTTTCTTCTGTTGTGAAGCACTTTGAGCTGCAGTTTCAGTATGAAAGGCTATACAAACAAAGTGTATTATTATACATGTGCGCGAGGGAACATATGCGCATGCGCGCGGCGGCATTATCCTGCGTGCCGGCTCAGTCCATATTAACAACGCACCACTGATTACGACTGCACCTCTGATCACCAGAAAGGCTTTCGAAAATAGTGAAATGCCATGTTGGCCTCAATATTTTCAAAACAAATGATATGATTGATTGATTGATTGATTGATTGAAAACTTTATTAACAGATTGCAGAATGGGTACAATACAGTACAGCTCAATACACACAATTGTTAAGGGGATGCAGACCAGAGAAAGACTTTCGTCTTGTTTCCACCAGGGTCCCCCATTTTCAATTCATCAGGACATATATGACATACATGACATACAGATAGTCAGTACTGCTACATCTATACATTTATGACATACCAGATTTGCAAATACAGTACTGTTTGTGATACAGAAGGAGTCAAGAAAAGGGAGTATATACATTTGACGTAGAAACTGTACATTGGAGGAGGTTGGGTGGGGGGGGTTGGGTACACTGGGATATTTACAACCATACTGGGTAATTTACATTGGAGGTGGTTGGGGGGGGGGGGGGGGGCACACTGTATAAGCAAGCAAAACTGTACATTGAGGGGGGGGAGACTCTGTACAAACAAACAAAATTGTACATTGGACTATTGACAAAACCATACTAGGTAAATGACTGTACATTGGAGGGGGTTGGGTTAGGATATTTACAGGGGCCAGTGTTGAATTGCAGTCTCCCGTAGGTGTCTCTTGAGAGAGGTTTTGAAAGTGGGTAGTGACCCACATTCCTTTACAGCTTTGGGTAGGGCGTTCCACATTGATGTGGCATAATTGCGAAACGTGTTTAGTCCCTTATTTGAGCCGAATCTGGGTTTAACATGATTTGTGGAGCTCCCTCTGGTGTTGTGATCGTGGTATTCACTGACCTTTGGGAAGTATTTTGCCATGTACATGGGTACCTTGGTCGTGTAGTGTATCTTGTAGACCAGGCCCATTGCAAGTTGCTGTACTCTGTCATCTACTCTAAGCCATCCTAGGTTGTCAAAGTGGGCAGGGGTGAGGTGGGTTCTAGGAGTAAGGTCAAGCAGTAGTCTGACCAGTTTGTTTTGAGATGTTTGTAATTTTGTTTTTAGCGCCTTTGAGGTGCTTTGGTACCATGAGGTGCAAGCATAGTCGTAGTACCCCTGAATGAGTGCTCCTGCCAGAGTCTTCAGGGTATTCTTGTTTACCAGAGAGGAGATCCGGTACAAGAATCGAGTTCGTTGGTTGACTTTTTTTATTACATTGGATGCCATTTTGTCACAGGAGAGATTAGCCTCTAGGATGGAACCCAGGTAGGTAATTTCATCTTTCCTTGTGACAATATTGTCACCCACTGTAACTGAGAAGCCGTCGGTCTTGCTGAGTTTGTTATTTGAACCGAAGAGAATGGACTCTGTTTTGCCCATGTGTAATGATAGTTTGTTATCAGCGAGCCATATGCAGATTCTGCCTAGTTCCGAGCTGAGGGTTTTTTCAACCTGTAACTTGTTCTTGTCAGAGATCAGCAGGGCTGAGTCGTCCGCAAACAGGAACAAGTTGCAGTCACAAGCTGACGACATGTCATTTGCATAAATTAGGAACAGTAGCGGTCCTAGTATGCTTCCTTGTGGAACACCACAGCTCACTGTGAGGGGGGGGGATAGGGTACCGTTTACCTCCACCATCTGTTCCCTCCCCTCAAGGTAGGATTGCATCCAGCTCACTGATAGGCTATCAAAACCAATTGCTTTTAGCTTGTCAATCAGAATGGAGTGATTGACCGTGTCAAAGGCCTTTTGTAGGTCCAGCATGACCATGCCGCAGTATTTGCCTGCGTCCACCTCTTGTTTGATGTGGTCATTCAAATAGAGAAGGCATGTGTCAGTGGAGTGGGATGTTCTGAAGCCAGATTGGAATTCGTAGATTAGATTTTTTTCCGCTAGGTACTTTTCGACCTGTTCGTAGACTATTTTTTCCATGACTTTCGAGATGGAGGTGAGAATAGAAACAGGGCGGTAGTTGCCTGGGTCTAATTTGCTGCCCTTTTTGTGCAGAGGGGTCACCCTCGCAATTTTGAAGTCCTTGGGGACGTGTCCCTGTTTTATGGAGAGGTTTATTATGTGTGTGATGATTGGGGTGATGGCGGCTGCTGAGTCTCTGAGGAATTTGGAGGGGATGTTGTCATGGCCAGTGGCCTTGTTAGGTTGGAGGGCGCTCAGTTTATTGAGTACCTCATCTGTTGTTACCATTTCCAGTTTGAAGTCGTCCTTGCGGACCCCTAGGTTTTTGTAGTAAGCTACTATGTGTTCTACCCCATAAAGCCCTGAGTGGGAGGGTAGTTTGTTTACCAGTGTTGTGGCTATGTTTGTGAAGAAAATGTTTAAGTAATTGGCTACATCCAGCTTGTCTGTGATGAGCGTGTTGTCCGTTTTTATGTTTATGTTTGAGAATCTGGTTTTAAGTTTTTTACTGCATCCTAGTTGATTATTGAGTAATTTCCAAAGTTCACGTGGTTTGTTTTTGTTTTCCTCAGTTTTGTCATTGATGAAATTCTTTTTTGCAGTTTTGATCATGGAGTTTACGTCGTTTCTTAGTCTGTTTCTTTCTAGTTTGAGTTCAGTCACGTGGGCTTGGAGTTCACTGCTCGTGCTTTTAGTAAGCTTTGACTGACTTTTACGAAACTCAGAGCATTTTTTGTCTCTGGTTTTCATAGCGGCCAGTATTTCGGAGTGCATCCACGGCTCAGCGCGATTTTTTACCCTGGTGGTTCTTAGGGGGGCCATGTCGTTTAGTATTGTTGAGAATTTGGTTTTGAAACCAAGCCATGTTTCTTCAACCAGTGTACCATTGAGTTCATCTGACCAGTCCAGGCTCTCCAGTTCAAGGTTAAAGGCCTCGCTAGAGTAGGTTTTGAGGTCTCTAGATGTGACTGTTTTGTGGCAGCCAGCCTTTTGTTTTAGTTTTTTGCGGGTACAGAATATCATGAAAAGGCTATGAAATGAACAAGAATGTGATACAAAATGTGTAATAAAAACGGAGCTCAACGGCGCATACATTTGATCAGTAGAAATAAATCCGTTTGTTTCCCCAATACCAAGATGGCGGCGGTCTCGTGACGTCAGAGTGTCTTCGAGGCTGCCGGAAGTGTTGCGGTGGTGGACAAAGAGCCCTAGTATCCGGACTACATTTCCCAGGGTGCATGGCGCGTGGCATGTTGGTGACGTCACAATACGTATATATGGCTACACTGAAGCATTCCTTACTCCATTGTTACGTCGTAACAAGCCGGCGGGCAGGGGCAAGGGGAAGAAGGGCGTCATTCTGGCGGAACATATTGCAACATTTTCACACCAAATAAAGGGAGCATACTCCGCTTTTAATACGCGAAGACAGCGAAGATAAACCGAACTATAATTGAACCCGCCCTTGTAGCAAAAAAAGGATAAACGAATACAGATGTCAGCGGATTTCTCCATTGCAAGTATTCCCAAGGCTCGAACCAGGAAGATAAGAGATTCGGCTTTTTTCTTTTACATTCGATAATACGGATCGATAATGTTAGCAATAAATCGCAACAAAGCTTCTTTATGACGTCCTTCTTTTCCAACCCGTCTGCCCTTTGGTTAGTTTAACTGTACCGGCTCCGCAGCATCTAACCGGAACGTGCACCAATGAAAGAGACCTTTTCTTCTTTCCCCTACATCTCGTAGTGTGTTGTAGAACAATGAGAGTGAAGCCTAAAGTAGCCTAATCAGCTACGATCGATACAAGTGTTGTGTTATTACAAACTGACAATCACATGCAGGCAACAGCTTTCATTCAAATCACTTCGGGCTCACCAGTGTCTGGCCCAACCTATAGCCCGGTTATACGGTTTGTGCTAATCAATTTCGGCAGACACTCCAAAAAAATTTAATAAAAGAAAAAACACCGACAGGGTCTCTTACGAGATTTATGTGCATCCCGCACTGAAAAAGAAAACGGATAATAAGGGGCTTCGTCGGAATAAGGCTCTTTATTCTGCCTCAGGTAAGGAGGTCTAGTGTTTCATTAGCTCGGCTGTGTGACATTGTGTGTTAGAAAGAAAAAATGGGATGACCTGGTATTCTGGAGAGACTGGCCGGTTGAGGCTTCTTTGACTATCATCAGACATATTTACACATAGCACACACATCCTCCCCTGAATACTGGTTTGTTGTCAATTGCTGCATCAGTGGACGGGTTATTAGCTGCACGCACTGTGCGTGATTGACGCTATACAGAATTGCCGCACGCAGCCCTGGATGTGGTATATTCCCCTGTTGGGAAAACTGGGTAGCAGCATAATCAATTAGGCTAATACGAGATCGATTTTTTAATGTAATCTACTGTGGTCCTGTTTTGCTTTGACCAGATTATGAAGCTCCACTGCGAAATTACTTGTCATTCTTGCTTGTGATCCTTTGACAGTTTATAACCTATAAGGCCTTTTCTGTCCTTGGTCAGTGTGACCAAGTGCTACTACTGTGTTCAGTTATAATATAACCTCATTATTAATGAGGACAAATGTGTGGATAATGGTGAACAGTCACCATAATTTATATGTGGAGTCATTACTTGCAAATAATACTAGCACTGACTGTAATGGGATTGGGAACCCAGCAACTAGTCAGAATCTCTTTCATTTAATTTCAAACCTTTATTTAAACTTGAAAGGGGTAATTTACAGTTGCATCGAGTGTACATACAGAAATGAGCAAAAAAAAGCATATAAAATCACACAGCATATAAAAATCATAACAATAAGACAACAAGACTATAGGCAAAGAGCAAGGATGTCGATTCAATTAAAACACGTAGTATAGTATAAGGAGCTAGCTTACCAATGATTATGTAGTATAAGGAGGTAGCTTACCAACTAATGATGTAGTATAAGGAGCTAGCTTACCAATGATGTAGTATAAGGAGGTAGCTTACCAACGATGTAGTATAAGGAGGTAGCTTACCAACTAATGATGTAGTATAAGGAGCTAGCTTACCAATGATGTAGTATAAGGAGGTAGCTTACCAACGATGTAGTATAAGGAGGTCGCTTACCAACAATGTAGTATAAGGAGGTATCTTACCAATAATGATGTAGTATAAGGAGCTAGCTTACCAACAATGTAGTATAAGGAGGTATCTTACCAATAATGTAGTATTGATTGATTGATTGAAAAGTTTATTAACAGATTGCAGAATGGGTACAGTACAGTACAGCTCAATACATACAATTGTTAAGGGGATGCAGACCAGAGAAAGACTTTCGTCTTGTTTACATCAGGGTCCCCCATTTTCAATTCATCATGACATACAGATAGACAGTACTGCTACATCTATACATTTATGACATATCAGATTTGCAAATACAGTACTGTTTGTGATACAAAAGTGTCCAGAAAAAGAGTGTATATACATTTGACGTAGAAACTGTACATTGGAGTATAAGGAGGTATCTTACCAATAATGATGTAGTATAAGGAGGTAGGTTACCAATAATGATGTAGTATAAGGAGGTATCTTACCAATAATGATGTAGTATAAGGAGGTAGCCAATAATGCTGTAGTATAAGGAGGTAGCTTACCAACAATGATGTAGTATAAGGAGGTATCTTACCAATAATACACCTTATGCCCTCACTTCTGTTTCAGCAGTAGCCCACCAGTCTAACCCGGGGGAACAGTATATTGTGTTAAAGTGCCTGCACTGTGGCCTTGTTGGACCCCTAGGGTGCTGCTGTGATTGATCCGGCCTGCCTTTAGCCCCGTAATTCACTGCCTCTCCGCTGATTTGAGCAGAATTAAGAGCCACCACGAGGACATGGAGCCACTGGGATTAGTGGTCTCAAGACCGTTCATGTAAACCCTGCACGCCTAGTTGCCATGGCGATGTTTCCAGACTTGGATGATATTTCAGAGCAGGATTTCATGTGAGACGGAGGGAGTGATGGGGCAGGGAGGGAGTGATGGGGCAGGAATACAGATGAAAGGAGCCAGAAGCAGGTGTCACCCCCCCCCCCCCCCCGAGAGCTTCCAATGGGACGACAGTGGCTCGGGAGGTAGAGCAGTCGTCTGGCAATCCGGAGGTTCCCGGTTCGATTCCCGCTCCTCCCGGGCAGCGTGTCGATGTGTCCTCGAGCAAGACACTTAACCTCTAATTGCTCCCGATGAGCAGGTTGGCACCTTGCATGGTTGCCTCTGCTGTCGGTGTGTGAGTGAATGGGTAATACAAATGTGAGGAACAAATTGTAAAGCGCTTTGGATAAAAGTGCTATATAAAAAAAGCAGCCATTTACCATAAATCCACATTCAATGTCTTTATGACGTGTTTGCAAGCCAGCAAGTGAGATTTGCCTCTGGAATTACGAGAAAACACCTGCTGCTTTGTTTGGAATTGATCACTCTCAGATGACACGCACTGTGTGTGTGTCCACAACCTGGTCTCTTATTGTTCAGTCGTTGCCCCCCCCCCCCCCAGACGCCACGTTCGTTTCCATGGAGGCAGGCTCGTCCCTCGGCCTCAAGCGAAGATATGAAGAGGTGGACAGCAGCTCTCCATTCTCCACGTCCAAGGACTCCGACGATGACGTCTCCAGCAGTGACAGCGCCGACAGCTGTGACAGCCTCAACCCCCCCTCCTGCACTGCCTTCACACGTGAGTCAAACAGCTGACACCGACTCACTCTCACTGACTCATTCCACTCATACAGCTGACACGCAAGCCCCCCATACTCACTCACTTTCACTCCACTCACACAACTCACTTGACTCTCTCACTCACTCAACTCACTTACTCACTCACTCAACTCACTCACTCATTCAACTCACTCACTCATTCACTCACTCGACTCACTGACTCACTCGACTGACTGACTGACTCATCGACTCACTCAACTCACTCATTCAACTCACTCACTCGACTCACTGACTGACTGACTCACTCACTCGACTCACTGACTGATTGATTGATTGATTGAAAACTTTATTAACAGATTGCAAAATGGGTACAATACAGTACAGCTCAATGCACACAATTGTTAAGGGGATGCAGACCAGAGAAAGACTTTCGTCTTGTTTACATCAGGGTCCCCCATTTTCAATTCATCAGGACATATATGACATACATGACATACATATAGACAGTACTGCTACATCTATACATTTATGACATACCAGATTTGCAAATACAGTACTGTTTGTGATACAAAAAGAGTCCAGAAAAGAGAGTATATACATTTGAGGTAAAAACTGTACATTGGAGGAGGTTGGGTAGGAGGGGTTGGGGGGAAACACTGTACAACTGTACAAGCAAAACTGTACATTGGAATATTGACAAAACCATACTAGGTAATTTACTGTACATTGGAGGGGGTTGGGTTAGGACATTTACAGGGGCCAGTTTCGAATTGCAGCCTCCCGTAGGTGTTCTTTGAGAGTGGTTTTGAAAGTGGGTAGTGATTCACATTCCTTTACAGCTTTGGGTAGGGCGTTCCACATTGATGTGGCATAACTGACTCACTCACTCACTCACTCAATAAAGACAATATACTGGCTACTCAAAGCGAAAGGAACAGTTACAGAGTCTCTATATAAAAGACCTTTTTTGTTCAATGTTATTATAATAACATAATAATGTCCTCCCCTCCCCAGCGACCTCTATCCTCCGGCGTCACAAGCCCCCCCCGGGGAGGAAGCGGCGGGTGCGGTTCGACGTGGTGACGGTGTACTACTTCCCCCGGCGGCAGGGCTTCACCAGTGTGCCCAGCCAGGGCGGCAGCTCCCTGGGCATGGCCCGGCACCATGCCTCCATCAGGCACTACACGCTGGGGGAGTTCGCCCGCGAGCAGGAGAGCGGCCACCGCCACACGCTGCGCCAGCACCTGCGCCAAGAGAAGCTGAACGCGCGCAAGATGAAGGTGAGCTCCCTCCAGCGCTTCGAGCCGAGGACGGGGTCTTCTGATAGAGTTATATACTGTAGACCAGTGGGTCCCAAACCTTTTGTTTATGCGGACCACTAATTGTTATAAAAAGAATTCGCGGACCACCTCGTATGCAAATAGTAAAAATAAAAACGTATATATATAAAGTAAAGACCGGAGATGGTACGTGCGCACGCACACACACACACATGTTTACGCTTATAGCAGACTTAATGATTTTAGAATAGTTCTGGTGTGGACTGCTGTGGTAGCTCGGGCGTCTGCACCATTTGGTAGCCTGACTCTGACACCCACTGTATAATCAGAATAAGGAACCATAAATCTTGGGGGGAGAGAGAGAGAGAGAGAGAGAGAAAGAGAGAGAGAGAGAGAGAGAGAGAGAGAGAGAGAGAGACTGGAAACAGATAATGTTATCACTTACATAATGAGACGGGTGATGTTGCTTTGTAGAAGCAAAAAAGTGTCACTGACTTCCCCTGAAGACTCCGATTGAGTCCATTCAAATGCTCAAAAATATCTGCCATGTATGCCAATTTGGCAAGCCACTGAGCATCACAGAAACGATGGGAAAGATAACTTTTTGAGTCAAGTAAAAACATTCTAACTTCATCACGCGACTCGTAGAGCCGCGCAAGCACCTTTCCTTTCGATAGCCAGCGGACCTCTGTGTGGAGAAGTAATTGCCGGTGATCACTGCCCATCTCATCGCATAAAGCTGTGGGGGTGCTAGAGACATGATCCAATAGACTTTTATACGCCTGAGTCTCCTGAACACGGAGAGACCAGTCCCAAGTCGATTGGCACTTTCTCGGCCAAGCTATAGTCACTTTTCCGCACCTACTCCCGAACTCCGCTTGCACAGATTGCCCACGGAGTCTCTGGATTGTCCAGAGATCTAGGTTTATCAATCTGCACATGCAGAGTTCGGGAGTAGGTGCGGAAAAGTGACTAGAGCTCGGCCGATCGACTTGGGATTGGTCTCTCCGTATTCAGGAGACTCAGGCGTTTACAAATCTATTGGATCATGTCTCCAGCACCCCCACAGCCGTAGCTACAACCACTTAATGTCAAGGCTCTCATCCACATTCATTCATTTTCTCCCCCCGCTCTCTCTCCCATGATATCAGAATACCGGAAGTGTTGCATGGTCTATAGGGGCGACGGTGGCTCAGGAGGTAGAGCGGTTATCTGGTCAGAATCAGAATGAGAATCAAAAAGGTCTTTATTGCCAAGTAGTTTTCACATACAAGGAATTTGCTTTGGTCGTTTTCGGTGCAACAATAACGGACAGATAATAAAATAAAGACGTGGAGTAAAATAAAATGAAATATGAACTAAGTTAAGCACAATATAATATAATTATGAAATAAAATATAGGCCAGGGCTGTACAACTGTAATTAAAGAGGTTGAATACAATGAAATGGGATATAAACTAAATTAAATATAGCACAATAGAATATAGTACAATTATAAGTAAAAAAAAAAAAAAGTAAATAAGAATAGGCCAGGGCTGTACAACTGGGCAAGATGTGGTAAGTATGTAAGTATGGTAATCGGAAGATTCTCGGTTCGGTTCCCGCTCCTCCTAGGCAGCGTGTCTAAGTGTCCTTGAGCAAGACACAACCGGTTAAGAAGGTTGTCACCTTGCATGCTCGCCTCCGCCGTCGGTGTGCGAATATCGATCACGTTTATTGATCCAACGTTAGACCTCGAAACAGATAATCCATGCTGCTTTCGGTTGCCTGAATGAATGCAATAGTCTCAGGTTACATGGCTCAGAAGTAAAATGTGGAGCCCGGAGGTTTTTTTTCTCATGCATTTCCATTGACTCCATTCCAATGGGTGCAATACCATCCGGGAGACGATAGGGGGCGGTATTTGCCCTTTTCGAGCTCAGAGCCTTTCTCGTTGTTGGCACCCAATGTGTTAAGACACTGAGGTTATCCTCATTTACAGCGACAATGAGCTTACAAAACAAGACACAGTTTATCAGCAATTTCATACATATAGGCACAATAAATAAGAATAAACAATAGAAAATCAGCTAAGACTGTTACAGTTGACACACAGCAAAAGAAGGAAGAACCTTCAGCTTCAGAGTCAGTTGGAGGGGATTCCAGGTGTTGGAAGAACCTTCAGCTTCAGAGTCAGTTGGAGGGACATTCCAGGTGTTGGAAGCATCAAAGGAAAAAGCAGTTTTTTTTAGTTCAGAGCAAACTCGATCATTTGAAGGGCTTTAAAAATAAACAAATACCAATGATAGTGTAAACTATGGATTAGTCAGTCGCAGTCAACCAGCACCTGCTAACCGGTCGGACCCTTTTTAGCTCAGCTGGTTAGTGTGGCTGCCTGTGGATCCTATGGTCACAGGTTAAAATCTCTCGGTTACAATAGTTATGCCTCTCAACTAGGGGTGTAACAGTAGAAAGCTATCTGGCTGCACGTTAGCCTAGCTTAGCACAATGAATAGAAGCGGACAGTGCCGGTTAGCCTTTGGGGGAGAGGTGTTAGTTGGACAATGCTTAGGCTAACCGGTTATATTACACGTTAATATTAGGGATGTCTGATATTATCGGCCGATATTGGCATTAAAATGTAATATCGGAATCATTTATTTAAGCAAGCATGTAAGAACAAATTATTATTTTATTTTTATTTATTGTCAAAGTATGCATAATGTTGTGTTAATTCCACGACAAGAGATATGTAATGTTAATTACCTGAAATTATTCTGTTTTGGGGGGGGGGGGGACCCTGCATATATCGGTATCGGTTGATAGATATCGGTATCGGAAATTAAGAGTTGGACAATATCGGTATATCGGATATCGGTAAAAAAGCCAATATCGAACATCCCTAATTAATATTACAATAAATACAATAAACAATAAATATAAGCAATAAAGAATTTGAATCTGAATAATATATACTATGAGTAACAATAAACAGTACACACAAGGTACCCTAACTGGCACGATATACGTCATACGTTGTAGTCCGTGCAGGTATATTATTGTATTATGTAAGGCAGGGGTGGCCAACCAGTCAGAGACTAAGAGCCACAAAAATTACTGTGGTATCACAAAGAGCCACACCATATACCAGCGTTTCTCAACTTTTTTTTCAGTCACGGCACCCTTCATGTGTTTATAGGTCTCACCCTCTGGCCTCTGAAGTTGCTAATGTCTTTTTTATTTGGGCCTCACAGGGTTAAAAGTACCCTGTGAGACCCACGGTTGCAAAATTACAAAATCACTTTTAGCCATTTAAAAAAAGAATGTTTATTTAAAAATGTTTAAAGGGGAACTATTTTACTATTTCTTTCACTATTTGGGCACTTTTACACAATTCCTGTGAGTCTATGGAACACCTAGGTTTTTTTCAAAAAAATAAAAATGCATTGTTTTGTATTTCTAATCAAGTACTCAAAAACCGCATTTTTCTACCTCAAGATCTTAAGCCGTTTTAAGGCTGGGCTCCAACCACTGTGTGGCCTGGTGCCAACTGCCACATCAACTGCCACATTATTATGCAGCTGAGAAATCTCTGACATCACAGATATGCACATTTTCAGATGACTCAGTTCAGTGAGGGTGAATATTGTGAGAGGAGAATTGGAAGAATGCGCCAATATGAGAATTAGAGACATAGATCCTATTACTATAAGTCCACATAGCTAAGAAACAATGGTAAACACTGAAAAAGGCCATTATAAGATAGTTCCCCTTTAAGCACATGTATAGTCAATTGGTCCTGTTGTTCAGCCTCACAATCCTATTTGATAGTAAATGTGTTTATATGTCCCACCCTCTGGCCTCTGAAGTTGCTAATGTCTTTTTAATTTGGGCCTCACAGGGTTAACCTCTTAAGCCCGAGATATACAGTAAAAATGTATATTTTCAGTATTACGTTTGTTTACCAATTATTTTAACTGTTATTAGTGAAATATAAGATTATAGAAATCTCAGGGCATTGAGTCGGAAACCGGCGCATATTGACAGGAGGAAGTGGCACATCCAAAAGTGAGTGTAGTCTTTTGAAGGAAGAGAATCAGGGCTTTCAAATTTCGAAAAACTACCCTACCCAGCTCACACCAGCCCCTGTCAATCATCTGACTTCTGGATTTACTTTTTTATTTCTCTTATTTTTTGGGATTATCTCCCACAAACCTGAACGTTATTGCCATAAAACAGAACGCAGTTAGTTTCTCTACCTTTCTGTGAACGTCTTGCAAAAAACGGTGTTGCAATATGATGAAAAATGGTGGAGAAATTTACATTATAAAAAAGATGGCAGAATTCAGTACTGTATCTACAAAACCTTCTGTTTAATCATCTTCCCTTTATTCATTTGCTTAGATTTTTCAGGTCTGGTCAATTTTAGCATGGTGTTATTCACAGTCAAAGATACATTTTTTTTTTAAATAGAATTGATATTCTCCTTTGGTTCATTACAATTTACTCAAGCCTAGTAACAGACACACTATTTCTGACACTGATCCATATATGTCCCTAGATTCAGATACCAAGAACATGCAAATGGACCATTTACAAAAAAATCAATGTTTATTCTACGTCCGTATGGAATGAGTGACATAAAAAAAAAATTATAATAATAATAATAATAATAATAATAAAAAAAAATTATAATTTTTTATAATTTTTTATGGATGGAAGAGCCGCACATTGACGGGCAAAGAGCCGCATGCGGCTCGTGAGCCGCGGGTTGGCCACCCCTGATGTAAGGGATAATGTATAGCTACAAGGTCATTGTCGCAAAATAATTGACCGACACAGAGTTTAGAATACAGAGGCGAGGTGAGGTGTTCATTCCTTATGGAATAAGTGTTTTTTTTTATGGATGAAAGAGCCGCACATTGACGGGCAAAGAGCCACATGCGGCTCGCAAGCCGCGGGTTGGCCACCCCTGGTATACTGCATACATAAGAATACATAATCATCTAAAGCTCAGAGTGTCCCCCTCACAGCTGACGCGGAACGGCACAGTGCCGTGCTCCCAGGCCGAGCTGCTGACGCTGGACGACGTGTCGGACGACGACCTGGACGTGGACGGCGTGGAGGTGGACGACTGCTTCTTCCTGCAGCCACTAGCCACCAAGCGGCGCCGGGCCCTGCTGCGCGCCTCCGGTGTGGGCCGCATCGACGCCCGGGAGAAGGCCGAGCTCCGGGCCGTGCGGCTGTCCCGCGAGGAGTGCGGCTGCGACTGCCGCTTCTACTGTGACCCCCGTCGCTGTGGCTGCAGCCAGGCGGGCATCAAGTGCCAGGTAGAGGCTTAGAGTCCAAGGTTTTACATCATGGCTCTGGATCAAGTGCCAGGTAGAGGCTTAGAGTCCAAGGTTTTACATCATGGCTCTGGATCAAGTGCCAGGTAGAGGCTTAGAGTCCAATGTTTTACATCATGGCTCTTTAAGTGCCAGGTAGAGGTTTAGAGTCCAAGGTTTTACATCATGGCTCTTTAAGTGCCAGGTAGAGGCTTGGAGTCCAAGGTTTTACAGGAGGGCTCTCCTGAGTTCAAGTTTCAAGTTTTGTTTTATTTGTCACATATAAGGTACATGTATATTACAGTGAAATGCTTGGTTCTGTATGACCCCCCTGAGATTGTGCTTCATACAGTAAAAAAAATAAAGACCAAACACTATACAATATACAAAATGCAACAAAATGCAAAAATTTGATAGAGATGTAGTGCAAATCTTTTACTAATAAATAGATAGAATATGGTGCTGTTAAAAAATTGTGGTTGTATTTCTTCCCTTCCGTCTCCAAATTTGTAATGTAATCTAATGTAATGTAATCGAATGTAGTGTAATGTAATCTAATGTAATGTAATCTAATGTAATATAATTAGGGATGTCCGATATTATCAGCCTACCGATATTATCGGCCGATATCGGCATTAAAATGTGATATCGGAAAATATCGGTATTGGTTTTAAAAAAAAATATTATTATTATTTTTTTTGCATTTCTATAACCTTTATTTACCCAGGCAAGCAAGTAAGAACAAATTCAGATTTTATTTATTGTCAAAAGTATGCATAATGTTGTGTGTTGTGGGGGGGGACCCTGCATATATCGGTATCGGTTGATATCGGTATCGGAAATTAAGAGTTGGACAATATCGGTATATCGGTATCAGTAAAAAAGCCAATATCGAGCATCCCTAAATATAATCTAATGTAATGTAACCTAATCTCTTCCAGGTGGACCGCATGTCCTTCCCGTGCGGCTGCTCCCGGGACGGCTGTGGAAACGCCGCCGGCCGCATCGAGTTCAACCCGCTGCGCGTGCGAACGCACTACCTGCACACCATCATGAAGCTGGACCTGGAGAAGAGGGGGCTGCTGGGACCGTACGCCGACGCCGACCCGGTGTCCTCCCCCTCCTCGTGTCCCCCGTCCCCCGACCCGTCCTCGGAGCCGCCGGAGGAGAGGGAGGAGGCGCGGGACCTGCTGCTGGCGGAGCGGGACATCCTGGAGCGGGAGAACGAGACGGCCGTGCTGCACCTCCAGAGCGCGGAGGAGAGGCGGGAGCGGGAGGAGGCGGAGGAGGAGCGGGTCCTCCTGCAGGGGGCCTTCCCCCGGGGGGCCACGGTGCTCTGCATCGCCGACGGCCAGGAGGAGAGCGCCCCGGGTCTCCTCAAAGACTCCACCTCCCTGCTGTACTACCAGCTGGGCTCTATGGAGACCTTCGAGTCTCTGCCCAGAGAGGAGGAAGAGGAGGAGGAGGAAGAGGAGGAGCCCTCAGGCCGTCTGCAGAACCTCTCCGCGGCGCCGTGCCAAGAGGAGGCCCGCCGGGCCGCGGAGGCCGAGATCTACCCGCTCCCCCCCGCCGAGGTGTAGTGCCAGCACCGCCGCAGATGTTTTGCACAATAGCTTCGTCGTCTAAGCTGAACATTCACATTTCACCGTTTTTATTATTTCCATGAATCAATAACGATGTTACACGCAGGTCAGAGACTTTATTATTAGCGACTCTAATGTTAGGAGAATGGGCTCGAGCGTTACAAGAAAGAAAAGTGCTGAAAGCACACAGATCTTTCTCCATCGGTCATAGGGGTGCAGTTACTGTGAGATGCTCTGATTCTAATGGGGGGGGGGGTCATGGCCTTAATGAAGAAATACCTGTGTGTGTGTAGAAGTCGTTTTGTGATTGAGAACTACAGCAAGTAGGGTTTTGTTCATTTTAAAGAGAAACTGTGGTTATGTGAGTGCTAGAAGAAGAGGCTTATCGTGTGGTCGTTATGTATAGAACACTAATAGTCACTGACCACGACATGTGCCACAAGCTAGTAGAGTCAACTACTAGCTAGCCGGGGGGGGTCACAGTTCAGTACAGCAATATTACGCTGTGATCTCTCAAGCCCCCCTCCCCCTCCTCCTTCTGAGAGTAGACCTAACAATCCTGGAAAATACTTGTTTTCGTGTACTGTATACGTATATATCTGCTATACCGGGCAAGGCAGAGCCAAAGTTGCTGCTTATTTGATCTGTATGTTGTGAACCGACTGGCCCCGCGGCCTCGCCCTCCTCCTCTCGCGTCCGGGACCCGCAACGGTAAACCGGTAAAACTCATCCACGACTAGCACTAGCGCCTCAGCTGTTCCTCTGTCACCGTGGACTAGGGCACAAATGCGGTTTATTTATCCAGAAGGACACGTTCCGCTCGTGACGGGTGACCGCTGCCTGCGGCCGCTCAACCGCATTGCACTTCCTTGCGGACGGCGACGCTGTGGGCTCTAGGGCTGAGCCCGAACGTTCGGACCTTCGTTGTTACGTTGGCATTCGAATTCTAAATCAACATTCGAATTACATTTTATAAAAAGTTTTTTTTATTTTTATATATATATTTTTTATGTTTACAACCAATGGGGTTTTTCTTCACAGTTGCAGATAAAGATTAGGCTACACTAATATTATAGTATTAAAAACTGATGAGTTATATTCATTAAATAAAGTTGATTTAATAAAAAAAATACTACTCATTTAATCAGATTAATCACTTTATTCAAATTGAGGATTTAGTTTGAGGATATTTATAATAAAAAAATAACTTTGTTTAGATTTAATTAAAAACGAAGGTTCGAACGTCCGTTCAAAAAACCCTGACTAAGTTCGAATCCCAAAAACAGGCTTCGGGGAAACAGCCTTAGTGGGCTCTGAGAGAGACGAGGTCATGTGGGCTCTGAGAGAGACGAGGTCCTGAGAGCTCTGAGAGAGACAGGGTCCTGTGGGCTCTGAGAGAGACGAGGTCATGTGGGCTCTGAGAGAGACGAGGTCCTGAGAGCTCTGAGAGAGACAGGGTCCTGTGGGCTCTGAGAGAGACGAGGTCCTGTGGGCTCTGAGAGAGACGAGGTCCTGTGGGCTCTGAGAGAGACAGGGTCCTGTGGGCTCTGAGAGAGACAGGGTCCTGTGGGCTCTGAGAGAGACGAGGTCCTGTGAGCTCTGAGAGAGACAAGGTCCTGAGAGCTCTGAGAGAGACGAGGTCCTGTGGGCTCTGAGAGAGACGAGGTCCTGAGAGCTCTGAGAGAGACGAGGTCCTGTGGGCTCTGAGAGAGACGAGGTCCTGTGGGCTCTGAGAGAGACGAGGTCCTGTGGGCTCTGAGAGAGACAGGGTCCTATGGGCTCTGAGAGAGACGAGGTCCTGAGAGAGACAGGGTCCTGTGGGCTCTGAGAGAGACGAGGTCCTGTGGGCTCTGAGAGAGACGAGGTCCTGTGGGCTCTGAGAGAGACGAGGTCCTGTGGGCTCTGAGAGAGACGAGGTCCTGTGGGCTCTGAGAGAGACGAGGTCCTGTGAGCTCTGAGAGAGACAGGGTCCTGTGGGCTCTGAGAGAGACGAGGTCCTGTGGGCTCTGAGAGAGACGAGGTCCTGTGGGCTCTGAGAGAGACGAGGTCCTGTGGGCTCTGAGAGAGACGAGGTCCTGAGAGCTCTGAGAGAGACGAGGTCCTGTGGGCTCTGAGAGAGACGAGGTCCTGAGAGCTCTGAGACGAGGTCCTGTGGGCTCTGAGAGAGACGAGGTCCTGAGAGCTCTGAGAGAGACAGGGTCCTGTGGGCTCTGAGAGAGACGAGGTCCTGTGGGCTCTGAGAGAGACGAGGTCCTGTGGGCTCTGAGAGAGACGAGGTCCTGAGAGCTCTGAGAGAGACAGGGTCCTGTGGGCTCTGAGAGAGACGAGGTCCTGAGAGCTCTGAGAGAGACAGGGTCCTGTGGGCTCTGAGAGAGACAAGGTCCTGTGGGCTCTGAGAGAGACAGGGTCATGTGGGCTCTGAGAGAGACGAGGTCCTGAGAACTCTGAGAGAGACAGGGTCCTGAGAGCTCTGAGAGAGACAGGGTCCTGTGGGCTCTGAGAGAGACGAGGTCCTGAGAACTCTGAGAGAGACAGGGTCCTGTGGGCTCTGAGAGAGACGAGGTCCTGTGGGCTCTGAGAGAGACGAGGTCCTGAGAGCTCTGAGAGAGACGAGGTCCTGTGGGCTCTGAGAGAGACGAGGTCCTGAGAGCTCTGAGAGAGACAGGGTCCTGTGGGCTCTGAGAGAGACGAGGTCCTGTGGGCTCTGAGAGAGACGAGGTCCTGTGGGCTCTGAGAGAGACGAGGTCCTGTGGGCTCTGAGAGAGACAGGGTCCTGTGGGCTCTGAGAGAGACGAGGTCCTGTGGGCTCTGAGAGAGACAGGGTCCTGTGGGCTCTGAGAGAGACAGGGTCCTGTGGGCTCTGAGAGAGACGAGGTCCTGAGAGCTCTGAGAGAGACGAGGTCCTGTGAGCTCTGAGAGAGACGAGGTCCTGAGAGCTCTGAGAGAGACAAGGTCCTGAGAGCTCTGAGAGAGACGACGTCCTGTGAGCTCTGAGAGAGACGAGGTCCTGTGAGCTCTGAGAGAGACGAGGTCCTGAGAGCTCTGAGAGAGACAGGGTCCTGTGGGCTCTGAGAGAGACGAGGTCCTGAGAGCTCTGAGAGAGACGAGGTCCTGTGGGCTCTGAGAGAGACGAGGTCCTGAGAGCTCTGAGAGAGACAAGGTCCTGAGAGCTCTGAGAGAGACGAGGTCCTGAGAGCTCTGAGAGAGACGAGGTCCTGAGAGCTCTGAGAGAGACAAGGTCCTGTGGGCTCTGAGAGAGACGAGGTCCTGTGGGCTCTGAGAGAGACGAGGTCCTGTGGGCTCTGAGAGAGACGAGGTCCTGAGAGCTCTGAGACGAGGTCCTGTGGGCTCTGAGAGAGACAAGGTCCTGTGGGCTCTGAGAGAGACGAGGTCCTGAGAGCTCTGAGAGAGACGAGGTCCTGAGAGCTCTGAGAGAGACAGGGTCCTGAGAGCTCTGAGAGAGACAGGGTCCTGTGGGCTCTGAGAGAGACGACGTCCTGTGGGCTCTGAGAGAGACGGCGTCCTGTGGGCTCTGAGAGAGACGAGGTCCTGTGGGCTCTGAGAGAGACGAGGTCCTGTGGGCTCTGAGAGAGACGTAGCCCCTTTCGTGACTGTGATACACAGAGTGAAACCACAGTCACTTCCTAGCCCATAGCAAACCAACGTATGTTGACCATGAAGGACTGGTTCTGCCCGAACCGTTCGTTATACAACTATCACAGAGAAATGTCAAAGGTACTCACAGTTGCACGAGGGTTTCGGACAAAAATACGTGATGGTTTGAAAGCTCGGCGTTGCTAATAAACATTTTAAATATTTTTTATAAACTGGTCAACACTGCTCAAAACGGCTTTATTTCCGTATTTGGCTGCCTGGTGCGCCTGCGCTGTGATCACAGCGCATGCGCATCATTCACCCAACGCCGGAAATAATGCAGTGTTGACCAGTTTATAAAAAATATTTAAAATGTTTATTAGCAACGCCGAGCTTTCAAACCATCACGTATTTTTGTCCGAAACCCTCGTGCAACTGTGAGTACCTTTGACATTTCTCTGTGATACTTGTATAACGAACGGTTCGGGCAGAACCAGTCCTTCATGGTCAACATACGTTGGTTTGCTATGGGCTAGGAAGTGACTGTGGTTTCACTCGGTGTATCACAGTCACGATTCGAAAGGGGCTAAGGTCCTGTGGGCTCTGAGCGAGACAGACAAGGTCCTTGCGCTCGGTTCCTTTCCTCTAAACGGAGGGAAATATGTATTTCTTCGTCAGCTTGCATGTGTGAGGTGGTCATCCGCGTCATCGTTGGACGCGGCATGGTATAGCGCTTGGAGAGCGGATCTCTCCGGAGTCTGGCCTGTGAGGTCAGGCCTCCTTCTGAATCATAGCAGACTCCCTATGAAGAAACATTAGCATTTAGAAAAGAAGAAAGGAGTCGAGAAAAGAAAGTAGTTATACGAAACATTATGTGATGTTACTAATTTATGAAAAGTACGACAACAATCGGAGTTTGTATTTTGTATGTTTATGTGTGTGTACATGCATGTATGTGTGTGTACGTACGTCTGTGTGTGTGTACATGCATGTATGTGTGTACGTACGTCTGTGTGTGTACATGCATGTATGTGTGTGTGTGTACATGCATGTATGTGTGTACGTACGTCTGTGTGTGTGTGTACATGCATGTATGTGTGTACGTACGTCTGTGTGTGTACATGCATGTATGTGTGTGTGTGTACATGCATGTATGTGTGTACGTACGTCTGTGTGTGTGTACATGCATGTATGTGTGTACGTACGTCTGTGTGTGTACACATGCATGTATGTGTGTGTGTGTACATGCATGTATGTGTGTACGTACGTCTGTGTGTGTGTACATGCATGTATGTGTGTACGTACGTCTGTGTGTGTACAAGCATGTATGTGTGTACGGTACGTATGTCTGTGTGTATGTGTGTGTATGTGCATGAGAGAGAGTGTGGGTGTGTGTCTTACATGCATGCATGTGTGTGGGGGGGGGGCAGGTAGACCGCGAGATGAGTTATTTTATTCCCTGAAAGGTGCTGATGTTATAAGTTTACACGTTAAGCAAGAATTGTCTCTTGATGTCTGAGATAAGTAAGGCGACGTACATTTATTCAAGAGCCTATTGCAGGAACGCAATAGCTATTGCGCTGCAAATCATTAACCCTTTCACTGCCACACTACAAAAGGTTAACCCTTTACTATCACACTACAGACGGTTAACCAGTGAAAGGGTTAAAGGTGTAATCTGTGCGACCTCTAGGCAGACGAGCCCTCGCTTGGTGTTGTGCCTCGCTTACCTTTTTGGGTTTTTTTGGTCTGAGTTGTGGGTTGGAGTTTAGTAACTTATTATACTGTGAATTTCTCCAGACCTCTCTTGGCAGAGCCTGCGGTGTGGCCAGCAGTAGCACCCCCCCCCCCCCTCCCCAAAGCGCAATACCAGGAGGGGGCGCTCTTTTACCCTAGAGGTCGCTGTTTCAACAACGTTACAGATTCTATACCTTTAACGCAGATGATTATGGAACGAAGCGTTTTCTTTCTTCTTTTTTTTTCAGAATATGTAAATGCAATCCTATAACATGTTTTTTTTCTTCTTTTTTGTCTCTTTAAGTGTCTTTTCATGCTTCGTCTGTTTAATACTGATGTCTGTGATTGTGCCGACTCGTCTTACACACGAAAGCGATCCTCCGTTCCATCGCCTGTATGATACTGTTGCCCGCCGCGACGGCCCGCCTGACACAGGATGTGGCTCTGTGTATGACATGTCTGTCCGGTGTGTTTACGTTTGCCTTTTTTCATTGTCTTAATAATATAAAACATGCTTACGAATTGCACCAAAGCAGTGGTTTCAAACCTAATTTGACGACACCTTTTTTCTCTCTCCAATTCCCAAGCCGTGGTTACCGTGAGACTGGAGGTTTGTGGGTGATTCTCTGGTGCTTTGCTCGCTCGCTCGACACGCCTTGACATCTACCGCCCTTGAAGTAATGGTTAATTACATGCTTCCTATTGTCGAGTCTCTGTGCTTTCTACTAATAGCCTTTAGGTTTGGGACCACTGCGTGAAATGAACTCAAATACACTATGTGATTGTATGTGTGTGTGTCTTGTGTGTGTCTCTTGTGTGTGTGTGTGTGTGTGTGTGTGTGTGTGTGTGTGTGTGTGTGTGTGTGTGTGTGTGTGTGTGTGTGTGTGTGTGTGTGTGTGTGTGTGAGAGGACGTACTGTATGTGATGGTTGAAAAGACTGACACATTTAGACTTCATCTCAAAGCTGTGAGAACTATTCTCATGCTAACTGTTGGACACGTTTTTATACAAAAATTAAAAATAAAGTACTCATTTAAAAAATCATATTGTTTTGTATATTATTTGACCATTTCTTTTTGTTTTGATCATGCTCACAACAAAACGTGCTAGTAATTGCAAATTAAGATAAGATAAGATATTGCTTTATTGATCCCCTTGGGGGAGCAGTATGGGGGATGGGAGGTACAGGTACAGTATGGGCAGGGTAATAGTAGTTTCAAGTTCAAGTTTGTTTATTATTTGTCACAATAAAATACAGAATACTTTACGATGAAATGCTTGTTTCTGTATGAGCCCCTGAGAGTGTGCTTCATACAGTAAAAACAAGTAAGTAAAAAAGTTATTAAGAAGTAGGTAAAAAGTAAGTAAAGGAATGTTCAATATACATATATACAATATACAGTACAGAGTAAAATGGGTAACAGTGAGGTACAATGCAGAAATGAGGTACAAAACCTAGGGTAAGGTGCAAATGACGTTAAACGTTACAATAGATATAGGCAATAAAGAATTTGAATCTGAATGTATACTATGAGTAAAAGTAAACAGTATACACAAGGTGCAGTATATACAATTATATACAAGCGCCAGCAGTCACTTCATAAGATTATAGGCGTCACATATTTTAAATACATGTTCGCCTCAATTCCTTATGACCTTCTTGTGACCTGACCTAGCCACGCAGAGGTCAACACAGCTTCCAACTCAGCAACTCCACCTAATGGAATAAATTTGCAGGTATACTGTTAGTTGAGGACATACCTAACTATTTATAGATAAAGCAATGTTTTATAATTGTTTGAGGATAAGTGTAGTAGGTACTAGTAGCCCTTCAAAGATTGAAAGTGGGTGCAGATTATAATTCGAACTAACAAGTGGATTAATTAAGAAGAGAGTGGAGAATTAACAAAGATTTCTAATATATTTATATTCAGATCTAATTGTATTGCCTATATATGTATGTCTTTATAGTATTACCCTGCCCATACCTCCCCTCCCCCTCCCGCTATGATGCCCGAAATCAATAAAGGAATAATCTTATTTTTATTTTATCTTAAGAAAATGGGGGACCCTGATGTAAACAAGACGAAAGTCTTTCTCTGGTCTGCATCCCCTTAACAATTGTGTGTATTGAGCCGTACTGTATTGAACCTATTCTGCAATCTGTTAATAAAGTTTTCAATCAATCAATCAATCAAAAGCCTTTGCTCTTCCACGAGAGGTTGAGTCAATGGGTTGTTACCCTGGTGAAAGACACGGCTACGACCACTAGATGGCGGTACAGATTCACTTTTAAAACAGGGCACCTTTGTCTCAATCCCAGCCTCCATCCATCCACGCCAAATACAACTCGTTCCCTCTATCTCCGTGTTACAATGCGCTCATTCATAGCCAGGTTTTCATCGGATAGTCCTCTTGTTTCGCACACAGAGATCATGCGGTAGATCGTCTGTGAACGAGGCAGCAGATTGCGCATCAACATTCAACAGTTGAGGTGGTTGTGGTTATATTATCGTCTCGTCCAATTCCAAAGCGCTGTGATAGACCACCGCAACACTTCACGAGCTGCTCCATGTAAGCGGAAGTGCAGTGGTCTATTGATTAATTGTATCCCCCGCGCGCTCCCCCCCCCCCCATCGCGCCCCACGAGCTCCATGTAACGCCGCGGAAGTGCAGTGGTCTATTATATGGCTGAGTTTTGGTAGCAATGGAGACATTGACATGGCTGTAACAGCAGGATCTGGAGTGATCCTGTTCATTTACCGTGACCGGCCTCACACTGGGCCAGATGGACAGTAATGTACCATGGTACTGTACTGCTGTGGTAAAAGTCATGTATCACAAAAATGGAAACAATATTGTACTTAATCCTTATAAGCGTTTTCTTTTTCTTTTGTTACTCACCCAGTGTTCACAGGTCTGGTGGACCCACAACAATATTGGGATTTTAAAACAATGAAGCCACAACAGTTCAGGTAAGAATACTTAACAGATGTTAAAGGAAAACTCCAACATTTTGGGAAATTAGCTTATTTAACATCTTCCCTGGAGTTAGACAAGAAGATATACATACCTTTTTGTCTCTCTGGATGCATTAGGCTTAGGGAACGCCCGCACTGTTAGCGTAGCTTAGCTTCATCACTGGAAGTGGGTCAGACTTTTACCCTGAAGTTCCCTACAGTCACGAAATACACTCCAAATACAACTCCAAAACGTTCCTGTAAACATGTTGTGACCTGTGTATTTACCACATGGAGAAATAAAAAATAATTGAATTTGACATTTACGTTTTCTAAGCAAATATACTCAGAACTATTTTACATTTACATTTTACATTTAGTCATTTAGCTGACGCTTTTATCCAAAGCGACTTACATGTTCTGTACGACAAGCCATCAGGAAGGGCACAACTCTATCAGCTGAGCAACAATGTTCATCAAAGTGTTGAGTGCTACAGTGTAGGTTAGTTTATTAGGACAAGTGCATCACAGTACGGTTAGTTAGGGTTAGATTTTTTTTTATTCAGATAATGGTTGAAGAAGTGCGTCTTTAGTCGACGGCGAAAGATTGGACGTGTTTCGGCTGTCAAGTTCAAGTTCAACTGTAACTGAGTTACCATACAATATACAATATACTATGCAATATACTAATATACAATACTATATAGTGCAAAGCAGAAATGGGATGAGGTACAATTTAGGTACAATTTACAGTAAGGTGTACGAGTTGTAGTGCAAATCCTTTACCAATAAATATAAAGTGATTGTGGACTTCAGGAGGTCGGGGGTCAAGGACTACAGCCCCCTCAGCATCGACGGGGCACCGGTTGAGAGAGTGAACAGTTTCAAGTACCTCGGAGCCCACATATCCGAGGACTTGACATGGACCACACACATTGACAGTGTTGTGAAGAAGGCACGACAACGCCTCTACTTCCTCAGGCGCCTAAGAAAGTTCCAAGTCAGTCAGAAGATCCTTAGGAACTTCTACTCATGTACAATAGAGAGCATCCTGACCGGCAACATCACCTCCTGGTTTGGGAATAGCACTGCACAAGACCGTAGCAGACTACAAAGAGTGACACGTTCAGCCGAACGCACAATTGGAGGGGGGCTTCCCACCCTCCAGAACATTTACAACAAGCGGTGCAAGGGGAAGGCTAAGAGAATTATTAAGGACTCGAGCCACCCGAACAACTGCCTCTTTGAACTGCTGCGGTCAGGCAAGCGATACCGGAGTCTTAAGGCGAGCACAGAAAGACTCAGAAGAAGCTTCTATCCCCAGGCCATCAGGCTGCTAAACGAACAATAATCGCTAAACGAACAATAATCACTATGCAACAACCATCAAATGCACACATAGGCCTGCCGCGATAAGCAATAAATCGATTAATTGCCGCGATAATTAAAATGAATGCAATGATTTTGACGGGCGCGATTAATTGCTATTTGCGCGTTTGTTTTAATGAGGCGGAACCAGTGCCCCTTGCAGTCTCTCTCCGTGTGGGTTGGCCGCTGGCGTTACTACAGAGCACAGCACGGGAGCTCCGTGGGGCAGTAGCAACGCCACATATAGCTTAATACATTTCTCAATAGTGTTGCTCCTTTTAACCAAGTAGCGTTATTTGTAGTGTAACGTTAGAATAACACAGAATAACGTTAATACAATTACATGCATCATTGTTTACAATGAACGGGTGGGGCTAGTCAAAGCACTGGAGACAAGTTAAACATGAATTAATTTATTATAACGGGTCGTTTTCGAGTCGTGCTGCAGTGCCTACGCACCACAGCTATTCTATTATAATACTGCTTTGATGCTTCCTCCTCATCGTTGATTGCCTGTAGTAGCTGCATCTAACGTTAGTAGCTAACGTTAAAACTAAAAAACACAACCGGACGAGACAAGTTGTCGGCTAGGATAATCACAACAATACTTCCGGTCCGGTCGGTGGGCTTCAAAATAAAAGTCTTAAACCGGAAAAGACGGAGCGGTGGGCTTCAAAATAAAAGTTTTGGGAAATAAATTTCTCAAAAAAATTCTCTAACCGGTCGCAATAATATCGCTTATCGCGATATTTTCGGGGGCAATTAATCGCCCAGCAAAATGTGTTATCGTGGCAGGCCTATGCACACAGCACACACACCCACACGCACACACTCACTCAAACAAACAACACACTGCAGCACCCACTCTCCACACTTTAGATCACACAAACACACTTACACTTTATATTTATTGATAAAGGATTTGCACTACAACTTGTACACCTACTGTGAATTGTACCTAAATTGCACCTCGTCCCATTTCTCCATTTCTGCCTTGCACTATATAGTATTGTATATTAGTACACTGCACAGTATTGTATATTGTATGGTAACTACGTCTATTCTGCATCGAACATTGTACATATGTCTAAACTGAACACTGTGACCTCTTTTTTTTTTACTTCTAATTTTACTATGTTTTTATTTCATACTTATCTTGTCTTGCACAGTCTCTGGAGCGCAACAGTAAGAAGCATTTTGTACAAAAGTATTCTGTACTTCTGTATGACAACTATTAAAGAAACTTGAAACTTGAAACTTGAACTTGTTTAGGTGATCTAAAGTGTGGAGAGTGGGTGCTGCAGTGTGTTGTTTGTTTAAAGTGAGTGTGTGCGTGTGGATGTGTGCTGTGTGCATTTGATGGTTGTTGCATAGTGTTTATTGTTAGTTGAGCAGCCTGATGGCCTGGGGATAGAAGCTTCTTCTGAGTCTTTCTGTGCTCGCCTTGAGACTCCGGTATCGCTTGCCTGACCGCAGCAGTTCAAAGAGGCAGTTGTTCGGGTGACTGGAGTCTTTAATGATTCTCTTAGCCTTGCCCTTGCAACGCTTGTTGTAAATGTTCTGGAGGGTGGGGAGCCCCCCTCCAATTGTGCGTTCGGCTGAACGTGTCACTCTTTGTAGTCTGCTTCGGTCTTGTGCAGTGCTATTCCCAAACCAGGAGGTGATGTTGCCAGTCAGGATGCTCTCTATTGTACATGAGTAGAAGTTCTTAAGGATCTTCTGACTGACTTGGAACTTCCTTAGGCGCCTGAGGAAGTAGAGGCGTTGTCGTGCCTTCTTCACAACACTGTCAATGTGTGTGGTCCATGTCAAGTCCTCGGATAGGTACTTAAAACCGTTCACTCTCTCAACCGGTGCCCCGTCGATGCTGAGGGGGTCCTAACTGGGGTGGGTAGTTCATTCCAAATTTTTTGCCTAACCACTCCTCTCTGGGCGCAGTGATTTCATGCAACGCAGTGCTACTTTCTAACGCTAACGCCAGTGTTTGTTTACATTTTCATTTCATTCAAAGGATCCGAACCGATTGAAGTTTATGGATACCATGACTGTGGCAAGTTTTAACACAATAAATTAGTTATAATAATACCACAAGTGTTGATTCACTCGCCCAAACCCTGTAGCCGTGCATCGCAGTCAGGAAAGGGGCTAACTAGGTCGATAGTCCAGCAACGTTATGTCCTATTCATCAATCTCACAATATTCGCTAACGTTAGACAGATGGAATACAGCCTTCCATCTAAAAACATAAATTAAAACTTACCACAGTCATGGTATCCATAAACTTCAATCGGTTCGGATCCTTTGAATTAAATGAAAATGTAAACAAACACTGGCGTCACGTTAGAAAGTAGCACTGCATTGCGTGAAATCACTGCGCCCCGAGAGGAGTGGTTAGGCAAAAAATAGTTCAGAGTATATTTGCTTAGAAAACGTAGATGTCGAATTCAATAATTTTTTATTTCTCCATGTGGTAAATACACAGGTCACAACATGTTTACAGGAACGTTTTGGAGTTGTATTTGGAGTGTATTTCGTGACTGTAGGGAACTTCAGGGTAAAAGTCTGACCAACTTCCAGTGATGAAGCTAAGCTACGCTAACGGTGCAGGCGTTCCCTAAGCCTAATGCATGCAGATAGACAAAAAAGGTATGTATCTTTTTGTCTAACTCCAGGGAAGATGTTAAATAAGCTAATTTCCCAAAATGTTGGAGTTTTCTTTTAACTTTATCTCAGTTACAAGCAATCTAGGCAGCATACATATACCATTAACTTTTGCCATTGACCTCTGCCAGATCCCATTTATCAATAAAGTGCTATTTGTTTTTGTGATCAAATGTGACGTCTGTAAAAATAAAAATAATCCATTAATCCATCAAGGCATGACTGGAATAAATCATGTTTATCTCTTGAAGAATAAATGAAACAAGGTGGAGGCACCTTGAAGGAACACAGTGAACATTTTTCTTAAATTTTTACCATGTTTACTTGTTTTCACCTACAATTGACACACTTTAGGGTCCAGAACATCTTGCATCATAACATGACATTACAAGTAAACATGACAAAGGACTAGTACACACGCAGACATAATACTTACATCATAACATGATATTACAAGTAAACAGGACAAAGGACTAGTACACACACAGACATAATACTTACATGGTAAATGGCTGCATTTATATAGCAGATTTGATCCAAAGCGTTTTACAATTTGTTCCTCACATTTTTACCCATTCACTCACACATTCACACACCGACGGCGGAGGCAACCATGCAAGGTGCCAACCTGCTTATCAGGAGCAATTAGGGGTTAAGTGTCTTGCTCAAGGACACTTCGACACACTGCCCGGGAGGAGCGGGAATCAAACCAGGAACCTCTGGATTACCAGACAACTGCTCTACCTCCTGATCCACTGTCGCCCCTATAACCCCCTTACATCATAAAGTTAAGTAAACATGACATCTGTATCTATATCTACTATATCTATATCTACTCTACTCTTACTACCCGTAGTTACGTTGCTGACAACTACCATACAGTTTTTACGCCTGTATCACTGTACATATTATACTACAACTACATGCATCTGATTAGCACTACACTCAGTCAGTAGTACTAATTTATATTTTTTATATTCAGTTTAATCACCTGTACATTGTATATTACTATTGCACTTTACTGTCACATTTGCACTCTGGTTGGATGCCACACTTCTTGTGCTGTATGATGACAATATATTTGAATCTAAAACAGTCTGCCCTCAGCTTTCTGGCAGAACAACCGTTACTTGGCCAAACTGTACTATTTTCCCCTTTCACTTCAATAGCAGGAAACGACTTGCTGGGTAAACAGTCCCTATGCTCTCTGGGCTTCCTACTTGCCAGTGTGGCCAAAGAACCCTCAGATAAAGGCCACGTTCACACTGATTATGAATTGCATTTATATAGCGCTTTTCTAGACACTCAAAGCGCTTTACAATGTAGGGTGGACATTGCCTCCTTCACCACCACTGGTAGCACCCAACCTTGGGCTACGCAGGCTCAATGGCTGCCATACACTGGCACCAGGCACACATCACACTACACAATGGCTGAACGGCTCAGCTGATTGGGAATTTGGCCAGGAACGTTGGGGAACCCCCTACTACTCTTTACGATAGGCGTCCTGGGTTCTTTAACGACCAAATTCAGTCAGGACCTCGGTTTAGCGTCTCATCTGAAGGACGGCACTCGCAGCTGTACGGTGTCCCTATCACTGTAACAGGGGCATTGTTACTGACAAGTCCAGAGGACAGAGTGCCCCCTGCTGGACAACAACACCACTTTCCGACAGCAGCCCCCGGTGAACTTCCGATCATGAGTCCGGAGCTCTACTCATGTAGCCACGCTGCCGGACAAAGGCTTAAGTAGGCATAAGTAGTATATTTACGTATTGCATAAGTAATATATTTGCATAGTAATATATTTGCATATTTCATAAGTAATATATTTACGTATTTGCATAAGTAATATATTGTCGTTTTGTATCTGTGAAAGTCCAAAAAAGAAAACAATCAGGCTTACCAAACCTCAAAACGCCAATGAAAACAGGTGGGTCTTTAGCTGAGCTTTAAAATTCTCTAGGGTCAGGGCGGCCGGGTAGTGCAGCGGACTAAGTGTTTGTCTACCACCACAGAGATAGTGGGATCGAATCCAGCTGTGGTGCTTCCGGGTTGGCCGACCATCCATACCCGGCGAGGGTGGGTCCTGGTCGTTGTAAAACAGCAACTTCTACAGTTCGGTCGGGGCGCCCTGCACAGCAAGGGAAGGATCTAAGAGAGGTAGTGTGACCTTCCACACGTTACACTCTCCCAGTGAGAGTCCGCGCTGCCAGGTGAAAAGAAGTGGTGGGCTGGGTACACATGTGTCGGAGGAAGCATGTGATAGTCTCCGCCCTCCCGGTCTGCCGGTAGGGGGTAGAGTGCGCAACGACCAGGAAGGGGATTGGGAATTGGGAATTGGCATAACGACTAACATTGGGATGGGAGAAAAACGGAAAAAAGAAGGAGGAAAAATAAAATTCTAAAAATAAAAAATTCTCTAGGGTCTGAGCAGACCTAATTTGTAGTGAAAGACTGTTCCACAATTTAGGGGCAGCCACCGCAAAAGCTCAGTCACCTTTTGTTTTTAGCCTAGACCTTGGGACATCTAAAAGTAGTTTGTTTGATGACCTCAGTGCTCTAGCTGGGGTGCAAGCATATATACAGTATATATAACATAACGTACATTATGTACCTTTTTTCCTGTGGTCGATTAAGTACTTTATTTAAGTTTTCTGATGAGACCGTGTTGCAGCAGTAGCCTTTCTTGGTTCGAGGGCCACGGCAGGAGTGAACTGCCAAGCGTGCGCGTCTCTTGGTGTGGGGGAGGAAACCGATGCGAACGCAGAGGGAGAGATCACACGCGCACCGGCGTGTCTTGTCATAACATTCTTATACAAATCAGTGTCGGCCTCGGAACGCTGAGACCACAACAACATGGCGTCATCTCCATCAACATTCCGGCGGCGGTGGCGGCCCGTCAGAGCCATGCAGAGCTCCGCGGGTCTGACGCATCAAAGCTAACAGTGCGGGCCCAGTCGCGTCACATCACAGACATGGAATGTATGGCGTTTCGATCTATAGTCCACTTCTCAGTTACACAGGACGACATTATCAACAGTTAGCTACTATCCCAGACGTTATGCTGAAGGGAATGACCACGATCACCTTGGAAAGACCGTTTCCAATCTGTTCCAGTTCTGAGGTCTCTGGCTGTTATGATGAGAATATTGTTATGATGTAAACGTCGGTGTCCGTGTACAAACAATCAAAATCAATCACAATTTCCCTGCTGTTTCCAAATTTAACCGCACTTGTTGTCCTAAACACTCTCTCCGCCTGCTGGTCTAAAGCCATGCGTTTTCTGATCACAATGTCCAAACTCTTTAAGATAAGATAAGATAAGATAAGATACTCTTTTATTGATCCCCTTGGGGGAAATAGGGGAATAGGGGTATCATAGCAGAGTGGGGGAGGGGTGGTACAGGTATGGGCAGGGTAAAAGAAGAAAGACAAAGGCAATACAATTAGATTTGAATATAGAAATATGAGAAAGATAAACAGTGTAAACAATATACCCAGTATATTTGGCATCAGGCATTATCACAAACACACACACATACAAAATACCTCAGGAACAATTGTGGCAACAGTCCATGTCTCTGAGAAAGCTGTGCGCTATCCGCTTAGACTTTCCTGCTTATGTCTAGAGGCATTGTGTTGCCTTCCAATGGCCGGAAGAGTTCCGCCAGGCCAGATAGCAGATAGCAGAGTCAGAGCAGCTGATGACAATGATGGAGGCAGCATTCCCTAGCAGTGGAACAACCACTGCACAATGGAAGACTGGCACCCTGTGGCCATGAAAGGTAACTGTGTCTAGTTTAAACATGGCGGATAAGAGTAAATAGTAAGTCAATTGTATTTATATAGCCCCTTTCAAGATACAGGATCACAAAGTGCTTTCCAGTCAAAATAAACATCATCAGCAATTAGGGGTGTAACAATGCATCGATCCTAAAGTGACAATTCAACTGCATCGATTTGAAAATGTTAGAATCGCAATTTTAATGTGTGCAGTAAGCAGTTTGGCCCGCTTCCATTCATTGTGCTAAGCTAGGCTAACGTGCAGCCAGATAGCTTTCTACTGAACGCACAGAGAGGAAACTGGTATCTATCTTCTTGTCTCTCTGGAGAAGACGGTAAGCAAATTTCCCAAAATGTTGGCGTTGTAGTGCCGAAGGATAGGAGTCTGAGGCGGGGTGTCGAAAGACAACGCTAAATGTTTATTGAGTAACAACAACAACACACTGTCTCGGTTACTAGCTAACTGACTAGTTTGCCGACAGGAAAGCAACACTCAATAACGTCCGGGTGGAACCCCTATTCCCAACAACAGTTCCGTGGGTGAATTATGTCTAACCACCACACAAGCCCCCCCAGAATTCACCCATATTCAAAATCACCACGGAATTACAGTATTTCAATAGGCAACCCTGGAAGGATTATTTTTCTAGAAGAGCAACACTAGCCAAAACATAGGCACTGTATGCATAAAAGGGGCTAAAGTTAAGTGACTGTTACTTTTGTAGCAGTAGTTCAATGTCACTGCCTTTTTTATTAGGCCTAGTTGTTGGCTACAACTTTGCCACAATAGGCATTATTAATCACTTAATCATAAAATGTCTGAAATCTAAAATCTGGCACTTTTTGGGAATAAAATATCCTGTTAACTTAAAGTGTGGTGTATTGTTTTTATTGACCTATAGTCCATTCATGCTGAGTGAATCAGTTCCCCCAGCCACATTTGTGTATTCAACATTTTTGGGGGAATTAAGTGATCGAAAATGTATCGAATCGAATCGTGGTCAAATTAAGAGATTTCATGATGCATTGAATCGTTGCCTGAAGAATCGTAATCTAATCGAATCGTTGTGGGGTCGAATCGTTACACCCCTATCAGCACTACATAGAACCAATCAAACACACCAACTAGAAAGTACAATACAAAGTAAAACCAAGATAAGACTCGCCAGATGCCTGAACAGCAGCGTTTTTATTTGTTTTTTTTAAAAGAGTTGCATGATTCTGTTGATCTCAGAGAGAAAGGGAGGGCGTTCCACAATTTGGGAGCAGCTACCTGAAAGGCACGATCACCCCCCGGGTTTCAAGTCGGGTTCTAGGGACAGACAGTAAAAGGATCTAAGGGCCCGGTTAGTTGAGTGAGGTGTAAGAAGGTCTGTAATGTATTCAGGTGATAAGACCGTGAAGGGCTCTAAAAGTAATAAGCAGCACCATAACCCTTCCACTGCCACACTATCAAAGGGTTAACCCTTTCACTGCGACAATACAGAAGGTTAACCCTTTCACTGCCACACTATCAAAGGGTTAACCCTTTCACTGCGACAATACAGAAGGTTAACCCTTTCACTGCCACACTACCAAATGGTTCTATTTCATTATGGCTGCCGCTCAGCGTCATCTGCACGCACTTCACTTCGTGCACGAGCACTGAATAAAAAATTCCACAATGTACCTTTACATCCCAACATTCGTCTGGCCACACCCCTATCCGCTTACCTTCATAAGCAGGTGTGTGGTCACCTACAGTACTCGCCTCCTTCTTCACTTTCACCACAAGGAAGTGCCTTCGGTAGATCCCACACTTGACGAGGTTGTTAGCTGAAGAAAGTTGGAACGGGAAGATACGTTGACATCATATCTTTATTTTCTCTCTCATTATTTTCGAGAAAATACAGCGATATTGTCTTCGTCACTGGAGTGTCTGGAAGATGATGATCATTCTGACCTCCACCGGCTTTTTCGTAATAGGGGCTTGCGCCGCTGATGTACTCCCCGACTGCAGTCCTCCTTGCTGCGGTTGGATGGGGTTGCCCTCCGGTCATACAGCTGGACTGTAGGAAGCACCGGCTGTTGTGAGAAATCGGTTTGCTTCCGGGTGGTGTGAGTATTGTTTTGCTTGCAAGCTCTGGTTGTCTGTTTATGCTATGGGGGTTAGCTGACAATTTTACGAACGCCGACTCCAGACTGGGGTCCTCTGCTCGGCTTCTTAAGCAACGGACGGAGGATCTTGGTCTGACGCCCATGATGGTCAACCTAGTGGGCCGCGACCAAGACCTGGGAAAAACCCGGGTTTCTCTGGACGAGCGGATGCTTCTCTGTCCCGTGCAGGCCCCATCTTTCACATAAATGTGGAAGTTTCAAGTTTCTCAAGTTTCTTTAACACTTTGACTGCCATGAAACGTGTTTTGACGTCATTGCTGGCCATGCTCAAGTTGCCGGGGGACGCTGTACAGCGTCCTTATATCAATATTTAAAAAATCTGCGATCGGATTCATATGTCCCCTCCGCTGGCCTGAGATCCACCAGCAGGACCCACTGAGCTCTCTGGCGGTTCAGGAGCGCCATCTGGTGGCCGATCGGCGCAATCGCTTTAACAGGAAGTGGCATAGAGGTTGTGCTACGTCCGTAGTACTTCCGGGTGCTCGCTATAGGTCCCGCGACTCTGGCTCGTCACGCTACACAGTGATCGATTGCCAATAACTCGATAAACAACATGATTTGGACGTATATACCATTATACAAGCTGGAGATGGACCGGGTAAATTTACATCCCATAATGATAAGATTTCAACTCTACGATGATCGGCCAACGGCGCGCGGAGACTGGGGTGAGTTTCAGCGTGTAACGTTACCGTCTTCGATACTAACTGCTATTATCAACATTTGACCCACATTAGATGATTGGTATAACGCTGCCCACGGAATTATAAACGGCCCCTAGCCCATCCGGTCAACATCAGATGACGTGTAGTAACTTCTAGAAGTACGTCTAGTTGTAATTTTTTATATCGCGCTGATTGCCATAAAACTGTATTGCATCATCAATATAATGTATTTGGGGCTATAGATCACGTTCTGGAGAAAGCTGCAGAAAGAGATGAAAACATACTTATACATTAGACCATACTTTACTATGAATATGTGAATGAAAAAGTTTAACGTTGCTACACAATGAACAATACATATAGGACTTTGAATGGGCCCTAATAATGGCAATGTAGCAATAGAATTTAAAAAGTTATAGCCCTGCAAAGAAGGGGACTTTCTCCATAGACAAATAGCGCTGGCAATCTATGGTATATCATGAATTTAACCTTAGGCAACCAAAGTGTTAATAGTTGTCATACAGAAGTACAGAATACTTTCATACAAAATGCTTCTTACTGTTACGCTCCAGAGACTGTGCTAGACAAGATAGTATCAAATAACATAGTATAGCATGTAATTTAGAAGTAGAAAATGAGGTCACAGTGTTCAGTATAGACATATGTACAATGTTCGATGCAGAATAGACGTAACTGAGTTACCATATAATATACAATACTATGCAGTGTACTAATGTACAGTACTATATAGTGCAAAGCAGAAATGGGATGAGGTACAATTTAGGTACAATTTACAGTAAGGTGTACGAGTTGTAGTGCAATCCTTCATCAATAAATATAAAGTGTGGGGAGTGGGTGCTACAGTGTGTTTGTTTAAAGTGGGTGTGTGCTATAAAGTGTGTGTAGTGGGTGCTACAGTGTGTTTGTTTAAAGTGAGTGTGTGCGTGTGGATGTGTGTGCTATGTGCGTTTGGTGGTTGTTGTTGTGTAGTGTTCATTGTTCGTTTTAGAGAGTAGGCCCTCTCGTCGTTGGCAGAGATCAGGCCCACCACCACTGTCGTCAGCAAATTTGATGATTGTATTGCTACTCCGCTGAGCCACACAGTCGTGTGTGTACAGGGAGTAGAGGAGGGGACTCAGAACACAGCCCTGGGGGGCCCCTATGTTGAGGGTGATGGATGAGGAGGTGCAGTTGCCTGCTCTCACCACCTGGGGTCTGCCAGTCAGGAAGTCCAAGACCCACTGGCAGAGGTCATAGTTCAAGCCCAGGTCCCTGAGCTTGGCTATGAGTATGGAGGGGACTAGAGCTGCCGCGGTATCGGTATTACCGCGGTATCGCTGTTACATCATGCCCACCGCAGCGTTGGGCTGAATACCGGCATCACCGCTGTTTTTTATTATATTATTATTATTATTACGCTCTCGTTGGGCTTGCGGCTCTGCAGATATACCCTACTTCTCTGTCGAGATTCCAAGCGACCCTATTGGGTACCAGAAAAGTCACATGAAACACTGCAGACCACTGATTGGTCAGAAGAGATACGCGTCACATGCTTGGAGCATCTTGCAGTGCTTTTATTTCCTGAATCTCAGCCATCACAACACGGCTAATAGTACGTTAGCTCCCACCGGAGACCCGAGTGGATTACCGACGCCGTCGCTCCTCAGGGAACGAGGCATAATGATTTTACTGCAACGAAATGTTATAATAAAAGCCCTTCGTTCTATACACTTGTCTGATTGAAAACTTTATTAACAGACCGCAGAATGGGTACAACTCGGCACGCTCTGAGCAAAGAAAGGAACTTAGATATTAATTGAGTAACGCTTGCCTTGATATGGTCCGGTAAATACGAACGTGTAACTATACTAACGTTAATGCCACAAATCGAATGCCTTTGTAATCATAAGTAGTAACGTTATAATAATAAGAAGAAGAAAGGGTCGGGGGGGTACCGACACAAAGTGAACGGCGCACGACCAGAGGGGAGATTTCGAATCCGTGTTTCACTTTTAATAACGAATGCGTGCATGCCGAATCCCAAACAATATTCATGCTGCAAAGTCATCCTCTAAAGATAGACATTTAGACTAGAGGCAGGCTATATGCTATATAAAGAGTAGACTACAAAAAAAATGCATTCAAACTTTTTTTTTGTGTGTGTGTGTGCGGTAATACCGAGGCGGTAGGAAATATTTGGCAAATGTGTGCGGTAAGGAAAACATCAATACCGCGGCAGCTCTAGAGGGGACTATGGTATTGAATGCCGAGCTGTAGTCGATGAATAGCATTCTCACATAGTTCCCCTGCCTCTTGTCCAGGTGTGATGCTGCTGTGTGCAGCACATGGGAAGTACACCGTAACGAGGAAATGTGGGCATAGGATCTTCTTTATTGGGAGTTCCATGCTCAAAGTCGGCTGCAGCCCGGATGGGAATTGTGCTGGCTCCGCTGTATGTCTGGTAAATCACTGTTGAAAACTGTGTTTGACATTTCTTTTTCTTTTCCCTCTTAGGATGGGGAGGGACTTGGACAGCGGCCTGTCTGAAGTGTGGCTTGTTATGTCGTTGTGTACAGTTCAGGTGATAGCTGCTTAGCTGGCGTGCTAGTTGTAGCTTACTGTTGTTAGCCAGTCAGCTGTTAGCTGCGGCGCTAGCTCGTTGTGTTCACCAGGCTAGTAAACGTTAGCTTGTTGCTATCAGTCGGACGGCTGTTAGCTTAATGCTACACTGCTGAAACGTTCTGTGACTATAACATGCCTTAAACACTCTGACTACGACGTCATCTTTGACAGAGGATGTTAGTCGACCCTACACCCGGGTGCCAGTGCCAGCGAGGACTTCGTCAACATGGAGAACGGCGGCTGGGTGGCATTGCGGACATAACCTCGTCACCGGCGCAGGAGATGCTGGGTTCAACTCGGTGTCCCGTTAGCCAGTGTTGCTGTTCTCTCGGCCTGCGTTCAGGGTGAAGGTAGGAGTCCTCCAGACTTTAAACACTTCTTCTTTTCTTCCCTTCTAAATGTTTTGTAATAACGATGTTTCCAAAACATGTGTTGCTGCAATACATTGAGGATACAACGCGTGTTGTGTGTGAATTGTCTTGTCACTGGTATAGCTTCTCTCTGTAGTAAATCGGCGTTGTTTTTTACATGTGTAAAAATGAACTGGTTTGGTTATGATGAGAACATGTGTGTTCATGTAACGTTGTACCGTGGGTGAACTCACAACTAAGAGGGTTATTAACCTGTAAAGCTATGCTTAGTGACATGTGATTGAGGAATGAATCTTTTTTCTCAGCCTGTGATGACAATGAACAGCATGTTCACACATTAACAGAGGTGCCTGTTCGCCTTGGTCGTATCAAGGGTAAGATAGGAGGGGTGACCCCCCGGTTTCCCTGGGGCTTCCCCCCCTCCTCTCAGACATGTTTGGTTCAGAGCCTCCTCCTCAGATTGTCAAGGTTAGTAGAACTTCAAAAAAGGAGTTCTGCTCTATTGTGTGTGTATTTGATTCAATTCGATTATTGAGTGTGTATTGGTTCAGTGCCTCCTCCTCGGAGAGCTCTAACCCAAGTGTTACATAGCTCAATGTTGCAATATATTCTTTTCAATCTATACAGCTCACGTGGGAAGTCTCTCTGGGGATTTCCGTCTCCTCCCTGTGGTGAGGGTGGCGGGATGTAAAAATGTAAACAATTTTTACCCTCAGCTGCGTCACGTGGGATTCATGTCAGTCTGTGTTTCTTTCTTTTTTAAATAAAAAGAGGAAAGAACATGAAGCACGACGGCTCCGTGTCGTTCTCCCAGGCGACTTGGAGGAACAATGTCTGGTGTTTTGCTAGACTATCCATTGATGTGTTTGGGTCTCGACGCATACATAGTGCTGGCTCGGGGTGTTTCTGTTAAGAATCACGCAGGGGGCTAAGTGCGCCTTGGTTGCTCGTTATTAAAACAGGGTTTTTATAGGGCAACTTGTGAGGATTCGCCTGTTCCCTGAGCATTTTCCCTGCCTCCTACTCTTCACCAGCCCCCACCCTTGGACATTCTACCCTCACGCACCTGTTGGGAGTTTGCAATCTGCTGGAGAGTACTTAGGTTGCAGACTCTCCTCCAGTCCTTGTCGGGTCGTTCTGTGTTCTGGACTCTGTGTTCTGGACTCTGTGTTCTGGACTCTGTATCTGTGTTCATTGTTCATGGAGTTCTGGACGTTACCATTCTGTACGTCACCATCACCTGCCGCGTCTCCGGCGTGAGACGACGGCCCAGCCGTCACCACCTGTCGCCGTTTGCCTGGAGTGGGACACCGTCTTCGCTCTCTAATTCTCTACGGGGGTTTTCCAGTGTTCCCACTCCAGACGTCAAGGCGGCTCGTCATCGCTCCCGATTCCACGGGATGAAGGCGTCTCTTCGTGATCCTCGTTCCTGGGGTGAGGCTCGTCGTCGCTCCCTAGTATTCCACGGGAGGACGGCGTGTGCCCATCCCGTTCCCCTTGGACCCAGGCTCGTCGTCGCTCCCTAGTATTCCACGGGAGGATGGCGTGTTCCCATCCCGGTCCCCTGGGACCCCCTTTGTTCTGCGCTGCCTGTCTGCAGCATCCGAAGAGGAGGAGGAGTGTCCCCGTGCCAGGCCTCCGCCGTCGGGCCCCTGTTCCCGTGCCAGGCCTCCGCCGTCGGGCCCCTGTCCCCGTGCCAGGCCTCCGCCGTCGGAACCCTGTCCTCATCCCTGTAAGCAGCTCTGGCCCTCGCCCTGTCCAAGGCCTTACCCTGTTCTCTGTCCCTGTCTCCAGCCCGCCTCTCCGGGCCTCTGTCCCTGTCCCCCTCTCCAGTGCCCCTGGTCCTGGCCCTGACACTTAGCCCTGGTCCTTAGCCCTGGCCCTTAGCCTTAGTCCCTTAGCATGTTCGCCTCTTAAAGGCACAGTGCCGCTTTTTCCATATTTCCTTGACTCTAGTGTTTTTGTGTTTTCCCTTAAAGGGACTGTGCCGCTTTTTGTTCTATAATAAATATTTGCCCTGTTTTGGCTTACTCTCATACCTGTCTTGTGTTGTGCGATTGGGGTCGGTTACAAACCATAACACAACTGGGATGGAGTTTTGTCTCTTCCGAGCGCCAGTTTACTAGGTTGTCTCGATGAATTCTCGCTCATATCAGGGGGATGTTAACGGAATAGATCAGAACATAGGTAGAGGGGTCTCACGCCCTTGGGGTGGGCCACTGAGCGCGGTACAAATGGGACCGTCTGGGTGGCGCCCTCTTTTCATGTTTTAGATCGACACGCATACCTACCCCCTCTTCTGGAGTGGGCATGTCGGCGTGGTTAGGGCACGGGACTGGTTCTGGTCGCGCTGGTCCAGGTCAGTTAACCCGTTGTCCGCCGGGGTTGCAGATCTGCTGTTCTGGTACCCTGAGGGACTTGTGTTTTTTTCGGGGGGAAAAATGCCGGGTCGGCCCGGGTATCACAGGGTTAGGCGTTATGGAGACCCTTTGTTGGGTACACGTTGTACCTGGCACTATCCTAAGGGACTGGTTCTCCTTTCTTTCGCTCCTCTCTCACGCATGGCGAAGAGGGGGCTGTTGGGGTGGTCTTCTGGACCTCCTCTGGTAACCCTGTGTGCTTCCCGAGCCGCCGGGCTCGGTCCCAAGTAATGTTTCGTTGAAACCGTAGGCCTGGGAAACACTTGTACTGCAGTATAGCTGGTGTATACCCGCAGGTGTGTTTTGGAGTTTTTTTCTTGAGGGGTTATAGGAACAACCACCGTCTGTGTACCGAGAGGGTGGTTGATTCCCTGGTGTGTTGGAGCAGAGTCAACTCCCGGGTTACCCGGTTGAGTGTGCCCCTGCACGTTCATGACGTCTGCCAATCGTGTCAGCCTTCTCTGCCTCGACCCCTCTGGGTGGGTTTTTTTTGATGGAGGCTTTGTCATGGTGCTCAACAACGCCAGCATACGCCCCTTCCGCCGGGGGGGGCTGTTTTCAGTTGACCCCTTTGGTGCCTGTCTCGTCCGCAGTGCTCCAGGCTCAGGTCTACAGCCTGCTGCCTGGTTTCCCCGGTGCGCTGCCTGCTTCCGTTGGTTAACCTTTTTTGAGTGCTTTACGGCCATGCTGACTGCCTGTGTTGCAGGGTCAGTGTGCCAGGCGGTGTACTATTGGGGGGAAAGGGCCCGCTCTTGGAGGGGCCCTATCCGAATACGCTGGCGATGTGGGGAGCGGTGTCACTAAGTGACCGCCTGGTGGGGTCTTGATGCCTGGCGTCATTGACCTCTCGGGGCCCCCCTTTTTCCAGGGGATCCAGTCCCTTCAGTGGGTCTGGGTCTTCCTTCGCGCTCCGCTGCTACGGCCTTGCCACGGGGTTGAGTTTGCTCTTGACTCTGTGATTTTGGGGGCAGTAACGAGGGTTGTTCCTTCCGTTCGTTCCCTGGTGGCATGCGGGTTGTGCGTGTGCGTAGTCTTGGGGTCAAGCCACAATCTGCTCACCCTGTGCATTGAGTTGCTTGAGTTCCTCTTCGCACGGTCGGATCCGTCTCCCTCCCGTCCTCCAATAGGGAGGGTATCCTCCATTAGGGAGGGTCGGGGGGCTCGGTCCTCCCCGGTCTGATGGTTGTGGGGGGCCTCAGTGGGGTACATTTGTCGAGCTTCAGGCTCCTGCTCAGCTCCTGTAGTGCAGATGACGCTGAGCGGCAGCCATAATGAAATAGAACGTAAGGTTATGTATATAACCAAGTTCTATGAATTATGGTCACGCTCAGCGTCAGGACGCCACTGCGGCCCTTGATCTCACCTCGTGGTGAAAGTTTGGGAAGGAGGCGAGTAGGTGACCACACACCTGCTTATGAAGGTAAGCGGATAGGGGTGTGGCCAGACGAATGTTGGGATGTAAAGGTACATTGTGGAATTTTTTATTCAGTGCTCGTGCACGAAGTGAAGTGCGTGCAGATGCCGCTGAGCGTCACCATAATTCATAGAACTTGGTTATATACATAACCTTACGTTAACCCTTTCACTCCGACAATACAGAAGGTTAACCCTTTCACTGCCACACGACAAAGGGTTAACCCTTTCACAAACACACTACAGAAGGTTAACACTTTCACTACCTTTCTTTCATGCATCGCTGTGAGGGAGGGTTTTCATTATTCACCCCAGCTCTGTGATTTAGTTTTGATCTTACTACTACTAGTACTACTTATTGCTACCATTCTTGTATTCATTGATGTTTCTTAATTGTGCACTGTTGAGTCTGAGCTCGAATTACATTACCTGCAATGCCCCCTGTATTGTTGTGTATTTGACAAATAAAGACCTTGAAGTTGGACTTGAACACACATACACACACATTCACACACACATGCACACACACACACACACACACAAAGAAAGAGCCCTGATTGTCCCGGCTCAGGTTAGTGGACAGAGGCTTGGAGAGGCACCGGGCATCAGACAGGACTGGAGTGAAGTCTCTGTGGACGGGTGCCACGCACCACACAGCTCCAGTCCACCAGTCTGCTAGCACTGCTCCAGTGCCTGGAAAGAATTCTCTCTCTCTCTCTCTCTCTCTCTCTCTCTCTCTCTCTCTCTCTCTCTCTCTCTCTCTCTCTCTCTCTCTCTCTCTCTCTCTCTCTCTCTCTCTCTCTCTCTCTCTCTCTCTCTCTCGCTCTCTCGCTCTCTCTCTCTCTCTCTCTCTCTCTCTCTCCCCCCAATATTTATGGTTCCTTATTCTGATTATACAGTGGGTGTCAGAGTCAGGCTACCAAAAGTTTCTTTCAAGTTTCTTTAATAGTTGTCATACAGAAGTACAGAATACTTTTATACAAAATGCTTCTTACTGTTACGCTCCAGAGACTGTGCAAGACAAGATAAGTATGAAATAAAATAACATAGTATAGCATGTAAATTAGAAGTAAAAAAAAAATGAGGTCACAGTGTTCAGTATAGACATATGTACAATGTTCGATGCAGAATAGACGTAACTGAGTTACCATATAATATACAATACTGTGCAGTGTACTAATACAATACTATATAGTGCAAGGCAGAAATGGGATGAGGTGCAATTTAGGTACAATTTACAGTGGGTGTACGAGTTGTAGTGCAAATCCTTTATCAATAAATATAAAGTGTGTTTGTGTGGTTTAAGTGATTGTGTGCGTGTGGGTGTGTGTGCTGTGTGCATTTGATGGTTGTTGCATAGTGTTTATTGTTCGTTTAGCAGCCTGATGGCCTGGGGATAGAAGCTTCTTCTGAGTCTTTCTGTGCTCGCCTTAAGACTCCGGTATCGCTTGCCTGACCGCAGCAGTTCAAAGAGGCAGTTGTTCGGGTGGCTGGAGTCCTTAATAATTCTCTTAGCCTTGCCCCTGCACCGCTTGTTGTAAATGTTCTGGAGGGTGGGAAGCCCCCCTCCAATTGTGCGTTCGGCTGAACGGGTCACTCTTTGTAGTCTGCTACGGTCTTGTGCAGTGCTATTCCCAAACCAGGAGGTGATGTTGCCAGTCAGGATGCTCTCTATTGTACATGAGTAGAAGTTCCTAAGGATCTTCTGACTGACTTGGAACTTCCTTAGGCGCCTGAGGAAGTAGAGGCGTTGTCGTGCCTTCTTCACAACACTGTCAATGTGTGTGGTCCATGTCAAGTCCTCGGATATGTGGGCTCTGAGGTACTTGAAACTGTTCACTCTCTCAACCGGTGCCCCGTCGATGCTGAGGGGGCTGTAGTCCTTGACCCCCGACCTCCTGAAGTCCACAATCATCTCTTTTGTTTTGCTGACGTTCAGGGAGAGGCAGTTCTCCTGACACCACTGTGACAGATTCTCTACCTCTTCCAGGTAGGCCCTCTCGTCGTTGGCAGAGATCAGGCCCACCACTACTGTGTCATCAGCAAATTTGATGATTGTGTTGTTGTTCCGCTGTGCCACGCAGTCATGTGTGTACAGGGAGTAGAGGAGGGGGCTCAGAACACAGCCCTGGGGGGCCCCTATGTTGAGCGTGATGGATGAGGAGGTGCAGTTGCCTGCTCTTACCACCTGGGGTCTGCCCGTCAGGAAGTCCAGGACCCACTGGCAGAGGTCATAGTTCAAGCCCAGGTCCCTGAGCTTGGCTATGAGTTTGGAGGGGACTATGGTAGGTATAGAATGCTGAGCTGTAGTCGATGAACAGCATTCTCTCTCTCTCTCTCTCTCTCTCTCTCTCTCTCTCTCTCTCTCTCTCTCTCTCTCTCTCTCTCTCTCTCTCTCTCTCTGTTTCTCTCTCTCTCCCCTCTCCCTCTCTCTCCCCCCCCTCTCTCTCTCTCTCTCTCTCTCTCTCTCTCTCTCTATCTCTCTCTCTCTCTCTGTTTCTCTCTGTTTCTCTCCCCCCTCCCTCCCTCTCTCTCCCCCTCTCCCTCTCTCTCTCTCTCTCTCTCTCTCCCGCTCTCTCTCTCCCCCTGTCTGTGACGCCTGTGCTATAGCGTCATTTAGGTTTTCATTGAGCCCGATCCCCTTTAAATGGCACTATTCATGAATCTGGCCCCATGGCAGTTTCCCTGGTCGGCTGCTCTCCTCCTCACGTGCTGCTTGAGGAGAGTCAGGAAGAAGAGAGAGAGAGAGAGAGAGAGAGAGAGAGAGAGAGAGAGAGAGAGAGAGAGAGAGAAAGACCACGACAGCTATATGATGAGTCTGGTCACTCAGCAGAGAGGGAGAGGGGGGGAGAGTGACAGAGAGAGAGACGGGGACAGAGAGAGACACTGTCACAGTCTGTCTGTCCTCTGTCCTCTGTCTGTCTGTCTGTCCTCTGTCTGTCTGTCTGTCCTCTGTCTGTCCTCCTGTCTGTCTGTCATCTGTCTGTCTGTCCTCAGTCAGTCTGGCCTCTGTCTGTCCTCAGTCTGTCCTCTGTCTGTCTGTCCTCTGGCTGTCCTCCTGTCTGTCTGTCCTCCTGTTTGTCCTCCCTCTGTCTGTCTGTCATCCTGTCTGTCTGTCCTCCTGTCTGTCCTCCTGTCTGTCATCTGGCTGTCTGTCCGTCTGTCCTCCTGTCTGTCTGTCTGTCCTCCTGTCTGTCCTATGTCTGTCTGTCCTCCTGTCTGTCTGTCCTCCTGTCCGTCTGTCCTCCTGTCTGTCTGTCCTCCTGTCTGTCATCTGGCTTTCTGTCCTCCTGTCCGTCTGTCCTCCTGTCTGTCCTCTGTCTGTCTGTCCTCCTGTCTGGCATCCTGTCTGTCTGTCCTCCTGTCTGTCATCTGGCTGTCTGTCCTCCTGTCCGTCTGTCCTCCTGTCTGTCTGTCCTCCTGTCTGTCCTCTGTCTGTCTGTCCTCCTGTCTGTCTGTCCTCCTGTCTGTCTGTTTGTCCTCCTGTCTGTCATCCTGTCTGTCTGTCCTCCTGTCTGTCTGTCCGTATGTCCTCCTGTCTGTCTGTCCTCCTGTCTGTCCTCTGTCTGTCTGTCCATCTGTCCTCCGTCTGTCTGTCCTCCTGTCTGTCCTCCCTCTGTTTGTCCTCCTGTCTGTCTGTCCCTCCGTTTGTCTGTCCTCCGTCTGTCTGTCCTCCTGTCTGTCCTCCCTCTGTTTGTCCTCCTGTCTGTCTGTCCCTCGTCTGTCTGTCCTCCTGTCTGTCTGTCCTCGATCTGTCTGTCCTCCTGAGGCTCCTGTCTGTCTGTCCTCCTGTCTGTCCACCACAACATCATTCCATGAATACATTAGCCTACATTAGTGCAAACACAGCAGCCAGATTTGTGAGCTGCTGTGACAAGAAAAGGACATCCAACAGAATACAACCACCATAAAGACTGTCAATCATACAAGAAATTCCTTCTGTACTGTACTGATTTCTTCTGATTTCTCTGTTTGATTGTTTTGTTTGGCTTTGGCAATGTAAACGTATGTTTCCCATGTCAATAAAGCCCATTTGAATGGAAATTGAGAGAGACAGAGAGAGAGACCACGACAGCTATATGGTGAGTCTGGTCACTCAGCAAAGAGAGAGAGAGAGGGGGGGGGGGAGAGAGAGGGAGAGAGACAGAGATACAGAGAGAGAGAGAGAGAGAGAGAGAGAGACACTGTCACGTAGTAAAGATAAACAAGCCGTGGATGAGGTACGAGCTCCAAAGAGGTGTATCTTTCCAGTGCGTTACGGCTGTCAGCTCATCCTCCGTCTGTCCTCTGTCTGTCTGTCTGTCCTCGGTCTGTCTGTCCTCCTGTCTGTCTGTCCACTTGTATCCTTCCGGCAAGCAACAAGCCCTTCCACGTTGCTCTGATTGGCCAGCGATCTACGCTCGTTTCCCCCCCTACGCCCGCGCGAGACGCGAGCCGTGATAATCCAAGCCGCGAAGGCAAGCCCCCCACACAGGTTAATAATAATAAATGGGTATCGCAGAACACGCCATATTAGCAACGCTCGCACACACGCAGGTTAATAATAATAAGCGAGTATCGCAGAGCACGCCATGAGCTGCTCTTATTTGTAAATAGAAGAAAAATTAGTTTTTCATTGTTCAAGAGTGGATATATGTTGCAGAACATGCCTGTTAATTACCTTTTAAATATCTGTTATGTGGTTAGGGTATGTATGTTTTTTAAATAAATGCCCAGTCTTGTGCTTTGTCACCACCTGTCAATCTGTTCTGTTATTGGTCCATGATGGCAATAAGTTGATGATTTTTACAGCCTGGTGGGCGAGATTATGCATGACCAGCCTGTGATCTAAATATTACCTAGATGTGTTGATGGAATCACGTCAATATAGAGAGTAGTGACGAATGCATAATTTATACTTGTGCCAATTGCGTGTGTTTGTCTAAGTATTATTATTCTAAGTATTATTATTATTATCTACCGCCGCGGTGGCAAAACCTATTAATATTACCTATGTGTTGATGGAATTACTGTTATGGTTTGTAACCGACCCCAATCGCACAACACAAGACAGGTATGATGGTTTGCCAAGAAACAGATATTTATTGAACAACAGGGAAATACAGGGAAAAGGGCACTGTCCCTTTAAGGGAGAATCACAAATACAGGAATATAATATGAGGGGAAGGAAAGGTGCCTTTAAGAGGCGGGCAGGAAAGGGAACACTAAGGGAAAGTAAGGGAACGCCTAAGGGAAGGTTAAGGGAACGCCTTGGGACTGAGGAACTAGAGACTAGGTAAACCGGGGACAAGGAGAACTAGGGAGAGAGGACTAGGGACTAGGAGAGCTAGGGAACAGGAGAAACGGGGACTAGGGGAAACTAGGGACAAGGAACTAGGTGGAACTAGGAGGGGAGAACTTGGGACCAGGAACTAGGTGGAACTAGAAAGGGGAGAACTAGGGAACAGGAACTAGGTGGAACTAGAAGGGGAGAACTTGGGACCAGGAACTAGGTGGAACTAGAAAGGGGAGAACTAGGGAACAGGAACTAGGTGGAACTAGAAAGGGAAGAACTAGGGAACAGGAACTAGGTGGAACTAGAAGGGGAGAACTAGGGAACAGAGGGGACTGAGGCCCGCGGAGGCGGGCTGGGAAACAGGGAGGAACTGGGAGGACTGGTGGAAATCATCTGGGCCGCTCTGCAGGACAGAGGAGATAGTTAATGCACAAAAGGGGAAAAAACAGAGCAGGTGCAGAACAGTCCAAATAACAAAGTGAACAAAGTAATAATATCTTCGTGTGACAAACACACAGGGGGAGATGTAAAGTCCAAAAATACTATTCTAAGTGAGAACCAAAAACAGAGGCATTACGCTGGGAGATGAAATGTCCAAACTAACTAACAGAGGCAATACGCTGGGAGATGAAATGTCCAAACTAACTAACAGAGGCAATACGCTGGGAGATGAAATGTCCAAACTAACTAACAGAGGCAATACGCTGGGAGAGTGACATCACAATCAAAACTCACCCAGGCGTATGCGTAAAGGTACAGGAACAGCAGCGGGAACGGGGGCAAGGACACTACGCTGGGTGAGTGACATCACAATCAAAACTCACCCAGGCGTGTGCGTAATGGTACGGGGACAGCAACGGGGCGAGGGCATCGCCACCGGGTGGCTGGCTGTCCGAGCCGAGGAACAGAGCGCTGGAACAGTGGCGGTGACGAGGGCATCGTCCACCGGGTAGCCGCTGTCGGAGCCGAGGAACAGAGTGCTGGAACAGTGGCGGTGACGAGGGCATCGTCCACCGGGTAGCCGCTGTCGGAGCCGAGGAACAGAGTGCGCGCCACACCTTGGTGTGCGCGTCGGAACAGGGAGCTGGAAACAGTGGCGGTGGCGAGGATGTCGTCCACCGGGTAGCCACTGTCGGAGCCGAGGAACAGAGTGCGCGCCACACCTTGGTGTGCGCGTCGGAACAGGGAGCTGGAACAGTGGCGGTGGCGAGGATGTCGTCCACCGGGTAGCCACTGTCGGAGCCGAGGAACAGAGTGCGCGCCACACCTTGGTGTGCGCGTCGGAACAGGGAGCTGGAACAGTGGCGGTGGCGAGGATGTCGTCCACCGGGTAGCCACTGTCGGAGCGAGGAACAGAGTGCGCGCCACACCTTGGTGTGCGCGTCGGAACAGGGAGCTGGAACAGTGGCGGTGGCGAGGATGTCGTCCACCGGGTAGCCACTGTCGGAGCGAGGAACAGAGTGCGCGCCACACCTTGGTGTGCGCGTCGGGACAGTGGCGGTGGCGAGAGCGTCGTCCACCGGGTAGCCGCTGTCGGAACCGAGAGACGCCTCGGGGTGCGTCTGCGAGGAGGAGTGTGCCAAGCTCGAAGGTCTGGAAGATGCGCGTCAGTGCGCTGGAACGGAGGAGCGTGCCAAGCTCGAGGGTCCGGGAGATGCGCGTCAGTGCGCTGGAACGGAGGAGCGTGCCAAGCTCGAGGGTCCGGGAGATGCGCGTCAGTGCGCTGGAACGGAGGAGCGTGCCAAGCTCGAGGGTCCGGGAGATGCGCGTCAGTGCGCTGGAACGGAGGAGCGTGCCAAGCTCGAGGGTCCGGGAGATGCGCGTCAGTGCGCTGGAACGGAGGAGCGTGCCAAGCTCGAGGGTCCGGGAGATGCGCGTTGGTCTAGATGTGCGTCAGGACGAACAGCTGCGCTGGGGTCTGCAGTGGAACGCTGAGGTGCCTCCCGTGGAAGTTACAGGGAGCGCAGAACAGTCTCCTCCACAGGCTACGGCGACAGCAGACGAAGGCTGGAGCAAACATCTCAAGGCTGGAGAGGTCCATCTTACAGCATTGGTAGACCAGAGGATCTCCCGAAAAGAGTCTAGATGTTAGGAATATGACTCGGCATGAATACAACACGACCCCACGCCAAAACGAGGGGAAGCGCCCTGGTATTTAAAGCCCACAGGGGGACTAATTAGCCTGCCACCACAGGTGCGAGAGATAATAGAATATCAAACAGGTGTGGCCACTAAGGGTAAGGAACGAGAGGGTGGGGGCTAGAGAGAGTGAGTAGGGAATTCCTAACAGTAGGCTTAAAGAAGACAGAGAATAGGGAATTCCTAACAGTAGGCTTAAAGAAGACAGAGAAAAGGTAGTGAGCAGCGGGCAAAACCTCACAGTATCCCCCCCTCCAACGGGAGCCACCCGGCGACCCAAAACAAATACAGACAGAGTGGCAGGGGGCAAAACAAGAGGTACTGGCCAAGCCAGCAGGGGAAGCCACCACAAGAGTGGGGCTAGCAAAAGAAACAGGGTCGCCGAGGGGTAACTAAGGTGGCAGAGGGGCAACTGGGGGAACTGGTCTAGAGGAACTGGGTCTAGAGAACTGGTCTAGAGGAACTGGTCTAGAGGAACTGAGGGGCGAGCAGGGTAGCTAAGGGGTAACCATGGAAGCACCGGGAAAGGGCTAGCAGAGGGAAGGTTAGCTGCCAGGGCACTGATAGCTACAGGGCCTATGCTAGCTGTACTGCTACATCAACATAGAGGCTGCGCAAGCTGCCGGAGCCAGGCTAGCAGAGGGAAAGGGTAGCTGCCAGGGCACTGATAGCTACAGGGCCTATGCTAGCTGTACTGCTACATCAACATAGAGGCTGCGCTAGCTGCCGGAGCTAGGCTGGCAGACAGGGCTGGACCAGCATGAGAGCACAAGCTAGCTGGAAGGACAGTCCTAGCTGTGTGAGAAAAACTGACCTTGCTAGCTGAAAGGGCAGTCCTAGCAGTGGGATAAACTACACAAAAAAGTGGAGGCCATGCAGAGGGACCGGGTTAGCTGCTTGGGCCTGGCTAGCCACAGGGCCTATGCCAGCAGCAAGGGCTGCATAAACATAGAGGCTGTGCTAGCAGCCGGGGCCAAGCTAGCAGACAGGGGCTCTGCTGAGGGACTGGGTTAGCTGCCAGGGCATGGCTAGCTACAGGGGGGTCAAACAGGGCAAAACGGGAAGCAAACAGGGGAGCTAAACTGGGCTAAACAGGGGAGTAACAGGCTAACAAGGGAGCTAAACAGGACTAACAAGGAAGCTAAACTGGGCTAACAGGGAAGCTAACAGGGCTAACAGGGGAGCTAGAGGGGACAAGAAAAAAAAAAGGCAAACTCAACATACACAGTCTGTGCTGGCTGGGGTCGTAGACTTGGTGGGGTCGTACTGTTATGGTTTGTAACCGACCCCAATCGCACAACACAAGACAGGTATGATGGTTTGCCAAGAAACAGATATTTATTGAACAACAGGGAAATACAGGGAAAAGGGCACTGTCCCTTTAAGGGAGAATCACAAATACAGGAATATAATATGAGGGGAAGGAAAGGTGCCTTTAAGAGGCGGGCAGGAAAGGGAACACTAAGGGAAAGTAAGGGAACGCCTAAGGGAAGGTTAAGGGAACGCCTTGGGACTGAGGAACTAGAGACTAGGTAAACCGGGGACAAGGAGAACTAGGGAGAGAGGACTAGGGACTAGGAGAGCTAGGGAACAGGAGAAACGGGGACTAGGGGAAACTAGGGACAAGGAACTAGGTGGAACTAGGAGGGGAGAACTTGGGACCAGGAACTAGGTGGAACTAGAAAGGGGAGAACTAGGGAACAGGAACTAGGTGGAACTAGAAGGGGAGAACTTGGGACCAGGAACTAGGTGGAACTAGAAAGGGGAGAACTAGGGAACAGGAACTAGGTGGAACTAGAAAGGGAAGAACTAGGGAACAGGAACTAGGTGGAACTAGAAGGGGAGAACTAGGGAACAGAGGGGACTGAGGCCCGCGGAGGCGGGCTGGGAAACAGGGAGGAACTGGGAGGACTGGTGGAAATCATCTGGGCCGCTCTGCAGGACAGAGGAGATAGTTAATGCACAAAAGGGGAAAAAACAGAGCAGGTGCAGAACAGTCCAAATAACAAAGTGAACAAAGTAATAATATCTTCGTGTGACAAACACACAGGGGGAGATGTAAAGTCCAAAAATACTATTCTAAGTGAGAACCAAAAACAGAGGCATTACGCTGGGAGATGAAATGTCCAAACTAACTAACAGAGGCAATACGCTGGGAGATGAAATGTCCAAACTAACTAACAGAGGCAATACGCTGGGAGATGAAATGTCCAAACTAACTAACAGAGGCAATACGCTGGGAGAGTGACATCACAATCAAAACTCACCCAGGCGTATGCGTAAAGGTACAGGAACAGCAGCGGGAACGGGGGCAAGGACACTACGCTGGGTGAGTGACATCACAATCAAAACTCACCCAGGCGTGTGCGTAATGGTACGGGGACAGCAACGGGGCGAGGGCATCGCCACCGGGTGGCTGGCTGTCCGAGCCGAGGAACAGAGCGCTGGAACAGTGGCGGTGACGAGGGCATCGTCCACCGGGTAGCCGCTGTCGGAGCCGAGGAACAGAGTGCTGGAACAGTGGCGGTGACGAGGGCATCGTCCACCGGGTAGCCGCTGTCGGAGCCGAGGAACAGAGTGCGCGCCACACCTTGGTGTGCGCGTCGGAACAGGGAGCTGGAAACAGTGGCGGTGGCGAGGATGTCGTCCACCGGGTAGCCACTGTCGGAGCCGAGGAACAGAGTGCGCGCCACACCTTGGTGTGCGCGTCGGAACAGGGAGCTGGAACAGTGGCGGTGGCGAGGATGTCGTCCACCGGGTAGCCACTGTCGGAGCCGAGGAACAGAGTGCGCGCCACACCTTGGTGTGCGCGTCGGAACAGGGAGCTGGAACAGTGGCGGTGGCGAGGATGTCGTCCACCGGGTAGCCACTGTCGGAGCGAGGAACAGAGTGCGCGCCACACCTTGGTGTGCGCGTCGGAACAGTGGCGGTGGCGAGAGCGTCGTCCACCGGGTAGCCGCTGTCGGAGCCGAGGAACAGAGTGCGCGCCACACCTTGGTGTGCGCGTCGGGACAGTGGCGGTGGCGAGAGCGTCGTCCACCGGGTAGCCGCTGTCGGAACCGAGAGACGCCTCGGGGTGCGTCTGCGAGGAGGAGTGTGCCAAGCTCGAAGGTCTGGAAGATGCGCGTCAGTGCGCTGGAACGGAGGAGCGTGCCAAGCTCGAGGGTCCGGGAGATGCGCGTCAGTGCGCTGGAACGGAGGAGCGTGCCAAGCTCGAGGGTCCGGGAGATGCGCGTCAGTGCGCTGGAACGGAGGAGCGTGCCAAGCTCGAGGGTCCGGGAGATGCGCGTCAGTGCGCTGGAACGGAGGAGCGTGCCAAGCTCGAGGGTCCGGGAGATGCGCGTCAGTGCGCTGGAACGGAGGAGCGTGCCAAGCTCGAGGGTCCGGGAGATGCGCGTTGGTCTAGATGTGCGTCAGGACGAACAGCTGCGCTGGGGTCTGCAGTGGAACGCTGAGGTGCCTCCCGTGGAAGTTACAGGGAGCGCAGAACAGTCTCCTCCACAGGCTACGGCGACAGCAGACGAAGGCTGGAGCAAACATCTCAAGGCTGGAGAGGTCCATCTTACAGCATTGGTAGACCAGAGGATCTCCCGAAAAGAGTCTAGATGTTAGGAATATGACTCGGCATGAATACAACACGACCCCACGCCAAAACGAGGGGAAGCGCCCTGGTATTTAAAGCCCACAGGGGGACTAATTAGCCTGCCACCACAGGTGCGAGAGATAATAGAATATCAAACAGGTGTGGCCACTAAGGGTAAGGAACGAGAGGGTGGGGGCTAGAGAGAGTGAGTAGGGAATTCCTAACAGTAGGCTTAAAGAAGACAGAGAATAGGGAATTCCTAACAGTAGGCTTAAAGAAGACAGAGAAAAGGTAGTGAGCAGCGGGCAAAACCTCACAATTACGTCAATATAGAGAGTAGTGACGAATGCATAATTTACACTTGTGCCAATTGCGTGCGTTTGTCTAAGTATTATTATTCTAAGTATTATTATTATTATTATTATCTACCACCGCGGCGGCAAAACCTATTAAAACCTGCTTGTGTGTGAGCGTGTGCAAAATGCGCATGCGCGCGTTACCGGCGTAGGGGGGAAACGAGCGTAGAAGATCGCTGGCCAATCAGAGCAACGAGGAAGGGCTTGTTGCTTGCCGGAAGGATACAAGCTGTCTGTCCTCCGTCTGTCTGTCCTCCTGTCTGTCTGTCTGTCTGTCTGTCTGTCTGTCTGTCTGTCTGTCTGTCCTCTGTCTGTCTGTCTGTCTGTCTGTCTGTCCTCCGTCTGTCTGTCCTCCTGTCTGTCCTCCTGTATGTCTGTCTGTCCTCGGCCTGTCTGTCTGTCTGGTCTGTCTGTCCTCTGTCTGTCTGTCTGTCCTCGGCCTGTCTGTCTGTCTGGTCTGTCTGTCCTCCTGTCTGTCTGTCCTCTGTCTGTCTGTCTTGTCTGTCTGTCTGTCTTGTCTGTCTGTCTGTCCTCGGTCTGTCTGTCTGTCCTCGGTCTGTCTCTCTGTCTGTCCTCGGTCTGTCTGTCTGTCCTCTGTCTGTCTGTCTTGTCTGTCTGTCCTCCTGTCTGTCTGTCTGTCCTCTGTCTGTCTGTCCTCCTGTATGTCTGTCTGTCCTCTGTCTGTCTGTCTGTCCTCGGTCTGTATGTATGTCTGTCATCTGTCTGTCTGTCCTCTGTCTGTCTGTATGTCTGTCCTCTGTCCTCTGTCTGTCTGTCCTCTGTCTGTCATCTGTCTGTCTGTCCTCTGTCTGTCTGTCCTCTGTATGTCTGTCCTCTGTCTGTCTGTCATCTGTCTGTCTGTCTTCTGTCTGTATGTCTGTCTGTCCTCTGTATGTCTGTCTTCTGTCTGTCTGTCTGTCTGTCCTCTGTCTGTCTGTCCTCCTGTCTGTCTGTCTGTCCTCTGTCTGTCCTCTGTCTGTCTGTCCTCTGTCTGTCTGTCTTGTCTGTATGTCTGTCCTCCGTCTGTCTGTCCTCCTGTCTGTCTGGCATCCTGTCTGTCTGCATGTCCTCCTGTCTGTCTGTCCTCAGTCTGTCTGTCTGTCCTCCTGTCTGTCTGTCCTCAGTCTGTCTGTCTGTCCTCCATCTGTCTGTCCTCATTCTGTCTGTCTGTCCTCCTGTCTGTCTGTCCTCAGTCTGTCTGTCTGTCCTCCATCTGTCTGTCCTCCTGTCTGTCTTGTCTGTCTGTCTGTCCTCAGTATGTGTCCTCCGTCTGTCTGTCTGTCTGTCTGTCTGTCTGTCTGTCCTTGGTCTGTCTGTCCTCAGTCTGTCTGTCCTCCTGTCTGTGATCCTGTCTGTCCTCCTGTCTGTCTGTCCTCAGTCTGTCTGTCTGTCCTCCGTCTGTCTGTCTGTCCTCCTGTCTGTCCTCTGTCTGTCTGTCTGTCCTCTGTCTGTCTGTCCTCTGTCTGTCTTGTCTGTCTGTCCTCCTGTCTGTCTGTCTTGTCTGTCTGTCCTCTTGTCTGTCTGTCCTCCTGTCTGTATGTCCTCCGTCTGTCTGTCCTCCTGTCTGTCTGTCTGTCCTCAGTCTGTCTGTCTGTGTCCTCCATCTGTCTGTCTGTCCTCCTGTCTGTCTGCCCTCGGTCTGTCTGTCTGTCCTCGGTCTGTCTGTCTGTGTCCTCCGCCTGTCTGTCTGTCCTCCTGTATGTCTGTCCTCGGTCTGTCTGTCCTCCGTCTGTCTGTCCTCCTGTCTGTGCTCCTGTCTGTCTGTCTGTCCTCCTGTCTGTCTGTCGTCATGTCTGTCCTCATGTCTGTCCTCAGTCTGTCTGTCTGTCCTCAGTCTGTCTGTCCTCCGTCTGTCTGTCCTCCATCTCTCTGTCCTCCATCTGTCTGTCCTCCTGTCTGTCTGTCCTCGGTCTGTCTGTCTGTCCTCAGTCTGTCTGTCTGTGTCCTCCATCTGTCTGTCTGTCCTCCTGTCTGTCTGCCCTCGGTCTGTCTGTCTGTCCTCGGTCTGTCTGTCTGTGTCCTCCGCCTGTCTGTCTGTCCTCCTGTATGTCTGTCCTCCGTCTGTCTGTCTGTCCTCAGTCTGTCTGTCTGTGTCCTCCGTCTGTCTGTCCTCTGTCTGTCTGTTTGTCTTCCTGTCTGTCCTCGGTCTGTCTGTCTGTCCACCACGACATCATTCCATGAATACATTAGCCTACATTAGTCTGAAGGACCGCGGCTTCAGCTCCCCAGATCCAAAGCCCCCCGCTCTGCTCTCTGTCACATAGCGCACGGTCCGCACCACGCCGCGCACTATTTAAGGCTTCCCGGGGACCGCGTTAAGGCCCCTAGATCATCATGTACAGATGTGGAATTATTTCCATAACATAAGCATTGTTGAGCAATACTGTAGCAATAAACTACGAGTGACCTCAGGAAGCACCGCGGACGCACCATGTTCCTCTCTCCACTCCGCTCAGAGGACAGGACATGGGAGTCATTAGCTTCCCAATCAAAATGTAACCTTGAAGTTCTGGCGTGTGTTCTGTGTGTGTGTGTGTGTTGTGGTGTGTGTGTGTGTGTGAGAGAGTATGTGTGTGTGCTTTATTTGTGTTAATGTGTGTGTGTGTGAGTGAGAGATAGAGTATGTGTGTGTGTGCTTTATATGTGTGTATGTGTCTGTCTGTGTGTGTGTGAGAGAGTGTATGTGTGTGTGCTTTATATGTGTCTGTGTGTGTATGTGTGTGTGTGTGTGTGTGTGTGTGTGTGAGAGAGAGAGTGTATGTGTGTGTGCTTTATATGTGTTTATGTGTCTGTGTGTGTGTGTGTGTGAGAGAGAGAGAGAGTATGTGTGTGTGTTTTATATGCGTTTGTGTGTGTGTGTGTGTGTGTGTGTGTGAGAGAGCGAGTGTGTGTGTGTGTGCTTTATATGTGTTTGTGTCTGTGTGAGAGAGAATGTGTGTGTGTGTGTGTGTGCTTTATATGTGTTTGTGTCTGTGTGTGTGTGTGTGTGAGAGAGAGAGTATGTGTGTGTGCTTTATATGTGTTTATGTGTCTGTCTGTCTGTCTGTCTGTGTATGTGTGTGTGTGTCTGTATATTGATTGATTGATTGATTCTTTTATTTCTGTGTCATGCACACACAGTCTCCAGTCCTCATGGTTCATAAGGCCTTGTCCAGACTAAAACGATTTTGGTCTGTTTAGTTTTCGTTTAGTTTTAAGGTTTCCGTAAAAACTAAAACATCTCAAGATAATAAGTGCATGCTACAAATTTACAAAATAAATGTCTTTCCTGTTTCTTTTATTTTGAAAACCCAGACCGGAAGTGTTATAGTGTCTGTTGCTAGCAGCTTAACTTGTGTCGGCCGGTTCTGTGCTTTTCGAGCTAACGTAACGTCATTCGTTTCCAAAGGAGAGCAGAGAAAGACCGCGGCTCACATGCAGCTCAAACTACCTGTTGGAATAAATTAATTTATTGATGTTTAACTTGTCCCTGTGTGTGTCCAGTCATTTAGACTAGCAAACGTTGTCATAACGTTACCTCAGGATACCACTGTCTATTGTATTTAGTTGTTTAGCTATTTAACTAATGTGGATAGCATTTTGAATGGCATCAATGCTAGCTGGCTGGCTACAGCTTTATTTACTAAATTATGGAGGCTTTTTAATCGTCAAGGTAAGAGATGATTTGTCATGATCAACTGAAGGCGTATGCTATGGAACAATATGTGCTTGGGCTTTCAGAAAAAGGCCAGCTATGTGACGCTAATCTCTAGTTGGTATCGTGTATTGCATCACAGTAGCCTCCCGTTAGCTTCTGTAACACAAATGCAACTACTCGGATGCCATTGTTGTTTAACTCCCGGTGTTTAATAAACACTTCTAGCCAGGACATATAAGACATATATGTATCATGTTTCTTTTTTTTGTCTGGGTTTGCATGCGGATTAAGGGAGATGCGTGTGAGCATGTGTGTGCGCCTTGGTCGGGAATGTGTGTAAGCACAGCAGAGCCCCGCTCCGCTTCAGACAGATAGAGAGAGCACAGCATATATAAAGCTGTAAAAGCCCGATCAAGCTCAATAGCTGTACATGCCATTGTTGTTGTAATGTTTTCACACGCGCGGTAAGGGAGCGGTGGGCTATCGCGTCATCGGTTCAGGAGAAGACGCGTATCGCTTGTAAAGATGGTGACGCAATGGGGGGCATCTTCAGGCGTCTTCAGAATGGCGCACTCTGGGAGCTGGTATCAGAAAGTACCGTCTTCAGGCTGCCAGAATGCAGTTCCGTGTGGCAGAACGGTGCAAACGACCAAAATCGTTTTTTAGTCTGGACATGGCCTAAGACACCAACAGTACAGCCTGTACAGGGTTCCATTATTACATCCCAGTCCATTTCATTACCTAAACACAGATTACATGAACACGGATCACAGCTCGGTCCTTAACAAAGTATTCTTCTCTCTCTCTCTCTCTCTCTCTCTCTCTCTCTCTCTCTCTCTCTCTCTCTCTCTCTCTCTCTCTCTCTCTCTCTCTCTCTCTCTCTCTCTCTCTCTCTCTCTCTCTCTCTCACGTTTCGCAATTATGCCACAACAATGTGGAACGCCCTACCCAAAGCTGTAAAGGAATGTGAATCCCTGCCCACATTCAAAACCGCTCTTAAAGAGCACCTACGGGAGGCTGCAATTCGAAACTGGCCACCGTAAATGCCCAAAACCCCCACCACCTCCTAATAGACAGTGTCCTCCCCACCGCATGTATATATTCCCTCCCCGCCGTATGTATATTTCCCTCCCACCCACCCACCCCCTCCTAATGTACAGTCCCCTCCCCATATGTATATACTCTGTCAGGATCTAGGGGTAACAGTACTGTATATTTGAATACCACTTATGTCACAAATGTATCAGTACTAAATACCTATATGTCCCTATGCCATAAATGTCATGTATGTTGTGTATGTCATAAATGTCTATATGAATTGAAAATGGGGGACCCTGATGGAAACAAGACAAACGTCTTTCTCAGGTCTGCATCCCCTTAACAATTGTATGTATTGAGCCGTACTGTATTGTACCCATTCTGCAATCTGTTAAATAAAGTTTTTATTCATTCATTCACTCTCTCTCTCTCTCTCTCGGCCAACACAATCTGCTACGAAAAGAGGTTCCCTTCCTGAAGCACAACTCTGACAGGTTGTTCATATTCATCCAGCTCAAGAATATTAACATAAATTGGAGGACATCTTTACTAAAAAAGTACTTATCTTACGTCCTTGTAAGATAAAACATGAACCTCGTTCTCAATTTAACCCTTTCACTACCACACTACAGAGGGTTAACTCTTTACTATCACACTATGCAGCCAGTAAACGTCTGTAGTGTGATAGTAAAGGGTTAACCTTCTGTATTGTGGTAGTGAAAGTGTTAAACCTTTGTCGTGTGGTAGTGAAAGGGTTAACCTAGCACACACACCAGACAAAGTCTGTCCTCCTGTGTGCGTGTGTGTGTGTCTGTACTGTGTGTAGCTGAAATTCATTTCTAACTGCCTACATCTGTGACAGTTGATCTTGTGACGTCGAACTTCAAACATGGGCAGAGTGGACCCGGAGAACCGGAGCATCTCAATGATGTCATCAACCCCAACTAACCACTGGGGTTCGAGGCCGGTACCCGCCAAAGCCAGCAGAAAGTGAACAAACAAAGGCAACGCATGACACAGCCTCGCCAAGCCCCCCCCCCCCCCCCCCCCCCCCATGGGAGGAGCCAGAGAAACAGCTGTGTGAAGCACAGCATGTCTCTCTCTCTCTCTCTCTCTCTCTCTCTCTCTCTCTATCACTCTCTCTCTATCACTCTCTCTCTCTCTATCACTCTCTCTCGCTCTCTCTCTCTTTGCTCTCCTTCATCATCTCCTCCTCTACCTCCGAGCAGTGTTGTAGTAGCTACTCGAGTCCTGGACTGATTTTCAGGACTTGTGACTCGACTTGGACTTGAGCACTGATGACTCAGACTTGGACTTGGACTCGAGCATTGACTGCATTCAGACTTGGAAGGTGCAGACAAGGACTCGAACTTGTTAATTGATAAATACAGTTATTCATTTAAATACATTTTTTGTAATAATATCCTAATCATTTAGCATAAGATATCGATGGCTAGTGCATTTGTTTGGCTATTGTCTCACAAAGTAAATAAACTCCCTTTGAAATGGTGACCGCTGTGTCATTTATGTTTAGACCTTTTTTTATTTGTGTCAGCTCTTTGACTGCCAGAGTGGAGTGGACTCAACCTTGATGACTTGGACTCGACTCAGACTCGGACTAGGGTTAACAGGGACTCAACTCGGACTCGACTCAGGCTCTTCTTTGGTGACTCGGACTTGGACACGGACACTGGGTACTCTCGGACTCGGTCTCGAGATTTAGCAACTCGACTACAACACTGCACTCCGAGATCCTCGACTTACGAACTGAACTCTCTCTTCCTCCGACACCACGCGGCGCGGAGCGAGCGGACAGGAAGCAGAACCCCGGTCGGTTCCTTGCATGTTCTCAGGCGTGGAGCGTGGACAGAAAGCAGGGTTCCCTGCATGTTCTCATTGTGACCTTCTGATCGTGCACATTGCCGCTTCTCCTCTCCTCTCGCCGGGGTGTCATAAAAAGCATCCCATTAGCTCAGCAGTTGGCCGGGCGCCCGGCGCTCCTTGAGGTGGAAGCTTGCATGTCTGCAGGCTGACATCGTCTCTTTACAACAGGCGGGGGATAACCTCATCTGCATGCCTTGCATCTGACACACCAGAAGACAGAAGGGAGGGGGGGGCGGGGGCAGGGGGGGGGGGGGCGCGGGGGTGACTTCATCTCACAGCTATCTGGAGAGAGGAAGTGGCGATGTTCTGTATATCGTATCCCACCGATGACCCTTCGGATCGACTATATTTCGTTTTGGCACAAAAAGCATGCGTGTAAACACTTGGTTTTGAATCGCCTCTGCGTGTTTTGGGAATATCCTGGTCGTGATTGCACCTCTAGTTCTTCTCATGGCCCAAATGGCACACAGGGAATCATAGCAGATGACGTTTAATGGGGGGCCAACTGCGGGGGTTCAGGACTGATGATGATGGATGGACAGGAGGTGATATCATCCGTGCGGCGTGGCATCATTAGGTCATTACAATAATGCTATTGCGATATTACATTACCGCGTGTGTGTGCATCGGATGCTCTGCTGAAAGGAACAGTCGAGTCCTGTGATGATCCTGCGCCCTAACAATAATCATGATTCTTGTGTTCCATAGTGTCATTATTACTATGAAAACATTCTCCTCTGGGTTGTAACGTCACTCTATCCTTCTGGGACAGACCATTGAAGACAATGGGAAATATGGAGGGGGGGGGGGGGGGGGGTTCCTAGAAATTCCTTTAATGGTTTTATTGCTTCTCCCTTCGTTACTTTGGCTGGCGTCCCGGAGAGAGATAACACGGAGAACAACGCCACGTCCGAGGGGAGTCGTACACGTACATTTGGGGATGTCTCTGTGTGTGATAGTGAGGCTGTTTCTTGTGATAGGATCGCTGACTCATCTGGGCCCTATTCCCCGTACCTGGTTCAACTAAGTCGATCAAGAGTCCCATTATCCAGATTCAATTAACCCGATGTTTGAAGCCGGGATTTTCCTGTTCCTCGAAGGTGGATTCAGTCTCGTTAACTCGAACCAGACTTGAGACCCAGGATAAGTGCGCGCGGCCGCTTCAGTTGAAAAGCCAGCACGTATCGATAGCAGAGATCCTGATTTTCTAACGACATTGATTGATTAATTGATTTAAAACTCTATTAACAGATTGCAGTATCGGCTCAATAGCCTCGCCGACAAGTTAAATGCGTTATCTATAGGCTAATTTTAAGTCCCTCATTACCTCAATCAATCAGATTATATTTCTTTAAACTTGCCTGCTGGCAGTAGGTTTATGGATTGAATAATCAAATGAGATCTTGCTAGCGAAAATAATTAGTTAAACTGTTATACAGAATAAGGATACGGCTCTCTTACCCATTGATTGATGTATGGTGGATCTTTTACTTATCTGCACTGTGGTGTAAAGGTTTCTGCTTTTGACTTTCACGCAGACGGCCCGGGTTCGAATCCTAGTCTTTTCCTTCTTTTTGCAATGTAGGAATAATTCAATTTGGTGCACGTTGAGAGCTATACAAAAAATGACATCCTCAATGCATGTAGATTTATAATATTTTAACTTAAAACTAGGCTACTTTTGCGTATAATCATTAATATTATATTCCAAAAAATTATATTGGAAACGCTGGGTTTCGAACACCGGTCGCCCAGTTGCCAGGATTGAGCACTACCGCTGCGCCACTGTGCCAGACGGGATAGATTCATTGTTTATCCATTAATGGACGAGAGACCCGTGTTTAGAATATTTTTTCTTTTGAATGAAGTTTTATCTCTTTATTCTCAAATGCATTAATGTGACGTCAACGGCTCATTCAATTTCTCAAATCCGTCAAACAGCGCATCTCATCAGACATTTTAATCCCAGTTACAATATCACACAAAATCCACAATCCACGCATAGACACTTAAATTTTATGCTTGAATGAAACACAATCCGGGCGCTCCGTTAAGCAAATCTACAGCGGAGAATATATGAAACTAATCAGAGCCAAACGGCCGATAGGTTTCATTCATTAAAAATATCCCTGCGGGATTCACATTTGCAATGCGCCGTTATTAAAATAACCACATGCAGCGTGTATCGCGACTCCGAGCGCCGTATATGACGTGCATTATTTTATTTAGGACAAAGTAAATCTATAGGCTCAATATGATTTATTATCAGCATTTAGTTCTATTATTATACATTTCAAAAGCCCCCTCTAGGAAAACGAAGCACAGAAACATAATTCAGAATGGTATAATGGGATCTAGACTGTGAGAATAATTTCAGGAAGCGAGCTGTCATTTATTTGCGGGGGCGTGGCCATGGTTCATCCGGCTAACTGAAGTTAACCCTGCTCTCGACCAGGCTCAAACTTTTTGATCTGTTGTCATGGTGATTTGGACAATCGCGCGTCGGGGAATGGAAAGGTCCGGCTTAAGTCAGACTAGACTGGAAATTATCCGGCTAACTCAGTTATCCAGGTACGGGGAACGGGGCCCTGGAGAACCCTGAACTACACGCATGTTTCTGTCTGAATGTTCAGGATGTGGTGAGGAGCTGGACGTGGGAAACACCTCACCTCATTACTGGACCTTCGTAATGAAGAGCATCATTCAAATGAGATATTCACTGTAAATCTGACTCCATGATTACTGACATGAGAGATTGAGAGAGTGGTATTACTATTACTGCCACTACTACTACTACTACTACTACTACTACTACTACTACTACTACTACTACTACTACTACTACTACTACTACTACTACTACTACTACTTGACACAGCTAGTAGATGATTGTCTAATGGATATTGATAGAAAGAAATTAGCAGGATCAGTGATGTTAGACTTCAGTGCAGCATTTGATGTCATGGATCATGAAATACTACTGGAGAAACTTAAAGACTATGGTTTTGCTTCATCGTCAGTTTCATGGATAACTAGCTACTTATACAGTAGAAAACAGAGTATTTTTTAACGGTAGCCTATCTAAAGCGAAAAATGTTAAGTATGGAATTCCGCAGGGAAGCTGCCTTGGACCTCTGTTATTCACCATTTATACAAATGATTTGCCATTCATTTTAGAGCAAGCAAAGGTGGCTATATATGCGGATGATACAACCCTGTACATGGCATCCTCCTCTGTGGAAGATCTGGGTGTGGCACTAAATAAAGAGCTACAAAAAGTAGAAGAGTGGATTAGAGCGAATAGAATGGTTTTAAACATAGCAAAAACAAAGTGTATTTTAATGGGTTCACACCATATGCTAATTGCTAATCCAAAATAAAAAATAATGATGGGGGGAACTGAAATTGAACAGGTAGAAGAAGCAAAGCTACTAGGTATAACATTGGACAGTCATCTGAACTGGTCAACGCATATAAATAACAACAAAAAAGATGGGGAGAGGACTGGCTTTAATTAGAAGATGTGCAGAATTCCTAAC
>NC_140181.1:83257583-83305083 GCF_963971535.1 Notolepis coatsorum | reverse complement strand
TACAAAACACTGGAGAACACAGAGATCAAGATTACATGAACACAATACACATGGAACAGATGAACAACCTAACATGGTAACTAACAGGGATACAATACATAAACTTAAACTTTTCTGCAGACTTGGCCTTTGTTTTTGAATTTGTTTTTGAATTATTTAGGGGTAGGTTGTTCTATAAACCATTTGGCTTCAAACCTATCCTTTTTGCTTGTTTATTTGTAAACATTTGAAAAATATTTGTTTATTGTTTATTTATTTGTAAACATTCGAAATAAAGAACTCATTCATTCATTCATTCATTCACCCACACATAACAGGGGCCCTGACGCTAGCTTCCTGTTTTGGAGACACCAGCACCGAGGGGAAAGACTGTGTTGACTGTGTTGATCTGGATGTAACAGTACTGTATATCTATCTGTATGTCGTGTATGTCATAAATGTCATGATGAATTGAAAATGGGGGACCCTGATGTAAACAAGACGAAAGTTTCTCTGGTCTGCATCCCCTTAACAATTGTGTGCATTGAGCCGTACTGTATTGTACCCATTCTGCAATCTGTTAATCAAGTTTTCAATCAATCAATCAAAAACCAACTATAGAAACCACTTTCACTGACTTTTCCAACCAATCACTGGACCGTTGCACTGTCCCCCACCTGCTTCAAATGCTCAAAGATTGTACCAGTGCCCAAAAAGACATAAGTCACAGGTCTAGGGGTCACAGGTCATCATGCAGGTCATCTTCAGGGTCAACAGTGATGAGTCTGCGGACAGAGATCAAGCAGCCAGCTGGTGTCTTGTTGCACAGCCACAACAACCCCCAGCTGAACGTCAAGCGATGGTGGAGACGATTGTGGACTTCAAGAAGAGAACCCCCCCCCCCCCACACACACACACACACACACTGTGGCTCGGGAGGTAGAGCAGCCGTCTGGTAAATTCGGAGGTTCCTGGTTCGATTGCCGCTCCTCCCGGGCAGCGTGTCGAAGTGTCCTTGAGCAAGACACTTAACCCCTAACTGCTCCACGATGGTAGGGGTGTAACGGTACACAGAAGCCATGGTTCGGTATGTACCTCGGTATTGGGGTCACGGTTCGGTACGAGTTCGGTACAACAGAATTTTTTTTTTTAATAATAATTATATAATTTTCTTTTACATTTTTTATATAATAATAATTATTATTAAATAGAATAATTTTCTATAGGCTTGCCATGGTAGTCAGTGATACTGGTGTCATTCTGTGTTCAGGCATCCACTTGCCTACTGCCCCTTTAACAACTTATCCTTGTGCATCCTTAAGTTTCAGTTTCACTTCCAGAGAGAATTAACTTCACGACGAGACTGAAGACTAGAGAACAGATGACATGTTACTTACAACAATGGCAGAGGATTATTTGGATTTAAACACAGTGGAGCTAAGATGATCTGTCCGGAAAATTATGTTTCTTCTTTTTATTTGATGAGCTGTGCCTGTGAGTCCGGCGGGGGAGAATGTTGATGTGTTTGTTGGCGCGCGAGCGTGTGTGTCTCTTTCCATTGGTTTAATTTGGTTAACGGTATTGAGCGAACAAGAAAACGACCCTGCAGCTGTTCCAAAAATGTGCCTTTCTTGTGCACTTTCGCCGCTCTGAACTGAAGTCGGAGAGGGAGGGATGCGGAGCGTTTTGCGTGCGCTCCTGACTGCGTGTGTGTGTTTCCCCACACGCGGTGTGTGTGTGGGGTGCTCCCAGGGCCGTCATTTTGGTATGGCAAGGTATGGCATAAGTATTTTGAAGGGGTGGAGGGGGGTGGGAATGGGGGATTGTTTGGTTTTATGTTTTTCTTTCCATTTGAATCGCTCTGTTTTATGTTTGTTCTCACGCTCTGATCTCAATAGGACCTTAACAAATGGTTATATAACTGCTATGGTACTCTACTCCAAACGAATTACATTCAGTCATACTGCAGCCTTCTTAGACTATGGCTAATTTGAACATATTGATCTGGAATACAGGGGGTCTCAATATACCGCATAAATGCACAAGTGTACTAACGTGGCTAAAAAGGAAGGAAGTGGATCTTGCATTACTGAGTGAAACACACCTTTTATTGGCGGATAACGCAAGACTGGCAAATAAATTTTACCATAACATAAGTTATTCTTCTTTTGACACCAGGACCCGAGGGGTAGCCATAATAGCGAAGCGATAATTGAATATTAAACTGTTAGATGTGTGGTCCGATGCAGAAGGTCGAATTACTATTGCTAAAATAGAATGTTCCAACCGGAAAATTGCGCTGATTTCTGCTTACGCCCCTAATGTGTATGACGCTAACTTTTATGCTGTTCTCACTGCAGCAATGCTGAAACTACCTGATTACTCATTAATAGTAGGAGCTGATTTTAATGCAGTTTGGGATCCATTGATTGATAGGTCCAGTAACGCTGAAACCCCTGATCAGAAGCAAGCTACCATGGCCCTACGAGCCTGGTCTAAGGACACGGGGGTAATCGATATGTGGCGATCGCTCAACCCATCCGCGAGAGATTATTCCTTCTTCTCATCGAGACATAAGACTTTTTCCAGGATTGATTATGTTTTTTCTTCCCCACGGCTCTTTGATAGCTTTGATGTTGACTTATTACCCATAGCACTCTCAGACCACAAAGGTATCCTACTTAAGGTTTCACTCAGTAAAATAACATCCTGTGCCCCTAGGTGGCGCTTTAACTCTACACTGCTGAAAAATTGGGATTTTAACTTGCGATTGAAAGAAAAGCTCACTGAATTCCTGCAGTTTAATACGGGCTCGGTACAGGATCCCAGAATTGTATGGGATTCGGTTATGGGTTTTATCAGAAATAACACTACTCTCTTTGCATCTAATCTCCGCAAGGGACGTCTCTCCAGGCTGGTGGAACTGGAAAATCTTCATGCCATGTTGATCTCTTCATTGCAGCACAACTACTCTAGTCGACTGGAGCTTCAAATTAAGGTAGTGAAAAAGGAGATTAACTCCATTTTATGACAACAATCTGAATTTCAGATGCACAGAACAAGACAACACCACTACTTTCACGGCTCCAGGCCTAGTCACCTACTAGCTATGAAGATACGTGCCAGTGAGCAATTTGCGGATATCCCTTCCATTAAGAACCAACAGGGGGAGGTAACCACCAACCCCAAAAAGATTAATGATACATTTCGCTCTTTCTATTCCAATCTGTACAAGTCAGAGGTGGTCTTTGATGATACCAAGCTGGAGGATTTCCTTGATCGAATCAATTTACCACATATCTCGGAAGATAGTGCCTAACTGTTAGCTGCACCTATCACGCTAGCTGAACTTAGAGAGGCGATTGCAGATATGCAACGGGGGAAGGCTCCTGGATGGGACGGCATCCCACCGGAACTCTATCTCACATTCTGGGATGTACTCTGTCCCTTATTACTCTCAATGATTTTACATTCAATCAAAGAGGGCCATTTTTCCAGAGATGTCAATATGGCACTTATATCTGTTTTACTCAATAAAGATAAGGACCCAACCGAGTGTGGCAGCTACAGGCCCCTAAGTCTCCTCTGAGCCAATCTTAAGCTATATGCCAAGGTTCTAGCCACCCGACTTCAAAAGCATATGACATCTCTAGTTCATCCTGATCAGACCGGCTTCATAAGAGGCCGCCTGGTTACTGATAACATCAGACGGTTACTGCATGTGATTGATGCCAGCAAGGATGTTGCAGTTCCTACAGCGGTCATGTCCTTGGACGCAATGAAGGCATTTGACAGATTGGAGTGGTCTTACTTGTGGGCAGTTCTTAGAAGGATGGGGCTGGGAGAGGATTTTATTCATATGATCAAAGTTCTCTACACAGGGCCTTCGGCCATGATCTTAACGGGAAAGTTATGCTCGCCACTCTTCTCTGTCTTGCACTCTTCTAGACAGGGTTGCCCTCTTAGTCCCGGTCTTTTCGATTTATCTCTCGAACCATTAGCTCAATACATAAGACAATCCCAAATTATATCTCTTGTTTCAATTGAGGGCACACTGCACCATATCAGCTTATACGCAGATTATGTACTCATGTTTATGCAGAATCCCTCCGTCTCTCTACCTCATCTTCTCAATGTGATAGATGAGTTTGGCAGCCTATCCGGCTTTAAGATCAACTGGCCAAAATCTGCCTTTCTTCCACTTAATGCGCCTACGAAGGCTACCATCCTGCCTGCAAACATACTTATGGTGGAGCACTTTAAATGTCTCGGAATTGAAATATTCCCCACTATTAGCCAGACGATACGGTATAACTACTCCAGCTTGGGTGACAGGATTACAAATGACTTCAACAGATGGTCCAAATAAAAAAAATCATTACAGGCCCGTGCGTCAATGATTAAAATTAATATTTGACAGGCGGTTAGGTGGCGTAGCGGATATTGCGTTCGTCACCAACCCCGGAGCTGTGAGCTGGATTCGCCTGTTCGAATCCAGCTCACAGCTCCGGGGTTGTCACCAGCTTGGCTGGCCGTTCACACTAATACAATTGGCAGTATTAGAGGGTGGGAGAAGCTGGCAGGGTGGGTCCGGGTCGTTGTAAACAGCGACTCCTACAGTTCGGTCGGGGCGCCTGCTAAGCGCGGATGGGACCTGAGTGGGATAGTGTGATCCTTCCACACGCTATGCCCTCTCGGAGAATATCCGCGCTGCCAGGTGAAAAGAAGCGGTTGATTGGCTGGACGTGTGTCGGAGGAAGCACGTGATAGCCTCCTCTCTCCCAGATGATCTGACTGTGGGGGGTAAGTGCGCAGCGACCAGGAAGGGGATTGGGAATTGGCATAATGACTAACATTGGGATGGGTGAAAATCGGAGGAAAATGGAGGGGAAAAAAGATAAATAAAAAAAAATAATGAATATTTTACCTAGAATACATTTTATCAGCTCAATGCTCCCGTTGCCTCCTCCTGTTGGTTACTGGCAGAAATTGCATTCTGCCTCATATAAATTCGTTTGGAATAATAAACGCCCGCGCTTGAAGAGATCAACTGCCCAAAGAAGTAAACTCGATGGAGGCATAGCATTTCCAGACTTTAAATATTATTTTCAAGCTTTCTCTCTGAGACCTCTGATCACTTGGTTTGACGCTCAAGCAGCTGTATCCTGGCGACCATTGGAGGAGAAGATGGTGTCCCCACATAGACTTCAAGATATTGTGTATACCAACATTTCAATTAAGCAATGCAAATTACGATTTGGCCCTCTTATCACACATGTGATCCAGACCTGGCGTGATACCCAGAAAGCATGTACTAACCGCCATAAATGGCACACACATTCCCCTCTATTTAATAACAATTTACTCCTTATTGGACAACAACCTATTAGGTACCCTAGATGGGAAAAGAAAGGCATCCATACGCTGGGGGACATCTTCGATAACTCTGGTCTCCGATCTTTCCAAGATCTATCCAATGGATATGATCTCACCGGAACCTCCTTTTTCTATTATTTACAAATAAGAGCAGCTCTGAGGGCTCATGGCGTTCCATGGGATGCTCCACTAGAGCGTCACCGCTTTCACAAATAATTTTATGACAAAGAGACATCGAGAGGCTTCGTTTCTGACTTTTATCGCCATTTACTTACGTCCTCGTATAAGGACCTCCCCCTGGATACGATTTGGAGAAAGGATATCCCGGAGTTGGATGTAGATTTTGATTGGGATGCAGTCTGGGAAAATGTCCGGCTGTCCTCACGCAACCCAGATCACCAACAGATTCATACATTTTTTATTCATAGGACTTATTTGACCCCTAGACGATTGAATCGAATGGGTCTCAGACCTGACTCTCGATGTACCTTATGTCCAAACGGGGCCATTGGAACATTTATGTATATGTACAGTACTGGGAATGTCCTCCTGTTGAGCTTTTCTGGGAAGAGATTACCACCCAGCTATCAGATATTTTCTCTCTGAATATACCTGTCCTGCCTTCTGTATTATTATTGAATGAGGTTTCCCAATTACCGACCTCTACACATGTGAAGAGACTCATTTTAGCCGGCCTGACAGCCGGCAAGAAATTGATTGCCTCACGATGGATACACCCAGACAAGCTATGACCGAAGGTATGGATTCTTACCTACCTCGATGTGATATATCTGGAGATATCCACTGCACGAGTTTTAGGGGTTAACGAAGCGAATATTGCTATCTGGTTGGCAGCAGTTGCAAAACTTAAAGAGCGCATATAATGTTCAATTGCTAGATAATCTATTATATATTATGTATTTAACTCAGGTTGAGGTCCTGGGGTGAGTGTGGGGGGGGGGGGGTGAAGAGCGAGCGAATGCCATTGTCCACTTGTTTTTTCTTTTTGTTTTCTATTGTAATTTTAATTATGTATATATTCTGGGCCCCCTTTAGCTGTGGGTCTGGTGGTTGTGGGCTCGGACTGGGGGGGGGGGGGGGGGGGGGCGTGGTTCGGGGTATCTGCGGGTCGAGGCATTAAAGAGGCGTGATGGGGGGCGGGGTTCGTGGCTGCCGGGCCTGTAGATGGAGGGGGCTCAGGAAGCCCATTATGTTTGTGTTCTGGGCCCCCTTTGATTTTGTCGGAGGGTCACAGGCTAGGGGTGGGGGGGGCCCTTGGTCAGGTGTTAAAGAGGCATGATGCTCTGACACGCCGGGGTACCGGACTTGGGGCTCTCGAGGGTTGGGGATCGTGGCTGTGATGGGTGGTGAGGGAGGGGGCTTAGGGTGTTAAATGTACAATCTGTCTAATTTATTGTCTAGTCATTGTTGTGTTGAGTTGATGTTTTTGGTTGTCTTTTTATTAAGGCCGGGCCGTTAATGCATTTACCGGGCTAAATTAACGTTGCGTTAAAGAAATTGACGCCGTTAATCTATTCTCAAAATTGGGTCTGGGAGCCAATTACATTAGCTGATGTATACCTGGTCGAATTACTCTGTGTGTGAGTAGAACTCATGTGTGCGGAGACACGTTGTGGGCGTGTTTGTTTACACACTGCTACCACACTCGCGTCGCCAATAAACATAATAGTTTTAAGACATTGCGTCGGTCTGAGAGAAGTATCAAGCATCAGAAATTAATTTGGACTGCAGTATTCTGTTGTGGATGGTTAAAACCTTTGTTTACATATTGTGGTGTGGATTAAAATGTTTGTTTCCGTTTGCTGCCTGAAATCAAGCTGGCGGGCTCGTTCAGCTAGAACCTCCACCACAAGTCTCTGTAAGTAAGCTGGCTAATGGCTATCCTTACTGGCAAGTATTTTCATATCTTAACCAACGTTGCAACTTGCAAGGCGCTTATAATGAAACGTTCCAACGGCGACATCAATTGTTCATCAATTCATTCAACCTAGCGTGCACTTATTTTCAACCTAGAACCTAAGCTCTCTCTTTCTCTCTCTCTCTCTCTCTCTCTCTCTCTCTCTCTCTCTCTCTCTCTCTCTCTCTCTCTCTCTCTCTCTCTCTCTCTCTGTGTGTGAGAGGGAGGGAGGGAGGGAGGAAGGAAGGGGTGGGGAGTGAGGAAGAAAGGGGGAGAATGAATGAATGAAAAAAAAAATTATTTAACAGATTGCAGAATGGGTACAATACAGTACAGCTCAATACACACAATTGTTAAGGGGATGCAGACCAGAGAAAGACTTTCGTCTTGTTTACATCAGGGTCCCCCATTTTCAATTCATAGTGACATTTATGACATTTATGAGAGACAGAGAGCTAAGAGACATACTAGGAGAGAGAGATTAGTGGAAACTGTCAAAATGATCAACAGATGTTGACTGTAAGAATCTGTAAGGGCATCAATGGGAGCAATACTTTTTCTTTAAGTAACTAAATAGTTACTTTTCACAGTAACACAATACTTTTGGGTGTAAGTAACTAGTAAAGTAACTGAGTTACTTTTGAAATGAAGTAACTAGTAAAGTAACTGAGTTACTATTTTTCAGTAACTAGCACAACACTGCGTAGAACACACATATTTTGAATGCCTTCGGCAGACTTCAAATGAGCCATTTTAATCTAGATTAACTCCAGGATTGCAGATAGATTAATCTAGATAAAAAAAAAGTATGTATTATTATTGTTATTATGTTGTGAGTTGTGTTGTTTCATGTTTGAAAATAAAAAAGAAGTTGAAGTTGAGGTAAAATGTGAGCAACAAATTGAGCGCAACTAGAGGATGAACCTCCCGCGGCAGCCGGAGAGAAGATCCACCTGCCACGAGCAAACAACGATCCAATTCCACACGGGCCGGTACCGAGTCCAACCTCACCTCCTCCTCGGTCACAGTCTGGTTCCAGTAAGTGGGACTTGAGACGAGGCCAAACTGAGATGTATCCAGACAGCGGAGACAATCGTTGGCTGCAACTTGCGAACCCTCCAGGACCTCTTGAAGGACCGGGAGGCCGATGAGGTCACCGCTGGTCCCTCTTCCAGGCTCTCCCCCCTCTGGTCCCCCCCCTAGCCGCTGTGTCTTCCTGTACATCACAGCTATAACGTCCACCCCTGCAAACACTGTAGTAAATTCTATTCACTATGCTCCTTTTACTGTATATTCTGCAGCAGTGACACGTCTCAGATGCCGTTTGTGACCCTTCACCCTCCCGCATTTGCACAATACCTCTTTAACACCTCTTTAGTATTTCCACACATTTATTATTGTTAACGTTCAATTGAACGTTACCTCAATAATTCTTCTCTATTATTCTAGACTTGTTGTTCTTCTCTCCTCTGTGCGAGCGAGCGACCCAAAGCCAAAATTCCTTGTGCAACGCACTTGGCAGTAAACACGATTCCGATTCTGATTCCGTCCATATGTTTACCGTCAGTGTCGGGTTACGCACTCATCTTCGTGCGGCCTCGAGATCACATCATCGCCCTCCTCCTACAGTGTAAAACAAAACGAGAGAAATAAACCTACGTTACGTAAATAAATAAGGGGAAAGGGGGGGGGGGGGTTTGTATACAACGCGACCAAAAACGGTGGAACTAGCTCTGTCTGGGGTTCCGGTGGTGCCCCATGCGCGCCGCGGACTCTGGAGGTCTGCTCTCTCGGGTTACAGCTGGGAAAACAGCCGTAGCGCGGGGGCCAACAGGTGATGGGTCTGGCAGGGGGGGGGTTGTCATAACACTCCGGCCAGTTCGCCGGGGGGAGGACTGATCAAAATTAATTACACGTCAGCGATGATGACCTCAGGAGGTTATTTATATCCTCCGCAGGGGTTTAAGGAGGGAAAGGGGATCCCCCTCGGAGAGACTGGAAGGATCCGTGGCTGTGAGCCAAGAATAAACTAGCTCGCCTGGAACGCCAGACGACGACTTCTCACAAGGTCTTATGAAAACCGGTATCTTCGTTGACGCAATGATAAAAACAACGGTTTCCATAACGACGTGAAGAGGTTCCTGTGAGCCGGTGTTGTGGGGTAGGCTCGCGGGGCCAGAAGAAAAGCGAAGAGTTTGTGGTTGTTGTTGTGAGATTGTTTCTGGCTTGCGAGGCCAGTAGTGGAGGGTAAACCCGCCTAAACGCAGTTTACCACCTTTTTGTTTGTGAAATAGAGTTTATCTAACCTTTTAAGCTGACATTTATAGTATAGATTGTAGTATCCAATCAATGCAATTTACATGAAAATGAGACGTGTTTTTTAGGGGGGGGAAATGTATTCTGAAAAGAAAGTAAGATGTTTTATACAGTATATTGGTGATTATTTGGATGACTGTGGACCCACCTTTTTAAGCTCTTCTACCACTACCTGCAAACATGGGACCAGCATTATAGTTCAGACTTTTAGATCAATCAGTTATGATGGTTCTGTAGTATGCAGTGTTAATTTTGGCAGCTATTTTCATTTTAGTTTTAGTCTTAGGCTACGTTTAGACGGAGAGAGTCTGAACAGAAACGTTAGGTTATGACTATAACCAAGTTCTGTTAGTTAGGGGCGACGCTTGGCATCACCTTCTGCACTATCTCGCGTACGTGCACGCGTACTGAATAAATTCCACAAATGTACCTCTAATACCAGTATTAGTCTGACCACACCCCTCATCAGCTTACCTTCATAAGCAGGTGTGTGGTCACCTGCTCTCCTCCTTCCCAAGCTTTCACCACAAGGTGAGGTCAAGGGCTGCAGCGGCCGTCTGATGCCAAGCGTCGCCCCTAACTAACAGAACTTGGTTATAGTCATAACCTAACGTTCTGTATCGTTATGGGGCTTAGTTTGGCATCACCTTCTGCACAAGGGAGGCCAAGCGGAGCCGCTGGCTGACAAATACACCCCGCTGACAGCCCCCCACAACCATCAGAACAGGGAGGGCCGAGCCCCCCCGACCCCCCCTAATGGCGGGTAGCCCCCCTATTAGGGGCTTCACGGGAAGGCGACGGACCCGACCGTGCGAAGAGGCACTCAAGCAACTCAACGCACAGGGTGAGCAGACCGTGGCTTGACCCCACGACTACACACACGCACAACCCGCATGCCACCCGGGAACGAACGGAGGAACAACCTCGTTACTGCCCCCAGAATCACGGGGTCAAGAGCAAACCCAACCCCGTGGCAAGGCCGTAGCAGCGGAGCGCGAAGGAAGACCCAGATCCACCAAAGGACTGGGCTCCCTGGAATGGGGGCCCGGAGAAGTCCATGATGCCAGCATCAAGACCCCACCAGGGGGGCACCTAGTGACCCCGCCCCCCACATCGCCAGCGTATCCGGACAAGGGGCCCCTCAGCCGAGCGGGCCCTGTCCTCCCCAACAGCACACCGCCTGGAACACAAGCCCTGCAACAGGCAGACAGCACGGTTAACACACAAGAGGTAACCAACGGAAGCAGGCAGCGCACCGGGGAAAGACCAGGCAACAGGCTGTCAACCCAAGCCTGGAAAAACTGCGGACGAGGCAGGCGCCAGAAAGGACAGCTGAACAGCCGTCCCGGCGGAAGGGGCGTATGCTGGCGTTGTCGCATAACCAAGCTTTCAAACAGCACGTCAGAAGTGGGATCCGTAGACCACTCGACCCCTGACAGCTGCCCACAGAAAAGCCCATACGATCGGCAGACGTCATGAACGTGCAGGGGCACCCTCAACCGGAGAACCGGGAGTTGACACTGCAGCAACACACCAGAGAACCAACCACCCAGGCATCACCCCATGCAATGGTTGGTCCCATAACCCCTCAGGAAAGAACCCCGAAACACACCTGCGGCACCGCCGCAGCCCGCGTTCCGGTTCCCAACAGGGCTATCCCGGGCCTACAGGTCAACGAGCATCACCCCGGACCGGGCCCGGTGATACGGGGAGCACAGGATCCCAAAGGAGGTTAACCCCACCCAACAGGCTCCTCAGCGCCAAAAACGCAAGAGAAGAGCGTAATATGGAAGACCAGCCCCAGCACCCCGCACTCGGTATTCCCAGGAGGTCACCCAACCAAGTACCAACCAAGACCAACCCGTACAGCGGCCGAGATCCGACGAGATCGGACGCGTACAGGTCGGCACGGCCGTAAGCCATTACGACAGTGCAGAATACAACGCACCCAACAAGGGTCCCATAACGCTCAACCCTGTGACACCCGGATCGACCTAGCATTTTTTCCCCCTGAAAAAACCCCAAGTCCCTCAGGGTACCAGAACAGCAGATCTGCATCCCCAGCGGACAACGGGTGCACTGATCTGGACCAGCGCGACCAGAACCAGTCCCGTGCCCTAATCACGCCGACCTGCCAACCCCAGGAGAAGGGGCAGATATGCGCGTTTGATCCCAACATAAAAAAGAAGGCGCCACCCAGACGTGTCGGTATGAACCGCGTCCGGCGGCCCACCCCTAGGGCGTGAGACCCTTCCCCATATGTCCAGACCCATTCCGTCATCATCCCCTGACATGAACGGGAACCCATCGACAACACACAGGATGTCGGAAGAGGAAAAAAAAAAACCATCCCAATTGCTCCATAAAAACGCTGTTTTACCAAAGCAAACGAGGCGCGCCAGTCAGCAACGGCCCAAAGCACATCCTGAGCCAGCACTATGTGTGCGTTCTGACATACCCACATCAACAATAGGTCGTTTAGACCACCATATTGAATCCCCAAGACGCCCAGGGAACGACAAGAGGGGCGAGATGCAATCAACTCCATGAATGAATGAATGAAAACATTTACCCAACAGACTGCAGTACAGGAATACATACAAAAAGATAAGGGGAGGCAGACCTGAGAAAGACGTTAGTCTTGTTTCCATCAGGGACCCTCATTTCATATCCATCAAGACACATTCAACTCTTTATAAAATAAAGAAAAGGCATCACCCGTATGACCCAACTGCACAGCTGGGAGTAAAAACCCTGTTTTTCACATGATTTTAATCCAGTCACTCCTTTTAATCAGAGTGTAAGACCAGACTCCCCCAGAAAACACCTTCCCACATGAGACCACGGTCAAGAAAAAGATATGTAACTGTGAGACACGTGACCAACAGACTCAAGTTTGACACATAAACGGGCGCAGCAGGCTGTAAGTCCTGCGCCCAACCTCGACATCTTTAAGACACCAGCTCATGGAAGGCGTCGCCATAGCAACAACGCTACAACGGGCGGGGAAACCCACCGGATCCTGTCATAACAGGAGTCGGTAGAATACCCCTTCCCCCCCCCCCCCCCCCCTGTCAAGCACTGGCTTGGCCCCGACTGGCTCAGCAGAAAAGATCAACAAATCCTCTAAACCAATCAAGTGGGAAAAAGGAGGGGTTTATTCGACACCCCCTCCGAAAACACACCTTTTATCCCTACACACAGAAAACAACCGTAGCCATCTTGAAAACCTCCGGTAGAACAAAGCATAGCATAAGCTAATACAATGCCTGCTACCCACAAAATGTAAAAAAGGGTTTACAACAAAACACAAGTCGCCTGTGCGTGAATCCCATACCCGTTGCCTATGTCATACATAGGAAGAACGCTGAACGAGAGTAATGGCTAGGCCATGAAAAATGTGCGTACGAGCATTACTGCAACTAACAACACAGCGTTGTGAAAACACATATACTTAGTTAAAGCAATGGAATAACACCAGTTCTAATTGCATGTGGAGCATCAAGCTAATAGAACCTATTACCGAGTGTAAGTTGCAGACCTTGCTTAAAACCCGTAACACAACACAACTCACCCCCCAACGTAACAGGGTAGATTCATATATACACAACCCCACCATATGATTTGTATGAAGAAACACACAGTTTGTTCGGCCAAACACAGTCCCCCTTATATCGGGGAACTTTTTTTATTAATTAAAAAAGTGTAAGGCACAAAATCACAGAGGGGCCGGGAAGAGTGTAGAGGAGGGGACACAAAGGGGAAAAAGTCACTCCTAACGGCGTCTGCCACCTCGCGCCGCTCGAGTCTTGCCACCCCGGGGAGCCCCGGAGGGACGATAGGTTACAGTCTGCTGGACACGACGTTCCCTACCATCTCCTCCGGTCTGGGATGGGCCGGCGGTGGCCGAAGCGCCGTTTCGTCCCCTGGCCCTCTTGGCAGGGCCAGCAGCGGCGGTGGAGGTAGTGGTAGCGGCGACGGAGACAGCTCGACGTCGCGGAAGCCTTCTGCCCCCACCGGCAAGGACGGGAGGCGGAAAATGGGGTTGAAGGACGGATCTCTCCTCTGCCATTTCTCTGCATGTTGAGGTCATCAATTGCAGGGCCTTCCCGAACAGGCCAGCGTCGGAGAGGGCGGCCGTCAGAAGAGGGGCTCTCTTCTTCTCTGGCACACGGGCCTGCTCCAGCCAAAGGTGACGCTGGCCCAGGGTGGCCAGGGCGCACACTTTCCCCATGGCTATGGCCAGCACCTGGGAAAGGTGCAGAACAGCTCCCGCAGCCTGGGTGATCTGATCGCATTTTACCTCGTTCAGATCCGTGCCGCCCGTCATTATCCCCGATACAAATCTAGCCAGGTGGGCGATGTTAGACGCCGCAGCCAGCGACTGTGTACCAGCGATGAATGACTGGTCACCCCAATAAGCCAATCGCCTAGCCGACTTCCCCTGGAGGACCGGCTTGCATAGGGGTTCCCACACCATATCCGGACAGAGGAGCGCGGCCATCGGATTGTCAAGCCGAGGTACGCCCTCCCCCATACCTTTGACTAACCCCGACACCCGCGTAACTGGTACGTAGGCGGGAGTTAGTCCCATGATGTTGGACACCGCCTGACCCCGACGAACATAGGCCCCCATCGATAGGAAAAATGGGTAGACAACGTCCACCCCTCTCACTGGGGGACGCTGCCAGGGATGGCCTATGAGGTCATCAGGGACAGGTGCAGGCAATGGCAGCGGCAGCGGCACACCGTTTGCGGTGGCGGCTACCGCCATGAGCTCGGGAAACAAGGCCCGCAGTTCCCCCTGCGAACCCTCCTCCACCGACCCCGCATCCCTCGCATACAGCAGGCTGCGACTGGTCAAGGAGCCACAATCCGATGCGGCTGACAGTAGGGCATCCTGCTGATGAGGCCAAGGTGGTTCCTCGACATCCTCGAACAAGGCGCCCCATGGAGCCATTTCTCCCCCCTCCGGGGTCTCCGGAGGAGGGATACTCCCCTCCACGGGACCATCATACAAGAACCCGTCCGCCTCCTCCATGAAGTCTTCAGTTTCCATCAGAAATCCAGAGTCGGACGCGTCCTCGCTGGTCTCCAGCAATTCCCCAAACCCAGGCCGTTCGCGTCTGCACGCCACCATCTTGCGACGCGAGCGAGCAGACGCAAAAAGTTTTCGTCGCAAATCCTCCGGCTCCAAGACAATCCCCCGTTCATCAACGGGCGATTCCCCAGAACCAGAGGAACCAGAGTCGAGATCAGGCCATCGCCGGAGCGACGGCACCGAACCCTCGGCTCGTCGGTGAGGAAAACTATCCACCGGCAGTCTCCCGGGCTGGGTCGGCAACCACGAGAGTGGCAACAGCCCAGCACCGAGGCGCACGACGGAGGCGGGAATGGAGAACCGGTGGTGAAGAGTAGGTCTAGCGGGTCTACTCTCCGCGGAATACATTATGACCCAAACCTTTTTTTATACAACAAGTGAGAGAAGAAAAGGTTAAGCACAATGTAAACCAGTCACAACTCTTTTCAACTAACAACACGTCAAGTGGGGTACTACCGAGGCACTTTCCTTGTGGTGAAAGCGAGAAGGAGGAGAGCAGGTGACCACACACCTGCTTATGAAGGTAAGCTGATGAGGGGTGTGGTCAGACTAATACTGGTATTAGAGGTACATTTGTGGAATTTATTCAGTACGCGTGCACGTACGCGAGATAGTGCAGAAGGTGATGCCAAGCTAAGCCCCTTAACGATACAGAACTGCAAAAGTCGTCTTACGGTCTCACTTTTAATTTTGCGTTTAGACTAGCGTTTTGGGATGGAATTCTGCGTGCAGACGACGCTGTAACGACGGAGCCCCACTGTCACACGATTGGCGCATATGTCACATGACGTGCTGTGAAGACCCGCCCTACTCTGCCTCTGATTCGCAGACTGTGGGTGGGGAATGTGATTGGACCAAAGCAGAGTCACTCACAGACAGTGGGTCCAGTACTAATAGTTGTGATAGCCGCGGACAGATTCTTGTGTATTTAAAAGTACTGCCAATGTAGCCTTCAGGTGATCGCCATGGATAGAATCAGACAGTTTTGTTTACACTTCTAGGCTACTGGCGCATGCCTGTGATGTAAGCAGTACGCGTGACGAGAACCTTGACAACCCTATCGTCATCGTTTTATGCGCTTTGACAGTTTAGATGATAGCGCAAAGGTTTATCGTTTCTAGGAATTCCACCCTGGAAGGTGGTCTCACATTTTTACAGTTTCACCCCGTAAAAACGCCGTTTCCGTATAAACGAAAGGCACATCCAAAAAAATATTTTTGCGGATTCACCTGCTAGCGTTTCTGTCTAAACAGGGCCTTAGTCATGTGTCAAGTGCTCCTTTTTAGTTTTCATCATATTTAGTCATCTTAATTTATTTTTTGTTTAGTCAGTTTTAGTCAACTAAATGTCTGAGCATTTTAGTCTTAGTCAGTTTTTGTCTCAATTTTGACTTTTTTGTTCTAGTCTAGATTTAGTCGATGAAAACGGATGACATTTTTGTCTATTTTTACTAGTTAATGTACTAAAAAAATTATATTATATAAATTATAAAACTTTTTTTTCTTTTCTTTTTTACAGCTACTGTTTTATATATACTGTTTTTTAGTAATAACTAGAAAGTAATGGTATTTATTCAACAACAGGTGATTGTATAGATTAGTATTAGTATCATTAAATGACAACTATTGATTGATTGATTGATTGAAAAGTTTATTAACAGATTGCAGAATGGGTACAGTACAGTACAGCTCAATACATACAATTGTTAAGGGGATGCAGACCAGAGAAAGACTTTCGTCTTGTTTACATCAGGGTCCCCCATTTTCAATTCATCATAACATATATGACATACAGATAGACAGTACTGCTACATCTATACATTTATGACATATCAGATTTGCAAATACAGTACTGTTTGTGATACAAAAGTGTCCAGAAAAGGAGTGTATATACATTTGGCGTAGAAACTGTACATTGGAGGAGGTTGGTTGGGTGGGGTGGGGTTGGGTGGGTTGGGTGAGGGCTGTACATTGGAGGTGGGGGGGGGGGGGGGGGGGGGGGGGGTTGGGTAGGGGACACACACACATTTTACACTGTACATTGGAATATTGACAAAGCCTTACTTGGTCATTTACTGTACAACTAGGTTAGGACATTTGTAGGGGCCAGTTTCGAATTGCAGTCTCACGTAGGTGTTTTTTTAGAGTGTTTTTGAAAGTGGGTAGTGATTCACATTCCTTTACAGCTTTAGGCAGGGCGTTCCACATTGATGTGGCATAATTGCGAAACGTGTTTAGTCCCTTGTTTGAGCCGAATCTGGGTTTTACATGATTTGTGGAGCTCCCTCTGGTGTTGTGATCGTGGTATTCACTGACCTTTGGGAAGTATTTTGACATGTACATGGGTACCTTGGTCGCGTAGTGTATCTTGTAGACCAGGCCCATTGCAAGTTGCTGTACTCTGTCGTCTACTCTAAGCCATCCTAGGTTGTCAAAGTGGGCAGGGGTGAGGTGGGTTCTAGGAGTCAGGTCAAGTAGTAGTCTGACTAGCTTGTTTTGAGATGTTTGTAATTTGTTTTTTAGTGCCTTTGAGGTGCTTTGGTACCATGAGGTGCAAGCATAGTTGTAGTACCCTTGAACTATGCTCAACTATGCTTCACCCACGGTAAGGTTGTTGGCACATTAGTTCCACACGGACATTATACGTTGTTGCACTTGCTTCCAGAAGGCTCCGTTTAGGTTAGCTAGTAGCAGAGGCTCTGTTGTGATTTTTAATGCACAATAAATATTCAACATTCTCTTTTGAGACTCCGCCTCAGACTCTTATCATTTGGCACTAAAAGCTAAACATTGTTACCGGTATGGCTGTCCGCAACATGTCATTAATTGTGTGTGAGAGGTCGATCAGTTAGCCACATTAGCGTGAGCTAGGTTAGCCACTAGTTAACGCGAGCTAGATGGAAATAAAAAACAATGTAACGTTACTGGTGAAAAAGTTATTTACCTTGGAATGCTCCTTTGCCAACTTGCTGTACTTTGCTTGCAGGTCTGCAGCTGGATTATGAATAGCCCCAACTTTAGCCAAGGTAACGTTAAGCTAAAACTAGCTTTTAAAAAAGCTCTTCAGCTAATGCTAATAACAGAGCTCCCCGTCACACTGCTCTGTCCGGACGGCATTTGGAAAAGTTATAATTATTTTGTCTCGTCTTGTTTTAGTCAACAATATCAACATACATGAAGAGAAATTTCGTCCTGGTTTTTGTAAATAAAGTTTTTGTGTCCTCAGTTGTGGTCAACAATATTTAATAAACTATTTAGTCTCGTTAGCGTCACATGGTCTTCAATAACGTGACGTCACGTCTCGTTGTCGTCATGAAAAAAACCTTCGTTGACGAATATCTTTCGTCATCATTTTAGTTGACAAAATTAACACTGGTAGTATGAGATGTTTCCTTTCATAAAATGGTCATTAAAGCGGGGGTTATCCTATAACCCTAGTTATATGAGTAATAGTGAGCGCTTTGCTCTATTGGAACTATCCCTTTAATCATATCCTAAAATGAAAGCTTTCACCTCGTGTACCTGCCCACCTGCCTGACCACTCCCACATCCGCTCCTATAAAGCGGGGTCATGGCCATACAACAGCTCCTTCCCAAGTATTTTACGGCCGAAACGGAAGACCGTGGGGTCCTCAGTGATTTGATTGATTGATTGCGGGAAACCCACCTGGTGATGTAACATCCACACATTGATACAGAACAGGTACGTAGAGAGAGGCTCAAAGCAAACACACAGGTGGCCTTGTGCACTACCTCGTGCACCACCTCATACACCTCTTCATACACCACCACCTCCTCACCCACAACAGTGGGGGAGTAGGCAAGAAAGATATACAGATAGTGCTTTCAGAAGGTTTTATATAAGAAACATAGTTTCACAGATATCATTTCCTACATTTCATCAACAGTATATCTTTTTTTTATAGTATCACATGTTAAATGAATGGAATGGCTAGGACCCCCTGAAAAAAAGGGCCTGGTGAGGTCTATGAGGCCGTGGCATCGAGACCCCAACAGACGGTCACTGGTCACACCACCCCCCACATCGCCAGCGTATCGGACAGGGCCTAAACCAGGTGAAGGCCCTTCTCCCCTTGGCACGCCGCTTTGAAGCACTCCCAAGAAGGCTTCCCCCCCACAATAACGTGGTGCCAGCCGGGGCGCCGGGGAGACAACCCTCCAAGGAGGTTGATCCCTCAATCCAGGCCGACAGGTCCCAAGAGTAGAACTCGACCTGCGCCCGGAGCACTGCAGACTAGACAGGCGCCTAAGGGGCTTACTGTAAGAACAGTATCCCGGCGGAAAGGGTGTTCCGGTATGCTGTGCACCATGTCACAATCTCCACAAACCCTGACCCCGCCAATTTATTACTGCTTTAAACTGCTCTTCTAAAGGTCACCAACGACATACTCCTCTCTGCCGACTCTGGTTCCCTCTCCATCCTCATTCTCCTAGACCTCAGCGCTGCTTTTGACACCATCAGTCACCCCATCCTCATCACTCGTCTCCAGTCCTCCGTTGGCATCTCCGGAATCCCCCTCACCTTGCTCCAATCATACCTCTCACACAGGCACCAATTCATCTCTATCAACAACTGCAAATCCCCCACTGCCCCCATCACTCATGGTGTCCCCCAAGGCTCAGTACTTGGTCCCCTGCTCTTCATCCTCTACATCCTTCCACTTGGTCTGATTCTCCGCCAACATGGCCTGCATTTTCACTGTTATGCAGACGACACTCAGCTCTACCTCTCCACCAAGACTATCACTCCAGCCACTCTCTCCACCCTCAGCACCTGCCTCACAGACATCAAAACATGGATGCAAAATAACTTTCTTAAACTAAACTGCAATAAATCAGAAATCATCATTATCGGTCCAAAATCCCTCACCAGCCACACCCAGGATTTCACCCTAAATATTGATGGTACCATTGTCACCCCCTCCACTCACGTCCGTAACCTTGGCATCATCCTGGACCCCACCCTTTCTTTCCTCCGCCATGTGAACCACATAACCAAATCGGCCTTCTACCACCTCCGGAACATTGCTCGTCTCCGCCCCTCCCTATCACTCTCCGCTGCTGAAACACTGGTTCATGCATTCATATCATCACGACTAGATTACTGCAACAGCATCCTCTACGGCTCACCAAACACTATCCTCAATAAACTCCAATATGTCCAAAACTCTGCTGCCCGCATGCTCACCTCCACCCGTCGCTCTGATCACATCACCCCTGTCCTCCACGACCTCCACTGGCTTCCAATCAAATACAGGATACATTTTAAAATACTACTCATCACATTCAAAGCCCTCAACAACCTTGCCCCTCCCTACCTGTCCGACCTCCTCCACCGTCACACGCCCACCCGTCGCCTTAGGTCTGCAGATGCCAACCTCCTAACACCTCCCACGACCAGGCTCCGGACCTGGGGCGACAGGGCCTTCGCTGCTGCTGCCCCCTCCCTCTGGAATGCCCTCCCCAGCCATATCCGTGATGCAAACACCCTGACATCTTTTAAATCAGCCCTCAAAACTCACCTTTTCAATCTTGCTTTTGACCTCTAATTCTGTCGGTGTTATTTTATTTTTGTCATGTATTATTTTTGTTCTGTTTTTTTGTTTTGCCATAGTTTGTCTCTCCTGCCCATGTAAAGCGTCTTTGAGCACCTGGAAAAGCGCTATATAAAATAGATGTATTATTATTATTATTACTCCCGCGGGGTCGAGGTTCAGAGAAAGTTTTTGACACAATTGGCAGACGTCATGAAAGATGCGGGGGCATACTCTCGGGCAGCCGGGGTCAGACCCGGGCTCAACCTGAGAGTCGACTCTGCTACCAACACACCGGGGAGACAACCACCCCCCCTATGTTTATTATAACAGGAGGTGGGAGCTCCCTTAACCCACTAAGAAACCCCAGAAACACAATTGCGTGTATACACAGGCTATACAATGCAGTTCAAGCGTTTCAGGTTTAAAAAGGGTTAACCCAGGCCAACAGGTTATTGAGGGCAAGGCCCAACCTGGACCTGGTGGACCGGGACCTACACAGGGATGCATAGAGGAGTTGACAGAAGCAGCCTCCCCGACAGCCCCCTCCCATCCCCGGTTTAACAGGGAGGGAGGGGTGAAACAAATGGAGAAGGACCAACCCCCTAACATCGTGCAAAAAGGTACAACACAGTATGGACTAATGCATGCCACTGTTAAGGGCAACTCAAGGTGACATGTATATGACACACACATTCATGACATCAACCCCTGTGACGTCCGACCCGACCTGGCATTTTCCCCCCGGAAAAGCACAGAGTCCCTCTGGGAACCAGAACCTGTCTGCGCCCCGGCGGACAACGGGTTAAACTGATCCGGTCCGGCGCGACCAGGACCAGTCCTGTGCCGTCGAGTCTAACCTAGTGCACTGGCGCTCGGTAGAGAAAAGAAATCTGCTTCCCAGCCGACCGCATAAAAAACGCAGTTTTTATGAAGTTGGGCAACCAAGGCACGCCGGACCCACAAAGCATATTCAATCATTGAAAAAACACCCTGGGCCAGCGCTGATCGGTCTTGTAAGACCATACGCTGATTTCATAAAACAGCGTATATGCTCGCAAAGAACCAGAGAACAGTGACTCTGCGAATTTCTAACAAGAAAGAGCCTCACAATGTTTCCCCTTGCTGTCTGGGATGAGCAGCAGGGAGCCGGTCTACAAAAGACACAGACACGGGTCCTCACATGACGAGCCTGGGAATAACAACCGCGTCAATTCTGCTCCTTATGTAAGAGGGGAAGACAGACCTCAATGTGAGTAAACAATTGAAAAAGGTTCATGTAACACATTGGACCAAGACTCTCTGAGGAGGAGGCTCCCTCACTGAGAGGGAGGTTCTGAAACTCAGAGGAGGCTCTGAAACTCCCTGAGGAGGAGACTCTGAAACTCCCTGAGGAGGAGGCTCTGACCCAATATACACTACTGGTAGGGAGCAGAGTAGAAGATAAATTGTCTCTACTGCATTGCATCACCTATCCTTTACAATGACAGCGGTCTGTAGCACAGGCCCTGTAACTCACGGACATGTCTCTTGGCCAGCAAGAAAAAGCGTCTGTGACGTTTTCAAATGGCCGGGGGAAACCCGTGTCCCACCTATCCTGACTTGATGTGGGAGACAGGAAACCCCCCCCTGTGACGAGAGAGACATCGATAGGGAGACTGATAGGTAGAAAGGCACAACCTCTCGGCCAATCAGTTTCGTAAGGATATAACTATATCCGGGAGGGGGGAGGTTTATTTTATCCACCCCCTCACCACCTCACCCCTGATACGACGCCAAAAGAAAGCAGAGCCGTGACACCAGTTGCATGGCGCGCCAGATGAAAGCACATACTTACCTGTAGAGTAAAAGCTTTACATCATGCACGCCAGCCACAGCCGATAACCTCGTTTGTGTAAAAAACTGGCTTTATCCACGGCTCTGGCTTATGTGTGAAAAACTTGCCACCGTTATTTTTATCATTACCCTTAAGCAAAGAAAAAATATCAAGCTAAAGAGAGGGACTCAAGGCCCTTGGTCATATGCCACTATGTACAACTCTGTAGGCTAGCACCCAGCCAGTTGTGGACTCAATGCTACGTTTCCTAAACGTTACATGAAACACACACACAACTTCTCATCATATAATAAAAAAAACCCAGTTCACTTTTACTCATGTAAGAAGAACGCTGTTTTTAAGTAGAGAGAAGGACATAAGCCTTGGCCAAGTGCTAGAACTTACAAGCCTTGCTAAGCTATACAAAATAGCGACCAACACAATTTTCAAAGAAAACTGCACAACACTCCAAGCAAGAAAACGCAACCCCAGCATTTGTAGTGAGTTCACATAGCACACGTCGTATCTCCCAAAATGCAGTGAAGTAACACATGTTTTGTTAAACAAAAACATTGTTTTTTTTTTGGATCCACTTTTTCTCGCATTTTTCTATTTTTCTCCCATCCCAATTTTTCATATCGTCCAATTCAACCCTCCCCTGTCTTCGAACGTTGTTTCTTGCCTCCCACAAGCCGGCTGCAATGTGGACTAAGTCATACATAGCACGAGTCCCCTCCGATACTCGAGGTAACAGCCGTCGCATACTGTTCGAGCCTAGTCTCCAGCATTCGTTGCGAGCGCCTTGCCCACTGCGCCACGTAGCCGCCCCAAACAAAAACATTGTTATTAACCAAAAACATTCAGGAGGGGGAGGAAGGAAGAGTGGGGCATAGTGTAATGTCCTTACTTGACCACCGGACACAGGATGAATGGCCGCAACAAATGGCTGGTCCTACCATGTTGACGAGGCCTCTCGCTGGCGGGGCCAGAAGCGGCGACGGCTGGAGCCTCGCTCCGGCGCGACGCCCACATCCTGCGGCCGGTCATGGTGCAGGCCGAAGACATCTTCTGCCAGAGATGACGCCGTAGCTCAGGGCCCGCTACTTCCTCACGGCTAATGTCAACGGTTTTAGCACAAGCTAACTCCAGGCTGACGGTTAGCATCAAGCTAACGTTTCCAGCCTTAACGCAGCAGCAAGCTAACGGCTTAGCCTAACAGCTAACTGGCTAACAGCTAGCTCTTACCGGCTATCGATAGCCACCAGCTAACGCAGTAGAAAGCTAAAGCGGCTACTACTGAAGCTGTGTAACGTGAGGAATGGCGATACAGGCCAACACTTCAGACAGCCGACTGCCCCCCCTTCTTTTTATCCAAAAGAAAAAAGGGAAGGCAACACACATCCCTCTCACAGAACGGTATTACCAGATACAGCGGCATCGGCAGCAAGCCCTGTTGTATGCGGGCTGCAGCCGTCTTGAGCTCGGAGATATTCTCCTAATGAAACACTGAGCTCGCATCCTCCGTGCCGGGTGCTTTCGTCTTGAAAAGCGGGGCCAGCGCGGTGGCAGAGGGTATCCATCTTCAGAGACCGGGGACTTGAACCCCAGACTCGGAATCATGGCCCCAGGAAAACAAAGCTACGACCTCTCTGAGGAGGAGCACTGTTTTATCGTGGGGCATCAAACTAGAACCCCCTCCACACCGCTATGGAGAGGCAACGAAGGGATTCTTGCTTGGAGCCGACCTTATGCAAGCTGCGCAGTTGCCCCCGCACAACTGACACACCTGAGGCTCGCGCCGCAAAACATCACTCGCCCTAGAGAGACCGTCAGCTCTCTCAGCCGACCGCCTCTCCCGGCATAGTATCCAGCTGCATAGCCGGAGCACACCGCCGGCGGGGGACTACTCAGCGCCCCAATGCGAAGTGCCGGTGGAGGTCAGAATGATCATCATCTTCTAGACTCTCCGGTGGTGACGACATTATCCTTTCTTTCTCCCGTAGATTAGTGAGAGAGGGAGGGAGAAACTAAAGAAAATGCCAACACAGCTCCTATAACTAAACTAACTACTTTAACACTAAACTTAAAGCAGTGCTATGACACAGGCTTCCGTGGTGAAAGTAGGGAAAGGAGCTGTTGTATGGCCATGACCCCGCTTTATAGGAGCGGATGTGGGAGTGGTCAGGCAGGTGGGCAGGTACACAAGGTGAAAGCTTTCATTTTAGGATATGATTAAAGGGATAGTTCCAATAGAGCAAAGTGTAAGCTATTAACCAAATATAACTCCCCATATGGAAAAGAGGGTCTAAAAATCCACATAGACAGGTTTTTACAAGAATCCACCACATATGGCTGGGCGACCATTCATTTAACATGTGATACTATAAAAAAATATATACTGTTGATGAAATGTAGGAAATGATATCTGTGAAACTATGTTTCTTATATAAAACCTTCTGAAAGCACTATCTGTATATCTTTCTTGCCTACTCCCCCACTGTTGTGGGTGAGGAGGTGGTGGTGTATGAAGAGGTGTATGAGGTGGTGCACGAGGTAGTGCACGAGGCCACCTGTGTGTTTGCTTTGAGCCTCTCTCTACGTACCTGTTCTGTATCAATGTGTGGATGTTACATCACCAGGTGGGTTTCCCGCAATCAATAATTGATAAGATGACAAGGTCAGTGCCATTATATGAACACAAGGTTAATCTCTGTAATGCCATGGAATGGAATGCAGAATTGTAGTGTACTGCGTTTGAGAGTTTCTTCATTCCTCCTTCATTCCTCCTTCCCTCCCTCTCTCCCTCCCTTCCTTCCTTCCTTCCTTCCTTCCTTCCTTCCTTCCTTCCTTCCTTCCTTCCTTCCTTCCTTCCTTCCTTCCTTCCTTCCTTCCTTCCTTCCTTCCTTCCTTCCTTCCTTCCTTCCTTCCTTCCTTCCTTCCTTCCATAATCTGTTCTTGATGCATCCATTCTGGTGAGACATTGATATGTGAGGTAAGTCACTAAAAATCAAACAGGATAGAAACAAATATGTTATTTCATTGGACAGTATTTCCAACCAAACCATTATTTAAAGTTAAACAACTGCAACTACTCACAATTTATGAGGTCAACAAGTACCAAACAGGGGTTCTTATGTATAAAGTAATTGGTCTTCCTTCATCTTTACCTAACTTCTTTCAAAGCTATTTTGAGTTTAATTCTCATTATCATGCACATCTCACACGAAGACATAATGACTTACGCCTTTCTGTAGGACTGTATTGTATGTATCTGTGTGTATGAGAGAGGGATATTCGCATAATGTGTGTGGGGGGGGAGGGGGGGGGGTCTGTGTAGTTATTCTATATAGGTTTAAGGGGGGGGGGGGGGGGGGGGGGGTCGCTTATAAGCCCTTGGGCTTTTTGACCTTTCCTGCACATTTGAACTGTTCTTCTTTTACTTCTTTTATTCCAGAATGTATGTTTTGTAAGTGCAAATAACAATAAACAAATTAGACAGTATTTATTTAATTTAAATGTTTTATTTATTTTCTTGGTGTTTACGGCGATGGTCTTCTTACTGTTCTCTGGACGGAGATGTTCGCTGGCCTCGAACATCTGCATCGGCCCCGCGGGAGAGATGATCCCGGGAGGAGATCCGTACCGGGGGTCACCTGAGCTGAGCCACCTGGCAGGGAGGGAGATCAAGCTGTAGAGAGAGATTTAAGATGTCACACTACTGAACCCCCTGATCTCCCTCCTCTCTCCTTTAATGAAAAGACACTGAAAGCCGCTTCCTTAAAGATTGTTCCGGTTCGTCGCCTCCTGTGCAGTGCTATGGTTTTCCCAGGGAGTCCTCAGAGGGATCGCATAGCAGGATACGGGAGGAGGGACCTCGTTTGTCTGGGTTTGAAGAACTCGAGAAGACGGACGAAGGAAGTTCCGGAGAAAAAAAAGTTTTAGGTTGATAGAAACCATGACGACTGAAATCCATAGTATAGAATTTCCCCCAAGGGGATCAATAAAGGAATATCTTATCTTATCTTATCTAGATTGTAATAAGTGGTATCCGATCAATACAATTTACATGAAAATTAGACGTTTTTGAGGTAATAAAAGAACAAATACTATTCTGAAAAGAAAGTTAGATGTTTTGCATTATCGTGGAGCCGCTTTTTAAGCTATTAACCCTTTCACAACCACACTACAGAAGGTTAACATTTCACTACCACACTACAGAAGGTTAACCGTCTGTAGTGTGGTAGTGAAAAGGGTTAACCATCTGTGGTGTGGTAGTGAAAGGGTTAAGCTACCACTACCCCACGGTCTGCGATGATGGGACCAGCACTGAGACCGGCCTTATAGGGGGGGGGTCACATGAAGCCAGGAGGAGGAACCTGTCTTGGTCTGAAGAACTGGAGAAGATGGACAAAGGAGGTTCCGGAGAGAAGACATCAGAGGACGCAGACTCCCACATGTCAGGGGGCTTCCAGAGAGCTGGAGACATGCAAAGACCCCTACGCTCTGCATCTTCTGGCCATCTCAGACCCACTCCTATCCGAGCTCCGGGAGGGTCATCAAGGAGAAGCCGCCTATTCTCTGTCCTCGCTCCACAATGGTGGAACGAACTTCCCACCAAATTAAGGACAGCCGAAACCCGACCAATCTTTCGCCGTCGACTAAAGACACACTTCTTCAACCATTATCTAAAAAAAATAAAATAAAAAAAAATAACCTTACTGTCATGCACTTGTCCTATAAACTAACCTACACTGTAGCACTCAACACTTTGATGAATATTGTTGCTCAGCTCATAGTTGTGCCCTTCCTGATGACTTGTCGTACAGAACTTGTAAGTCGCTTTGGATAAAAGCGTTCAGCTAAATGACTAAATGTAAATGAGGACGAGGACTCCCACATGTCAGAATCTTAAATTGTATTTAACACTGTAAAGTATTTTGTTTTGTTTTCTGTTTCTGTGCTTGCATGCAATTTTAGCCATCTTAATTGTTAGTTTCATTATGCATTGTGTGTTGAGTACTGACTTTTAATCATTTTGTTTTGCAATAATAATTGTTTTTGTATGTTTTTTTTTCTTGTGGACCCCAGGAAGACTAGCTGGTTGCTATGGCACCAGCTAATGGGGATCCGTAATAAAATAAAATCAAATAAAAAACATCAGAGGACGACATCAGAGGACGAGGACTCCCACATGACAGACGGCTTCCAGAGAGCTGAAGATGAAATAATCTGAATAGTAACCTTAACCCCCCTCCCTGTGACCGGGCTGTGGAGGAGGCAGGGAGAGATGAGGAATTCAAGCAACCATAAATTCTTAAGGGAAGTAACATGAACTGGTTAATCATTAGGATATGACCCGGTCTGCCGCCCTCGTACTTGGTTCAACTCAGGACCGTGCACGCGGGGGGGGGGGGGGGGGGGGGGGCTTTTTATTTTTTTTTAAATGGGGAACGTCTTTTTCTACTCCTTTTATGGTAAGCGGACATGGTGACAAGCTAAAGTCTATATGCCGATAAACACTGGCGCCTTCTGTATTTCATTTACTTTCAAACCTTTATTTAAACTCGAAAGGCAACAGAAGTTTCCCTCATTTACAGTCACGATGGCCGGCTGGTTTGGTTCATTCGGTGTAACAGGATGGCCAATTGTGTGCCGATCCACTACTTCATTTAATTTCATTTAATTTCAAACCTTTATTTAAACTCGAAAAGGCAACAGAGGTTTCCCTCATTTACAGTCACGATGGCCGGCTGTATCATGTATTGTGTATTGTGTATGTATCATGTATTGTGGTTATCATTTCATTAAATTTAGTTTCAAACCTTTATTTAAACTCGAAAAGGCAACTGAGGTTTCCCCTCATATACAGTATGTCATGTCGAGTGTACATACAGAAATGAGCAAAGAAAAGCATATGAAATCACACGGCAAAAAAATCACAGCGATAAGACAACAAGACGAGGCAAAGAGCAAGGATGACGAATCGATTAAAACACGCACAACTTGATTGACAAAGGTTGGAGATCAAGGTTTTTTTAACTCTGCAACAGAGGGGAGAATCTCAAGCAAAATGCAGATTTACCCTGTTCAGATAACCTCGTTCCCAGTTTTATTTCCTCCGTGAAATAAAGACTGATAAAGCACTACGGCCGAAAGTGTGAATTTCCGGTGTATGTACTTCCCCTGGAAGCTGCCTCCGAACGGACCAAACTTTTCCCGAATCCTGTCGGCGAACAAGCTAGAACGTCCCGGTCATGTAGTAAATTCTTCAGGCAAAGCCGTTGCAGTGGCTTAAACGAGGAAATATTGTGCACTTCACACGTTTCTATAATTGTTTTGTCGAAACCGGAAAGCCTGTAGCCTGTAGCCATCACCCCAGTCATCACACACATAATAAACCTCTCCATAAAACAGGGACACGTGCCCAAGGACTTCAAAATTGCGAGAGTAACACCCCTGCACAAAAAGGCAGTAAATTAGACCCAGACAACTACCGCCCTGTTTCTATCCTTACCTCCATCTCGAAAGTCATGGAAAAAATTGTATACGAACAGGTCGAAAAATATCTCGCGGAAAAAAATCTAATCTACGAATTCCAATCTGGCTTCAGAACATCCCACTCCACTGACACATGCCTTCTCTTTTTAAACGACCACAGCAAACAAGAGGTGGACGCGGGCAAATACTGCGGCATGGTCATGCTGGACCTACAAAAGGCCTTCGACACTGTCAATCACACCATTCTGATTGACAAGCTAAAAGCAATTGGTTTTGATAGTCTATCAGTGAGCTGGATGCAATCCTACCTGGAGGGGAGAGAGCAGATGGTGGAGGTAAACGGTACCCTATCCCCCCCCCTCACAGTAAGCTGTGGTGTTCCACAAGGAAGCATACTAGGTCCGCTACTGTTCCTAATTTATGCAAATGACATGTCGTCAGCTTGTGACTGCAACTTGTTCCTATTTGCGGACGACTCAGCCCTGCTGGTCTCTGACAAGAACAAGTTACAGGTTGAAAAAACCCTCAGCTCGGAACTAGGCAAAATCTGCATATGGCTCGCTGATAACAAACTATCATTACACATGGGCAAAACAGAGTCCATTCTCTTCGGTTCAAATAACAAACTCAGCAAGACCGACGGCTTCTCAGTTACAGTGGGTGACAATATTGTCACAAGGAAAGAAGATATTACCTACCTGGGTTCAATCCTAGAGGCAAATCTTTCCTGTGACAAAATGGCATCCAATGTAATAAAAAAAAAGTCAACCAACGAACTCGATTCTTGTACCTGATCTCTTCACTGGTAAACAAGTATACCCTGAAGACTCTGGCAGGAGCACTCATTCAAGGGTACTAGGACTATGCTTGCACCTCATGGTACCAAAGCACCTCAAAGGCACTAAAAACAAAATTACAAACATCTCAAAACAAACTGGTCAGACTACTGCTTGACCTTACTCCTAGAACCCACCTCACCCCTGCCCACTTTGACAACCTAGGATGGCTTAGAGTAGACGACAGAGTACAGCAACTTGCAATGGGCCTGGTCTACAAGATACACTACACGACCAAGGTACCCATGTACATGTCAAAATACTTCCCAAAGGTCAGTGAATACCACGATCACAACACCAGAGGGAGCTCCACAAATCATGTTAAACCCAGATTCGGCTCAAACAAGGGACTGAACACGTTTCGCAATTATGCCACATCAATGTGGAACGCACTACCCAAAGCTGTAAAGGAATGTGAATCACTACCCACTTTCAAAAACACTCTCAAAAAACACCTACGGGAGACTGCAATTCGAAACTGGCCCCTGTAAATGTCCTAACACAACCCCCTCCAATGTACAGTAAAAATGACCAAGTATGGTCTTGTCAATATTCCAATGTACAGTGTTGCTTGTACAGTTGTACAGTGTCCCCCACCCACCCCTCCTACCCAACCTCCCCCCCCACTCCTACCCAACCTCCTCCAATGTACAGTACCCCCCCACCTACCCAACCTCCTCCAATGTACAGTTTCTACGTCAAATGTATATACTTCTTTTCTGGACTATTTTTGTATCACAAACAGTACTGTATTTGCAAATCTGGTATGTCATAAATGTATAGATGTAGCAGTACTGTCTATCTGTATGTCATATATGTTACGATGAATTGAAAATGGGGGACCCTGATGTAAACAAGACGAAAGTCTTTCTCTGGTCTGCATCCCCTTAACAATTGTATGTATTGAGCTGTACTGTACTGTACCCATTCTGCAATCTGTTAATAACGTTTTCAATCAATCAATCAATCGGTACTTCCTGTACTTCAGTTTTCACACTTTAGGAGGCATAGCTTTACCAGCAAACTCAGGGGACCTTAACTCATTGACTGCCGGGGATTAGACGGGGCTCCACTCTAGCACTGCCACGCTTTAAAAGATAGGACTGCATCACCTTGTTTGTAGAGCTATATAACTATATTCTATATTATAGCTATGGATACAATACTATGGCCCATTTGACACCATCTATCGTTCATTATGTGAAAAAGAATAGATTTTTCCATCCATACGTTCCCGTGTTATACCGTGGTGAATATAAGTATGGTTTTAGAGCGGTCTAGGGTAATTCCCGAAATGCTGAGTTATAGCCGTGTACGTCAATTCCACTATAGACGTTGTTGTTTCTTGCTAGTGCACGCTATTATTCCGAAATCAAATCTATATCATAGGTATTATGTTCCATCATGAATGCATGAAAGAGAGGGGGGGGGAGTTTCTGATTATTTGATTGTCAGTAGCGGCATTCGTATTGAACACTAAAAACGCTTATCAGCAGGGCCGCCTGGGAGAAATGCGAGGCCCTGTGCGAGATTTAACGCGAGGCCCCTCCCCAAAAGGTTAACATTTTTTTTTTTTTTTTTTTTATACAGTCAACATATTCTTAAATAATAGCGCTGCCCGAGGCGGGGCATGATACAGTCAACATATAGCAAAAGAGAGAGCGAGAGAGAGCTCCCGTTCTACAGTCAATATACAGTGTACAGAGAGAGAGAGAGAGAGACACATTGGAAAGAAATTGAAATGCTATTTGGCCCTAAACAGAGAGTACACAGTGGCAGAATACCTGAGCACTGTGACTGAAGATCCTTGAGCACAGCCTAGCCATCGAGAAAGGCCGCCATAGGCAGACTGTGTGTGTTAGAAAGAGAGAGAGAGAGAGAGAGAACATGTGTGTTTGTCATGTGTGTGTGTGTTAGAGAGAGACTAGAGCATGTATGAGAGATTCAAAAGGACAAAGATCAACACTTAAATCCAAGAGAGAGAGAGAGAGACACACATTGGAAAGAAATTGAAATGCTATTTGGCCCTAAACAGAGAGTACACAGTGGCAGAATACCTGAGCACTGTGACTGAAGATCCTTGAGCACAGCCTAGCCATCGAGAAAGGCCGCCATAGGCAGACTGTGTGTGTTAGAAAGAGAGAGAGAGAGAGAGAGAACATGTGTGTTTGTCATGTGTGTGTGTGTTAGAGAGAGACTAGAGCATGTATGAGAGATCCAAAAGGACAAAGATCAACACTTAAATCCAACAAGAAGAGGGTCTATACCAGAGAAACCAAAGCAGCAAGGAGCCAATGGCCGACATCAGCTAAATAGGCTAGCCAGGTACTGTGACACCAGGCCACACACAGCTTTGGCCAACGGCCCAACGCTACACAAACGACCATTCACACACAGCACATGTCGTATCTCCAAATGTTGTGAAGTAGCATATGTTTTGCCTGGAAAAAAACATCGTTATTAACAAAACATTCGGGAGGGGAAGGAAGGAAGAGTGGGGTAATGTCATGACATCGTACCTGCACGAGGAACGCAGGGCGAAAGGCCGCAACACAGGTCTCCACGTTGACGAAAGGCCTCTCGCTGTCGGGACAAATAAGCTATGGCCAGAGCCTTGTCATGGTGCAGGCCCGACTACATCTTCTGTCAAAGATGATGTCGTAGTCAGAGTGCCAGGGCCTGCTATTCTCAAGGCTAACTGATAGCATCAAACGAACGTTCCCAGCTGACGCTAAACAGCTAACTGGCTAACAGTTAGCTCAATCAGGCACCTGGCTGTATGTAGCCGCATAGCTTGCTTCTGCGTTCTGCAAGCTATGCGGCTACATACAGCCAGGTGCTCTCACCAGGCACACACCGTTAGCTACTAGTAGTACTATATTAGCTAGTCGACCAGTTTGGCTCCAGAGAGAGAGAAAGATAGATAGGTCCACGGCGGGTATATAATCATAGGTTGACTCACCATAACGCAGTATCAATGAATGCGGCGCCAATGGTAAAGTTGGAAGGAGACTTTCTTGGCCCACGGTGTAATTTCTTCTTCTTCTTCTTCGAGTACTTTCCGGCAGACTGGACACCTTTCGGCGTATTGCTGCCTAACAGATTTATCTGCTCACAAGTTCTCTTCTCCTTCTTTTGAAAAGACATCCACTCGCCTCGCCTCGCTCCTCTGAATAGGTTATCTAACGCTAGTTAGCCTTTAGCTAAGCTAGCTACTAGCCGACATCATCATGGCTATACCATGACAAGGCTCCGGCCATTTGTCCCGCTAGCGAGAGGCCTTTCGTCAACGTTCCTTGGTGACCGACCGACTGATAATGACCGACCTCTTTCTTCGTCTTGGCTGGCATAACTAAGCTTATTAGTCAAAAGCTGCACGCGCGAAATAGTCAAACGCAGCTGACTCACGCCGGCGTACTACACATGATGTAAGTAAAACCACTCCCTTCGTTGAAACCAATAGTATGTCTGCTGCAGAACCCCAGAGGCTGAGCTCCAATAGTGAGTATGTCTGCAGGACTGCAGACCCAGGAACAAGTCAGACACATTCTACAAACGTGTCTAATGTGAAATATATAAGCATATAAGCAAAACTAGATTTTAGGTCTGTGATGAAAAAGGGCCTCGCGGGAAGGGGGGCCTCGCAAAAAAAAAAAAAAATAAAAAAAAAAAAATAGAAAATATTTTTTTTTTATTTTTTTTTTATTTTTTTTGCGAGGCCCCCCTTCCTGCGAGGCCCTGTGCGACCGCACTGCTCGCACACCCCCTGAGGCGGCCCTGCTTATCAGCCCGATCGGTATAAAAGCATTGCAGGATCAAGCTAAAATTTACGTCAAATCGTCCTTACCTGTGATTGGGAGTATTCCAAAAATAATATTCCAATTGTTTGATCGCCATCTGGTACATCCAATGTCAATTTGGTCCATGGCATAATCCACCACAACATATGGATCAGGGATATTTGACGCACTTCAATGGAGCCGGGAGAACCGTTCGCCTCGCCCGACAAGGAAAAATTACACCCGAGACATTTGACCGTTCCACAGGCCAAGATACAAGGTTACAAAGGGTGCTCGATACCGCCGTCTAGCGTGATGCGGCCGGTATTGCACTTTGGCATTCTCAGGATGATTCCTCATGTTAACCCAGAGCAAAATGGCCACTGTGTGAATATGGTCACGGGCAGGGTCTCAAGCCCCCGTTGGATCTCCTCCTCTGTGCACGCGCCTGGTCTTTCCTCCCCATCTGTCACCACCTGGTTCCTAGAGAGGGTTTTCTCAGGCGTCGTCTTCCACGCCGGAAAAAAAACCATTGTTTGGCATCGGCACTGGGCTTAAAGAAGCCTCATCCGCGGCAAAGTGCCGCCGCCGCCATCCACGTCTGTGATCTGAAGAGTGTCTATGGTGCCACCAGGCTGCTTTCCCGTGCCTCTGGCATTATCGACGACCCCTCTGGTCACCCAGCCGTAGGCCTCTTTGTCCCCCTCCCGTCGGACAGACGCTATACCGCTCTATCACATGCTCTACCTCTCGGTTTACTAAAGAGTTTCTTCCCCAGTGCTGTGCGCAGCCTGAATAACTCCAAAGGCTAGATTTGTATATTATCCTATTTTTTATTTGGTGTGTTATTAGTCAGGTTGTGGAAGTGCTGTTTCTGTGTGTCTGTGCATAACGCACTTTGATTATATGCACGTTTACTGAAAATGGTGCATTATTATGCACTTTACTATGATATGCACTTTACGGGATGTCGATATCAACCTTAGCATTTGTCCTTTTATACTGTCTGTGTTTTTTTTTCTTTTTCTGTACTGTTTCTACTCTGCTCCTGTATTGGATTAGTTGTAGACACACAGTGTTGCTCTGTACCTGTATTCCAATGTGGAGTCCAACGCCCCCCACCCACCCACCCCCTCCTATTGGACAGTCTCCTCCCCACCGTATGTATATATTATCTGTTAGGATCTCTGGGTAACAGTACTGTATATTTGCATATCGTATATGTCATAAATGTAACAGTACTATATACCTGTATGTCATGTATGTCCCTATGTCATAAATGTCATGATGTCATGTATGTTGTGTATGTCATAAATGTCATTATGAGTTGAAAATGGGGGACCCTGATGTAAACAAGACGAAAGTATTTTTCTGGTCTACATCCCCTTAATAGTTGTGTGTATTGAGCCGTACTGTATTGTACCCATTCTGCAATCTGTTAAATAAAGTTTCCATTCATACATTTCATTCAATCATTCAATCATTCAACCATTCAATCATTCAATCATTCATTCATTCATTCGTCCATACATGGCAAATAAAATCTCTGACTCTGACTCTCTCATGATCTCTTTCCAGGAGGTAGGCACCACGGCAGTTTTTCTCTGGGATGTTTTGGCTATGAGAGCGGATGCAACTCTCTCGCTTGGCTCCCAGCCGCCTGCGCGCCTCTCAGCAGCCGCTCCTTGGCAGAGCGCCCACTGAGCTCATGGGTGAGTCCTGTCCGCCCGCCGCGCACTCCACGTCTTTAATAGCCGATGCATTCTTTTCCCTGCAGAGTCTCTGCTCCGCCATTAATCTGCTTGTTTGGATTTCAAACGCACTCTGGGTCATGTGTTGACATCATTGCACACGCACACGCGCACACACATGAAAAGTGTACACATATGAACGCATTCACACACGCACGCACAGACTTACACACACACACATACACACACTCAAACACACAAATGTGTACACATGAAGATGCACACATGCACACACACACACGCACACACACATGAAAAGTACACATATGAACGCATGCACACGCGCACGCACAGACTTACACACACACACACACGCACACACACACACACACACACTCAAACACACACATATGTACACATATAAACACGCGTGTGCGCACAAACCTGTACACGCGTGAACGCACGCACACACACAAACTTGTACACACATGTGAACGCACGCACACACACAAACTTGTACACACGAGTGAAAACACACACGCACACACAAACTTGTACACACGTGAACGCACGCACACACACAAACTTGTACACACACGTGAACGCACACACACACACACAAACTTGTACACACGCGTGAACACACACACAAACGTGTACACACGCGTGAACACACACACGCACATACACACAAACTTGTATACACACATGAACACACACACACAAACTTGTACACACGCGTGAACACACACACACACATACATACACACAAACTTGTACACACCCGTGAACACACACAGACACACACACGTGTCCATGCGGCCCGCAGCGTGTGCGATGTCATCAGATTAGAGGGCTCCGCGGTCTCTCTCTCTCTAACATCACTCCCTGACCCCCAGGGGCCTTCCTCCGCGCGCTGGCCCCCTCATTAGGGCCCCTACAGAGTGTGTCCGCTCACCCGGGGAGGGGAGGTCATCTCCCATCTCTTTCTAATCACAGTCTCCTCCTAACAGCCTCCCCCCCCTCCCTCCCCTCCCTCCCCTCCCTCACCCCGCGGCAGGCAGGTGAATCAACGTACCCTTTGTTTGTTGAACCACCTGAAGCCCCCCCCCCCCCTCCTGAATCACTCTTTCGGCTGATTGGTGGCTTTGAGCGGTGAGTCAGAGAGGTGCTCTTTGTTGGGGTTGGAAGGAGCAGCTGCCCCTCATTCATTACCTCCATGTTTTCATGTCATGATCACAGAGACCAACTGGTGTGCGGAGAGGTATTGTGTTTATTATGGTGTTCTGCACTGCCGTGTGTGTGTGTGTGTGTGTGTGTGTGTGTGTGTGTGTGTGTGTGTGTGTGTGTGTGTGTGTGTGTGTGTGTGTGTGTGTGTGTGTGTGTGTGTGTGTGTGTGTGTGTGTGTGTGTGTGTGTGTGTGTGTGTGTGTGTGTGTGTGTGTGTGTGTGTGGTGTGTGTGTGTGTGTGTGTGTGTGTGTGTGTGTGTGTGTGTGTGCGTGCGTGCGTGCGTGTGTGTAGGGGTGTGTGTGTGTGTGTGTGTGTGTGTGTGTGTGTGTGTGTGTGTGTGTGTGTGTGTGTGTGTGTGTGTGTGTGTGTGTGTGCGTGCGTGCGTGTGTGTGTGTGTGTGTGTGTGTAGGGGTGTGTGTTTAGAGTCCGGTATACTGCTGTCTTGCTCTCGGGGCACCTCTCTCTCCCCTGCGTTGCACATTCCTGGATTGATAGCCTGCAGTTTGTTGAACAAGTGTTAGAACAATGTTGAAGAGAGGATTCTCTTAAGTGGTAATGGATGTAGAGTGGAGTGTGGTGGGGGTTAAAATGGGAGGAGAAGAGGAAGGAGAAAAGGAAAGAGGAGGAGATAGACGTCTACAGTATCTCTCTCTATTTCTCTCTCTCCCCCTTTCTCAATGCTGAAGAGAGGATTATCTCAGTGGTAATGGATGTAGAGTGGAGTGTGGTGGGGGTTAAAAGGGGAGGAGAAGAGGAAGGAGAAGAGGAAGGAGAAGAGGAAGGAGGAGGCGGAGGAGATAGAAGTGAGTGGGGGGAGGGGTGATAAATGACCGTGCACCTTTAGGAACCTGTGTGGTGAAGTCATGGTAGGTCCAGGGCGTCTCTTACTAGAGAATAAAGTCCAGACCCAGTGCGGTGATAATGGGCTGTCCCCGCCTGGGGGTCTCTCTCCTGGGGGTCTCTCTCCTGGGGGGCTCTCTCCTGGGGGTCTCTCTCCTCTCCCCAGGGGTCCCTGGCTGTCTCCTGAAAGGATGTCACCTGGGCTTGGTTAGAACACCATTGTTTACCAGAATCATTGATGTGAAGAATTCCATTGTCCGTTTATTATGAGGAATGTTTGAGCTGGACTCAAATGGAGTTGTACTTCGTATGAAGATCTGGCCGGTTCGTTGACAAAGTTCTGGTTGACAATGTTCTGTTCTTGTTGACAACGTTCTGGTTGACAACGTTCTGGTTGACAATGTTCTGAATCTGGCTGGTTGGTTGATGAAGTTCTCTGTATATTTATTAGACTCCTGCTACAGTATGTGCCATCACCTCTCAGATTCAACCTTTAATAATAATAATAATAATAATAATACTAATAACTTATATAGCGCCTTTCATGAAACCCAAGGTCGCTTTACATAGGGCAATAACAAGATACAAACATGGTAGAGAGACACACAACATTAAATGTAGGAAGCTAGGGGTCAAAGGCCATGTTAAAGAGGTGAGTTTTGAGCAGTTTTTTGAAGCAGTCCAGAGTTGGGGCGTTGCGGAGTTTTGCAGGGAGGGAGTTCCAGAGAGCTGCCACGCTGAAAGCTCTGTCCCCAAAGGTCCGCAGTCTGGTTCGGGGAATGGAGAGCTGACCAGTGTCTGTGGATCAAAGGGACCGTGACTGAGTGTGTGGGTGGAGGAGGTCAGTGAGGTACTGAGGTGCCAGAGCATTGACCCCCACCCCCGCTACATTGGTACAATACCTCCCAACTCCACTGGATTTTATATTGTACATTTATATTATACATTATACATGTATATTCTCCCCTCTGTTGCAGAGTTTAAAACCTTGATCTCCAACCTTTGTCAATCAAGTTGTACATGTTTTAATTGATTTGTTATCCTTGCTCTTCGCCTCGCCTTGTTGTCTTATTGTTATTATTTTATATGCTGTGTAATTTTATATGCCTTTTTTTTGCTCATTTCTGTACGTACACGTGACATGACTGTAAACGAGAGACGTCTCGGTTGCTTTTTGAGTTTAAATAACGGTTTGAAATTAAATTAAATTAAATATTTTTTCTTTCGCAAATCATATTTGACATTTTTATATCCCCTTTTTATTATATTCTACATGTGTCGTTTTTGTGCAAGCAAACGCCCCCCAAAGCAAATTCCTTATATGAAAATTACATGGCAATGAATATCAGTCTGATTGTGATTTATGGAGCGCCCTGCCCTGTGTATTTTTAAACACCCCATTCATAGCACTTATATAAAGAGATACAGTATGTGACAAATGGTGGTGCCATGAACTGGTGTCTGTGTTTATCGTAACTCTCTCCACCTCCTGACGCTAACATTTGTTCCCTCACAGTTTAGAAAGCAGGGTCTCCACATCTGGTGAAGCATGTTACTCTATCTCACTCTCTCTGTCTCTCTGTCTCTCTATCTCTGTGACACATCTCTGTGACTCTCTCTCTGTGACTCTCTATCTCTGTGACACTCTATCTCTGTGACACTCTCTCTCTCTGTGACTCTCTCTCTCTGTGACTCTCTCTCTCTGTGACTCTCTCTCTGTGACTCTCTCTCTCTGTGACACTCTCTCTGTGACACTCTATCTCTGTGACACTCTATCTCTGTGACACTCTATCTCTGTGACACTCTATCTCTGTGACACTCTCTCTCTCTGTGACACTCTCTATCTCTGTGACACTCTATCTCTGTGACACTCTATCTCTGTGACACTCTCTCTCTCTGTGACACTCTCTATCTCTGTGACACTCTATCTCTGTGACACTCTCTCTCTCTGTGACACTCTCTCTCTCTGTGACACATCTCTGTGACTCTCTCTCTGTGACACTCTCTCTCTGTGACACTCTCTCTGTGACTCTCTCTCTCTCTGTGACACTCTCTCTCTGTGACACTCTCTCTGTGACTCTCTCTCTCTCTGTGACACTCTCTCTCTGTGACACTCTCTCTGTGACACTCTCTGTGACTCTCTCTCTGTGACACTCTCTCTCTCTGTGACACTCTCTCTGTGACACTCTCTCTCTCTGTGACACTCTCTCTGTGACACTCTCTGTGACTCTCTCTCTGTGACTCTCTCTCTGTGTGACACTCTCTCTCTCTGTGACACTCTCTCTGTGACTCTCTCTCTCTCTGTGACTCTCTCTCTCTGTGACACTCTCTCTGTGACACTCTCTCTCTGTGACACTCTCTCTCTGTGACACTCTCTCTGTGACACTCTCTCTGTGTGACACTATCTCTCTGTGACACTCTCTCTCTGTGACTCTCTCTCTCTGTGACTCTCTCTCTCTCTCTGTGACACTCTCTCTGTGACACTCTCTCCCTCTGTGACACTCTCTCTCTGTGACACTCTCTCTCTCTCTGTGACACTCTCTCTGTGACACTCTATCTCTGTGACACTCTATCTCTGTGACACTCTATCTCTGTGACACTCTCTCTCTCTGTGACACTCTCTATCTCTGTGACACTCTATCTCTGTGACACTCTATCTCTGTGACACTCTCTCTCTCTGTGACACTCTCTATCTCTGTGACACTCTATCTCTGTGACACTCTCTCTCTCTGTGACACTCTCTCTCTCTGTGACACATCTCTGTGACTCTCTCTCTGTGACACTCTCTCTCTGTGACACCTCTCTGTGACTCTCTCTCTCTCTGTGACACTCTCTCTCTGTGACACTCTCTCTGTGACTCTCTCTCTCTCTGTGACACTCTCTCTCTGTGACACTCTCTCTGTGACACTCTCTGTGACTCTCTCTCTGTGACACTCTCTCTCTGTGACACTCTCTCTGTGACACTCTCTCTCTCTGTGACACTCTCTCTGTGACACTCTCTGTGACTCTCTCTCTGTGACTCTCTCTCTGTGTGACACTCTCTCTCTCTGTGACACTCTCTCTGTGACTCTCTCTCTCTCTGTGACTCTCTCTCTCTCTGTGACACTCTCTCTGTGACACTCTCTCTCTGTGACACTCTCTCTCTGTGACACTCTCTCTGTGACACTCTCTCTGTGTGACACTATCTCTCTGTGACACTCTCTCTCTGTGACTCTCTCTCTCTGTGACTCTCTCTCTCTCTCTGTGACACTCTCTCTGTGACACTCTCTCCCTCTGTGACACTCTCTCTCTGTGACACTCTCTCTCTCTCTGTGACACTCTCTCTCTGTGACACTCTCTCTCTGTGACACTCTCTCTGTGACTCTCTCTCTGTGACACACACTCTCTCTTTGTGACACTCTCTCTGTGACTCTCTCTCTCTGTGACTCTCTCTCTGTGACACTCTCTCTCTCTCTGTGACTCTCTCTCTCTGTGACACTCTCTCTCTGTGACACTCTCTCTGTGACACTCTCTCTTCTGTGACTCTCTCTCTGTGTGACACTCTCTGTGACTCTCTCTCTGTGACTCTCTCTCTGTGTGACACTATCTCTCTGTGACACTCTCTCTCTGTGACTCTCTCTCTCTGTGACTCTCTCTCTCTCTCTGTGACACTCTCTCTGTGACACTCTCTCCCTCTGTGACACTCTCTCTCTGTGACACTCTCTCTCTCTGTGACACTCTCTCTCTGTGACACTCTCTCTCTGTGACACTCTCTCTGTGACTCTCTCTCTGTGACACACTCTCTCTCTTTGTGACACTCTCTCTGTGACTCTCTCTCTCTGTGACTCTCTCTCTGTGACACTCTCTCTCTCTCTGTGACTCTCTCTCTCTGTGACACTCTCTCTCTGTGACACTCTCTCTGTGACACTCTCTCTCTCTGTGACTCTCTCTCTGTGACACTCTCTCTCTCTGTGACACTCTCTCTCTGTGACCAGTAGCGGCTGCTGGTTCTCTCTCCACTAGGGGCGCTATACCAAAACATTTTGCAAACATGTACAGTACCACGCAACCGACTCATGGCAAGACGTGAGCGATTCGACTCACGCTCACGGCAATGAATCGGCTCTTATGAACGAGTCGCTCAGCTGTTACTACAACAACACACAACCAGTCAAATAAAGTATAGTCTAATTCACAACTTGAAACACAATATATAAATAGAAAAGTTAGAAACAAAACTCGCTCCGTCTCCAAACACACGCAGATCTCTCCCTCTCTCCTTTTCTCTCTCACACACAGCGCGACGTGGAATCGATTCGTTACACAATCAGACCTATTATATACCAAGAATAACTTCAGTATGAGTACAGGGCTGTACACATATTTTGCATATTGTTAAACGAGCCAAGGCTAGCTATTAAACTATCGATATGAATCGAAAATCTGGGACCCTGATGTAAACAAGACAAACGTCTTTCTCTGGTCTGCATCCCCTTAACAATTGTGTGTATTGAGCCGTACTGTATTGTACCCATTCTGCAATCTGTTAATAAAGTTTTCATTCATTCATTCATTCATTCAAACATAGACGATATTGAACAAGCCATAATCCACGTATTTTCAATCCAAAAGAAAGAGAGAGAGAGAGAGAGAGAGAGAGAGAGAGAGAGAGAGAGAGAGAGAGAGAGAGAGCGAGAGAGAGAGAGAGAGCGAGAGAGAGAGAGAGAGAGAGAGAGAGAGAGAGAGAGAGAGGAGAGAGAGAGAGAGACTCACTGTTTAGTTGACACGTCCAGGGCAGGAGGGCTTGCCTTGATAAAGTGTATAATCCACTGTTGATGTATTCCAGACCACTGTCCACTGTGTCCAGACTGCATCCGCCATATAGCTTGTTAGCCAAGTGTTAGCTTGTTAGCAGTTAGCACCACACAACACAAGTACTTCATTCCTTTGTCCATTTCCGCGTCGAACAGACTGCAAACTACCTGGCGTTCTATCGCCATGCTCTAAGACAAACTCTAACCTTAACCAACTTTGAAAGAGTGCCTAAGCTTAACAGTCTAAAGAACTTGCAGTCACGGCACGCTCTAAGACAAACAGCTGCATCTCACAACAACACAACTATCTAAGGTACAACTAAGGTACCCATGTACATGTCAAAATACTTCCCAAAGGTCAGTGAATACCACGATCACAACACCAGAGGGAGCTCCACAAATCATGTAAAACCCAGATTCGGCTCAAACAAGGGACTAAACACGTTTCGCAATTATGCCACATCAATGTGGAACGCCCTGCCTAAAGCTGTAAAGGAATGTGAATCACTACCCACCTTCAAAAACACTCTCAAAAAACACCTACGTGAGACTGCAATTCGAAACTGGCCCCTACAAATGTCCTAACCTAGTTGTACAGTAAATGACCAAGTAAGGCTTTGTCAATATTCCAATGTACAGTGTAAAATGTGTGTGTGTCCCCTACCCAACCCCCCCCCCCCCCCACCTCCAATGTACAGCCCTCACCCAACCCACCCAACCCCACCCCACCAACCTCCTCCAATGTACAGTTTCTACGCCAAATGTATATACACTCCTTTTCTGGACACTTTTGTATCACAAACAGTACTGTATTTGCAAATCTGATATGTCATAAATGTATAGATGTAGCAGTACTGTCTATCTGTATGTCATGTATGTCATATATGTTATGATGAATTGAAAATGGGGGACCCTGATGTAAACAAGACGAAAGTCTTTCTCTGGTCTGCATCCCCTTAACAATTGTATGTATTGAGATGTACTGTACTGTACCCATTCTGCAATCTGTTAATAAACTTTTCAATCAATCAATCAATCAATCTCTACCACCAACGGACCAACCTAGGAATAAGCTAGAATTGGAACATTAGAAATTGGATTCGGCCAATCAGAGATCGTCTCTGTGAAATTCTGCTATGGAAAAAAATACTGGCGTCGGCCAATCAGAGAGCGTCTCCGCGAAATGCGGCTACAGAAATTCTTGACGCTACTGGCTAGACCGCTTCAAATCGCGCCCGGATTCCAACATAATAGTCATATTTCAACGCACAACGCGTTACGCACTGATTGGCTGCGACGGATACAGCGATCAAACCGTGACGCGCACTCAGAGCGCTATCGCGTCTAGCCCGGGCCGAGAAATAAAAAAAAATTATAAAAAAAAAGAAAAGTGAGTCATGTTCAAGAAAACGAGTATTTATTTTTTTATATAATAACGTTATATTGTGCATTGGAAACACAAACATACTTAAAATGAGTAAATATGATTAATATATTATTTTACATATTATTTATAGGGCTATAAAACAAAAAACTAAAAACGTATTTTTCTTGTTCTCTCATATAACCAGGGTAGGGCCTGAGGGGGGGCGGCGCCCGAGCGCCCCTAGTGGCGAGCCGCCACTGTCTGTGACACTCTCTCTCTCTGTGACACTCTCTCTGTGACACTCTCTCTCTGTGACACTCTCTCTCTCTGTGACACTCTCTCTCTGTGACACTCTCTCTCTGTGACACTCTCTCTCTGTGACATTCTTTCTGTGGATCAGATATTCTACTTTTGATGAGATGTAATAATGTTTGAATGATCATTTTGAAACGACTTGCATGTTGTGAGGCTTATGGTAGTAAACACACATTGATATGAGACCTTATGGTAAAACACGTTGATATGAGACCTTATGGTAAAACACGTTGATATGAGACCTTATGGTAAACACATGTTGATATGAGACCTTATGGTAAACACACGTTGATACGAGACCTTATGGTAAACACATGTTGATATGAGACCTTATGGTAAAGACACGTTGATATGAGACCTTATGGTAAACACATGTTGATATAAGAACTTATGGAAAACACACGTAGGTAGGTAGGTAGGTAGGTAGGTAGGTAGGTAGGTAGGTAGGTAGGTAGGTAGGTAGGTAGGTAGGTAGGTAGGTAGGTAGGTAGGTAGGTAGTAGGTAGGTAGGTAGGTAGGTAGGTAGGTAGGTAGGTAGGTAGGTAGGTAGGTAGGTACACACACACACACACAGACACAGACACACACACTCGAAAACTATTAGGAACGTCTGACCACTAAGTGTTTCTGACTCTTAACCACCAAAACCCTCACAGACTACAATGTATGACGTATCATGCCAGTTAGGTTACCTTGTGTATACGGTGCATTTATATAGTGCTTTTATCCAAAGCGCTTTACAATTTTGTTCCTCACATTCACCCGTTCACTCTCACATTCACACACCGATGGCGGAGGCAATTAAGGTGCCAACCTGCTCATCGGGAGCAATTATGGGTTAAGTGTCTTGCTCAAGGACACTTTGACATGCTGCCCGGGAGGAGCGGGAATCGAACCAGGAACCTTCCGATTACCGATCTACCTTCTGAGCCACTGTGCCACAGATAGGGCCCATAGATAGATAGATAGATAGATAGATAGATAGATAGATAGATAGATAGATAGATAGATAGATAGATAGATAGATAGATAGATAGAGAGATAGAGAGATAGAGAGATAGAGAGATAGAGAGATAGAGAGATAGAGAGATAGAGAGATAGATAGATAGATAGATAGATAGATAGATAGATAGATAGATAGATAGATAGATAGATAGATAGATAGATAGATAGATAGATAGATAGATAGATAGATAGATAGATAGATAGATAGATAGATAGATAGATAGATAGATAGATAGATAGATAGAGAGATAGATAGATAGATAGATAGATAGATAGATAGATAGATAGATAGATAGATAGATAGATAGATAGATAGATAGATAGATAGATAGATAGATAGATAGATAGATAGATAGATAGATAGATAGATAGATAGATAGATAGATAGATAGATAGATAGATAGATAGATAGATAGATAGATAAGATAAGATAGATAGATAAGATAAGATAGATAGATAGATAGATAGATAGATAGATAGATAGATAGATAGATAGATAGATAGATAGATAGATAGATAGATAGATAGATAGATAGATAGATAGATAGATAGATAGATAGATAGATAGATAGATAGATAGATAGATAGATAGATAGATAGATAGATAGATAGATAGATAGATAGATAGATAGATAGATAGATAGATAGATAGATAGATAGATAGATAGATAGATAGATAGATAGATAGATAGATAGATATCTGTCTTATTGAAATTCTATCAAATATAAATAGGGAAATGTATAGTAGTATCCACGGGGGGGGAAAGTATGAATTACTGTACTGAATGAATGAAAGTATGAATTACTGTAGTGAATGATTATGCATGTCATATTGCAACAAGGGGGTGTGAACAGTCAGTGTCAGTGGGGTGAGTGCCCTTTTTGTGAGTGAGGCTAGAGCCTCTCTGTGAGGAGTGAAGCTAGAGGCTAAAGGCTCTGTGAGTGAGACTCTAACCAGGCTCTAACCTGCCAGGGTCATGTTGACCGTTGAAAACCACCAGAGTGGAAAACATGGACAAAATGTATAAAGATTACGTACTTTCAAATTTGAAGCCTGCCAACTTCAAGATGATGTAATCAGAGCAGCATAACACAACATTTAGAGGTCATTGGATCTAAAATGAAAACAAATCATATAAAAATACTAACATTCGTAACTAACTAACTAATCAAATCAAATCAAATGTATTTGTATAGCCCAGAATCACATGGAATTGCCCCCATGGGCTTTACAAGTCAAGAAGAAACGTCACAATAGATCCAGAACGAAAACCACCATAAAATCCATATATGCAACACTCCCAGACTTTCCCCAATGAAGATGAGGAACGACTCACTAAAACCTAGCAATAAAAAATATAAATAAAAAGCACCACAGGCGGCGTGGAGGAGAGAAACCTCAGATGGGCTGTGTACATAAGAACATTTTAAAATTAAAATAAATAGAGCTAAGAACAAAAAGAGAAGCATAGGAATATGAGCGCTGGTATGAAAATAAGATAAAGGCTAAAGGCCCCCACATAGTCGGGCGGAACGTACGCGGAACGGACTCTGCAGAGGTCCGCGCGTACTCGAAGCGGACTCAAAGCGGACTCGAAGCGGACTCAAAGCGTACTCGAACCGGACTCAAAGCGCGAAGCTCCAATTTTCTAACCGCACGGACGTCCACGCTGCTCACTTGGTGTCACACAAAATGCTGCTCTGCGTTTTGGTTGACATCGACCTGCATTTAATGTGACACCGATCTGCATTTTACTCTGAACACTCACTCCGTGCCAAGAGAGAGTAGGGCAGGATCATGGTTAAATGGGTAGGATTGGTCCGGTAGATGACGCTAAATTTTGTTTTACTATCGCTAATCGTTATTTCATCATCTGAAGAAACTTGAGAAGTTTGAATGGCATTTCTAAATGAAGTGTGTAAAAACTAAAACTTTATTTCGAAATCTTGGAAACGGAGATAACATAGACAGTTTATTTTGACATCGGTGGACGACGCTGTGACGAATTTGGGGGAAATGTAGTAAACTGCCGCGAGACATGTAGGAAATTGGTACGCTCGACTATGAAAGCTCAAATGACTGTGGACATGCCGTGCGGAGTCCAGTCCGCTCATAGTACGCCCGACTATGTGGGGGCCTTAAAAGTCAAAGTCTCAGAGTCAGATTCCCCAGGGGGCAGGAGAACCACTCGGATCCAGTTGAAGTAGAGCGGGCACGGTTAGACGCCGGTCAACAGTCTTCTACTATTATGCACTTTGCTACTAAGGAATCTACCTTGCCTATTTGATAACTGTGTACTTGTGTGTTTTATTGTGTAGCACCTTAAAGGAACACGCCAACTTTTAGAGAAATTTGCTTATTTGCCATCTACCCAGGAGTTAATAATAATAATAATCTTCATTTATATAGCACCTTTCATACACATAGTGCAGCTCAAAGTGCTTAACAGAGACACAAGTCAAGAAGAAAAAAAATAAAAAATACATAGTAACACGCAGTAAGTCAAGAAAAAACAAGAATACCATAAACTCAAAATAAATGCATGCATGCATGCAACACTCCCAGACGTACCCCACGCGAAGGTAAGGAAAAACTCACTAAAACCTAACAATAGGAAAAAATGCTCCACAGGCAATGTGGAGGAGAGAAACCTTAGAAGGGCCAATTCAAGGGGGGATCTCCCTTCTTAGATGTCGGTGACAATCAGATACCCTTTTCTTCTCTGTGCATGCATTAGGCTTAGGGAACAGCCGCACTGTTAGCCTAGCTTAGCGTCATTCACTGGAAGTAGGTGTGCCAGTGTAGCCTAGTTCCCAACAGAAATATATATATATCTGCTTAGAAAACAAAAATGTGAGGGCGGTCGGGTGGCGTAGCGGAGATTGTGCTCGTCACCAATGCAAGAGGCTGCGGTCTCGACTCCCGGAGTCAGCATTGCCTGCGGCTTGGGCCGATCGTCATACTAACTCGTTTGGCTGAGTTAGCGGGAGGGAAGTCGTGGGTGGTAATCTGGCGTTGTGGACAGCGACACCTACAGGTCAGGTCTGGGCGCCTGCTCAGCGAAAGGCAGGAAGTGGTAAAGGCTG
>NC_140181.1:83199837-83257383 GCF_963971535.1 Notolepis coatsorum | reverse complement strand
GCAGCAGGAACAGCGTGCTCATCTAGTGACTGAGAAGAGGGTAGCTAGTGATAAACCATACAGAGAAATAACACTGCTTATTTAGAACCACAGTCAGGGGCTGAGTCCATTAGTCATCAACCCCACAATGTCTCTCTCTCTCTCTCTCTCTCTCTCTCTCTCTCTCTCTCTCTCTCTCTCTCTCTCTCTCTCTCTCTCTCTCTCTCTCTCTCTCTGAACTTTGCTAGTGGGGGGGTGAATCGGCATAAACATAAAAGTATGACTGTTTATGCCTCCTGAGGTTTATATGATAGGTAACAAGCCTTGAATGGTCATCGCTTTGTTAGGGGGGGGGAGACATTCCCCTGGACACGACATCGGGATTCAGGAGAGCAGTGTCACTTCCTGGATGACTTGTGGTTTTATTTAATTTTGATTATTTTGTTTTACGGTCTGCTATCATTCAGCTCTCGGGTTTATCACCGGTGGGAGATATGATACCCATCACGGCATCCTGTGTGATAAAGTGGGTTGGGCCTTTAAACATTGGTATCTATCTGTTTATCTTTACCGGGAAATGACCACCTTATATGACAATGTTGCTGGATTGGAACTATGGACCCTCTGCCTGACAGGCTCGGATGACTGATGCTTCGGGTCCCCAGAGTGCAGAGACTGAGCTTGGGAAGATCTCATTACATTACATTTGTACATGTAGTCATTTAGCTGACGCTTTTATCCAAAGCGACTTAAGTTTTGTACAACAAGACAGCAGGAAGGGTGCAACTCTATCAGCTGAGTAACAATGTTCATCAAAGTGTTGAGTGCTACAGTGTAGGTTAGTTTATTAGGACAAGTGCATGACAGTAAGGTTAGTTAGGGTTAGAGTTATTTTTTATAAAAAAAATTAATTTCATTTCAGATAATGATAAAGCGTCTTTATTCGACGATCTCCAGCGATTTCCAGCTCACATTCAAAATCAATACCCCATTCAGTGTTGTAGTACTCGAGTCCTGGACTGATTTTCAGGACTCGTGACTCGACTTGTACTTGAGCACTGATGACTCAGACTTTGACTTGGACTCGAGCATTGACTGCATTCGGACTCGGAAGGTGCAGACGAGGACTCGGACTTGTTAATTGATAAATACAGTTGTGTCTTTTTTTGTAATAGGCGCTAATCATTTGGCATAAGATATCGATGGCTAGTGCATTTGTTTGGCTATTGTGTCACAAAGTAAATAAACTCACTCACAAACTTTGAAATGGTGACCGCTGTGTCATTTATGTTTAATGTAGACCTTTCTTTATGTGTATGTCAGCTCTTTGACTGCCAGAGTGGAGTGGACTCAACCTTGATGACTCGGACTCGGACTAGGGTAATGGGGACTCGACTCGGACTCGACTCGGGCTCTTCTTTGGTGACTCGGACTTGGACTTGGACTCGAACACCGGGGACTCGAGACTCGACTCGGACTCGAGATTTAGTGACTCAACTACAACACTGACCCCATTATCCTATGGTCAATTTAAAAGCACGATTGCAACTGTTTCTAATTTTGATCTTTCTTTCTTTTTTTCATCCATCTTTTTATCCTATTTATCCAATGTCTAATTCTTTATCAAACCGATGTTCTTCTCTTAATCTTTATTTGATGTATTTTTTCAACTGTTTTAATATAAGATAAGATAACATATTCCTTTATTGATCGCCTTGGAGAAATTCTGGAAAACTGTTATGTTACTAATAATATGTTTGAATCTCGACGGCACTGTCAAGATGATTTTCGCGAGATCTAAATAAAGGTTTGAATGAGCGAATAAATCACTGCACTGGGGAGTATTCAGTAGGGCGACAGGGAAGGTAGGAGAGAGTGAGCGAGTGAGAGAGTGAGATGTGACGTGCCACACTGGTGGAGAGCTGCGGTCGAGCTGCGAGGTTCCGTGTACATGAGCGTCAGCTCGCTGTGACGTGGAAATAACAGAGGAGGACGACAACTCTGCAGCTGCTGCCTCACAGCTATGGAAGGGCCTGACATGAGCCCTGTCTGCCTTTAAAGGGGAACTATCTTATGAATGGCCCTTTTCAGTGTTTAGCATTGTTTCCTAGCTATGTGGACTTATATTAATAGGATCTATGTCTCTAATTCTCATATTGGCACATTCTTCCAATTGTCCTCTCACAATATTCACCCTCACTGAACTGAGTCATCTGAAAATGTGCATAGCTGTGATGTCAGAGATTTCTCAGCTGCATAATGTGGCAGTTGGTGTGGCAGTTGGCACCAGGCCACACAGTGGTTGGAGCCCAGCCTCAAAACGGCTTAAGATCTTGAGGTAGAAAACTGCTGTTTTTGAGTACTTGATTAGAAATAAAAAACAATGAATTTTTTGGAAAAAAAACCTTACAGAGGTGTTCCATAGACTCACAGGAATTGTGTAAAAGTGCCCAAATAGTGAAAGAAATAGTAAAATAGTTCCCTTTAAATGGCTGCTTTTTTATATAACAGCTTTTATCCAAAGCACTTTACAATTTGTTACTCACATTTTACCCATTCACTCACGGTGGAGGCGACCATGCAAGGTGCCAAACTGCTCATCGGGTGCAATTAGGGGTTAAGTGTCTTGCTCGAGGACACATCAACGCGCTGCCCGGGAGGAGCGGGAATCGAACCGGGAACCTCCGGATTGCCAGACGACTGCTCTACCTCCCGAGCCACTGTCGCCCCTGCCTTTAAACCTTATACTACTAACCTGTATACTACTAACCTTTATACTACTAACTGTAGATACTAACCCTATTAGTAATATACAAGTTAGTAGTATTTTGCGTTAGTAGTATAAAGGTTAGTAGTATTTAGGGTTAGTAGAGCTAGTAGTATTTAGGGTTAGTAGGGTTTGTAGTATAATAATAATAATAATAATAATAATAATAATAATAATAATAATAATAATAATAATAATAATAATAATAATAATAATAATAATAATAATAATACATTTATTTTATATAGCGCCTTACATAAGTTATCTCAAAGCACTTTACAGATATTGCATTATAGTACATGGACAAACACAGTACATGGACAGACACAGTACATGGACTTTAACGTTTAGACACGAACAAAACAAACAAACCAAACAAACAAACAAACTCCGATGAGAAGCGGCAGCCAAACGCGCACAACGTTCTCTCAGTCGGAAGTGACATGACGGTGAACAAAGACACTATGGTAGTAAGTCATACTCGCCAGCAGCATGACTAGTAAGAGTCAATCTACAGCAGAGCAGCAGGAGCAGATGGAAGCAGGCCTCAGCTACAGCAGCAGAGTAGGGCAGGGCAGGGCAGGTGGAAGCAGGCCTCAGCTACAGCAGCAGAGTAGGGCAGGGCAGGGCAGGTGGAAGCAGGCCTCAGCTACAGCAGCAGAGTAGGGCAGGGCAGGGCAGGTGGAAGCAGGCCTCAGCTACAGCAGCAAAGTAGGGCAGGGCAGGTGGAAGCAGGCCTCAGCTACAGCAGCAGAGTAGGGCAGGGCAGGTGGAAGCAGGCCTCAGCTACAGCAGCAGAGTAGGGCAGGGCAGGTGGAAGCAGGCCTCAGCTACAGCAGCAGAGTAGGGCAGGGCAGGTGGAAGCAGGCCTCAGCTACAGCAGCAGAGTAGGGCAGAGCAGGTGGAAGCAGGCCTCAGCTACAGCAGCAGAGTAGGGCAGAGCAGGTGGAAGCAGGCCTCAGCTACAGCAGCAGAGTAGGGCAGAGCAGGTGGAAGCAGGCCTCAGCTACAACAGCAGAGTAGGGCAGAGCAGGTGGAAGCAGGCCTCAGCTACAGCAGCAGAGTAGGGCAGGGCAGGTGGAAGCAGGCCTCAGCTACAGCAGCAGAGTAGGGCAGAGCAGGTGGAAGCAGGCCTCAGCTACAGCAGCAGAGTAGGGCAGAGCAGGTGGAAGCAGGCCTCAGCTACAGCAGCAGAGTAGGGCAGAGCAGGTGGAAGCAGGCCTCAGCTACAACAGCAGAGTAGGGCAGGGCAGGTGGAAGCAGGCCTCAGCTACAGCAGCAGAGTAGGGCAGAGCAGGTGGAAGCAGGCCTCAGCTACAGCAGCAGAGTAGGGCAGAGCAGGTGGAAGCAGGCCTCAGCTACAACAGCAGAGTAGGGCAGAGCAGGTGGAAGCAGGCCTCAGCTACAGCAGCAGAGTAGGGCAGAGCAGGTGGAAGCAGGCCTCAGCTACAACAGCAGAGTAGGGCAGAGCAGGTGGAAGCAGGCCTCAGCTACAGCAGCAGAGTAGAGTAGGGCAGGGCAGGTTGAAGCAGGCCTCAGCTACAGCAGCACAGCAGAGTAGGGCAGGGCAGGTGGAAGCAGGCCTTAGTAATAAGGGGTTAGTAATATACAAGTAGTATTTAGGTTTAGTAGTATAAAGGTTAGTAGTATTCAGGGTTAGTAGAGCTAGTAGTATTTAGGGGTAGTAGGGTTAGTAGTATAAGGGTTAGTAATATACAGGTTAGTAGTATTTAGGGTTAGTAGTATAAAGGTTAGTAATATACAAGTTAGTAGTATTTAGGGTTAGTAGTATAAAGGTTAGTAGTATTTAGGGTTAGTAGAGCTAGTAGTATTTAATGTTAGTAGGGTTAGTAGTATAAGGGTTAGTAATATAAAAGTTAGTTGTATTTAGGGGTAGAAGGGTTAGTAGTAGTATAATGGTTAGTAATATACAAGTTAGTAGTATTTAGGGCTAGTAGAGCTAGTTGTATTTAGGGGTAGTAGGGTTAGTAGTATAATGGTTAGTAATATACAAGTTAGTAGTATTTGGGTCAATATCGCTGTAGGGTGCCTTTTGGTGTCCTGTACATAAATAATACATTTGTCATGTCAATTTAACATAAAGATTATTATGAAAGGGTTTGGTATATTGGGCTAAGTCTTTATATTAATAAAAAAGCATTACCTGGCTCTTTAAATACATTTTCCAGATTTTTTTTCAGTTTTGTATGAGAGGATGCATGCTGTTTTGCTATGTCCCATGCACTGCTCATTCAATTTCAATGTGCGTAAAAAATAGTCAAATCCAAAAAAATAATTATTTTGTTTTCATAATATTATTTAGTTAAATAAGATATTACTCAACTTAAGTGTATTATCTTATTTAACAAAATTAATATTTGTATTTATACTAAAAAAATAAGAGTTTGTGTGTGTCCTTTAAATGATTGTCCACCCTGTCATATTGGGGAATCCGCCCCTTTAAGAAAAGGCTATCCACTCTAGTGACATCACAACGACAGTTTTTTCCTCTCTTCAGTGGCGGGAAATTCAATGGCTGAGGTGAATGAGTAGCTGACTTTCCTATTGACACATTTTCTTTCTATAAGTTTGCTTACTTGCTCTGACCAAGCTTAACATGTCCACCCTGTCAGCATAAAATATGCTGGAAGTGATTAGAATACAATATTTTCAAAATATGTAAGTTTAACTATACCAAATTCTCTTCAACAACCAGACTAGCTAGTTAGCTAGTCACAGTTTGTTGTAAGCTAATATGCTAACTGAAGCTCAAAATGTCCACCCTATCGTTGTCCCAAAATGTCCACCCTGTCGACCACTTAGACCCGACAGGGTGGACATACACATGACAGGGTGGACATATAGTTAATTTGTAATTTGTAGATGGATGTTAATTTATCATCCCTTTGATAATGGACTCAACCACACACACACACACACACACTAGGTCATATTAGTCTATATTATTGCTTATTCCTTGTTGGGTCAAGTTGTATATTAAGTGTAGCATCATTATGCATTAATAAACATGAAATAACTATTTTCTCTCTAACGCTCTAACTCTAATGTTATTAAGCATACTGTCATATATGGAAGTATATAAGATATACGTGGGTAGTTCTAAGGCCTGCGCATTGATCTGGAGTTATATTGTTACACTGAACGTGAATGAGTCAGTGGGTTACTGCATACGGAAGTTGTCAATAAATTAGCAGAGCTCGCACCAAGTCAAAGCCTCAAGACGATTAATCGACAATAAATGGTGTCAGAAGTAAAGTAGACAGAAATGGCAAAATTTCACCCACCGGCGAGTTTTCCTTTCGACAAACCAGGAGAATGGCCCGATTGGAAGCAACGTTTTGTGAGATTCAGAACGGCTACCAAGTTGGATAAGAAAGATGGTGCCGTGCAGGTTAGCAGTCTGATATATGCTATGGGAAGCGAGTCGGAGAATAAGTCTCCCGTAAGTTGCAGCTGACAAGGGACTTGACACTCGCGCTGACCATAGAGACGGTCAGGCAGTCTGAAGAGGTTGCTTCGCAGATCAGCATGCAAGGAGAGACAGCTGGAGGCCGGTCGATACACAAGGTCACTCACAACAAGCGCTACAAAGGCAATGGCAGCCAGGGTAAGCCACAAGGGGGCGACAGAGGACAATGTAGACAATGTGGGAAAGCGTGGCACAGTAGAGATGAGAACTGTCCAGCTAAAAAGTCCACATGTAATACCTGCGACAAAGTAGGGCACTGGAGCAAAGTGTGTAGGAATAGGAAAGCAATACGTGAGGTCAGAGAACAAAAAGAAGTGCAGCAACAACAGCAGGACTCCGGGTCAGAAGATGGGTACTACATGTGGGAAGTGAGTAAAGCAGGTGGGTCACCAAAGAAGTGGGCCGTCAAGGTGTTGATGGGTTCCACACCGGTCAAGTTCAAAATCGACACTGGGGCGGATGTGAGCATCATTCGTGAGGAGACCTACCACTCACTCATGCCAAACAGACCGCTGGAGCCTGCGGAAATACCACTGGACAGCCCAGGTGGCGAGCTGCAGTGCATAGGACAGATCCAGAGCACTGTGACCTACAAGGGTAAGACACACCCACTTACAGCTTATGTCATCCGGGGGCCTACAGTAAACAACCTACTCAGCAGGCCAATATCAGTGAAAATGAATCTAGTGAGAAGAGTGGAGGAAATGGTGAGCAGCAGCGGGAAAAATTTACATTTGCAGGCAGGCATGGGACATTACAAACTGAACCAGTAAGAATACTGATGAAAGGTGGCGCCCAGCCGTACGCTGTATACACAGCGCAACGTGTACCTCTCCCTATGCTGCAGAAGGTCATGGAGGAGCTCCAGAGGATGGAGGGGAACGACATCATCGAGAGGGTGACACAGCCTACCGATTGGTGTGCACCCATGGTGCCGGTCCTGAAGAGCACAGGCAAAGCCTGCATCTGTGTGGATCTCAAGAGGCTGAACGAGGCTGTTAAAAGAGAACAGTACACCCTGCCCACTACCGACGAGATCACAGCAAAGCTAAGTGGGGCCACAGTCTTCACGTCACTCGATGCCGCCAGTGGATTCTTCCAAATCCCGTTGCACCCAGACAGCTGTAAACTCACCACCTTCATCACGCCGTTTGGCAGGTTCAACTTCAAGCGACTGCCATTCGGGATCACAAGCGCGCCTGAAATCTTCCAGAGGAAGATGATGGAGACCCTGGACGGGTTAGAGGGCGTCGAGATCTTTATGGAAGACATTCTCGTCTATGGGGCCACAGAAAAGGAGCATGACAGTCGCCTGGAGGTGATGCAGCGCATAGAGACGGCTGAAGCTGAATCGAGAAAAGTGCTCCATCAAGCAAAGTCAGCTACGGTTTCTCTAGCACATCATCGACCAGTCCGGGATCCGGCCTGACCCAGGGAAAGTGGAGGCTATCCGGCAGCTGGCGCCACCAACAGATATGCAGGAGCTGAGGAGGGTGCTGGGAATGGTGAATTATCTCGGCAGGTACGTCCCAGACCTCTCAACAGTAGGACAGCTGCTGTATGAGCTCCTGAAGCACAAGAATGCATGGGCATGGAATTATGCCCAGCAAACAGCTTTTCAGAGGATCAAAGAGATGTTGACCACAGCACCAGTACTCGCCTTCTACGACGTGAGCAAGCCCACCGTCGTGTCTGCAGACGCAAGCAGTTACAGGTTAGGGGGCGTGCTACTTCAACTTCATGGTGAGCAGTGGAAACCTGTGGCGTACTGCTCAAGATGCCTCACTGAAGCAGAAACGCGCTACGCCCAGATTGAAAAAGAAGGTCTGGCGGGCGTGTGGGCTTGCAAGAGGTTCGACCGGTACCTCAGTAGCCTGGACCAGTTCAAGCTAATAACTGACCACAGGCCCCTTGTACCTCTCATTAACACTCGCAGCCTGGACAATGTGCCTCTCCGATGCCAGCGACTCCTCATGAGGCTCATGAGGTTCAATGCGGTGGCAGAGTATGCTCCTGGAAAGACTCTGGTTGTCGCAGATACTCTGTCATGCAGCCCAATGACCAACATAGGTGCAGACTTGGACACACAGCGTGAGGTGGCATGCTATGTGGTTAGTGTAATGGAGGGGATCCCAGCGTCCGCAAGCAAGATGGACGAGATCAGTGCGGCCACAGCAGCTGAGGCCGAACTGCTGTCAGTCGCCAGACTCATCAAAAAGGGATGGCCTGAACACCTAGCCGAGGTGCCTATCGAGGCGAGATCCTATGTCCCAGTGAAATCAGAGCTGTCAGAGCGAAATGGACTTGTCCTAAGAGGGACATTGGTCATGCCGAGACCGATGAGAGGAGAGATCCTTCAGAGAGTGGTATATTCTATGATATATTCTATGGTATGTGGTATGTTCTATGGTATGTGTGTGGTATATTCTATGGCATGTGGTATGTTCTATGGTATGTGGTATATTCTATGGTATGTGGTATGTTCTATGGTATGTGGTATATTCTATGGTATGTGGTATGTTCTATGGTATGTGGTATATTATATGGTATGTGGTATGTTCTATGGTATGTGGTATGTTCTATGGTATGTGGTATATTCTATGGTATGTGGTATGTTCTATGGTATGTGGTATATTCTATGGTATGTGGTATGTTCTATGGTATGTGGTATGTTCTATGGTATGTGTGTGGTATATTCTATGGCATGTGGTATGTTCTATGGTATGTGGTATATTCTATGGTATGTGGTATGTTCTATGGTATGTGGTATATTCTATGGTATGTGGTATGTTCTATGGTATGTGGTATATTCTATGGTATGTGGTATGTTCTATGGTATGTGGTATGTTCTATGGTATGTGGTATATTCTATGGTATGTGGTATGTTCTATGGCAGGGGTGGCCAACCCGTGGCTCGCGAGCCGCATGCGGCTCTTTGCCCGTCAATGTGCGGCTCTTCCATCCATTAAAAAAAATAAAAATAAAAAATATTATAATATTTTTTTTTTACTTTTTTTTTTTTTATGTCACTCATTCCACAAGGACGTAGAATAAACATTTAATTTCTTTTATAAATGGTCCATTTGCATGTTCTTGGTATCTGAATCTAGGGAATTTCTCCACCATTTTTCATCATATTGCAACACCGTTTTTTGCAAGACGTTCACAGAAAGGTAGAGAAACTAACTGCGTTCTGTTTTATGGCAATAACGTTCAGGTTTGTGGGAGATAATCCCAAAAAATAAGAGAAATAAAAAAGTTAATCCAGAAGTCAGATGATTGACAGGGGCTGGTGTGAGCTGGGTAGGGTCGTTTTTCAAAATTTGAAAGCCCTGCGTCTCTTCCTTCAAAAGACTACACTCACTTTTGGATGTGCCACTTCCTCCTGTCAATATGCGCCGGTTTCCGACTCAATGCCCTGAGATTTCTATAATCTTATATTTCACTAATAACAGTTAAAATAATTGGTAACCAAACGTAATGCTGAAAATATACACTTTTACTGTATATCTCGGGCTTAAGAGGTTAACCCTGTGAGGCCCAAATTAAAAAGACATTAGCAACTTCAGAGGCCAGAGGGTGGGACATAATAAACACATTTACTATCAAATAGCATTGTGAGGCTGAACAACAGGACCAATTGACTATACATGTGCTTAAATGGGAACTATCTTATAAATGGCCTTTTCAGCGTTTAGCATTGTTTCCTAGCTATGTGGACTTATATTAATATGATCTATGTCTCTAATTCTCATATTGGCGCATTTTTCCAATTCTCCTCTCACAATATTCACCCTCACTGAACTGAGTCATCTGAAAATTTGCATATCTGTGATGTCAGAGATTTCTCAGCTGCATAATAATGTGGCAGTTGATGTGGCAGTTGGCACCAGGCCACACAGTGGTTGGAGCCCAGCCTGAGTCAAAACGGCTTAAGATCTTGAGATAGAAAAATGCGGTTTTTGAGTACTTGATTAGAAATACAAACCGTACGTTAAATCTAGAGGAAGGAAGGACGTGGTACTTACCTCACCATTTGAAAAAAACCTAGGTGTTCCATAGACTCACAGGAATTGTGTAAAAGTGCCCAAATAGTGAAAGAAATAGTCAAATAGTTCCCCTTTAACATTTTTTAAATAAACATTCTTTTTTTAAATGGCTAAAAGTGATTTTGTAATTTTGCAACCGTGGGTCTCACAGGGTACTTTTAACCCTGTGAGGCCCAAATAAAAAAGACATTAGCAACTTCAGAGGCCAGAGGTGGCCATCGGCGTATTTAGACCACTATCAGTAGGGCACGTGCCCTACTGATGATCATCTGTGCCCCACTGATTAAAAAAATATATATATATATATATATATATTTTTTTTTTACAAATGTTTTTTATTTCCCCTTTTTTAACATGATCAAATGATCATTTAACATGATCAAATAATTATTATAATATTTTTTACTTCACTTTGAAATATTATAGTGAAATATTTTGCAATGTTGTCGCATTTATCTTGTTGAAATCCTCCAACAGGCTCTTTTTTGTAAGTTGACTGGTTTGCACACCAATAATACAGTGCAATAATAGAATAGTAGAATAGATAGTAAAATTATGCAATAGAATGGCCAGAGTAAAATAGTGCTACAGTACAATCAACAGCGGGGTGTATTAGAAGGCTATGGTGAAGAGGTACGTTTTTAGCTTATTTCTGAAAATATTAAGAGATCTAGCTTCCCTAATGTCCATAGGTAGTGTGTTCCATAACTTTGATGCATAGTTAGCAAAGGCTGCATCCCCGATTTTCTTTAGACTGTGGCTTGGAACCTTCAATAGTAGATGATCGCAATGTTTATACTTTGTATATAAGGAGGAGGACCTTGAAATCAATTCTAAATGTTACCGGAAGCCAGTGTAGGTTATTTACTTGTAACTTTGGGTTTGATCCAAGGAGTAAGTTGCCCCATATTGCTCTGTAACATTTCTCTTTTTGTTATAGGACCGACTAGTAGGATTTCAGTTTTGCCCTCATTTAATTTTAGGAAGTTGTTCGTCATCCATTTGTTTATTGCTAAGAGACAGGCGGAAATGGAGTTTATAGCTGTGTGATAATTTGGTTCAGCGGAGATGTACAATTGTGTGTAATCTGCGTAACTATACATTGTGCTTTCTAATGATGTCTCCTCAATGTTCAATGTTCAATGCAATGTTCAATGCAAGTAAAGCACTTTAAAGTATGACTAAATGCTTTCTTGACTATATATATAGTAACTGTTCCAAAATGCATAGATTTCTATGTATTTTAGGGGTTTGGGGGGCTAGCTCTTTTTAATATAAATGTCAGATTGTTTTATTTATTTCATAGATTTCTATGCATTTCAGGAGTTTGGGGGGCTGGCTCCCCCAAATAATTAAATAACATAACCCTAACCTAACCCTAAAACCGAAATAAAGTTTAAAAAAAATAGTTACAAAATCCACCCATTTTCGCCCACAAACCGGCCAAAACCGGCCAAATTTTTTTCGCGGTCGCGCTACGCGCTCCCTCTTCATCGTTTTTGGTGCCCTTCTGTGCCCTACTGAAGTGCTGGGTCGAGATACGCCCCTCACCTATAAACACATGAAGGGTGCCGTGACTGAAAAAAAAGGTTGAGAAACGCTTGTATATGGTGTGGCTCTTTGTGGTACCACAGTAATTTTTGTGGCTCTTAGTCTCTGACTGGTTGGCCACCCCTGTTCTATGGTATGTGGTATATTCTATGGTGTGTGGTATATTCTATGGGATTTGGTATGTTCTATGGTATGTTCTATGGTGTGTGGTATATTCTATGGTGTGTGGTATGTTCTATGGTATGTGCTATGTTCTATGGTATGTGGTATGTTCTATGGTATGTGATATGTTCTATGGTATGTGGTATGTGCTATGTTCTATGGTATGTGGTATGTTCTATGGTGTGTGGTATGTTCTATGGTATGTGATATGTTCTATGGTATGTTCTATGGTGTGTGGTATGTTCTATGGTATGTGCTATGTTCTATGGTATGTGGTATGTTCTATGGTGTGTGGTATGTTCTATGGTATGTGATATGTTCTATGGTATGTGGTATGTTCTATGGTAAATTATTTATTTCAAATAGATTGAGAATGTACCCATTTTCAAAGTTGAATAAATGTTTCATTTTCATATTTTGTGATGCTTTGTGTGTTCTGCTTTATGTGTCCACCCCGTCATGTGCTGGTCCACCCTGTCATGCACTGGTCCACCCTGTCATCTTGATATTTTTTAATAATAATTCAATCATACTGTGAGATATGTTTAAATAATCTAGTGTGTTCAATAGCTAAGTGGGGGGCAATAATATGCAAATAAAAAACTGCATCCAAATATCACAGTTTTCTCCTAATTATAAAATATATATGTGCGAATTGTATGTGTGTCTTTTAAAAACAGATGGTTTACATAAAATCTTTTATTTATTTATAATTTAAAGCAAACAAATAACCTTGTTCAGGAAAGGGACATCATACCTTTCTGAAAAAGTAATTTTCATCTTAATATTGCAATGAAAACATATTTAACAGTAATGTATTATGTCCATGACAGGGTGGACATATCTCATGGTTTATTCTGCGAATATATGCCCATAATTATCTGAAAATATGTGTGGGAGCTCAGCTTATATATATTTCTACAACTTGAGTATCTACTATTTATGATAAGACATAAAGGGAATGGGAAATTAAGATAAACATTTCTGAGTATTGTGAGGGTTGAAAGGCACTCTATGGTGATATTGACCCATTTAGGGTTAGTAGTATAAAGGTTAGTAGTATTCAGGGTTAGTAGAGCTAGTAGTATTTAGGGTTAGTAGTATAAGGGTAACCCAGGTTAAAAACATACCTGTTTACCCAGGAGCGAAAGACCCCAGGCGGTCAGGGTGGGGGGTCAGACCTCCAACACCATCACCCTGAGCATCGGGTCCCCCCAGGGCTGTGTTCTGAGCCCCCTGCTGTACTCACTCTACACACACGACTGTGTGGCCAAGTTCAGCTCCAACTCCATAGTGAAGTTCGCAGATGACACGGTGGTGGTGGGGCTGATCTCGGACAACGACGAGAAGGCCTACCGGGAGGAGGTGGAGGTACTGGAACGCTGGTGCCAGGACAACAGCCTGCTCCTGAACATTGGCAAAACCAAGGAACTGATCGTGGATTATAGGAGAGGACAGCAGGAGACACACACACCACTGATGATAAACGGGGCTACCGTGGACAGGGTGAGCAGCTTCAAGTACCTGGGGGTCCACATCTCAGAGGACCTGACATGGTCAACACACATAGGCACAGTAGTAAAGAAGGCGAAACAGCGTCTCTACCACCTGAGACAGTTAAGGAAGTTCAGAGTATCGGGGAAGATACTCCAGTCCTTCTACTCAGGAGCTGTAGAGAGCATCCTGACCGGAAACATCACTGCCTGGTATGGAAACAGCACGGCACAGGACAAGAAGGCCCTACAGAAAGTGGTGCGCTCAGCCGAGCGTACCACGGGTATTGCACTACCCCCCCTGCAGGTTCTATACAACAAGAGGTGCAAATCCAGAGCCTGCAGGATAATGAAAGACCCTCACCACCCCAATAACAGCCTGTTTCAGCTGCTGAGGTCAGGCAGACGCCTGCAAATCTCAGCTACTAGGACAGAGCGGTTTAGGCTCAGCTTCTTCCCCCAGGCCATCAGAGCCATGAACAATGTACATTGAGTGCTCAGAACATTGAACTGTCCACACACAAGCACACATGAACACACACACGACACGCACACTGTGCACGCTCACACACGAGCAGCCACTTAACACTTTAACATGAGCGGGCACACACTCATGTCGCACACACGCACACTTATGGCCAAAGGAAAGGTCACTTTAAATTAGAATAACAGGAACAGTGTATTGCACTACCAAAGCTAACTAGCATGTCACACATGCGCTGTAAATAACTATGTACAGATACCGAGATGTCACTCCATGTTACCTGCTATCTGTTACTGCACAATGTTGTTTCTTCTTTTGATTCTATTATATGTACCACTGTATTGCACATCGTTGCGGGCAAGACCACCCGCATTTCATTGTATACCTGTATGCCGTGACAATTAAAACTCTTGACTTGACTTGACTTGACTTGAGGCCTTCGAGCTTTTAAAGCGGACTATTCTTAGCCTGGATAGTCTGATCTTACACCTACCCTGTTTCATGTTGTGTATTTTTCTTGTTGTTATTATTTGCTTTCTTTACCATGTGTTTACCATGTTTTACTATAGTGCCATGTATATGTACAGCACTTTGGTGCAACTACGGTTGTTTTAAATGTGCTTTAGAAATAAAACGTACTTACTTACTTCATAATCCACTTCACAGGTCAGTGAGGAGTAGGCCTACATTTGAATTCAGAGGCACATTCGATCAGCTCTCCTATCCTCCCGTCCGGCCTACAAGAGCAAAAATGTCCCTAACTAACTGACCGGCCCGACTCCCCTTTACAGTCATTCCTTTACAGAAAAATGCAAAAGTCAACCTGTCAGGTGCAAACAGTCGCCCTGTGAGCATTTTGCCAGTGTTAGCGAAGATAATGGAGAAAATAGTGTTTACACAAATCCAGAGTTACTTCAATGACAATGAATTGAATACTGATTTTCAGCCTGCCTATAGGGATGGTTACTCAACAGTGACAGCGTTGACACAGCTAGTAGATGATTGTCTAATGGATATTGATAGAAAGAAATTAGCAGGATCAGTGATGTTAGACTTCAGTGCAGCATTTGATGTCATGGATCATGACATACTACTGGAGAAACTTAAAGCCTATGGCCTTGTTTCATCGTCAGTTTCATGGATAACTAGCTACTTATACAGTAGAAACCAGAGAGTATTTTTTTAACGGTAGCCTATCTGAAGCGAAAAAAGTTAAGTATGTGTAGAAGGGTGGATTATCCCTGCTTATGGGAGTAGTTATACACAGCCACCTGGTAGCAGGATACAGTAGAGTTCAATCTATCTGCACCCCCGTCTTTGGGCCCGGAACGTCGTTCTGGAGGGCGGGCAGCAGGAGTGGATGGGGCCCAGGATTTACTAACCTGGGGGGTGGTACTCTGGTCTTCCTCGCCTTCCAGGGCGGTCAGCAGTAGCTCCCCACACACTCTCACTTCCCCCAGTACCTCCGTTAGCCCTCCCACACCTGGTGGCTGTTAGTTCAATAGAGATATTGGGCTTCCCTTTAAGCAGTACCCTTCCTTGACCACCTGTATAGACCCTTAACGAATATGCTGCGAATGGGGTGGAAGGGTTAAATAAATATACCACAGTCATAAGTATTTACCCGGTCAACAAGGTTAGCATATGATCAGAAACAGACACTCACACCGTGCTCCCATTTACTTCTCCTTTATGTAAGCCTGGTCAATTAGCAGTTACAAGCAGTGATGGGCAAGCTACTTGGGAAATGTAGCAAGCTACACTACAAGTTACTCTCGATTAAATATAGCTCAACTACAATGGAAGCTATCCCCAGATAAATGTAACAAGCTACACTACAAGAACATGTCAAAAATAGCTAGCTACATCGGCACTACTTTTTTTTTTTTTTTTTTTTACTTCATTATCAAGTTTCCACCAAACAGGCAAAAAAATGCTAAGTTTCTTTTCTATTCTATCTTTATGTATTATTTATCCCTAAACTCTGCATCTTCTGGCTGCCTGATACCCTCTCCTAGCTGAAACCTGCCCACTTTATCAACCAAAAACACTTATTCAATATCTGAATTTTAACTAATAATAACTGTCTTACTGCATTTTACTATTATGCTACCATGTCTATACTACCACCAACTATGCTAATATGTCTATACTACTACAGTATAGTATGTACTACTCAGAGTATAACACTCAAGCTTGACACTGCTAGACAAACAATACTATTTATCCTTGTCTGCTAGATATGTACCACTCATGCTGACTTGTTGTACACAATTTGTAAGTTGCTTTGAATGAAAGCGTCAGCTAAATGACCAAATGTATTTAAATATGTAACTCACAAAACATTCCATGGCCCCAAAATCATGTGGGGACCCCAGACCACAGATCAGATCAATCACCATGGTAAGTTAACAGACGAAGAAAGTGCCAACACACAGCCCAATGCTGCAGTGCACGGCGGCAGTTTAACAACATTATTATCCCTTACCTTAGATACGCCGCGCCTGCATCCCACAACTTCATCTTTTCCATTCATTCATTCCATGGAGAGACATTGTTGTTATTGACATCATCTTCATCAATGCCATCACAAGCCCTGGAAACATCGAATCCCTCTGCCATTTCGCGCGGACTGGTTCGTTCATCAGTGGTCTGTTTTGATTTTCACTTCCTGATTTGCGGTTGGAGTCTCGCCCTATCCTGCCTCTGATTGGCCTACCCGTAAAGTTTTGGCCTAACCATACCCAATCGTGAGTCGTCATACTCATATCAAACCAACCAACCAATCATAGTGGGTTTTCTACGTGGAGTTTTTTTTTCTCCTTATAGTCTAGACTGTTTATATATATCTATGATCTAAGATATAGTAGCGTTGTCGCCGTTGTAGCGTTTCCTCGTCGCTACTCACTACTTCGTTCTATAAATAGCTGCGTTACAGAAAACGCTACCCTGGTTAAAAAGTAGCGAGCTACCAGCACGCTACTGAGAATTGTAGTTAAGCTATGTAGCTTCGCTACTTGTAGCAAGCTACTGCCCATCACTGGTTACAAGTTATACTTTATGTGGTTCATATGGCATGTATTCACATTAGGCACTGGGTGCTCTCACTTGTATTATAGGGGAACACTATTCCCAACATAGGCACCTCGTGCTCAATACATTATTAGTAAACCCCGCTTGGATTAGGGGAAGACCCAGGCACATGGTAAGGAGTTCAATGGGAATTCAAGAACGTCACAGTTATCACAAATACAAAAGAAATAATTCACATGTGGGCCCACGTTACCAAATAAAACCTACACTAAAGCCGGCTTATAATGGTTGGGGTACCCCTAGACACTGGTTGTTAGCGTTCGCTCGAATGGATACTGTTGTGGCCACACGAGGTACCGTTGTACTTAGCTAAGATGGCGGATCCACTCTCACCACCCCTCGTCCGGGTGACAAGATGGCGTCGGGCAATCCCGCGAGCACAGCCAGCGGGCTGGGGTAGACAGCATGGGCAGTGGTGGAACTGGAGGAGCGTGCTGTGTTGTGGCGACCTCTGCTGGTGGGAGAGGTGTCCTCTGCGGCGTCGATGAGACGTCCACTGCGGGCTGCTGACTGGGCTGGCGCGCTCTAAACTGTTTGGCTACCTTAAACACAGCTAAACTGTGGGTCTTAGTGCACCCTCCTGCTATCGTCTGTACTACTAACGCAACGTGGCTGTATGCACCACCGGTCTTCAGCGACGCTCGCCTGGTGATATACTTGAGTCACTATAGCCGTTAGCAGCATGCTAATACACCGCTCACACTTCTACTATAACACGTTATCTATGGACGTTGGTTCTTCTTTTTCTGTATCGCTTACTCACACACTTCACCATCGCTTGTACTTCTAGGATAACACGTTATCTAGCAAGTACTCTCTATCACCCGTCGCTCTCCAACAGGGCTCTTCAACGGGACTCTTCAAACGGGGCTCGTCCAGAGCACACGCCCGTTGCGACCGCTCACGTCTGAGTTCACTGTCAAAGAGGACTTCCTTCTGTTCCGCCCTCCAGGTAATCATCTCTCGCTCGCTGCTTCTCTCTCCTCCGCTCCACCTGCCACCACTGCCCCCTGCTGGCGACCGCAACTGATCCCACTATAGGACAACTCCAGACAGGGAGAAAGATGCTTCAATGTCATGTTAATGATCCATATCGAAGCCGGAGAAAGAAGAGCACCTCGCATCATTAGTAGTCCGGGCGAGATATCAAAAGGAACACTGTTTATCACACTTTATACACACAGGGGAAGTAACAAGTTAGTCAGCACTTCTGAATACTTAGCAGAATATTCAGGATGCTACATATGGAATTCCGCAGGGAAGCTGCCTTGGACCTCTGTTATTCACCATTTATACAAACGATTTGCCATTCATTTTAGAGCAAGCGAAGGTGGCTATATATGCGGACGATACAACCCTGTACACATGGTGTCCTCCTCTGTGGAAGATCTGGGTGTGGTACTAAATACAGAGCTACAAAAAGTAGAAGAGTGGATTATAGCGAATAGAATGGTTTTAAATATAGCAAAAACAATGTGTATTTTAATGGGTTCTCACCATATGCTAATTGCTAATCCAAAATGTTAAATAATGATGGGGGAACTGAAATTGAACAGGTAGAAGAAGCAAAGCTACTAGGTATAACATTGGACAGTCATCTGAGCTGGTCAACGCATATAAATAACATAACAAAAAATATGGGGAGAGGGCTGGCGTTAAAAGGACTGTGATGTATAGAGCAATGACTGCATGGAATTCCTTACCACCTGCATTAACTAGGGTTGAAGAAAAACAGACATTTAAAAAACACCTTAAAAATCATATAAGAAAGAATGGTACTGTCAGTTAAGTAAACATAGTGGGTGATTGAGAAGATGGGTATGTGTGATTGGTGAACGTAGATTTTTAATATATTTGTATGTTGTATTGAGATGTATTGTACTTTAAGTGAACATATATGCCTTGAAACATGATTGAGTAGATGGGTATGTGTGATTAATGGACTTAGATATTTTATTATATAATATTTGTATGTGTTATTGAGGTGTATTGTATTGTTTTATTGTATTGATTGTATTGTATTGATTTTATTGTATTGTATTGATTTGTGTGGATAGTAGCCTATGCCTGTGGCAATGGCTAATGGGGATCCGAATAAACTAAACTAAACTCCCCCGCTGTCGAAACACGCACGTGTGGGTGTCGTGGGCCTGGTCTGACTTAACCTTTTCACTGCCGCACTACCAAACGGTTAACCCTTTCACTGCGACAATACACAGAAGGTTAACCCTTTCACTGCCGCACTACCAAATGGTTAACCCTTTCACTGCTGCACGACAGCAGGTTAACCCTTTCACTGCCACACTACAGAAGGTTAACCCTTTACTATACTGACGGTTAACCGTGTGGCAGTGAAAGGGTTAAATATGTCCATTATATAACATAATGAGAGCCGAGCACGTAGGGATGTTAAAAACCCATCTCTGTTAAATTACTGTCGGGAAGTGGAAGTCGTTTAAAAGTTGAGCAGCACTTACTTGCACATTATATTTACAGTCCATTATTTTACAGCAGGTTCTGACCGAACCCCCCAGAGACAGAGAGAGAGAGAGATGTGTGGTCCAGGCCACGCCCCCACCATGTGGTCCAGGCCACACCCCCACCATGTGGTACAGGCCACGCCCCCTACTACCTCCTGCAGGAGGTTTACAGGCTTATTAAGATGATCATTTATTAATCCCCTTGGGGGAAATTCGGGTGTCAAAGCAGCATGGGGGGGGGGGGGGGGGGATACAGGGTGGGGGATGCATAGCTTCACAATTATTAGCTGCTGGGAAACAAATAATTTCTGTTTCTGTTGTTGTTGTTGTTGTTGTTGTTGTTGTTGTTGTCCTCCTGGGTGTTCCGTTGCCGAGACAGCGTTATAGAAGCACCGTTATAGAAGCTGAGTCCCTGTCAGTAAGAGAAGGGTATTCTAACCTCTCCCTACAGGAAGGAGAAGCTGAAGTCGGTAAGAGCAGAGTATCAGTGACCTCAAGACCCCTACGCTCTGCATCTTCTGGCCATCTCAGACCCACCCCTATCCGAGCTCCGGGAGGGTCATCAAGGAGAAGCCGCCTATTCTCAGTCCTTGCCCCACAATGGTGGAACGAACTGCCCACCCCAGTTAGGACAGCCGAAACCCGTCCAATCTTTCGCCGTCGACTAAAGATGCACTTCTTCAACCATTATCTGAAAAAAATTAAAAATGAATAAAAGATCTAACCCTAACTAACCTTATTGTCATGCACTTGTCCTAATATACTAACCTACACTGTAGCACTCAACACTTTGATGAACATTGTTACTCAGCTGATAGTGTTGTGCCCTTCCTGATGACTTGTCGTGCAGAACTTGTAAGTCGCTTTGGATAAAAGCGTCAGCTAAAAATGACTAAATGTAAAGAGTAAAATGAGTAAAGAGTGAGGTGTGTGTGTTTATTTTTCTTTAGATTTTTCTTTTTTTATATCCTCAAACAATAGTTTGAGGATATTTATATAAAAAAAAATATATATATATCTTTAAATATATTTTTTTATTATTACAAACTTTAGTATTTTTTTCTATAATGTTTGATTATGACATCATACTGTGACATCACAACAGAACATGTTGAATAGATACACAAATGTTCTAGAATGTTTGATTATGACATACTGTGACATTGTTGTGATGTCACAGTATGATGTCATAATCAAACAGAGACATCACAACAGAACATGTTTAATAGATAACTCAGATGCACAGTAAATAAGGTACATCATTCCACTACAGACAGCGGTAAAGAAAGACATTAGAACCTTCGTTTTTAATTATTGTTTTTTATTTTTTTTTTATAAATATCCTCAAACTAAATGTTCTAGAATGTTTGATTATGACATCATACTGTGACGTCACAACAGAACATGTTGAATAGATACACAAATGTTCTAGAATGGTTGATTATGACATCATACTGTGACATCACAACTTCTGTGACATCACCACGATCACAACACCAGAGGGAGCTCCACAAATCATGTAAAACCCAGATTCGGCTCAAACAAGGGACTAAACACGTTTCGCAATTATGCCACATCAATGTGGAACGCCCTACCCAAAGCTGTAAAGGAATGTGAATCACTACCCACCTTCAAAAACACTCTCAAAGAACACCTACGGGAGACTGCAATTCGAAACTGGCCCCTACAAATGTCCTAACCCAGTTGTACAATAAAGACCAAGCATGGCTTTGTCAGTATTCCAATGTACAGTGCCCCCCCCCTACCCAACCCCCCCCCCCCACCTCCAATGTACAACCCCACCCAACCCCACCCCACCTACCCAACCTCCTCCAATGTACAGTTTCTATGTCAAATGTATGTCAGTATTCCAATATACAGTGTGTGTCCCCCCTACCCAACCCCCCCCCCCCCCACCCCCCACCTCCAATGTACAGCCCCACCCCACCTACCCAACCTCCTCCATTTTTTTAGTATCACAAACAGTACTGTATTTGCAAATCTGGTATGTCATAAATGTATAGATGTAGCAGTACTGTCTATCTGTATGTCGTGTGTGTCATATGATGAATTGAAAATGGGGGACCCTGATGGAAACAAGACGAAAGTCTTTCTCAGGTCTGCATCCTCTTAACAATTGACAGTATTGAGTTGTACTGTACTGTACCCATTCTGTAATCTGTTAATAAACTTTTCAATCAATCAATCAATCAATCAATCAATCAATGATGTCATAATCAAACAGACATGTTGTGACATGTCTGTTTGTTGTGACATCACAACAGAACATGTTTAATAGATAACTCAGATGCACAGCAAATAAGGTACATCATTCCACTACAGACAGCGGTAAAGAAAGACATTCGAACCTTCGTTTTACATTTTTTTTTTATATTTAAAAAAATATATATATATTTTTTTAAATAAATATCCTCAATCTAAATGGATAGTATAATGACAAAAATTTATTAATAATTTATTTGGAATAAGGGAATAATGTCAAACAATTTACAAATCAATAAGTTACTCATTAACCTTTTTATTTTCCATTTAAAGACAAAATAGAATGCAGGTACAAAAATAGATTCAAGAGGTTTATTCGTCACATACATACACAAGTTTCAAGTTTGTTTATTATTTATCACAATAAAATATAGTAAATAGTAAAATAGGTAGTTTACGATGAAATGCTTGGTTCTGTATGAGCCCCTGAGAGTGTGCTTTATACAGTAAAAAAAGTAAGTGAGTAAAAAGTAAAGTAAAGAGGAATATTCAATATACACTACAGACTAATGTAATGTAATGTAACCTCTCCCTGCAGGAACACCAGACTGCTGCCTTGCAGTGTGGGTGGTCCCCCTCTTCAGCTGCTCCGCATGACATCATTACAACCAGGAAGTCTTCTCGATCATGTGGTCGGGGGGAAATGTCCGCTAGCTACTGTAACAATAATTGGTTGAACGGTAATCACATTGGTATTACTCAAATGGGGGCGATTAACATGCATTTTTCTTGCCCTACAGACGGTTCCAAAGTGACGACAATAACATTCTAAAAAGACCCAGAGTTATTTATTGTTGCAGTGTTAACGCAATAACTGTCAGGAAATACATTTGGGTCCAAACTGTTCCCTAGCAACATAATTCCAGTGATTAGTATTTCCTGTTGCAATGTTTGCTCAAATCAATACGCTGCTGAAGTAATATTCCACCAGCCCCACCCCCTGGTTCAAAATACTGAAGCGAATTCAGGGGGGAATCAAACCCTGGGTCGCCCAGACCACAGGCGACAGAGCTAACCAGTCAACTAAAGGGTCCAACCAGACCACAGGCGGCAGCACTAACCAGTCAACTAAAGGGTCCAACCACCAGACCACAGGCGACAGCTAACCAGTCAACTAAAGGGTCCAACCAGACCACAGGCGACAGCACTAACCAGTCAACTAAAGGGTCCAACCAGACCACAGGCGACAGCTAACCAGTCAACTAAAGGGTCCAACCAGACCACAGGCGACAGCGCTAACCAGTCAACTAAAGGGTCCAACCAGACCACAGGCGACAGAGCTAACCAGTCAACTAAAGGGTCCAACCAGACCACAGGCGACAGCACTAACCAGTCAACTAAAGGGTCCAACCAGACCACAGGCGACAGCACTAACCAGTCAACTAAAGGGTCCAACCAGACCACAGGCGACAGAGCTAACCAGTCAACTAAAGGGTCCAACCAGACGACAGGCGACAGAGCTAACCAGTCAACTAAAGGGTCCAACCAGACAACAGGCGACAGAGCTAACCAGTCAACTAAAGGGTCCAACCAGACGACAGGCGACAGAGCTAACCAGTCAACTAAAGGGTCCAACCAGACCACAGGTGACAGAGCTAACCAGTCAACTAAAGGGTCCAACCAGACGACAGGCGACAGAGCTAACCAGTCAACTAAAGGGTCCAACCAGACGACAGGCGACAGAGCTAACCAGTCAACTAAAGGGTCCAACCAGACCACAGGTGACAGAGCTAACCAGTCAACTAAAGGGTCCAACCAGACCACAGGCGACAGCACTAACCAGTCAACTAAAGGGTCCAACCAGACCACAGTGCTAACCAGTAGGGATGTCCGATATTATCGGCCTACCGATATTATCGGCCGATATTGGCATACAAATTTGATATTGGAAAATATCGGTATCGGTTTTCAAAAAAACTAAGTTTTTTTTTTTTTATTTATTTAACATTTATTTACCCAGACAAGCAAGTAAGAACAAATAATTATTTTATTTATTGTCAAAGTATGCATAATGTTGTGTTAATTACACAACAAGAGATATGTAACGTTAATTACCTGAAATTATTCAGTTTTGGGGGGGGGGGGGGGGGGGGGGGGGGGAACCCTGCATATAGGTATCGGTTGATATCGGTTGATATCTGTATCGGAAATTAAGAGTTGGACAATATCGGTATATCGGTATCGGTAAAAAAGCCAATATCGAGCATCCCTACTAACCAGTCAACTAAAGGGTCCAAACCGACCACAGGCGACAGTGCTAACCTGTCAGGGGTCCGACCTGTTAGCCAAAGGGCTAGCTAGTCTAGGCGTCCGTGGTCGCAACACTATGCGCATTCTTTCGCGAACGCTTCCGACAGCCTTGCGGCCCTCCGTCCCGCTTCTGACGGCAACGTAGCGCTGCGGCTCCCCTGCTAATGAACTAGCTCTGCCGGCGAACGAAGGCTGAGGCAACGGCTCTCTGTTACTGCCAGCATGGTGTTTTATTCATTCACACACCAGTGTTGTAGTCGAGTCACTAAATCTTAAGTCCGAGTCGAGTCTCGAGTCCCCAGTGTTTCGTGTCCGAGTCCAAGTCCGAGTCACCAAAGAAGAGCCTGAGTCGAGTCCGAGTCGAGTCCCTGTTACCCGATTCCGAGTCCAAGTCATCAAGGTTGAGTCCACTCCACTCTGGCAGTCAGAGAGCTGACGTACAAATAAAAAAAGGTCTACAGTAAACATAAATGACACAGCGGTCACCGTTTCAAGGGGAGTTTATTTACTTTGTGACACAATAGCCAAACAAATGCACTAGCCATCAATATTTATGCCAAATGATTAGGGCCTATTACAATTTTTTTTTTAAACTCTATCAATTAACAGGTCTAAGTCCTCGTCTGCACCTTCCGAGTCCGAATGCAGTCAATGCTCGAGTCCAAGTCTGAGTCTGAGTTATCACTGCTCAAGTCCAAGTCGAGTCACGAGTCCTGAAAATCAGTCCAGGACTCGGACTCGAGTACTACAACACTGTCACACACACAGGGCAGTGAGGGTTTGCACCAAAAACAATACAAACCTGCCTGACCACAGGGCTATATGCTGGACTCTACGGACTCACTAGCTTCACTCAAATCAGTCCGGAAGTTCTCCCTCCAAAATATCACCCCCACCAATTCAAACTGTAGGTGCAGCCCTCCCCCATAAGTGTTCCCCTTTCAGTAACAACCTACCCATAAACATACCCCAATTACCCAGGATCACTACATACCTTCAATGTGCCTCGGGGAATACTGTACAACTATTTTTTAATATGTTGTAAACTAATATAACCGCTGATAATGATAATTGTGCCTTCATTTAAGGCTGAGCTGAGGAAGTTCTACACTTTTTGTTTTGGCCAGTATGACTTACTACCATACTGTCTTTATGCCTGTATCACTGTACATATTAATACTACCAGTATGACTTACTACAGTAGTTACTACCATACTGTCTTTATACCTATATCACTGTACATATTAATACTACCAGTATGACTTACTACTACCATAGTGTCTATACCTGTATCACTGTACATATTAATACTACCACTATGACTTACTACCATACTGTCTTTATACCTGTATCACTGTACATATTAATATTACCAGTATGACTTACTACCATACTGTCTTTATACCTGTATCACTGTACATATTAATACTACAAGTATGATTTACTACTACCATAGTGTCTTTATACCTGTATCACTGTACATATTAATACTACAACTCTGTGATTAGCACTATTACTCAGTAGTACTCATTTGTTGGGAAGGGTTCATTTAAAAATGTTATCCATTACAGATGACAGATTACCGGATACTGATTTTAACCAGTATCTTAATCCATTAAGATTACACCAATTTAGTAACATGAGGATTATTTTACCTCCAGAACCCATAGAACATGAAGCTATACAGAAAATATATTCTAAATGTTTTCAAGGTGCATCAAGTAGGCCTACATGTAGCCAGTATGACTACTACCAGTGTGTTTATACCTGTACATATTAATACTACAACTCTGTACATACATCTGATTAGCACTATTATTCAGTAGTACTAATTTATATATTTTATACCCAGTTTAATCACCTGTACATTGTATATTACTATTGCACTTTACTGTTACATTTGCACTCTGGTTGGATACCAAACATATTTTCGTTGTACTGTGCTTGTGCATAATACATTTGAATCTAATCTAATCTAATCTAAAAGTGTCCCCAACCTCAAGCTGCCAGGAGGCTGAAATCTGGCACGGAGGTCAAGCGTGTGTGTGTGTGTGTGTGTGTGTGTGTGTGTGTGTGTGTGTGTGTGTGTGTGTGTGTGTGTGTGTGTGTGTGTGTGTGTGTGTGTGTGTGTGTGTGTGTGTGTGTGTGTGTGTGTGTGTGTTTGTGTGTGTGTGTGTGTGTGTGTGTGTGTGTGTGTGTGTGTGTGTGTGTGTGTGTGTGTGTGTGTGTGTGTGTGTGTGTGTGTGTGTGTGTGTGTGTGTGTGTGTGTGTGTGTGTGTGTGTGTGTGTGTGTGTGTGTGTGTGTGTGTGTGTGTGTGTGTGTGTGTGTGTGTGTGTGTGTGTGTGTGTGTGTGTGTGAATGCATACATATGCGATCACAGCTACTGTGGATTTACGCATTTTTATATATGGACTACATTTCCCTAGTCAGAACAACTAACCGATGGCTATAGACCTGTTCGCTGTTTACAAACATACTGTGTTCGAGCCAATCAGCAATACCAACTGAGTCACGTGAGTAATGCCCCTTTTCCACTGCATGGTACCTACTCGACTCTACTCTACTCTACTCGGCCTTTTCGGTTTTCCATTGCCAAAAGTACCTGGTACCGGGTACTTTTTGGGTACTTTTTTAGTACCTGCTTTTTTCAAGGTTCCAAGCGAGTAGAAGCGATACCAGAAAAGTGACGTGAAACACTGCAGACCACTGATCGGTCAGAAGAGAGAAGTGTCACACGTTGGAGCATCCTGCACAAAACACAACATCTTTATTTAGCCTCGCGTAGGATTTCATTATTTGTTTGCAGCAGGAACAAGTGCAATAAACAAAAAAGGATACATTCACTGTGTATTCTGCCTCATTTATTGATGAAACAAAACCAACATCAACACAATCTACCACCAAGAGCGGAGAGTTTAGTCTCACAAAAAGATAGCTGATTTGTTAAGCTTGTTGTTAGCTTACGTGCTAATGTGATTGCGTTTTACCATTATAAGAGTTAGCATTGTGGCTACTAGCGTACATAGCGTGATCAATATAACTCGCTATTGATTGTTTGTACTAGTAACGTTAATGCTAGTAGAATAGACACAACGTGAGGTAATCATCATCATCCATTTAAAACCGGTTATTACCTAATGCTAACGTTAGTAGAATAGACACGAGAGGTAACGTTAACGTTAGCAGAATAGACACGAGAGGTAACGTTAGCGCTAGTAGAATAGACACAACGAGAGGTAATGTTAACGTTAGCAGAATAGACACAACGAGAGTCTGGTTAATGTTGTTATTGATTGATTGAAACTGTGTTTACTCTGGCTTGCTCCAAGCCCCCACGGACATAGCTATGCTCACGGAGCTCTCATACGCCAACGGCCCCGCCTCCCCACACAGAGATGAAACGGAATACTACCTGCAGTGGAAAACAAACGAAGTACCAGGTACCTAAAGCGAGTAGAGTAGGGTAGAGTCGAGTAGGTACTATGCAATGGAAAAGAGGCATAAGTTGCCCCGGACCTGTGCAAGCTGCTGTGCTAAAAGAAGTACGACGAGGCTCTATAGAGAAACCAAGGCACTCCCCTGACTAAAAGTTGTTTCAGACGAAAACGGCTGGATGTCATTTAGCCAAATCAGCATGACTGTGAGTGTGAGTCTTTCACCTTTTACATATCTGGCTTTGGCATGGATTGATTGTTTAGAGATCGCTAGCACGGCTAACAAATGCAAATATATTGAAGTTTGACCGGTTGTTCTGACCAGGATTATGTTCCTTTCTGCCCCGGTGATGTGCAGAGTATACAGCGAACAGGTCTATAGTTTAGCTTATTTTCAATTGGAAACATTTGTAGTTGTTATGGTTTGTAACCGACCCCAATCGCACAACACAAGACAGGTATGAGAGTAAGCCAAAACAGGGCAAATCTTTATTATAGAACAAAAGGCGGAACAGTCCCTTTATGGGAGAACACAAAAAACACTAGAGTCAAGGAAAATTGGAAAATGCGGCACTGTGCCTTTAAGAGGCGAACAGGCTAAGGGACTAGGGCTAAAGGACAGGGCCAGGGCTAAATGTCAAGGACCAGGACCAGGGGCACTGGAGAGGGGAACAGGGGAGAACACAAAAACACTAGAGTCAAGGAAATAAGGAAAATGCGGCACTGTGCCTTTAAGAGGCGAACAGGCTAAGGGACTAGGGCTAAGGGACAGGGCCAGGGCTAAATGTCAAGGACCAGGACCAGGGGCACTGGAGAGGGGAACAGGGGAGAACAAAAAACACTAGAGTCAAGGAAAACTGGAAAATGCGGCACTGTGCCTTTAAGAGGCAAACAGGCTAAGGGACTAGGGCTAAGGGACAGGGCCAGGGCTAAATGTCAAGGACCAGGACCAGGGGCACTGGAGAGGGGAACAGGGGAGAACACAAAACACTAGAGTCAAGGAAAACTGGAAAATGCGGCACTGTGCCTTTAAGAGGCGAACAGGCTAAGGGACAGGGCTAAGTGTCAGGGACAAAGGCTAAGAGCCAGGGCTACGGGCCAGGGCTGCTTACAGGGATGAGGACAGGGTTCCGACGGCGGAGGCCTGGCAAGGGGACAGGGGCCCGACGACGGGGGCCGGGCACGGAGACAGGGGCCCGACAGCGGAGGCCGGGCACGGAGGCAGGGGCCCGACGGCGGAGGCCTGTCACGGGGACAGGGGCCCGACGGCGGAGGCCTGGTACGGAGACAGGGGCCCGACAGCGGGGGCCGGGCACGGAGACAGGGGCCCGACGGCGGAGGCCTGTCACAGGGACAGGGCCCCGACGGCGGAGGCCTGGTACGGAGACAGGGGCCCGACAGCGGAGGCCGGGGGGAAGAGGCGCCATCCTCCCGTGGAAATAGGGAGCGATGACGCGCCGGCTTGACGTCTGGAGTGGGAACACTGGCAACCTCCCGTAGAGAATTAGAGAGCGAAGGCGGTGTCCCACTCCAGGCACGGAGATCCTCTTCCTCCTCCTCGGGGGGGCCGGGCACGGAGACTTGACTTGACTTGACTTGAGACAGGGGCCCGACAGCGGAGGCCGGGGGGAAGAGGCGCCATCCTCCCGTGGAAATAGGGAGCGATGACGCGCCGGCTTGACGTCTGGAGTGGGAACACTGGCAACCTCCCGTAGAGAATTAGAGAGCGAAGGCGGTGTCCCACTCCAGGCACGGAGATCCTCTTCCTCCTCCTCGGGGGGGCCGGGCACGGAGACTTGACTTGACTTGACTTGAGACGGGGGCCCGACAGCGGAGGCCGGGGGGAAGAGGTGCCATCCTCCCGTGGAAATAGGGAGCGATGACGCGCCGGCTTGACGTCTGGAGTGGGAACACTGGCAACCTCCCGTAGAGAATTAGAGAGCGAAGGCGGTGTCCCACTCCAGGCACGGATATCCTCTTCCTCCTCCTCGGGGGGGCCGGGCACGGAGACTTGACTTGACTTGACTTGGTACAGGGGCCCGACAGCGGAGGCCGGGGGGAAGAGGCGCCATCCTCCCGTGGAAATAGGGAGCGATGACGCGCCGGCTTGACGTCTGGAGTGGGAACACTGGCAACCTCCCGTAGAGAATTAGAGAGCGAAGGCGGTGTCCCACTCCAGGCAAACGGCGACAGGTGGTGATGGCTGGCACGTCGTCTCACGCCGGAGACGCGGCAGGTGATGGTAACGTACAGGATGGTAACGTACAGACCTCCATGAACACAGAGTGAACACAGATACAGAACGACCCGACCAGGACTGGAAGGGAGGTCCAGGTATATAAAGCCCTCTGGGGCGCTAATCATAAACTATGACAGCTGCGTGAAGGTAGTCCAAGGGTGGGGGCTGGTGAAGAGTAGAGGAGAGTAAATCATCGCAAGGGTGGGGGCTGGTGAGGGAGAGTAGACAGGGAAAAGTTCAGGGAACAGGCGAATCCTCACAGTAGTGAACACTACACCATAGGCTTCAGCAGATGGTTAGCATGACGGTTGGCTAGCTACCTAGCTATGACATCAGTAATGTGACAGTGAAACGGGGCTGCACGTCGTAGTTTGTAGATCAACTGTGTGTTTTCTGGAGAAGCATGTGAAACTATGTCATTTCTCTTGTCTTATCTGATAGTTATACGCACGCTTGGATGACCAGACCACCAAAGGCCCTGAAAGCCCCAGGATTCTTGTGTATATTAATTGCATCATTTCACTCATTTCAGTTGGAATACGTGCCCATGCAAGCATGATTTTAATTGAAAGCGGCCCCGGCATACTGGGCCCCGATTCTGTCAGATATCCTTCACCAAAAGGCACTAGAAATTAGCATTACAGAGCTGTTTTTTGGAAAAAAAATCTTCGTGGGGGAAGCATGCCTCCCGACCCCCCTCGTTCTGTCTGTACCCACCACAGTGCTTTACCCCCGGGCCCCCTAATGATGGTTACAACTAGACTCATTAAAGGGGACATGCATTGCTATTCCTAGCACTATTTGGGCAACTTTACACAATTCCTGTGAGACTATTGAACACATCTGTAAGGTTTTATTAAAAAAAACTCTTTCTAATCAAGTACTCAAAAGCCAAATTTTTCTCACTTTGGATTTCAGGCTGTGTTGGCCTGGCTCCGCCCATAAGCACTTTGAGTGACAGTCATCCACACAGTCTGCGACTGGCACAGAGAGAGATAGAGAGAGACTGAGGGGCAGGGGCGGGGCTAGGGGGTGGCTACTTGGGCTCAAGCCCCGAATGTTTTCTGAAAAGCCCTGAATCTATTAAAAAAAAATATATATATAATTTTTTTTTTCTTTTTTTTGACAATTCATCATTGTTACATGAAAATATGTTTGCACCAGATTTAGCAGAAGCTAATTTCCATCTGTGGTCTATCCAGCTGCTAACTGTATTTGAGTGAGTTAAGTCTTGGTTAAGTTATGGTAGACTCAGACCTAAGCTTTAAATCACAATCAACAAGTTGACAAAAACTTAATTCTTCCACCTTAGAAACATAGCTAAAGTACAGCCATTTATAAATCAAAAGGACGCTGAAAACCAGATCCATGCCTTTATCTCAAGCCAACTCGACTACTGTAATGCACTCCTTACCGGCCTCCCGAAAAAATACGATGATAACTATTTTATTGCAATGCACTATTGCATTATTTTATTCTATTTTACTAACTATTTTATTGCACTGCACTATTTTACTTTGTATCAGTGAATCATAGACGCCTGGCCATAAGAGCATTCGGAGCATCTCTGCTCTCCCACTATTGAACTTGGGGGAGCAAAGGTATGCTCTTGCTCCACCACTTTTTGATCATATGAAAAATATGATATATCCCCCCCCAATATATAAATCTAACCATAACTACGTTATGGTTAACTGAGTTTTATAGTGAAAAGAGCAGCTTTATTGGTCAAGATTGAAGGCTCTATATTGCAGGAAATTGCACGTACAGGTTCATTAAATTCCAAAAAAATCTGCCCTCAACAATCCTAAATCCGCCCCTGCTGAGGGGGATACTAATTAATTTCGCCACGGGGGGGCATAATCACACGGGACAATGCATTGGTAACTTGTTTCAAATGACAATATATACCCCTGTGAATATTATTGTACGGATCGGTATACGGGCGTGCGCGTGGGAGCATGCGCAAAAATATTACAGTGATATGCTGGTGCTCCTGACTGAGAGCGAGAGAGAGAGATAGAGAGGGAGAGAGGGAGAGAGAGAGAGACAGAGAGAGAGAGAGGGACACACCGAGGCACGGAGCACTTACACACCTGTGTAAACGCTCCGTGTGTGTGTTTGAGAGAAGACAGGTCCCTCTCTCTCTCCATCTCTCTCGCTCGTCCGCGGACGAGCGAGAGAGAGGGAGGGAGAGAGATGGAGAGAGAGAGAGAGGGACCGTCTTCTCTCAAACACAGAGGTTGTGTGCCTTTGAGGAAGTGTCGGGTTACACTATGCGCTCTCTGCCTCGCTCTGTTTGAGGAAGTGAAGATATTTCCACTCGCTCTGCTGTCGCTGTCAACCATAGAGGGGGCGTTAGTTATGCAAATCAGTGCTATATTCACGTCAGCAAAACTGTCAAATCAGAACAGCTTAGTTGAGTGAGGGAGGATCTCGTGAACTCTAGACTAGACTGATGAGTCAATATGATACTTTTTTTTTTATCCACTTTTTCTCCCATTTTTCTATATTTTCTCCCATCCCAATTTTCGTATCATCCAATTCAACCCTCCCCTGTCACGAACGCTGTTTCTTGCCTCCCACAAGCCGGCTGCAATGTGGACTAAGTCATACATAGCACAAGTCCCCTCCGGTACTTGAGGTAACAGCAGTCGCATCTTTTCACCTGCGCAGCTCGATCTCTCAGTGGCGAGGAGTAACGCGTGGGAGGCTCACGCTGCCCCCGACACTTCCTGATTCTACTGCGCAGGCGCACCAACCGACCTGTAGGAGTCGCTGTCCACAACGCCCGATCCCCACCCATCAGTTTCCCACCCCCTAATACGGCCAATGTGTATTAGTACGGACGACCAGCTAAACTGAAAGCAATGTGGAGCGCTGGGATCGAACAGGCGATCCCAGCGTCTCTGCATTTGTGGCGAGCGCCTTGCCCACTACGCCACGTAGCCGCCTTGAGTCAATATGATAATTAACGACACAGACCACATTGATATAATCCCCAATTTCTAGGAAAACATGCTAATCACTGGAAAAGGCCATTTATAATGCATGTCCCCTTTAATGCTGAGGATTTTTCGAGGGGGATTAAATGTTTACAGCAAAATCTACAGTCTCCATAGCACCGTACTGGGAAGACAGTGGCTCGGGAGGTAGAGCAGTCGTCTGGTAATCCGGAGGTTCCCTGTTTGATTCCCGCTCCTCCCAGGCAGTGTGTCGATGTGTCCTTGAGCAAGACACTTAACCCCGGCCCTAACTGCTCCCGTTGAGCAGGTCGGCACCTTGCATGGTCGTCTCCGCCGTCGGTGTGTGAATGTATGAGTGAATTGGTGAATGTGAGGGGGTCATCCCTATGTTCCCCGGGTTCTATGTTCCCCGGGTCCTATGTTCCCCGATTGATTGATTGATTGATTGATTGATTGATTGATTGATTGATTGATCGATCGATTGATTGATTGATTGATTGAACATTTTATACATTTTTATTATTTTATTAATTATTAATGTCCGCCTTGTTTCGAACTGGATAAGCTTAGGCCCTCTTTCGAAGTTGGTTAAGGTTAGAGTTTGGAATCAGGGCTGGTGGTCTGACTATCTATCGCTACCGGGGAACATAGGACCCGGGGAACATAGGACCCGGGGAACATAGACATGCTCCCAATGTGAGGAGTAAAGCGCTTTAGATAAGAGCTGCTATATAAATGCACCATTTATAACCAGGACGGGGGGGGGCTTGGCCAAGTAGAATGGCACTTCTAGCGGCCTATTAGCGGACAGGAAGTAAACCTGAAACAGCCTGTAACGACACGTCTCTCTTCACCCGCCATACCACTCGAACAGACAGAACAAACCCCCTGCGTGACAAGCGACAAGCGCCTGCTCGCTGGCAGAGATGTCAACAAACACACCCGTCCCCACGAAACGCAACGTGCAGCTAACCGTGAAACGAGCCTCTCGCCCGCCGAACGGGGAGGGTGAAGTAGCGCATTAGTAGCACCAAGAAAATCAACAACATTCCAGCAGACAAAAGCAGGAAGACGGGGGGTGATTGTTTGACAGCGCCGGGGCGGTAATGGAGACCTGCAACACAATGCTCGGCGCTGGAGACGCGAAGTGATGTGTGCGCCGGTGTGCGTGTCTTCCTTGATAAAAACACACATCAGTGCAGTGTCCACGAGCCAGGGTTACGTAAAGGTGAGCGGTTTGTGACCAGGGGTAAATGGATAAACCTGATGGCCCAGAGTAAGAGGAAGATCGAGAGGAGATCTTTTTAGTCCAGAACAGGCTGTTTGAGTTATGGATCCTTTCACAGCCAGGAGAGTAGTCTTACAAGCTGTAGCAGATTTAGTATTAACTATTGTCCAAAAACGTGAAGCCCTGCTGAAACATTTTCCATGGAAAGGTCCTGGGACTGGTTGCTGCGCCAATAAAAGCCTTGCTGGACTTGAAATGCTTGTCTATTGTTTGAATTTCTCTCTCTCTCTCTCTCTCTCTCTCTCTCTCTCTCTCTCTCTCTCTCTCTCTCTCTCTCTCTCTCTCTCTCTCTCTCTCTCTCTCTCTCTCTCTCTCTCTCTCTCTCTCTCTCTAGACACTAAAGACACTTTAACTGCTGCTGTGACCCATTGTCACCTCCATATATTTATATTGGTAAACACTACTGGATCCTAACACTGTGAATCGGAACGTGCAATAATGTCAATGTTACTCACTTGTGCCTTGTATATCTTATACCATAAAAAAAAGATTTGTGTGAAGGGCGGACTAGCAAAGTAAGCTTTTCATTGTACAGCAAACTGTCTGTTTAACTGTGCACATGACAATAAACAATCTTGAATCTTGAATCTCTCTCTCCTTGTCCAAGGGCTATTATAGCATAGTGCTTTTTCATGACTGGAATATGAAAATGTCATTGAGCCATAACAGTCTGGTTATATTATCATACTGGTCATCGCGTCTCGCTCTTTGCCATTATGAGATAACTCTTATCTCCTAGCACCTACTGTGCTCATGAACAAACAATTTGCACTCATGCACGTGACCAGGCCACACCCCCGCGTCCTGCTATAAGACGCCGGACATGGTCACACTCTACCTTCCTCTTTTTTAGTTTCCAACATGGACGTTGCAGTGCACTCCGTGAACTAGTTGTTATGAAACGCAGGGAGAAATTACACAACGTTGGGTTTTTGCCGGAGGTTCACCAGCCCCTGGAATCTTCTCTGCACATCCTAAACAGCGCATCAGGCCTGTCCTGGGGTTTCCTCATCTCGTGACAGCGGATCGAGGGACGTCGCGCGACGGTAGCAGTCGAGCTACGTCGCGCACAGGTAGGCCTGCGTTGTCAGGCATTGATACTAGCATGAGTAATACTGCTCGTTGTCCCGTGAGACAGCCGTGTGATGTATTGGTGCGAGGGGCAGGATATTTGGGAAAACATGGTCATCATGACTCTGTTTTGGGTGTTTTCCCAACTATCCTAGTGTGCGCGGCTAATGCTAATGCTACAATGCTGGGTCTCCGTTCTTTGTTCCCCGCCGAGGGCTGTCTTTACTAAAAGGTCTTCCTTCCTCTTAACCATTCATGCTGACGGTCAATCGGTGTCTAATGTTGGGGGTTTTGACGGGGGCTTGTTTACCATTTCATGGGTGGATGGGCTGAGGCTCAGGGCTGGTGTGCTTTTTGTGAATCTATGAATTGTGTGCGGGACTGGTGTTTTTCTCTGGTCTGCATCCCCTTAACAGTTGTGTGTATGGGCTAGCCCATTCTGCAGTGTGTTGGTGGAGTTTTCGTTCATTTATTCATTTACCCCTTCATGGGTGCACACCACAGTGGAGGTTGCTGCATACCTACTAGTGAGGCAGTGCTTCACTAGTAGTAGTCTTTTGTCTGCAGCCACCACTGGTGCTCCGTGCTTGTGAAGCAGGTGGCATCAGTCCTTTGCCTCTGACATGGTGGAACGGTGTTCCGCCCGGCCGACGCCATGGGGCGAGTCAGCCCGGCAGGTGGCTGGTGGGCTGCTAAAGCCTGTACCGCCGCGGTATAGAATTAGCAGCGTCTGGCAACATTGTTCAAATTGCTGTTTTTTCTGTCAAAAATGGTGTCGGGTGGTGGGGCCTTAGGGCCAGCCAACGTCAGAACATCACGCAAGGTTTTGAGGTTATTAGCTTTTGACCTAGCCGCAAGCTATAACCGCAGGGAGGGCTAGGATACTGTCAATGCTTGTTCACAGGTATCTTTGGTTGGATCAGTCTCCCCTTGAGGAGGAGAGAAGGTTTTTTTCCCCTCCTCAGGGCTCCCCTCTCCGCAGAGGGACTTTGTGCTTCCTTTGCAGGGCTTAGCGTACGGGTACCAGAGGCTGCCCTTCGGCTGCTCTCTGGCTCCCTGCATCTTCACCAAGTGCGTGGACACCGCGCTGGGGCCTCTGCATCGTCGGGGTTTACGAATTGTCTGCGGGGTCCCCATGGGCAGCAGGCTGTCACACGTCACGGTCTTCACCGACGCCTCCCTCATGGGATGGGGGGGGGGCGTGTCGGGCCAACGCAGTAGGGGGCAGCTGCCATGCTGCCCGGTCTGCGCTACATTCAATGTGTTGGAATTGAAGGCTGTCCTTCTGGTCCTCAAACGACTCGACCACCTTGTGGTGGGCAAGCATGTTTTGGTCAGGACGGACAACACGACGTCAGCGTCGTATATTGTCAAACAGGGAGGAGTGCGTTCCCCCCTTCTGCACCGGGTGGCGGTCGGGCTCTGGCTATGGGCTTCTCCATCTGCTCTGCCTGAGGGCTCTCCCCATCCCCGGCAGGGAGAATGTGGGTGCAGGTGTGATGTCGCGGGGCGGTCCTCACCCTGACGAGTGGGGACTACGTCCAGACATAGTCGGGCAGGTCTGGGACCGATTCCGTGGCCGTCCGGGATTCTGCACGCATTCCCCCCTTACACCTGATAGCTCAGCTGTTGGGGCGGGTACGTCGGGAGCGCGGGACTTGGTCGTGGTCGCGCCGGGCCGGGGCTCAGGTGTATGGTCCCCGGCCCTGATTCAGCTCTTGGTGGCCCTGCCGTGGCCTGTTCCGTGGTCACCGCGGGCCCTCTCTCAGGCACGCGGAACTCTGTTCTGCCTCCTGTTCTGGGCTTGGCTGCTGACAGTGTGAATCTGGTGGGGATGCGTCTTGACTATTCTGTGGTTAACGCTATCCGGTACGTGTGCGCCCCGTCCTCTACCACGGCTTACGCTGGGGAGTGGCGTATGGTCAAGTGTGGGGGCGGAACATTGTTCAGCCACCCTCTCGTGGAACATTCCTGCTTGGCGCTCGGCATCTCAAGCCTGTGGAACGTTCTCTGTCTCCGAGTGGGACCTCCAACTGGTCCTGGGCCGGTTGTCGGAGGCCCCGTTTGAGCCTCTTGAGCAGGCGCCATTGGATCTGCTGTCTTGAAGACCGCGTTCTTTTTGTCCATCCCCTCCGCTAAACGCGTGGGTGAGCTGTGTGCTCTCTCTGTGCGGCCTGAGTGCCTGTCTATTCGGCCGATAGCGGTGCGACTCTGAGGCCTAATCCAGTCTTCGTGTCAAAGAATATCCGGAGCTCTTTTCGCTCCAGGGATATTGTGATTCAGGTGTTTCATCCGCCTCCTCACGCTAGTGGGTTAGAGGCGAGCCTTCATCTGTCGTGCCCTGTCCGTGCATTGGGGGTTTACCTCAGTCGGATGCAGGATCTCAGGGCTGCCGATCAACTGTTTGTTTGTTACGGTGGCCCTCGCGCAGGTAAGGCACTGTCCAAGCAGCGCCTGTCACATTGGTTGTGCGAGGGCATTGCCCTTTGCTACACGTTGGCTGGACAGGTCCCCCCTGGGGGTGTCAGGGCGCACTCCACTCGTGGACCTTGTTAGGGGGGGCCTCAGTGGAGGACATCTGTGCTGCGGCCTCCTGGTCCTCCCCGGGTCCCTTCGTTAAGTTTTACCTCATGGACATGACTGGGGGTTCTGTCTCCTAGGCGGTTCTGAGGTCTGGGACCTCCCCTGCGTCCCGCCAGTTGGCGGGCTAGCAGGGGTGTGTGGGTGTGTGCCACGGGGTGCTGTGTCACACATGGTCCCGCCTGTACTGTGTGTTTTCAGGGGTCTTTGGTTCCCCCTTTTTCCGCACTTTGGTGGAGTTGACTGCCTCCCCCCCTTCGTTAGGATGGGCGGGTGGACGGGACTCCCCTCCTCCCTGGTAGTGGGGCTTACGGGCCCTCAGGGGGTACACTTGTCGGGTCACGCGTCTGCTCTGTCCCATATCTCATAATGGCAAAGAGCGAGACGCGATGACCAGTATGATAATATAACGAAAGGTTATCCTATAACCTAGTTATATGAATACTGGCAGAGTGTCTCGCTCTTAGCGCCCTGAGGTCCCTTGGTTGGGTTTTCAGTGTTGGAAATTTTTTTTCCGAGGAAGGTAGAGTGTGACCATGTCCGGCGTCTTATAGCAGGATGCGGGGGCGTGGCCTGGTCATGTGCATGAGTGCAAATTGTTTGTTCATGAGCACAGTAGGTGCTAGGAGATAAGAGTTATCTCATAATGGCAAAGAGCGAGACGCTCTGCCAGTATTCATATAACTAGGTTATAGGATAACCTTTCGATACTCCTCTTCATTGTTTGTTTGCTTTTTTCCCCCCTCTTGAATTACAGAATTTAATTTTTGAATTGTTTCTCTCTTCGCTCTTTAAGTTTTCTCATTCCTTATCAATGTTTATTTAGTCACTTAATTATTATTATTATTATTACTATCTATTTCTTTTCTCTTTTTTGGGACTAATATTGTCTCATAATAACCAACCTAATTTTAACTCTGTATGATAGCATGTACAATAGTGCTGTATATACCGTATATACACCTCTATATATTTATAGTTACCGCATATATATATATATCCATATCTGTCTGAATATATCTGCATATAATTACTCTATATACCCATTTATACACCTGCATATAACCCTTATAACTGTATGATAGCATGTACAATAATGCTGTATATACTGTTATATATATATATATATATATATATATATATATATATATATATATATATATATATATATATATATATATATATATATATATATTATTCTTACCGTATATATATCTATCCACATCTGTCTGTACATACCTGCATATAATCCTTTTTACATATCTGTAGATACTATATCTATATCTGTATATATCCCTACTCTTACTAGTTACGCTGCTGGCCAGTACGACTTACTACCATAGTGTCTTTATACCTGTATCACTGTACATGATACTGATACATGATTAATACTACAACTCTGTACATACATCTGATTAGCACTATATTCAGTAATACTAATTTATATATTTTATATCCAGTTTAATGACCTGTACATTGTATATTACTGTTGCACTTTACTGTTACATTTGCACTCTGGTTGGATGCCAAACTTCTTTTCGTTGTACTGTACTTGTGCTGTATGATGACAATAAACTTGAATCTAATCTAATCTAATTATTGGGCGTGGATACTTTGGTATCATCTGAGGTGTTTTGTTTAGTTTTTACCTATTTATTAGTTTGGTTATTCTCTTTATTCCCAAGTTTGAGTTCTTGATCAAAAGGAGTCCAGGAGTTTTTAGAAATGAACATACGGTGAGGGGGGCGGAGCCGGCCTCATGGAATAGAGACGTGTAACTAGACCGCTCCCGACCTTTTCATAGTTAACACCTTATCTAACCTACTAGTCTTTTATTTTATTTAGAATTGTTTATGGAGAACAACAACTGGAAGAGGTGGAGCGGTGTCAACGGTGGACAAGACACAAACGCAATCGCCATGTGGGGTTAGCACACCAGGTGCAGAGGTGGTTAGCATGTCGGCTATCAGGCAGCTAATTGAAGAGCAGTTCAACAGATATTTTGAGAACTACAGACAGTCGGTGACGGCTGAGATAGAGGCGGCGGTTGGACCAGTGAGGGAGAAGATGGAAGTAATTCACGGGGAAACGTCCGGCAATTCTAGAGATCATATTACTAACGGATGAAGTTACACGACAGGACGGTCGTTTGCGGAGCAGACCGAACTGAACAAGATCCAGGCCAGACTCAATGAAATTCAGTCAAGAGAAAGCCGTTTTAATATAAGAATGGTTGGCGTGCCGGACGACAGTGAAGGAAACCGTCCTTCCGACTTTATACCCAGTCTGTTACAGGAGATTCTGGGAAATAATTAGCTTGATAAGCTGCCAGAATGTGATTTGGCACACAAAGTTGGCGCCATGAAACCCCGGGCTGACCAGAGACCAAGGGCCATCATCGCCAGGATCCACAGACTGCAAGTAAAGGAATGGATTATTCGTGAGGCCAGATCCCAAAGGGGAAAACTGCGTCGCCATTTATGAAGATTACACGCCAGAAATACTGGCCCAGAGGGGCGAATACAAAGAGGCCATGTCCGAGCTTCGGAAGTTGGGATGCAGACCGATGCTTCTTTTCCAGGCGAAACTTTCCATTAAGCTGAAGAACGAGGAAATAAGGAGAATAGGATCGCTGGCCAAGGCGGAAAGCTACTTGAAAGAAAGGCGAAACGGACCGGAGGCCGGTGAGGGTAACGGCTAGCAACATTGGCACTGAGCTTGGCCACACAGAACTGAGCTAAGCTGGCTAACAAAACTTTGGAATAAACGTTGAAAATTTTCGCAATGCCGACCTGAGCTAAGTGATAAACTCATGTCATTGACAATTGTGTGACTTTGGGCTGATCAGTACGTTGGGAGCAATATCTGTTTTAATTTTAATATCTGTGTAAATACTATACAACATTGGACTGGCCCTTATTGGTTAGCTCCGGTTCATCGCATCATTGCATTAAGCTAACCTTGTAGTTAAAAAGAGCGTGAGCGCTCGGAAGGTTAGCCAGCGGATTCTATACAACAACTTTTGCACTAGGCCAAGGGTTCTCAAACCTTTTTATACCATGACCCCATTTTATTTAGGATTTTTTTTGGTGACCCCACACTGAATGTATTGCGTAATTTCAACGTAGAATTAACACAATGGCGCCCGACCACGGAGATCTCCATGTTTCGATTCCACCCGTTGTGGACAGAAGCACGGATATATCCGTGGCAAGTTGTTATTGCTTTTATTCCATTTTAATAACCTATTCAAGGTCGCCGAGCGGCACTGCAGATGTACCCTACTCTTTGAATTCGAGAAAGTGCAATACCGGCATTCTTTTTTTTGACCTTCAATGGAGTTTTCAGTTAGCTGGGTTCTAGATGTGCAGCATGTAGCTTGGATTACGTTTTGGATTGCGGATTTCACTATGCAATAAGGGGATTTATCATCAGCCAATGGACATATCGATCTACCAGATGGCGATCGATAACGGTGAAATGCTCGGGGGGATCCCACCGGCCCACGGTAAGATCTTTTTCACGTAAAGTACATCCCGATCGGGCCTTGTTTTGATAGCCATCCATCCGATCAATGAATGAGGCTAATGAGGCTAACGCGGTTATTGGTAATCAATAATCAGAAACGACGTCCCCCGCCCCCCCCCCTTTCATGCATACATGCTTGATGATCGTGCCGATCATATGCAGTTTGAGTTATTTCTGTAGCATATGTATAATGGAAATGCCATTGGATATAACGTTAGTAGCTATTAGCCCTGTATCTCGCCTTCCAGGAAATATCCTAGCCGAAATCCTGTATAACGCTTATATTCACGGCGCTATAAAATGAGAACGTATTGATGACATTTTTTTTTCTTTAAGCCATTTTGAAGGGACGGTTTATGGTCTCAATTGACAATGAGAATGGACAGATAGCAATACTATAAAGCATGTGTAGGCAACCCTAGGCACGCGTGCCTGCATAGGCATGCGGGGGCATTTTCATAGGCACAGGGGGCAGCATTAAAAAAAATATTAATATATATATATTATTATATATATATATATATATATATATATATATTTTTTTTTTGCTTTGAAATATTATAGTGAAATATTTTGCACTGTTGTCGCATTTATCTTGTTGAAATCCTCCCACAGGTTCTTTTTACTACCACATATTCAATTGAGACCCTTTATTTGTTTATTATTTCAATTTAGCTGGAAATACATTGCTACATCATTCAGTAACATTTGCAGAGCCTCATAACAAAAACATTTTTACGGTCACCATTGTGACCAGTGGGATTAATCAACAAATTTTATTATTTATTTTTCTATTTCATTGAACATTGCACATGTTAAAAGCAATTTTTTTACTCAAAATGTGAGTATTACCAAGTCAACTTGTGTTCTTAAAACAATGACAATAAACATAGTTTTATTAGGTTGAAATAATGTGGTTGTGTACTTATTTTTCTGTTAACTTATTATGGATTGAAAACTGAAAACCTTAATGCACAGTAACTGAACTCAATATTTTAAAGTTCTGGTAACTTATTATTCTTTCTTTTTTTACAGTGTAGTCTTGCGATCAATCAAAACTTATTTACACGATATACCTCACATTCACCCTCCATTCACATCCTGGTGTTCTCCTGGTGTTCTCCATTAGGCATGTAGGTGGAGCTATGACAGCACACGTACAGTACACACACTGATGGTGTGTGATGTGTCCAAAAATGAATGGGCAAATGTGAGTGAAATGGTCGCACTGTATGCAGCTGTTTGTCTGCATTGCATTTCCCCCCCCCAACTCAGATTTAGGGTTGATACAACCATCATAATAATATTGTTAATAATAACAATAACAATAATGATGTAATAATGTAAATATTATCATTAAAAATACCTGATTATGAAGAAAAAAAAATTACGATGCATGGAATATTGTTGAGGCACACTAGTTACAACTATATTTCAAACAGGCACTCCATGTCAAAAAGGTTGCTGACCCCTGCTATAAAGTATAGATTTAGCTCTACAAACAGCCCCACGTCTGTTTACATTTGCCGGTCCTCTAGAGATTTATTAGACGCATCCCAATGGCCCCGAATGTGTTAAGGAATATCAAAATAAAAGCACACGTTGTTGAACTTGATCATGCATATTTATTAGATAATTGTATTACAGCACTATGTTATCAATACACATTTAACGGAGAAAAAATAGATATATTATCTTGCCAATGCGCGACCCCACTGTCACCTACCCACGACCCCACTTTGGGTCGCGAGTCGCAACCCGTAGTTTGAGACAAGCTAAACTGCATTGAGTTTGCCTTTTGGGCTAACAGCTAATGGCCGGCGCCCCTGATGCATTGGACATTAACAGTAACCCAACAGCATATTATATTTTTATTATTAATCCCTTTTTTACAGCACTGTGTATTGTACTGTTGGCTCATGGTTGGTGAGATGTTTATGTTTATATAATATTTCTGTATGTAATTATTATTATTATAAAAAAAAAATCAATTGTTATTATTATTTTGATTTGATTTGATATTTTTTTATTTTCGTGTCTTACATACAGATGTATGCCCAGCCCATATGGGCTTACAAGACACATAACAATAAGTATATAATAATATACTTTACCAATTACTTAACAAATTACATAGACCAAGATGGCCATAAAAAAAGAAAAATACAAGAAAATACAATAAAACGTAATATAACACAAGCTGTACTCAATGTAAATAAACAGAAAAACAGAAAAACAAGGTGAATTCAAATACAATTATATAGGATACAGTGTGTTTTGTCTCAGGTGCCATGCCTTCTCCAAAAATCCTGCAAAACCGAATAATAATAATAATAATTATTACTATTATTGTCCTGTGATGTCCTGTTTATTATTATTATTATTAATGTATTGTGTTTTGTCATATTTCATGTTTCATACATTCTTTTTTTTATGTGATAAGAAAATTTAGAAATTAACATACGGTGAAGCGATCGAAACACTGAATACTTGGGGCTTCACTATGGATTGCGTCAAGAGTTTGATTTAGTCCGTAGCCTATCCATTCATTAATATAGCAATATATATATACATATATGCTGTAAATATATAAATGCATATATATGTTATACACAGAAATATATAAAAGTATACACAAAAGGCAGGCAGACTGTGGAACCGGCTGGGCCCTGGGGCTGAGAGCAGGTGGAGGACCCACACGGGGGGATATGTATTAGCGGCAGAGCAGAACAAACAGCATTAAGGGGCCGGGATGTGTACGATTTAAAGCGGAGGAAGAAGAAACCTGGAGCTAAACCATAATAACGCTCCTGACCCCCGGACCTCTTCATTAACAGACACTTCACCCCTCTTCGAGCTGTTTGCTCGTGACCACGCTCCAGGTTTGTTTGGGGTAATGTAACCCCACCCTGACGGAGGCCGTGTCTCTCCCCTCTCTGACATACTCTCCCCGAGCCCCCCCCCCCCCCCCAAACAAACAGAAAACTAACACGCCCCATCATTCTCAAGACCCCTCTCATCTTGTGTGTCTTCTGCTGCGAACCCAAGAGACCCGCGCTCGTATATATATACATGGGTATCGAACGTTCCCCAAACAACCCACTCCAACCCGCCGTGGGGCGTGACCTTCCATTGACTTGCACTTTAAATGGATATGAGTGATAGAGCTCATAGTGCGCTCAAACAGCCCCGCCCCCCCCCCCCCCCCCCCCTGGCTGATACACTAATGCACGGATGATAGAGTAGACCTCGGGTGGCTTCTATATAAGGCTGTGTGGGGCTGTGTGTCACCTTGGTGGTCTGGACAGTATGAACCGTCAACATAGACTTATAAGGAGGAGCATGTCGGATTACAGAGAATGTAGGGGGGGGGGGGGGATGCCCTAATGGGAATCACATTGTTTTTAATTTATAGCTAAGTCAAGAGGCACGTAGAGCGCATCTCATTTCAAGGGGAAACCCAGAGTGCTCCATAAGTAAATGAAAAGGGAGTGCGTGTGTGTTTGTTTTTGCGTGTGTATGTGTGTGTGTGTGTGTGTGTTTTCGTGTATGTGTGTGTGTGTTTGAATGTGTTTGTGTGTGTGTTTTTTTCATGTGTGTGTGTGTATGTGTGTGTTTGCCTGTGTGTGTGTGTGTGTGTGTGTGTGTGTGTGTGTGTGTGTGTGTGTGTGTGTGTGTGTGTGTGTGTGTGTGTGTGTGTGTGTGTGTGTGTGTGTGTGTGTGTGTGTGTGTGTGTGTGTGTGTGTGTGTGTGTGTGTGTGTGTGTGTGTGTGTGTGTGTGTGATACTATGACGCTCGGATGAAGTACTGTATATTCTGATGGGTTCTCCTCATGGGTCTGGGCCGTGCTGCTGATTGGCTGAACACCGTCTCTGGGCAGGAAGTACAACACAATAGCTCAGGAAGTGGTCAGATATGTGATCGGGCAGAAATAATACAAAATAATCTGTGAAAAGCGTTGCTGCGTGCGTGAGTCACATTCTCAGAGCCAAAACAACAGATTCACAAATCAAAATCAAATCGAATGTATTTGTAAAGCCCGAAATCACAAGGTAATGCCCCCATGGGCTGAACAAGTCTTCTTTAAACAAGTCAAGAAGAAACATCACAATAAAGCAAGAACAAAAACCACCATAAAAACCAAATATGCAACAATCCCAGACATTCCCCAATGAAGATAAGGAAAAACTCACTAAAAACCTAGCAATAGGAAAAAAGCACCACAGGCGAACTGGAGGAGAGAAACCTCAGATGGGCTGTTCAAAGGGGATCCCCCAACTTGGATGTTGTGATAATATAGTGTTGCTATGGATGAGCGATGGTTGGAGAATAAAACAGGCGAATAGTTGGTATATATGTATGTATATATACATGTAATAAAACCCATATATGTACATGCAATAGCAAATAAGGTACATAATTCACCGCTTAGCAATTAATTTCTTACCGTAAGGATGTACGAAAAATAGATCTGCGATTGCATCTCCATCTAGCCGGGCTCCACGGAATGACATTTCTTGACATTTTCTTATCTGACCCCCTTGAACTGCCCTTCTAAGGTTTCTCTCCTCCACATTGCCTGTGGTGCTTTTTTTCCTATTGCTAGGTTTTTAGTGAGTTTTTCCTTACCTTCGCGTGTGGTATGTCTGAGAGTGTTAAATTCATTTATTAAAAAAATAATTGTGTTTTTGTTCTTGATTTATTGTGATGTTTTTTTTTTACTTAACCTGCAACGGCCCACATGTGGGCCCTCTTGAGGACGATTTGCCCACCGGCACTTTGGCGACCTCTAGCGGCTCGGGTGTGCATATTTCTTTATTCAATATATCGATTTAAAGCCCTAATTGTTGGACAGAGTTGTAACAAATGAGTGTGGCTTTCCAATGGTACCCCACGTGGGAATTAGCAGATCAGCGATCTAGGTGAAAAGTCATGAGCCAAACCAGGAAGAGAATTCGCCGTCGAATGCATTGAAATCTATGATAAAATCGTTTTCTGAGCTCTCTCACTTTTTTACCAAAACCGCTTCTAATCACTCATTTCTCTGAACGGATTTTTATGAAATTTGGACATTCACTACAAAAGACTCCAGGCTATGGACGCAGGGTGGTTTATCAGCCATACCAAATTTTTTGGAAATATACTTTGGGATATTGCAACTACTACAGAAAAACGTGAGTAATGTGAGTTTTTCTACAACTCAAGTTCAGACCTATGTTACTCTATTTCATTAGCACTAAAAGTGAAATTTATTGTTTTTTGTTCAGAAACTTCAGAATGTTATCTTTCAAAAGAGATCAGGCTCATGCATGTGCTATAAGTATAAAGTATAGTATTTTGGTTTGCAAAAAAAGTATGCAGTCCTCAAGTTCAAGTAAAATAATTGCCACTTTTGGGGGCGCCAGTTCAATAAAGATGAAGTCATTGTTGGGTCAATATCACCATAGAGTGCCTTTCAACCCTCACAATACTCAGAAATGTTTATCTTAATTTCCCATTCCCTTTATGTCTTATCATAAATAGTAGATACTCAAGTTGTAGAAATATATATAAGCTGAGCTCCCACACATATTTTCAGATAATTATGGGCATATATTCGCAGAATAAACCATGAGATATGTCCACCCTGTCATGGACATAATACATTACTGTTAAATATGTTTTCATTGCAATATTAAGATGAAAATTACTTTTTCAGAAAGGTATGATGTCCCTTTCCTGAACAGGGTTATTTGTTTGCTTTAAATTATAAATAAATAAAAGATGTTATGTAAACCATCTGTTTTTAAAAGACACACATACAATTCGCACATATATATTTTATAATTAGGAGAAAACTGTGATATTTGGATGCAGTTTTTTATTTGCATATTATTGCCCCCCACTTAGCTATTGAACACACTAGATTATTTAAACATATCTCACAGTATGATTGAATTATTATTAAAAAATATCAAGATGACAGGGTGGACCAGTGCATGACAGGGTGGACCAGCACATGACAGGGTGGACACATAAAGCAGAACACACAAAGCATCACAAAATATGAAAATGAAACATTTATTCAACTTTGAAAATGGGTACATTCTCAATCTATTTGAAATAAATAATTTACCATAGAACATACCACACACCATAGAACATACCATAGAACATATCACATACCATAGAACATACCACACACCATAGAACATACCACATACCATAGAACATAGCACATACCATAGAACATACCACACACCATAGAACATACCATAGAACATATCACATACCATAGAACATACCACACACCATAGAACATACCACATACCATAGAACATAGCACATACCATAGCACATACCACACACCATAGAACATACCATAGAACATATCACATACCATAGAACATACCACATACCATAGAACATACCACACACCATAGAATATACCACACACCATAGAACATACCATAGAACATACCAAATCCCATAGAATATACCACACATCATAGAATATACCACATACCATAGAACAGGGGTGGCCAACCAGTCAGAGACTAGAGCCACAAAAATTACTGTGGTACCACAAAGAGCCACACCATATACCAGCGTTTCTCAACCTTTTTTTTCAGTCACGGCACCCTTCATGTGTTTATAGGTGAGGGGCGTATCGCGACCCAGCACTTCAGTAGGGCATGCACAGAAGGGCACCAAAAACTATGAAGCGGGCGCGTGTAGCGAGACCGCGAGAAATATTTGGCCGGTTTTGGCCGGTTTGTGGGCGAAAATGGGTGGATTTTGTAACTATTCTTTTTAAACTTTATTTCGGTTTTAGGGTTAGGTTAGGGTTATGTTATTTAATTATTTGGGGGAGCCAGCCCTCCAAACTCCTGAAATGCATAGAAATCTATGAAATAAATAAAACAATCTGACATTTATATTAAAAAGAGCTAGCCCCCCAAACCCCTAAAATACATAGAAATCTATGCATTTTGGAACAGTTACTATATATATAGTCAAGAAAGCATTTAGTCATACTTTAAAGTGCTTTACTTGCATTGAACATTGCATTGAACATTGAACATTGAGGAGACATCATTAGAAAGCACAATGTATGTTTCCATAGTTACGCAGATTACACACAATTGTACATCTCCGCTGAACCAAATTATCACACAGCTATAAACTCCATTTCCGCCTGTCTCTTAGCAATAAACAAATGGATGACGAACAACTTCCTAAAATTAAATGAGGGCAAAACTGAAATCCTACTAGTCGGTCCTATAACAAAAAGAGAAATGTTACAGAGCAATATGGGGCAACTTACTCCTTGGATCAAACCCAAAGTTACAAGTAAATAACCTACACTGGCTTCCGGTAACATTTAGAATTGATTTCAAGGTCCTCCTCCTTATATACAAAGTATAAACATTGCGATCATCTACTATTGAAGGTTCCAAGCCACAGTCTAAAGAAAATCGGGGATGCAGCCTTTGCTAACTATGCACCAAAGTTATGGAACACACTACCTATGGACATTAGGGAAGCTAGATCTCTTAATATTTTCAGAAATAAGCTAAAAACGTACCTCTTCACCATAGCCTTCTAATACACCCCGCTGTTGATTGTACTGTAGCACTATTTTACTCTGGCCATTATATTGCATAATTTTACTATCTATTCTACTATTCTATTATTGCACTGTATTATTGGTGTGCAAACCAGTCAACTTACAAAAAAGAGCCTGTTGGAGGATTTCAACAAGATAAATGCGACAACATTGCAAAATATTTCACTATAATATTTCAAAGTGAAGTAAAAAGTATTATAATAATTATTTGATCATGTTAAATGATCATTTGATCATGTTAAAAAAGGGGAAATAAAAAACATTTGTAAAAAAAAAAAAAAAAAAAATTAAATCAGTGGGGCACAGATGATCATCAGTAGGGCACGTGCCCTACTGATAGTGGTCTAAATACGCCGATGGCCACCTCTGGCCTCTGAAGTTGCTAATGTCTTTTTTATTTGGGCCTCACGGGTTAAAAGTACCCTGTGAGACCCACGGTTGCAAAATTACAAAATCACTTTTAGCCATTTAAAAAAAGAATGTTTATTTAAAAAATGTTAAAGGGGAACTATTTGACTATTTCTTTCACTATTTGGGCACTTTTACACAATTCCTGTGAGTCTATGGAACACCTAGGTTTTTTTCAAATGGTGAGGTAAGTACCACGTCCTTCCTTCCTCTAGATTTAACGTACGGTTTGTATTTCTAATCAAGTACTCAAAAACCGCATTTTTCTATCTCAAGATCTTAAGCCGTTTTGACTCAGGCTGGGCTCCAACCACTGTGTGGCCTGGTGCCAACTGCCACATCAACTGCCACATTATTATGCAGCTGAGAAATCTCTGACATCACAGATATGCAAATTTTCAGATGACTCAGTTCAGTGAGGGTGAATATTGTGAGAGGAGAATTGGAAGAATGCGCCAATATGAGAATTAGAGACATAGATCATATTAATATAAGTCCACATAGCTAGGAAACAATGCTAAACGCTGAAAAGGCCATTTATAAGATAGTTCCCATTTAAGCACATGTATAGTCAACTGGTCCTGTTGGGCCTCACAATGCTATTTGATAGTAAATGTGTTTATATGTCCCACCTTCTGGCCTCTGAAGTTGCTAATGTCTTTTTAATTTGGGCCTCACAGGGTTAACCTCTTAAGCCCGAGATATACAGTAAAAGTGTATATTTTCAGCATTACGTTTGTTTACCAATTATTTTAACTGTTATTAGTGAAATATAAGATTATAGAAATCTCAGGGCATTGAGTCGGAAACCGGCGCATATTGACAGGAGGAAGTGGCACAACCAAAAGTGAGTGTAGTCTTTTGAAGGAAGAGACGCAGGGCTTTCAAATTTTGAAAAACGACCCTACCCAGCTCACACCAGCCCCTATCAATCATCTGACTTCTGGATTAACTTTTTTATTTCTCTTATTTTTTGGGATTATCTCCCACAAACCTGAATGTTATTGCCATAAAACAGAACGCAGTTAGTTTCTCTACCTTTCTGTGAACGTCTTGCAAAAAACGGTGTTGCAATATGATGAAAAATGGTGGAGAAATTCCCTAGATTCAGATACCAAGAACATGCAAATGGACCATTTAAAAAAGAAATTAAATGTTTATTCTACGTCCTTGTGGAATGAGTGACATAATATATTTTATTTTTTTTTTTTTATGGATGGAAGAGCCGCACATTGACGGGCAAAGAGCCGCATGCGGCTCGCGAGCCGCGGGTTGGCCACCCCTGCCATAGAACATACCACATACCATAGAATATACCACATACCATAGAACATACCACATACCATAGAACATACCACATACCATAGAATATACCACATACCATAGAACATACCACATACCATAGAATATACCACATACCATAGAACATACCACATACCATAGAATATACCACATACCATAGAACATACCACATGCCATAGAATATACCACACACATACCATAGAACATACCACATACCATAGAACATACCACATACCATAGAACATACCACATACCATAGAATATACCACATACCATAGAACATACCACATACCATAGAACATACCACATACCATAGAATATACCACATACCATAGAACATACCACATACCATAGAACATACCATAGAATATACCATAGAATATACCACTCTCTGAAGGATCTCTCCTCTCATCGGTCTCGGCATGACAACCTGTTCCCTCTTAGGACAAGTCCATTTAGCTCTGACAGCTCTGATTTCACTGGGACATACGGTCTCACCTCGATAGGCACCTCGGCTAGGTGTTCAGGCCATCCCTTTTTGATGAGTCTGGCGACTGACAGCAGTTCGGCCTCAGCTGCTGTGGCCGCTCTGATCTCGTCCATCTTGCTTGCGGACGCTGGGATCCCCTCCATTACACTAACCACATAGCATGCCACCTCACGCTGTGTGTCCAAGTCTGCACCTATGTTGGCCATTGGGCTGCATGACAGAGTATCTGCGACGACCAGAGTCTTTCCAGGAGCATACTCTGCCACCGCATTGAACCTCATGAGCCTCATGAGGAGTCGCTGGCATCGGAGAGGCACATTGTCCATGCTGCGAGTGTTAATGAGAGGTACAAGGGGCTTGTGGTCAGTTATTAGCTTGAACTGGTCCAGGCTACTGAGGTACCGGTCGAACCTCTTGCACGCCCACACGCCCGCCAGACCTTCTTTTTCAATCTGGGCGTAGCGCGTTTCTGCTTCAGTGAGGCATCTTGAGCAGTACGCCACAGGTTTCCACTGCTCGCCATGAAGTTGAAGTAGCACGCCCCCTAACCTGTAACTGCTTGCGTCTGCAGACACGACGGTGGGCTTGCTCACGTCGTAGAAGGCGAGTACTGGTGCTGTGGTCAACATCTCTTTGATCCTCTGAAAAGCTGTTTGCTGGGCATAATTCCATGCCCATGCATTCTTGTGCTTCAGGAGCTCATACAGCGGCTGTCCTACTGTTGAGAGGTCTGGGACGTACCTGCCGAGATAATTCACCATTCCCAGCACCCTCCTCAGCTCCTGCATATCTGTTGGCTGCGCCAGCTGCCGGATAGCCTCCACTTTCGCTGGGTCAGGCCGGATCCCGGACTGGTCGATGATGTGCCAGAGAAACCGTAGCTGACTTTGCTTGATGGAGCACTTTTCTCGATTCAGCTTCAGCCGTCTCTATGCGCTGCATCACCTCCAGGCGACTGTCATGCTCCTTTTCTGTAGCCCCATAGATGAGAATGTCTTCCATAAAGATCTCGACGCCCTCTAACCCGTCCAGGGTCTCCATCATCTTCCTCTGGAAGATTTCAGGTGCGCTTGTGATCCCGAATGGCAGTCGCTTGAAGTTGAACCTGCCAAACGGCGTGATGAAGGTGGTGAGTTTACAGCTGTCTGGGTGCAACGGGATTTGGAAGAATCCACTGGCGGCATCGAGTGACGTGAAGACTGTAGCCCCGCTTAGCTTTGCTGTGATCTCGTCGGTAGTGGGCAGGGTGTACTGTTCTCTTTTAACAGCCTCGTTCAGCCTCTTGAGATCCACACAGATGCGGGCTTTGCCTGTGCTCTTCAGGACCGGCACCATGGGTGCACACCAATCGGTAGGCTGTGTCACCCTCTCGATGATGTCGTTCCCCTCCATCCTCTGGAGCTCCTCCATGACCTTCTGCAGCATAGGGAGAGGTACACCTTTCAGCAGTATTCTTACTGGTTCAGTTTGTAATGTCCCATGCCTGCCTGTAAATGTAAATTTTTCCCGCTGCTGCTCACCATTTCCTCCACTCTTCTCACTAGATTCATTTTCACTGATATTGGCCTGCTGAGTAGGTTGTTTACTGTAGGCCCCCGGATGACATAAGCTGTAAGTGGGTGTGTCTTACCCTTGTAGGTCACAGTGCTCTGGATCTGTCCTATGCACTGCAGCTCGCCACCTGGGCTGTCCAGTGGTATTTCCGCAGGCTCCAGCGGTCTGTTTGGCATGAGTGAGTGGTAGGTCTCCTCACGAATGATGCTCACATCCGCCCCAGTGACCGGTGTGGAACCCATCAACACCTTGACGGCCCACTTCTTTGGTGACCCACCTGCTTTACTCACTTCCCGCATGTAGTACCCATCTTCTGACCCGGAGTCCTGCTGTTGTTGCTGCACTTCTTTTTGTTCTCTGACCTCACATACTGCTTTCCTATTCCTACACACTTTGCTCCAGTGCCCTACTTTGTCGCAGGTATTACATGTGGACTTTTTAGCTGGACAGTTCTCATCTCTACTGTGCCACGCTTTCCCACATTGTCTACATTGTCCTCTGTCGCCCCCTTGTGGCTTACCCTGGCTGCCATTGCCTTTGTAGCGCTTGTTGTGAGTGACCTTGTGTATCGACCGGCCTCCAGCTGTCTCTCCTTGCATGCTGATCTGCGAAGCAACCTCTTCAGACTGCCTGACCGTCTCTATGGTCAGCGCGAGTGTCAAGTCCCTTGTCAGCTGCAACTTACGGGAGACTTATTCTCCGACTCGCTTCCCATAGCATATATCAGACTGCTAACCTGCATGGCACCATCTTTCTTATCCAACTTGGTAGCCGTTCTGAATCTCACAAAACGTTGCTTCCAATCGGGCCATTCTCCTGGTTTGTCGAAAGGAAAACTCGCCGGTGGGTGAAATTTTGCCATTTCTGTCTACTTTACTTGTGACACCATTTATTGTCGATTAATCGTCTGGAGGCTTTGACTTGGTGCGAGCTCTGCTAATTTATTGACAACTTCCGTATGCAGTAACCCACTGACTCATTCACGTTCAGTGTAACAATATAACTCCAGATCAATGCGCAGGCCTTAGAACTACCCACGTATATCTTATATACTTCCATATATGACAGTATGCTTAATAACATTAGAGTTAGAGCGTTAGAGAGAAAATAGTTATTTCATGTTTATTAAGGCTTTATTAATGCATAATGATGCTACACTTAATATACAACTTGACCCAACAAGGAATAAGCAATAATATAGACTAATATGACCTAGTGTGTGTGTGTGTGTGGTTGAGTCCATTATCAAAGGGATGATAAATTAACATCCATCTACAAATTACAAATTAACTATATGTCCACCCTGTCATGTGTATGTCCACCCTGTCGGGTCTAAGTGGTCGACAGGGTGGACATTTTGGGACAACGATAGGGTGGACATTTTGAGCTTCAGTTAGCATATTAGCTTACAACAAACTGTGACTAGCTAACTAGCTAGTCTGGTTGTTGAAGAGAATTTGGTATAGTTAAACTTACATATTTTGAAAATATTGTATTCTAATCACTTCCAGCATATTTTATGCTGACAGGGTGGACATGTTAAGCTTGGTCAGAGCAAGTAAGCAAACTTATAGAAAGAAAATATGTCAATAGGAAAGTCAGCTACTCATTCACCTCAGCCATTGAATTTCCCGCCACTGAAGAGAGGAAAAAACTGTCGTTGTGATGTCACTAGAGTGGATGGCCTTTTCTTAAAGGGGCGGATTCCCCAATATGACAGAGTGGACAATCATTTAAAGGACACACACAAACTCTTATTTTTTTAGTATAAATACAAATATTAATTTTGTTAAATAAGATAATACACTTAAGTTGAGTAATATCTTATTTAACTAAATAATATTATGAAAACAAAATAATTTTTTTTTTGGATTTGACTATTTTTTACGCACATTGAAATTGAATGAGCAGTGCATGGGACATAGCAAAACAGCATGCATCCTCTCATACAAAACTGAAAAAAAATCTGGAAAATGTATTTAAAGAGCCAGGTAATGCTTTTTTATTAATATAAAGACTTAGCCCAATATACCAAACCCTTTCATAATAATCTTTATGTTAAATTGACATGACAAATGTATTATTTATGTACAGGACACCAAAAGGCACCCTACAGCGATATTGACCCTGTTATGAATGATAGAATAAAGATGAGGTCAAAGGTCATTGTTATGAATGATAGAATAAAGATGAAGGACTTGTTATGAATGATAGAATAAAGATGAAGGACTTGTTATGAATGATAGAATAAAGATGAGGTCAAAGGTCATTGTTATGAATGATAGAATAAAGATGAGGTCAAAGGTCATTGTTATGAATGATAGAATAAAGATGAGGTCAAAGGACGTGTTATGAATGATAGAATAAAGATGAGGTCAAAGGTCATTGTTATGAATGATAGAATAAAGATGAGGTCAAAGGACGTGTTATGAATGATAGAATAAAGATGAGGTCAAAGGTCATTGTTATGAATGATAGAAAAAAGACGAGGTCAAAGGTCATTGTTATGAATGATAGAATAAAGATGAGGTCAAAGGACGTGTTATGAATGATAGAATAAAGATGAGGTCAAAGGTCATGGTTCTGAATGATAGAATAAAGATGAGGTCAAAGGTCATTGTTATGAATGATAGAATAAAGATAAGGTCAAAGGTCATTGTTATGAATGATAGAATAAAGGTGAGGTCAAAGGTCATGGTTCTGAATGATAGAATAAAGTTGAGGTCAAAGGTCATTGTTATGAATGATAGAATAAAGATAAGGTCAAAGGTCATTGTTATGAATGATAGAATAAAGGTGAGGTCAAAGGTCATTGTTCTGAATGAGGGACAGGATTGTCTCACCTGCGTCTTCAGCAGGTTCCATGTATAGTCAATGGTGCACAGGGCCCCTGTTCACTAGGTCAGGACACTTTGACACGCTGCACTGGGAGGAGAGGGAATCGAACCGGGAACCTCCAGGCTTACCAGAACGACTGCTCTACCTCCCGAGCCACTGATTGATTGATTGATTGATTGATTGATTGATTGATTGATTGATTGATTGATTGATTGAACATTTTATTAACAGATTGCAGAATGGGTACAATACAGTACGGTTCAATACACACAATTGTTAAGAGGATGCAGACCAGAGAAAGACTTTCGTCTTGTTTACATCAGGGTCCCCCATTTTCAATTCATAACATTTATGACATACAGATATACAGATACAGTACTGTTTATTTACAGACAGTTTCTAAAAGAGAATAATACATTTGAGGGGGGGGGGGGGGGGGGCAACTGTGCATTGGGGGGGTTGGGAGGGGGATTTGGACATTTACCGGGGCCAGTTTTGAATTGCGGTCTCCCGTAGGTGCTTTTTTAGAGTGGTTTGTCACTCCTGCATGCCATGAATGGAACAAATAAAAATGGAATGAAATTAAAATAGTGTTATGTCTCCCGACGCCGCCGCCAGTTCATTACGAGGGGAGGGGACGTCGAGTCACAATAAAGGCAGAGAGTCTAAAGAAAGACCTCGTTTGAGGGTTGGCCTATCAGCTTCCATCACGGCAGAGGAATCTCCAACAATTATGTGTTTTTAAGGCAACCGAGTCAGATGTGGGTAGAACTTGATCTGTAGAAGATAAGCTGTACCACGTTGTGAACTGGAGCATAGGTCTGTTTGCAGGCGTTATGGATGTAAACAAACCCTGTAAAAAGCCACAACACACAGCAAATAAAATTAAAAGTACCTGCTGTATAGTGTTAGTCCTTTATCAAGAGCCGAGTCAATTATCTATAGAGACGGAAAACCTGTCTCCATTTCTATCCCCTATTCCTGGGGGGCGGGGATTCACGTTCTGTTTACGTTTGGATCACTCATTGGGCTTTTAAGAGATAAGCTGTCTGTCGTTTCTGTATATTATGAAACTGCTCATGTACGAAGAAGTTCTGAAAGGAATCTCCTTGAATGGGCACGCGCGCAAAACATTAGGTTTGTCTTTGAGGATAATTACTTTGGATTACATACGGGCCTTTAAGGACAAAGAAAATTACTCAGTGAGTGCTCACGCTTCTGACAACCATAACACACAAGACACCAGTTCAAAAAGGAGATGGTGGTGTTTATGTCTACGTGCAGAAATAGCAGCGATGTCTTTTAACAAATCTTCACTTAAACCGCGGAGCTTCTCAGGAGAGAGGCTCGGTAAGTGGGAGTGTTTCAACAAGGCACCACGTCGGACGTGTATGGCAGAGTGCAGTGGGTGTGGGAAAGAGAGGAGCGGGAGAGGGAGTGTGTGACCGTGTGCATGTGTGTGTGTGTGTGTGTCTGTGTGTGTGTGTCTCTGTGTGTGTATGTGTGTGTGTTTGTGTATAAGTGTGTGTGTGTCTCTGTGTGTGTGTATATATGTATGTGTCTCTGTGTGTATGTGTGCGTGTGTGTGTGTCTGTGTGTGCGTCTCTGTGTGTGTGCGTCTCTGTGTGTGTGTGTCTCTGTGTGTGTGTGTGTGTGTCTCTGTGTGCGTGTGGAAACAATACCCCTCGGGCTCTCCAGTGACCACTCTGATTCACGGACCCTCTCTCTCTCCTGCTGCAGGACCCCCAGACACACAGACGGTTTACAGCCACATTCCTCCACCCCAGGGCCTCACACGCTGCCCTGCAGCACGCCTCGGCCCCGACGAGAAAACAGGGGCGGGGGTCAGCGGGGGGGGGGGGGGCACACATTATTCTCAGAGACAAAATAGGCCACGCAAATAAAACATGACACCCCCTTAATACGGGACCTGAATGCAGGCGGGGCAGGGGCAGGGGGGGCAGGAAGGCACGTCTCGTTCAATGGTATCTTTGGATCCGGACATTCAACAAACATACCCGTTGGTTGGTGTGTGTGTTTTCCCTCTGAATGGTTCTCTTCTTCGCCTCCTCGTGGACCAGGTGGGGCGTCTGTGTGTAGATTGTTGTAGAAGGGGGTCTTTTCGCCTCCCTAACCTGTTCACATCACATCGTCTTA
>NC_140181.1:83164988-83199637 GCF_963971535.1 Notolepis coatsorum | reverse complement strand
ATTCTTTTTGGAAAAATGGGTTCGAAAAGAGTTCGCGCAAAGACGTCGGGAGGAACAACAACGGGTTCACTTCTGTGCAGTATTATTATTATTGGGGTTTTGTTGTTCACCGTTTCTCAGCCGTTCTGCGGGGCGTTCAACTTGGACGTGGAGAACCCCGCTGTTTACACCGGACCCAACGGGAGCTACTTCGGATACGCCGTGGATTTTTACTTGGCCGATTCTGATAGGTAAGTTCTATTCGAGGCGAATTCTGGCTGAACACTGGATGGCAAATGATGTGGGGGGCTGTCAGCAGCAGGCATACCATGAGATGTCAGGACCCATCGGTTCAAGGTCTTTTGCACGTTTTGATTATGATTAGTTCAGTCCCCCGGCTCACCTCTCCGGCGTTCTTTATGCTGCATGTACTTGGCGGGCGCGCTATGTTGTGGACATAATTCAATTGACTTTATTTTACCTGATTCATTTGACAAGCGTTAAGACTTTCTTTTGTTTTTTGACTTAGTCCCGCTCTAAAAGTTACAGACTTGCAGGGTTTCCATTTGGAAATGTCCAATTCGTTCGTGTGAGAGGTCCATTTTGGCCCCGAGTACAGACATCCAGACCAGTGTCCCCGGGGACCTCGACCTTTACGCACGCGCCCTCAGCGCGCAGCACCAATTCATTTTAATCTAATATGTCCTGCTGTGGAATTCCATTTATCTTTTACTGCTTGCTAGGCGGCTACAATCTATTATATTATAGAGTGCTGTAAGTGCCAATGGAACCGATTATCCATTTAAGCACGAAAAACGAAGAAACCCAAACGCAATGTGAGGAAGGAAACCCTTTTAAAATAACCATTCTCAAATCATAATGTCATTGGCCTCTAAAACGGGATCAAAACCCTGACCTTTTAATCCGTGATTATCTCACAAAAGCCTATTAAACGCAGACTGTTGCAATCCCACACCACAGTGGTCTCAGTTGCCCCCAGTGAAGTTTCATTGCAACGCTGCCTGCCAGCGTATAGGCACGATGGGAATGTGACCTCTCTCTCTCAAAGTGTCACTCACAAACACGCTGTGACTATCTCAGCTGTCTGGCATGCAAGTGGATCCATCCGTTCTCCCGCGGTCCCGTTGAGATAAGTCATTATGGTGGTGATGCGTGTCGTGTTTATGACGGTCTTCTGAATCCAGCTGTTCTGTTGTGGGGATGTATGAATGTCTTGAGGAGAGTATAGGGAGATCATGCAAGGCGCCCTGACTGCAGCGATGTCATACCCAGCAGATGATGACAACATCTGGTCCTTGTATCAGCGATCTGCTGCCTTGTCTCTCTCTACGCTTCGCGTTTCATTGTATACTTACTTGTATGCCGTGACAATTAAAACTCTTGACTTGACTATAGTCGGCCTGCTGGTCGGTACTATACTCAACCACAGAGAAACAGAAACAAGCATTTCATCGTAAAGAATTCCTGTATTGACAAATAATAAACAAACTTGAAACTTGACTTCAAGGCGGGTTACAGGGGACATGTCCCCTCAATATTGAAAAGGTCGATTTGTCAAAAAAAGAAGAAGCTAATATGAAAGACAACCCCCTTTCCAAAAGAGGTAAACAGTAAAGTTGGTCAATACAGTTATATTATGTTGTTCTTTATGGGAATAAATACATTTCCACCATAAATTGATGCGTAGAAGTCTTTATTTGTCATCAGATTAACACACACACACATACGATGGGCGACCCACAGGAACACACACACACACACACACACAAACACTCACTAGTACACTAGAATGCAGGAAATTAAGTGTTTGACGCTTAGGGCCCTGCATGCTGTGGGCCTGGCTGCCCTTTTTATAATTGCAGTCATTACGGACCAGAGCTAATGCGACGGGGGCCATGTTGGGGCCATGCAGACACAATCAAGACGTTCCTGGCCGTGTTCGCGTCCATGCAGCCGGCCAGGCTTTTTATTCAGAGAAGAGCTCTTCTTGAGTGCTTGCGGCTGCCGCTGCTGCTCTGGTTTCCCTGTGTTTCTCCTCTCCGGCAGACACTCAGACATGGGGGAGGGGGGGGGGGGTTCCCCCTCTCTCTCTCTCTCCTCACCTCTCCGTGCTCTGTCTCTCTGGCTGCTCGTATTGGTCTATAAGGGACGCCGGGACGACTCGAGGAAAAGCTGTATGATTTAGGACGGGATGCTAGCTAGCAGATCTGAGAGTCAGTGTGTGGAGAGAGCGTGTTAGTTAGAGCCCCCCCTTTACCTCTCACCCCCCCCCCCCATCTCATCTCTTCCTATGCTGATGTCATTCTGCAGGGCTTTTTAATCCTTCCACCCCCCCCTACCCAGACCTTCCCCCGCTGTCTAGCCCCCCCCCTCCTCCTTCGACTCATGAAGTATGACCAAGAGTAGCAGTCATGTCGGCGATGACTTCATCTTAACTTTAGCAGCTGAGACGTCATGGTTACGGATATGGGGGGGGGGTTGAGACAATGGGCAGCATGGTTACCTTTTAAAAAGACATTTATTTTAAGTGCAGCTTTTTAAGTGTCTTCTTCAGTTCAAACAAGATCCCTGTAATTAGCGTGCGGATGATGCGTGCTCGGATGTCAAACCAAGCGGAGCACGTGGGGGGGGGGCGCGCAGAGTTCAAGCTCTCTGCATCGTCGTGTCCTCCTCGGCAAAGACCCACATCTCTCTCTCACCCACGGCTTCGTAGAGAGCTTCACACGTGTGTCAAAACACCTCGAACAACGACGGGAAAGTGAAATAGTTATCCTCTCTTATCTCTGTCTTTGCCGTCAACATCACTTATCATCACCCAACTTGTGGAGACATCGCGAGCGGAGGAGTAGCTGGAATCGTGGGTCAGAGGTCGGAGGTCAGCTCGGGGTAGTCCTGCGCAGAGGCGGATCTTTTCCTACAACACAGGCCAGGGTTCACAGGCCGCAGTTCTGACGTGCCGAACATGAGATGCAGCACACAACTTTTGCACATTCAAGATTCAAGAGATTTATTCGTCGCATACATACAATACATACATACATACAATACATACAATACATACATACATACATGCATACATGCATACATGCATACATGCATACATACATACATACATACATACATGCATACATACACGAGACATGTGGTGAAATGAAGGTGGCCATGCCCGCCTTGATTGTGCAAAAATACAAATGATAAAAATAGAGTTCAAGTTCAAGTTCTTTAATAGTTGTCATACAGAAGTACAGAATACTTTCATACAAAATGCTTCTTACTGTTACGCTCCAGAGACTGTGCTAGACAAGATAGTATCAAATAACATAATAACATAATATAGCATGAATTTAGAAGAAGAATGAGGTCACAGTTGTTCGGTATAGACATATGTACAATGTTCTGAGTTACCATATAATATACAATACACAATACTATGCGGTGTACTAATGTACAGTACTATCTAGTGCAAAGCAGAAGTGGGATGAGGTACAATTTTAGGTACAATTTACAGTAAGGTGTACGAGTTGTAGTGCAATCCTTCATCCATAAATATAAAGTGTGGGGAGTGGGTGCTACAGTGTGTTTGTTTAAAGTGGGTGTGTGCTATAAAGTGTGTGTAGTGGGTGCTACAGTGTGTTTGTTTAAAGTGAGTGTGTGCGTGTGGATGTGTGTGCTATGTGTGTTTGGTGGTTGTTGTTGTGTAGTGTTCATTCATTGTTCGTTTAGCAGCCTGATGGCCTGGGGATAGAAGCTACTTCTGAGTCTTTCTGTGCTCGCCTTGAGACTCCTGTGTCGCTTGCCTGACGGCAGCAGTTCAAAGAGGCAGTTGTTCGGGTGGCTCGAGTCCTTAATAATTCTCTTAGCCTTCCCCTTGCAACGCTTGTTGTAAATGTTCTGGAGAGTGGGGAGCCCCCCTCCAATTGTGCGTTCGGCTGAACGTGTCACTCTTTGTAGTCTGCTTTGGTCTTTTGCAGTGCTATTCCCAAACCAGGAGGTGATGTTGCCGGTCAAGATGCTCTCTATTGTACATGAGTAGAAGTTCTTAAGGATCTTCTGGCTGACTTGGAACTTCCTTAGGCGCCTGAGGAAGTAGAGGCGTTGTCGTGCCTTCTTCACCACACTGTTAATGTGTATGGTCCATTTCAAGTCCTCGGATATGTGGGCTCCGAGGTACTTGAAGCTGTTGACTCTCTCAACCGGTGCCCCGTCGATGCTGAGGGGGCTGTAGTCCTTGACCCCCGACCTCCTGAAGTCCACAATCATCTCTTTTGTTTTGCTGACGTTCAGGGAGAGGCTGTTTTCCTGGCACCATCCCGCCAGGACCTTGACCTCTTCCAGGTAGGCCCTCTCGTCGTTGGCAGAGATCAGGCCCACCACCACTGTGTCGTCAGCAAATTTGACGATTGTATTGCTACTCCGCTGAGCCACACAGTCGTGTGTGTACAGGGAGTAGAGGAGGGGACTCAGAACACAGCCCTGGGGGGCCCCTATGTTGAGGGTGATGGATGAGGAGGTGCAGTTGCCTGCTCTCACCACCTGGGGTCTGCCAGTCAGGAAGTCCAAGACCCACTGGCAGAGGTCATAGCCCAAGCCCAGGTCCCTGAGCTTGGCTATGAGTATGGAGGGGACTATGGTATTGAATGCCGAGCTGTAGTCGATGAATAGCATTCTCACATAGTTCCCCTGCCTCTTGTCCAGGTGTGATGCTGCTGTGTGCAGCACATGGGATATGGCGTCCTCCGTGGACCTGTTGGGGCGGTATGCAAATTGCAGGGGGTCCATGTTGATGGGGAGGGAGGAGCAGATGTAGCCCTTTACTAGCTTCTCAAAGCACTTCATGGCTATGGAGGTGAGAGCTACAGGGCGGTAGTCGTTGAGGCAAGCAGGCTTGGATTTTTTGGGTACAGGGATAATAGTGGACTTCTTCAGGCAGGTGGGGATGACAGCCTGTTCTAAGGACAGGTTAAATATGTCAGTGAATACTGGGGCCAGTTGGTCGGCACAGACTTTTAGGACGCGGCCGGGGATGCCGTCCGGACCTGCTGCCTTCCTGATATTCACTTTTTTAAAGGTCCGCCTCACCTCATGCTCTGTTACCCTGAACACTGCGCCTCCATCAGCAGCCGACCCCCCCCCCCCCATTGCCGAGGCTTGTGAGCTGGTGTTGTTATTACCAGCATCAAACCTCGCATAGAAGGTATTGAGGTCGTTTGCTAAGGAGATGTCATTGTTCAGTTTGAGGGAGGCGCCTTTGTAGTCTGTCATCGTTTTGAGCCCCTGCCACATAGCTCTAGAGTCAGCTTGTTCAAACTGGAGTTCAATTTTATCCCTGTAGCGCCGTTTGGCCTCTGACACTGTCCTCCTTACGTTGTGTTGCGCCACCTTGTGGTCATTCATGTTGCCTGCCACTAGGCCGTCATTGTATGCTTTGGTGCGCTCTCTCAGAGCTTCACGGACGGATTTGTCTACCCAGGGTTTTTGATTTGGGTAAACTTTCATTTTGGTAGTGGGGATTGTTTCTTTCACCCTAGTACAGACATAGTCCAGCACTGTCTCCGTGTAGGCATTAATGTTATCTGTGTCGCGGAATACAATCCAGTCTGTGTTGTGGAACACTGACCGGATCGTGTCCTCTGACGTCACATCCCATTTCTGCACCTCTCGCGAGACTACGGGAGTACTTTTAATTCTTTGTCTGTACTTTGGTGTAAGGAAAATGGATGCGTGATCTGACTTGCCAAAGCCACTATCAGAATGAGCCTTGTAGCCACCTTTAAATTGCGTGTAACAGTGATCTAGGATGTTACCGCCTCTGGTGTTGCAAGTCACATGCTGGTAGAAATCAGGCAATACCTTTCTCAGATTGGCGCTATTGAAATCTCCCAGTACCAAAATGGCGGCGTTAACGTTCGTCGCTTGTATATTATTTACCTCGTCGTGGAGTCTGGAGAGCGCGGCGTTGTTGTTGGCTTGCGGTGGAATATACACTCCGACCAGGACGATCGCCGTTAACTCCCTCGGGAGGAAGAAAGGACGACACTTGATGGTTATATATTCCAGTTCTGGGGAGCAGTAGTTGGATAATTCCTTCACATTCGTTGGATCACTCCAATTTTTGTTAAACATGAAGGCAATACCTCCACCACGTTGTTTACCGGACTCTGATTGTGTCCGATCCTTCCTATGGATAAAGAAATGATCCGTTGGTTGAATCGCGTGATCTGGAACCTCCGGTGTTAGCCAAGTTTCGGTGAAGCAAAGGACATTGCAGTCCCTAACGTCTCTTTGATATTGAATCCTTGCTCGGATGTCATCCAGTTTATTGTCTATTGATTGTACATTGGCTAGCAATATACTGGGAAGTGGTGTACGGTGTCGTCTGGATCTCAGCCTGTTTCGGATCCCAGACCTTTTTCCTCGACGTCTTTTCCTGGGGTCTAGGAACAAAGGATCCGGTCCTAGTCTCCGGAGGATTTCTTCCGGCCATTGATGTGGTTCGGAAAGTTGATCCAGCGAGTAATCCAGTTGGTAAGTTTCCCGTAATCCAATGTCAATGATTGACTGACGGTCATACACATATAATGCACCAACAGTTGGTGCAAATAAAACTCCTAATACTATAAAAATTAACAAAATAGAGCACAGTCTCGTCGGAGCGATCAGAAAGGCAGCCATCACAGCAGCGCCAAGTTACCAGAATAGATGAATGAAATAGACATGATAAAAAGTACTAAGATAAAATACAATGCTAAGCTTAAGAATGAGCTAGCTATTGAGATGGCTCTGTGGAGCTTAACCCTTTCACTATCACACTACAGAAGGTTTACCCTTTCACTATCACACTACAGCAGGTTTACCCTTTCACTACCACACTACAGAAGGTTAACCCTTTCACTATCACACTACAGCAGGTTTACCCTTTCACTACCACACTACAGAAGGTTAACCTTTCACTACCACACTACAGAACGTTAACCTTTCACTACCACACTACAGAAGGTTAACCTTTCACTACCACACTACAGAAGGTTTACCCTTTCACTACCACACTACATAAGGGTTGGTTAACCCTTTCACTACCACACTACAGAAGGTTAACCTTTCACTGCCACACTACAGAAGGTTTACCCTTTCACTACCACGCTACAGAAGGTTAACCTTTCACTACCACACTACATAAGGGTTAACCCTTTCACTACCACACTACAGAAGGTTAACCTTTCACTGCCACACTACAGAAGGTTTACCCTTTCACTACCACGCTACAGAAGGTTAACCTTTCACTACCACACTACATAAGGGTTAACCCTTTCACTACCACACTACAGAAGGTTAACCTTTCACTACCACACTACAGATGGTTAACCCTTTCACTATCACACTACAGACGGTTAACCTTCCACTACCACACTACAGAAGGTTTACCCTTTCACTACCACACTACAGAAGGGTTAGCCCTTTCACTACCACACTACAGAAGGTTAACCTTTCACTGCCACACTATAGAAGGTTTACCCTTTCACTACCACACTACAGAAGGTTAACCTTTCACTGCCACACTACAGAAGGTTTACCCTTTCACTACCACACTATAGAAGGTTAACCTTTCACTACCACACTACAGAAGGATAACCCTTTCACTACCACACTACAAAAGGGTTAACCTTTCACTACCACAGACACTACATACGGTTAACCCTTTCACTACCACACTACAGACGGCAGTGTGGTAGTGAAAGGGTTGAGGAATGTCTGAAAGATAGCAGATGAAGAAATGGATCCATCAAGACCAGAAGAGGACACTCCCGTCTCTACCATGTCCACACACACACACACACACACACACACACAGGCTCACTTTCTCCCCCACTTTGACTGATAGCCTTGAACCACCGCAATGAGTTTATGTGTGCCTGTCATGTCCCCCGGCCTAGTACTGTAATAGAATTAGGTCTGGACACTAGCTGCATGGCAGACCACCAAAGCAGACCGCCTGAGGCTAAAGGTCATGGACGTCTGTGTGAGTGTCTGTGTGTGTGTGTGACGACTCTTGTCGGATACACAGGAAAGGGGTTATATGGTCCGATGTGGTGTGTGTGTTGAAGAGAACATGTCAGTTTTGTGAGGACCTTCTCTTCCAAAGGTTTATGAATCAGCACTCCAACGATAACCCCCCTTCCCTCCCCCACCCGCCGCGAGGGTCCGGACCCGACCCGGTCAAACACCTCATAATCCAATCACAGTTGAGTCACCCCACCCACGACTTTCCACTGTGCTGTTGGGGCCAGACATGAGAGGGAGCAGATTAAGAGGGAGATAGGAAAAGGGTCAAAGGTCGAGGGCTGTGAATAATAACAGACTAGTCTCTGCCTCTGGGTATCTGGATGGGCTGACGGTCGCCGCCGGAGTCGAGTCGCCGACCCGGTTCGTGGTCCATGTGGTGGACTTTGTGTTTTACACCAGTGGGGACTTCTGCTCTCTCGCCCACACACGTCATAATCCTCTCACGCCGTAACGCGTAACTCCACCCACACGCACTTCTATTGTCCACCTACATGGAACATTGTGAAATAGCTGTTGGTGTTTGTAATGGAAGCCCCCTCCCCCCTCCCCTTCCCCGCAGCTGATGACTGTGATGATGATGATGGCCGCGATGATGATGGTAGTAATGTGTTCCATTCCGTCCCCTCCCAGTAACATGTGTTTCAGAGAGAGAGAGAGGGGGGGGGGGTGTATCCATGTTCCTCTCCCGTTTGATCACTGATGGTTTGGCCGTGACAAAAAAGCGCAGATTGAGATCATCCCGTTCGTGTCCCGCTCGCTCTCCTGGAGTTTACCCTTTTTTTTTTTTTTTTAAACAGGGTCGCTGTTGAAGCAATATTGACATTGGTCCGGGGGTCTCTCTCTCTCTTGCTACTAAAACAGCGATGCTGGCCTGGGGTCTCTCTCTTGCTACTAAAACAGAGACGTTGGCCAGGGGTCTCTCTCTCTTGCTACTAAAACAGAGATGCCTGCCAGGGGTCTCTCTCTTGCTACTAAAACAGAGATGCCTGCCAGGGGTCTCTCAGAGCCATATGAAATCCGTTTTATTATTTTCCAAATTCCATTTTATTTTTTCCCAAATTCCGTTTTTTCCGTTTTAATATTTCAGAATTCTGTATTTTGCTTTTTATGCTCATTTTACCATCAGAAATAGTGTCTAATAAGTGGGAATGAATAAATGTCTACAATTGAATATGACATAACAGTCCATTTAATGTTTTTAAGTGCTGCAACTCAGAAATACAGTTACATTTTACACAATACTTTTCAAATAATATTGTGACAAAATAAAAATACACATTTCAAGTGTAAACAATAGATACAGCTAGCTACTACTGACATTATCACAATGTCAGTAGCCTAGCTATATCTATTTTATTGTGATGAAATATAGTAATGCATAATTTAGGCACCTTTAGTTTAGTTTATTTCGTTTATAAAGGACAGTGTATAATGACAATCGTTTGCATTAAACAAATGGATTGCACCAGATTTAGCAAGAAGCTATCATTTCCATCTATAGTCCTATGTACTGTAAAACGTTTCATAGCTATTTAAGTTTATTTCGATTATAAAGGGCAGTGTATAATGACTCGTTTGCATTAAACAAATGGATGGGTGCACTAGATTTAGCAAGAAGCGATCATGTCCTAACGTTATAGCTATTTAATCACAATAGTGTCGCAAGTGTTTTTGTGGCTCCAGTCCACGGAACGTTGACAGAATTAGCAAAACACCTTATCGCCGGAGGCATAAAAGTCATTAGGATACTGCTCTGCTCTGAATTGAGGGCTTATTGGGGAATTTATTAGCTTCTTGACGATGTAAACACCGAAGCAGCGAGACGCTTGGGAGACTGCCTGTGTTGTGTGTAACCCGCTCTAGCGTCCGCCTCCCCGGTCGCGTGTGCACCAAGCGTTCCACCCAAAAACGGAATTTCAGTCCAGATTAGGCCAAATTCTGCAATATTCCACGTTTTGCAGTTGATTCCATTTTTATTGGTCAATTCCGCGATTCCGTCCGCGATTCCGTGAACGCGGATTTCATATGGCTCTAGTCTCTCTCTTGCTACTAAAACAGAGATGCCTGCCAGGGGTCTCTCTCTTGCTACTAAAACAGAGATGCCTGCCAGGGGTCTCTCTCTTGCTACTAAAACAGAGACACTGGCCAGGGGTCTCTCTCTTGCTACTAAAACAGAGATGCCTGCCAGGGGTCTCTCTCTTGCTACTAAAACAGAGATGCCTGCCAGGGGTCTCTCTCTTGCTACTAAAGCAGAGATGCCTGCCAGGGGTCTCTCTCTTGCTACTAAAACAGATGTTTTCCCTGCATCTCCGCGACGGCACTGCTCCATATATGATCAGGCAGACATGTTTTTGTTTCCCCTGCCTCTTTATAAGGGGAACGTGTTTATGAATCACGTCGGCAGCAGTGTTTGCGTTGCAGTGAGAGAGGCAGCTTGTATATATTTGGGCCGTCCCGGGCTATTCTTCATCCCCGCCGCCGCCACTACCCGTTATGGCCCGAGGAGGACAACGGGGCCCTTTGTCTGCCGGGCAGAACCCCCCCCCCCCCCCCCCCCACCTCCATTTGCTGTTTTCCTAACGGGAGAAACGTTCCATGGTGACTCGACGTCTTCATTCGTTTTATTGGCCGATTAAAAAGACGTTTTTGGTAACTTCTTCCACGCGCTGTAACGTGTGGACCTCCTGATAACCGGGCCGGTGGCTGGTAATGCGGTAACCGCGGCAGCTCTAATTAGCGGGGTTCGCACAAGGTCCTTGAAGTGCTTGATTTTTTACCAAAAAATAATCTAGGCCTGGAATTCCTTGAAAACATCCTATTTTTTTACAAGGTGCTTATAAAGCCCTTGAAATTCAAATCAACCATTCGCATTGAACGTTTTGTTCATCCATGATAAAATAGTATTTTTTTTGTTCTGTTTCAATCGCCAACTGCCTTTCCTCATTTCTTCTTCCCGTGTGATGCTCTAGCTTGCTCTAGCTGGCAAGCAGGTCAAGAAGATGCTTAAAAAAAACAGCATTTAAAAGTGAATTGTATCCTTCGAGTGACATCCTGGAAAGTGCTTGTAAAAGTACTTAAAAGTCCTTGAATTTCAATTGAGCAATGTCTGTGGGAACCCTGCATTAGACTCTGCTGTTTTAAAGGTTAATAAGGGGTATATAATCAGCCTGGTGACACAGGCCAGTGGCCACAGAGCCGGCTGTCGCTGACATCGGGAGTCTGTCGAGCTTTTATTGCCCTGTAGTAATGGGTGGCTTTACATAATGACCGTGTGTTTCAGTGGAAAAAGACTCCTGTGTTGTGTGTGTGGTGACGATGGGTTTACAGGTCCCGGGGGGGGGGGGGGGGGGGACTCTTGTGTGTGGGTGGGTATGCCCTCAGGACGTCCCAGCCACTCGAGCCGGGGATTGGCCAGGGTCTCTCCCCCCTGACGCACGCATTTGGTAGATGTAATCTCTAACCGCCTTCAGACCTGATTCCTCTTAACCCCCCGGGTCGAGAAAATGACTAATTTCTTCGGTAACTCGATAAAGGCGGCCCGTTTATACGGTGGAAAAATGCACGTCGGTTTGGCCAAGAATGACGCATTGTGTCCGTTCATGAATCGTGGCATTTCACAGAATGGAAATGAGACCCCTCGGAGTCGAGTCACTTGTTAGTGCGACATGGGGTGCAGAGTATAGGCACAGGATTATTATGGGAGAGGGAGTAGGTGGCTTTTAAACACTAAACAGACAAAGTGGTCCAACAGCTGGGTGGAGTCACTGTTAGAGACCCCCCCACACACACACACACACACACACACACACACCCCTATCCAGAGGTGTGAACGGCTGGACCCCCTGACGTGTGTGTTGTGGAGAGGTGTGAACCACCTGCTGTTATAACCCCCCCCCTTAAGATATTTTTGGGGTCAGTCTGTGGGCTGTGGATTACAAGGTCCTGGGGTAGTTCTAGGGGTGGGGTAGACCCAATAGTACAGAAGGAACGCAGTGTTTTAAATTTGCCACTTGAGAAACCTTTGCTGCCGTGAAATAACACGGTTGGTGGTGGTTTTGGTGAAAGAGGAGTTGGCTTAAGTTTTGGCAATCGAAGGTAAATACGGTACAAGTATAGCTGTTCCTTTCTGCAGTTTGTGACTCTAGAACCACGTAGTAAGTTAGGCACATTTGATTGATTGAAACCTTTTATTTATACTCGGGTGAGCTCTGAGGTGAAGCCACCTCATTTACAGAACTGCTGAGTGTACAACAAGATGAAACAACCAAACAATGTGCAGAGCAATCAGTTAAAAACAGTTACAACATGAATCATATAGAAATGAAATCGGATATTTAAATTCCGTAAGGGAAGGAAGAATTTCCAACTTTAACTTTGATTGAATGTCATTCCAGGACTTTGCGGCTGCATAATATAAGAGAATGCTGTCCTGCCGAGTCCTGTACTACATGGGAGTTGACAGGAAATACTACTCCTTATCAGAGGTCCACACATTACACACATTACACACACTACGGGAGAACAACACATTACACGCATAACTGGACCACATACCACTTTAACATCACCTGTAGAGGTCAATGGATGGCGGTTTGAATGCTCCCAAGCACTGGGATACACAAACATCATGTAGAATGCATACTTTTACTTTAGATACGCAAGTACATTCAACAGTATACCTCCCTACTTTTACTTACGTAGAATTTGAATTGAGGACTTTTACTTTCACCAGAGTACTCATTTATCTGGGTATTTCTACTTTTACTTAAGTAAAGGAACCGTGTACTTCTTCTTCCACCACTGGTCACTGTTGTTCTGCCTCTGTGACGGTTTAACGGCAACGCTCCGAAGACTCTGGCCCGGCCCGGCCCGGCGCAGCATGTGCTGGGCTGCAGGCTGCCCGCTGAGGGTGCTGAGGAAATGTTTTATTTTTTTAAAATATTTATTTGTGATAAAAAATTTATATTTTTTAATTTTTCCACATGAAACAAGACACAACACAATACAGTAACAATAATAATAATAAACAAGACATCACAGGACAGTAACAGCAATAATAATAATAATAATAATAATGAAAAATTATATTTCATTTCTTGGAAACAAAACAGGAAATGTTTTTGTGGTGACAGCGAGATCCAGTTCCGTACAGCGGTGAGTGTTTATCAGATCGGCGTCGGTGGGCATGGCGGGTTTATCTCTTTTTAACTGCCCTCCTTTTGAAGTTCAAACCGAGACACGAACGTGTCTTTTAGGATATAATATTGTGTGTCTTCGGAACACGAACGTGTCTTTTAGGATATATTGTGTGTCTTTGGGACGCGTATGGCATCTTGACTGCTCTGTGCAGCTGTTTGGTTCTGGCTGGAGGTCGACCTCTGGTCACACATCACACATTCCTCCTCCAGCGCCGGGATCTACTGTATTACTGTCCCCGTCCGGGTCGCGCTGCAGATCGCTGTAGTCAGACTGTAGTCAGCAGGACTCTTCCTAGCAGCAGATCTGCTGTTACTCTCATCATCCTCAAACTCCTGGGCAGCAGCACTGAGCACGTGCTGTGTGTTTGTGTGTGTAATGTATGTGTGTATGTGTGCGTGTGTGTGTCCGTGTGTATACGTTCACTCGAGCCTAGAGTAGACAGCCAGCCGTAAGGCTGCAGTAAGGACTGTCTGGCCTTGGTGCTGCTCTGATTAAAGTGGTGTGTGGTCCAGTTATGCTGCTCTGATTAAAGGTGATGTTAAAGTGGTGTGTGGTCCAGTTATGCTGCTCTGATTAAAGGTGATGTTAAAGTGGTGTGTGGTCCAGTTATGCTGCTCTGATTAAAGGTTGTGTTAAAGTGGTATGTGGTCCAGTTACGCTGCTCTGATTAAAGGTTGTGTTAAAGTGGTATGTGGTCCAGTTACGCTGCTCTGATTAAAGGTTATGTTGGTGTGTGGTCCAGTTATGCTGCTCTGATTAAAGGTTGTTAAAGTGGTCCAGTTATGCTGCTCTGATTAAAGGTGATGTTAAAGTGGTGTTTACATATTGATACCTTGTGTCAGTGCGTCAATATAATATCATGATATATATTGCTGTATTGATTCTATCATGATATATTGCTGTATTGATTCTATCATGATATATTGCTGTATTGATTCCCTTCCTGGCTAATCGCTGCTTCTACGTGGTTAGGATGGGTCAGATGCAGAGAGTAATTCCCCCCCGTGGGGATCATCAATACGTTTATAACTTTCGCTTTCACACTGATGACCATGTACTGTATCTTCTTCACCTTGTCCTTTATTCCACATGGCTCCAGGTGCAGCCTGTAAAGTCACCTGGACAGTGGTCCCTCAGAGAGAGAGATGGACATTGATGATGAAATAATTCTTTTTTTATATTAAGTAAATAAATGTTGAAATGTTAAATGAGTGTTTGTACCTAATACTCAAGTACTTAGTTTAAAATTGGATTATGGTAAATGGCTGCTTTTTTATATAACAGCTTTTATCCAAAGCGCTTTACAATTTGTTCCTCACATTTTACCCATTCACTCACACATTCACACACCGACGGCGGAGGCGACCATGCAAGGTGCCAACCAGCTCATCGGGACGGGAGCAATTAGGGGTTAAGTGTCTTGCTCAAGGACACATCGACACGCTGCCCGGGAGGAGCGGGAATCGAACCGGGAACCTCCGGATTGCCAGACGACTGCTCTACCTCCCGAGCCACTGTCGCCCCTTTACATCTGATTACATCTGATTAGCACTATTACTCTACTATTACTATTAGTAGTACTCATATCATTTACATATTTTATACCCAGATTAATCATCTGTACACACTCTACATTCCTCTTGCACTTTACTGTTACATTTGCACTCTGGCTGGATGCCAAGCTTTTTTTCAAAGGAAAAGATAACGTCATGGAGGTCCGTATCATCTGGCCCGCTGACCCTTTGATTTAGATTTTATTTTATTACGGATCCCCATTAGCTGGTGCCATAGCATAGTCTTCCTGGGGTCCATACAAAAAAAACATACAAAAACTATTATTATTGCAAAACAAAATGATTAAAAGTCAATGCATAATGAAACTAACAATTAAGATGGCTAAAAGTACATGCAAGAACAAAAAAAAAAAAAAAAAAAAACTTTACAGTGTTAAATACAATTTAAGATTCTAAGCGCTGCTCTGGAGGATAGGTGAATGTGGCTCTGTTCGGGGGGAGCCCTGCTCTGGAGGATAGGTGAATGTGGCTCTGTTCGGGGGGAGCCCTGCTCTGGAGGATAGGTGAATGTGGCTCTGTTCGGGGGGAGCCCTGCTCTGGAGGATAGGTGAATGTGGCTCTGTTCGGGGGGAGCCCTGCTCTGGAGGATAGGTGAATGTGACCCGCGGGCCCTGTTCTGGAGGATAGGTGAACTGCACGTTTGTGGACTTTCCCCCCAGGTACGGCTGAGGTTTGTGTTGAAGCCTGTAAACTGTAAAGGCCCCCTGCCCTCACCCCCCCGGCTTCCCCGTCCGTGGTCCCTCTGTGCCACAGCGCTCCCCTCTGCCGGGGCTTTACGACCACGGATGGTGACTGCAGCCGTTACGCCGGTACGCCTGTAAAAATGCCATGGTGATTTCTCGGCGTTCACAGTCTTGAGGAGGGCCACCACACATGTGTATTTTTTTTTCTTTTCTTTTTGCCGGCTTAAAGCGATTATAATAACAGTGTTGGAGTGACACAGGCTCTGCAGCTGGGAGGAAGACAATTACATTTGGAATGGAGCTCGAGCTCTGGGTGGAGGGGCTGGTCTCTGGGTGGAGGGCTGGTGTCTGGATGGAGAGCTGGTGTCTGGGTGGAGGGGGAGAGAGGGGGAAAGAGGGAGGGAGAGGGAGAGAGAACCCCTGCTGTACCTCATCACAGAACCCCATTAGTCGAGGAGGAGGAGGATGGTGTCACGTCAGCAAGATTCCAACATTCCTCAGCGTCGACCCTGATTTCTCCGCCCCCCCCCCCCCCCTCATGAGGCGCTGGCAGCTCCCAGCGTGGCAGTCGTGAGACGGGGCCCCTGTTCTCGGTTACTGTGTGCGAGAGTGCTGGTGTGTTTATGCATTCCTGCGAGCAGACTAAGTCTATTACGGCGGTTTTCAATTAACAGTGGATTGTCAGACGGGTGGCGGCGGCGGCGCGCTCGTTAGCGGTACTGGCAGCTGGTTCTGGGGGGCGGGGGAGGGGGTGGTGGCGGTGGTGGCACTCGACGCGGCTAATGAAGCTCCCCCCGCCAGTAAATTACTCGAGATTATCCGTCGCTTAAATCATTTCCCTCTCTTTATTTGAACAAACGAACGAGGAAGAAGCCAACGCTTTTCATCAGGAGCCAGAACATTTAGGCGGAAAAAGCCCCCCCCCCCCCCCCCCCTTCTGTGACTGCACTTGCTTTTTCCCGTAAGTGCGTAGCTGCGGTTCTGTTCCAGAGGGCTAATCCCCCTGACAAGGTACGGCCACGGTGCCCCCTGCATTGATGCCTGCCGGGACGGGGTCAGCTCTCCTGCTCTCTCTCCTGCTCTCTCTCTCTCTCCTGCTCTCTCTCTCTCTCTTTATCTCTCTCTGTCTCGGTCTCTCTCTCTCTGTCAATTCAATTCAATTAAAATGGGCTTTATTGACATGGGAAACATACGTTGACGTTGCCAAAGCCAAACAAAACAAAACAATCAAACAGAGAAAACAAAATAAATCAGTACATTACAGACGGAATTTCTTGTACAGTCTTTATGGTGGTTGCATTCCGCTGGATGTCCTTTTCTTGTCACGACTTCAGCTCACAAATCTTGCTGCTGTGTTTGCACATTCTTGTATTTCTCCCAGTAGGTATGGGAGTTTTGAGTTATTGTCCATGTTTTCAAAGTCTCTTTGGGTGTTTGCAATTTGTTGGAAGTATGTCTCTGATGTCTTGGTATAGTGGGCAGGTTGTTAAGAAGTGGAGTTCGGTTTCCACGTCCTCTTGTGTGCAGTGGGTGTATAGTCTGTCTTCGCTTGGGAGCCAGTTCTGCCTATGGCAGCCTTTCTCGATGGCTAGGCTGTGCTCGCTGAGTCTGTACCCAGTCAAGGATCTTCTTAGTTTTGGGTCAGTCACAGTGCTCAGGTATTCTGCCACTGTGTACTCTCTGTTTAGGGCCAAATAGCATTTCAATTTGCTCTGTTTTTGGGTTGTTTCTTTCCAATGTGTCAGAATTTGGGTTGTTTCTTTTTGTTTTCTTATAATTTGATTTAGTCCAGTGTGGTTTCTGTCTGGTGGCTCTGCTTGTGTTTGTGAGCAGAGTCCCAGAACCATCTGGCTGAGTGGGCATCTATCGAGGGTCTCTCTGTGGGTGGGGGCTATGTTGTGGAGTATGTCTGGGTCGCTTTCTTTTAGGTGGTTGTGGAATTTGAATGCTCTTTTTTGAATTTTGATGATTAGTGGGTATCTTCCTAGTTCTGCTCTGCATGCATTATTTGGCGTTTTCCGTTGGGTGAGGAGAATGGATTTGCAAAATTCTGCATGCAGAGTCTCAATTGGGTGTTTGTCCCATTTGGTGAAGTCTTGGTTTGCAAGTGGGCCCCAGACTTCACAACCATATAGGGAAATCGGTTCTATGACGGAGTCTAATATTTTTAGCCAGATTTTGATTGGAATGTCTAACTTGATGTTAGATTTATGGCATAAAAAGCCCTTCTTGCTTTGTCTCTCAGGTCGTTCACAGCTTGATTGAAGTTCCCTGTAGCACTGATGTTTAGGCCGAGATATGTGTCGTTTTATGTGTGTTCTAGGGAAATTGTGTCTGAGGAATTTGTGTTTTTGTTGTTGTAGGCTGGGCCTTTTTTGGAATATCATAATTTTAGTTTTGTTTAGGTTTACTGTCGGTGCCCATGTCTGGGAGAATTTGTGCAGAAGGTCAAGGTGCTGTTGTAGCCCTTCTTTTGTTGGGGACAGCAGCACCAGGTCATCTGCAAACAGTAGGCATTTGACTTCTGTGTTTGCTAGGGGGATGCCAGGTGCTGCAGTTTGTTCCAATGTTTTTGCCAGTTCATTTATGTATATGTTGAAGAGGGTTGGACTCAAACTGCACCCCTGTCTGTCTCTCTCTCTCCTGCTCTCTCTCTCCTGCTCTCTCTCTCGCTCCCCCCCCCTCTCTCTCTCCTGCTGTCTCTGTTCCTCCTCTCTCTCTGTCTCTGTCTCTGTCTCTGTCTCTGTCTCTGTCTCTGTCTCTGTCTCTGTCTCTGTCTCTGTCTCTGTCTCTCTCTCTCTCCGAATCAAAGGGCCACTTCACAGGAGCCTCTGTCACACCAGGACGGCTCCACGAGTGCACCCCGGCCCCCAGCTGTGTTACGGCTGAGTACAGCCACCACCGTCAGCCGGACGACCCCCCCCCCCCCTCCTCCGCTCTCTCTCGCACACTCAAATACCCATTCATCCGAGGCTCGGGCGTCCCACCCCCCCCCCCCCCTCCAGTTAGAGCCAGACTGATTCTCTCGCAGATAAAGACCCCATTAAATGCTAATTGTTCTTTTATTTGCGATACTTTTCAGATCACTATCTATTTGTGATTGTTTGTATATGTGTGTGTGTGAGGGGAGTCATGCTGAGTTTTCCAAGAAACTTGAGTTACCAATTAGCTGATTTGAAGCACACTCCTCCTGGTTGTCTTGTTTCCCTGTGTGTTCTCTTCTCTTTGAAGAGTTGCCATGACGACTGGTCCGTGTTCAGCACGTCGGATCCTACGTGTATAGATGATGCAACGGCGAACCAGTCTTACCTGGCATCCTTACCGTACGCTCTCTTCTCTCTCTCTCGCTCTCTCTACCCCTCTCTCTACCTCTCTCTTCTCTCTCTTCTCTCTCTTCTCTCTTCTCTGTCTCTCTCTTCTCTCTCTTCTCTCTCTCTTCTCTGTCTCTCTTTCTCCATCCCTCTCTGTTCCTCTCTCTCTCTCTCTCTCTCTCTCTCTCTCTCTCTCTCTCTCTCTCTCTCTCTCTCTCTCTCTCTGAAAGGGTCTGAAATATTTTTTTAATAAATATTTTTTTAATCATCTGGCCTCTGGCGACCCCCCCGCGGCGCCTCGCGATCCCCACTTTGGGAACCACTGCTCTAGTAGGCTGTAAGCTTGGCGCTATTTAACGTTAGCTAACGTTACATAGTAGTTGGTGGACACGCAGCCTCAACAACATATTAACTGAAATAGCGTTCGCTTAGCAAGTATTATCCATGAGACATTCTGTTTTCCAACATGTAAGCTATAACGTACCCATGGTCCGAGTAGCTGTCATCACGGTTCCAGGGTGCTTGCTCGTGCATCACTGCTTTCTTCTTCTTTGTCGTTAGTACACAGAGCGCAGACAAGGGAAATGATACTGCCCCAGCACTTCCTGTAGTGCATTTGCACAGTTTTGAATGAACGTTACCGGCTCTCTGTTTACTTTTTATACGACGCATCGACACTAAAATTCCTCGACTACGAATTCTTATGATCGACGTTGTCGATTATGTCGACTAATCGTTGCAGCCCTAGTGTGTGTGTGTGTGTGAGAGTGTTTTTTTTTATGACTTATACTTTATTGACGTTTTTTCTTTTTGCACACACAGGACATCAGAACAACTATTTGCTAACAGTTGTACCAGAGATAATCATATGCACCGCCGCTGTCTTAGGCAAGTAGAGTAGAGAGAGAGGCCCAGAGAGAGACCAGAGAGAGAGAGAGAGAGACCCAGAGAGAGAGAGAGACTCAGAGAGAGAGAGACCCAGAGAGAGAGAGAGACCCAGAGAGAGAGAGAGACTCAGAGAGAGACTCAGAGAGAGACCCAGAGAGAGAGAGGGAGAGTGAGAGACCCAGAGAGAGAGAGACCCAGAGAGAGAGAGAGAGAGACCAGGAGTGCCTCAGCTGTCTCACCGTGAGAATCCATGACCGCGGTGGCTTCTTCTGGGATTTGCATTATTATTATTATTATTCTACAGCCGGACCTGCTGCTGTTCCTCTGGGGGATCACTGTCTGTCTGCACACATGGCAGGAAGAAGGGGATTCTCTCTCTCTCTCTCTCTCTCTCTCTCTCTCTCTCTCTCTCTCTCTCTCTCTCTCTCTCTCTCTCTCTCTCTCTCTCTCTTTCTCTTTCTCTTTCTCTTTCTCTTTCTCTCTCTCTCTCTCTCTCTCTGCCCTTCTCTCTCTGTCCCTACCTCTCTCTGCCCCCTCTCTGTCTAAAGTTTTCAATCAATCCTCTCCTCTCTCTCTGTCTGTCTGTCTGTCTGTCAGATGTGTTTTCTTTCCCTCTTCCAAAATAAACCAAGGTTTTTCTGCCCAGCGTTTTGACTCATGGGGGGGGGGGGGGGGGGGTTGTAATGTATGTGTGTCTGACTCTTAACCACCAAAACGTGTACGGACTACAACGTATGACGCATATCACGCCAGTTAGGGTACCTTGTACTGTACCTTGTGTCTACTGTTTTTACTCGTATTCATAGTATAGGCTTTATTCAGGCGTTTATTTTTTCTCATATTTATATATTCAGATCACATTTTATTACCTGTACTCATGCTGCTATGACGCCTGCATTTCCCAAGGGGATCATTAAACAGGAATATCTCATCGTCTGGTGTGATTATTATTAAACTCATAACCTCTGCTTCACACCGTGGCTGTTGTTCTCACAGTGTTTTCAGAACCATGGCATAAGTACCGGTAATGTGGGTTCATGCTACCAAGGTATTTGACCCAGAATCCAGAACCTTTCTGCCCCGAAGCCTGTTCTGGAGTCTGGTGTCTGTGATCTGATGTCACTACAGTATATCTGTTCAGAGTCTGGCGACTGATCTGATGTCAGTGTTGTAATCGTGTCACTCTCGAGTCCCCAGTGTCCGAGTTGAGTCTCCCTTATCCTAGTCCGAGTCCACTGCATTCTGGCAGTCAAAGAGCTGACATACAAATAAAAAAAGGTCTACATTAAACATAAATGACACAGCGGTCACCGTTTCAAAGGGAGTTTATTTACTTTGTGTGACACAATAGCCAAACAAATGCACTAGCCATCAATATCCTATGTCAAATGATTAGGGCCTATTAATTAAATTTGAATAAATAACTTTATCAATTAATAAGTCAGAGTCCTCGTCTGCACCTTATGAGTCCGAATGCAGTCAATGCTCGAGTCCATGTCGAGTCCTGGACTCGAGTACAACACTCTGGCTACAGTATATCTGTTCCATTGCTTTGCTACTCGCTCCTCCATGCTCTTTGCTAAGCATTAAGCTCTGCGATGTTTTGACCATGAAGCTGAGGTACGTTTACACACTGGAGAGTTACATCTTCGCTTGGGAAGGTGTTTTGGTGACTTTTATCAACTCGTCATAAATCCGTATATAGGTCTGTTTTAACATTGTAAACAAACCTTACACTGCCCCCCAAAATACCGAAAAATACTATCAATCTGATCAAGAGCTCAGTCAATCAACCGGGGAATGAAAACATGCCTCAATCCCTCTTCTTCATGCTTGGCAGCGGGGTCTACGCGTTTTTAGTTGATGTGTCTGATTACGGATTGGCTCTTTAATTACTGCACTAGTGTTTTGGGTCACGATGACCGGGGCTGAACACTCTGATGGAAAGGACACTAATTTTAGCCAACATGTAAACATCCACGCACTAGTGGAAGATCTGGAGCAGGAAAGGGTGTGCTCTTCCTGTTTGGGAACCCTCATCCCCCTCCCCCTCAGGCCCTGTCTACACTCAGTGCCCTCGTCCCGTTTCCCGCCCGGGACGATGGGGGGATAAGTGGGTCCACGGGTGAGGTAATGGCTAAACCGTCCTCCTCAGACAAGACGTCTAGGAAAAAAGAAAAAAGCATCCGTCTCCGCTTTACCATGCTCCGCTCTTGGCTCTCTCTCTATTTCCTCCCTTCTCTCCCTCCCTCCGTCTACCCACCATCCACCCATCCTGACTGGTCACCATCATCGGCCGTCCCCTGGGTGTCTGAAGTCGGTCCTTGTCCTGCTCTCTCTTGACGTCTCCCTGTAGCCTCACGTGTTTCTGGGCAGGTCTGGAGAAGCGGTTGCGTGGTGCTTCCTGTACTGCATCCAGCCTGTATCTCTGATGCTCCTGGGCCTTAACTGTACTGCATCCAGCCTGTATCTCTGATGCTCCTGGGCCTTAACTGTACTGCATCCAGCCTGTAGCTCTGATGCTCCTGGGCCTTAACTGTACTGCATCCAGCCTAGGGCTGGGCGATATGGAAAAAAATCATATCGCGATAACTATATGATAATTTTATTTTATTTCTCGATATCGATAATTATCGAATTGTTATAAGTATAATTTTTTTTTCTTTTTTTTTTAACAACAGATGTATGTTTATTTTGCAGCAATTCTTTGTCATTGCCGCCATCTTTAGTGTTACATCCCCTCACACTCCAGTTCTCAGGCTGCAGCTGGTTTAAAAGCTAAAGTAAACCGGCTTCTCTGCTGGCTGTGGCTCCAGAGGAGTTGAACAGTTCTGGCTCTGCTAGTTTATTTTCGATCTTTTGGCGCTGTTTTGGTGGACAAACCACCGCACATGTGCACTGTGACTGGAGTCTAGTTCTGCTAGCACACATAGCCTACTGTGTACAGACGGTTTCAAAATGTATTTTAAATTAGAAAGCAAACAAAATAAATGGACAAGAGAAAAAGAAATCTGAATTTGGTCAGTATTGTCATTTGGACAAGCAAAGCCATTACTTTAAGTTGCAGGCAAGAAAGACAAGTCTGTCCAAAAAAAAATAAAAAATCAAGCCTGTATCTCTGATGCTCCTGGGCCTTAACTGTACTGCATCCAGCCTGTATCTCTGATGCTCCTGGGCCTTAACTGTACTGCATCCAGCCTGTATCTCTGATGCTCCTGGGCCTTAACTGTACTGCATCCAGCCTGTATCTCTGATGCTACTGGGCCTTAACTGTACTGCATCCAGCCTGTACCTCGGCTGCTCCTGGGCCTTAACTGTACTGCATCCAGCCTGTACCTCGGCTGCTCCTGGGCCTTAACTGTACTGCATCCAGCCTGTACCTCGGCTGCTACTGGGGCTCCTGTACTACCAGCCTGTAGCTCTGCTGGGATTCTCTCTCTCTCTCCGTCTCTCTCTCTCCCCCTCTCTCTCTCTCTCTGTCTGTCTCTCTCTCTCTGTCTATCCCCTCCCCCTCTCTCTCTCTCTCTCTCTCTCTCTCTCTCTCTCTCTCTCTCTCTCTCTCTCTCTCGCCTGTGTCTCTGCTGCTCCTGGGAGATGGGTGTTCAGTGCAGGAGAGACACAGCTGTAGAAACAGCAGTGTGTGACTCCCCTGGGGACGTCTGCTCGTCTGTGGGTCTTGTTTTCACATTCGGTTTGCCCCACAGGGGGGCCTTTTCGTGTGTGTGTGTGTGCACATGTAGAAGTGTCTATAGTGTGTGTGTGTGGACTTGTAGAAGTGTCTAGTGTGTATGTTCACATGTAGAAGTATCTATAGTGTGTGTGTGTGTGTGCACATATAGTGTTTGTTTATGTATGTGGACATGTAGAAGTGTCTATAGTGTGTGTATGTGGACTTGTAGAAGTGTCTAGTGTGTATGTTCACATGTAGAAGTATCTATAGTGTGTGTGTGTGCACATATAGTGTTTGTTTATGTATGTGGACATGTAGAAGTGTCTATAGTGTGTGTATGTGGACAGTAGAAGTGTCTATAGTGTTTGTTTATGTATGTGGAGAGATGTAGAAGTGTCTATAGTGTGTATGTTCACATGGAGACGTTTCAATAGTGTGTGTGCAAGTGTCTATGTGCCGATGTGCACTGTACACACAGTGCTGTACAGAGGGAGTCCTGCCTGTCCCGACCGTGCACGTCACACAGCAACACTTCCTCTGGGTCGCACCGGCGTTACGTAACGCGGCACTGAAACCTGTTAAAAGACTTCTCTCGCTGAGTCAGATCACAGCTCTGTAAGCAGTGAAAAGGTGTGCGCCGCGTAACGTCCAACACCCATCTATCGGGAGGTCTGGAATGCACCTTTTTATTTTTAATTGATGCCAGACCCGTGATCTATTTTTGAACCGACTGTAGCGCTGGCACGGTTTATATGTAATTGAGGTTTACAGGTTGTTCTGTTGGCAGATTTTGGGATGTTTGATTCACACAGTCAGAGGAGCCACTCAGTTCTGGAACATCCTACCAACTGAAATAAGACACTGTGCTACCTACCACACCTTTACAAAAAAAAACTCAAGACCAATCAAACATGTAATCACTTCGGTTCATTGTGTATTTTATTATTGCTTTTACTATGAATGAATGAAGGAATGAAGGAAGGAAATACTGCCAAGGATGTATGTACACAAAAAAGCTCTGAGCTTATTTCCATTGTGGTCCTTGTAGGGGGGTAGGGGAATGAGATGCAATAGACATGCATCATACAGACATGACATCACAACACATCACATACATAACGGATGCATAAAAACATGTAAGGGTGCCTTTTAGCTGAGTATCTGGGTTAATTATAGTCCCTTTTGAGCCATGTCTTTAGGCTGGATTTGAATCTAACAGCACTGATTACAATTTTCAAGTCACTGGGCAGACTGTTCCAAAAGATTATTATTACTATTATGTTGGATTGTGTTGTAAATACTGTGTTTTACTTTTAATGCTTCTGTTCTAAGGTGTATTGTCGGTCTTATACCATCTTGCCAAAAGGACTACAGTTGCGAAATGTTTATTAACCCTTTCACTACCACACTACAGAAGGTTAACCCTTTACTATCACACTACAGAAGGTCAACCCTTTACTATCACGGTTAACCGTCTGTAGTGTGATAGTAAAGGGTTAACCTTCTGTAGTGTGTGGTAGTGAAAGGGTTAACCTGCTGTCGCGTGGCAGTGAAAAGGTTTTAACCTTCTGTATTGTCGCAGTGAAAGGGTTAACCGTTTGGTAGTGTGGCAGTGAAAGGGTTAATGTGTACTCTCCTTTTTAAAATAAACTGAAACTGACCCAGCTTGCCCTCTCTGCCCCCCCCCCCCCCCCCCCAGTGTGAGCGTGGTGATCGGAGCCCCCAAGGCCAACACCAGCCAGCCCAACATCACAGAGGGAGGGTCCGTCTTCTACTGCCCCTGGAGCCTCGGGCAGTCGGACTGCCACAGCATCGAGTTCGACACGGAAGGTGAGCGTCGTCGTCAGTGACACACAAAACACAGGCTCTGCGGGGATGATGATGACGACGGTATCGTTTTCAGATTCAGATTTCTTTATTCACCATATTGTATAAGTATACAAATGGAGCGTTATACAACATTTTCAGTGCTTGACTTTTTTCACAAATAAGAATAACACGGGGCGTTCCAGTAGCACACCACATAGCGCGCTGAGTCGCGAAGCGGTCGCCCCGGGTTCGTTTCCCAGACCCGGTGGCCATGTGCCGCATGTCTTCCCCTCTTCTCCTCCCGTTTCACCCCCTCTCCTCTGTCGGTCCTGCGTGGCCAAGATAAAGCTGTCGGTCCTGCGCGACCAGGAAAAAAGCGAATAAAGATACAAAAATAAAATAAAATAATAACATAATAATAAATAGTAATAAAGTGCAAAGCAGGACAGAACGGTGAGACGATACAATAAAGTGCAGTGGTTGGGGACATGGATACAGTGCAGCACAAGTTCAAAGTCCAAAAGTCCAGCCCTAGCAGCTCGCCATAGAGGGGGGGGGGGGGGGAGCAGGGGGACACCTGACTCGTTTACCAGGCGAGCTGCTGAGGGGAAGAAGCCCAGTCTGTGACGGGACCCAAGTGTCTTGGGCAGCCGTAACCGCCCACCATGGGGGAGCATGGTGAAGAGGTCACTTGGTACTTTTACATTTAGTCATTTAGCTTGACGTTTTTATCCAAATCGACTTACAAGTTCTGTACAACAGGTCAGCTGGAAGGGTACAACTCTCACAGCCGAGTAACAATGTTCATCAAAGTGTTGAAACTTGGGTGCTGCAGTGTTGAGTGCATAGTAGTAAAGACGGTTATAGTAGGAAGAGTGCATGCTAGTAGAAGACAGTAAGAAGCTTAGTGTTATTATAATAGTTTTTTTCTCATTTAAAATATTTAGAGACATGTGAGTCGACGGCGAAAGATCTTTTTTCTTTTTTATGTTTTCTCCAAATTCTATCTTAGAATTCATAAACTTTGAAAAACCAGTGGCCATTGTGACATAATCATTAGAATATTCAGTTTTCAAAATTCTAATCTCATGTGATCAGGGAATTCGATACTTTTATGGTATCGATCGAATTGCATCAATTATATTTGAGTATCGAAAAAGGCTGTGGTATTCGATACCTGGCCATGTCGATTTCGATGCCTAAGTAGTTAATCTCTGTCAGTGAGCCAATAAGCACGTTTGTTCCAAGATGGAACATTTCTTTGCACATAACTTGGCAAAGTTAAGGTATCAAAAAAAAGAAAAGTTTCTCTTTGGTATCCGTTTAGAATCCCAGATGTCTGTATTGGCAGCGGTATTGAAACTTCTGATATCAAGTCAGCTTTATTTATATAGCACGTTTACAATGACTAAAAGCCACCCAAAGTGCTTTACAGGTAGAACACAATAAAAACACATACAGTAACAAATAAAATACACTAAATTACAGTAAATAAGTATAGTTCACTAAGAAACGAGAGCAAGGTGCAATATAAAAAGAGACGAGAAGTAATAAAATAGATACAAAAAGTCCAGAGTAACCGCAAAGCGCAAACCATAGTCCCATAGTCAATACCATAGTCCCCTCCAAACTCATAGCCAAGCTCAGGGACCTGGGCTTGAACTATGACCTCTGCCAGTGGGTCTTGGACTTCCTGACGGGCAGACCCCAGGTGGTGAGAGCAGGCAACTGCACCTCCTCATCTATCACCCTCAACATAGGGGCCCCCCAGGGCTGTGTTCTGAGTCCCCTCCTCTACTCCCTGTACACACACGACTGTGTGGCTCAGCGGAGTAGCAACACAATCATCAAATTTGCTGACGACAGTGGTGGTGGGCCTGATCTCTGCCAACGACGAGAGGGCCTACCTGGAAGAGGTCAAGGTCCTGGCGGGATGGTGCCAGGAAAACAGCCTCTCCCTGAACGTCAGCAAAACAAAGGAGATGATTGTGGACTTCAGGAGGTCGGGGGACTACAGCCCCCTCAGCATCGACGGGGCACCGGTTGAGAGAGTCAACAGCTTTAAGTACCTCGGAGCCTACATATCCGAGGACTTGACATGGACCACACACATTGACAGTGTTGTGAAGAAGGCACGACAATGCCTCTACTTCCTCAGGCGCCTAAGGAAGTTCCAAGTCAGTCAGAAGATCCTTAAGAACTTCTACTCATGTACAATAGAGAGCATCCTGACTGGCAACATCACCTCCTGGTTTGGGAATAGCACTGCACAAGACCGAAGCAGACTACAAAGAGTGACACGTTCAGCCGAACGCACAATTGGAGGGGGGCTCCCCACCCTCCAGAACATTTACAACAAGCGGTGCAGGGGCAAGGCTAAGAGAATCATTAAAGACTCCAGCCACCCGAACAACTGCCTCTTTGAACTGCTGCGGTCAGGCAAGCGATACCGGAGTCTCAAGGCGAGCACAGAAAGACTCAGAAGAAGCTTCTATCCCCAGGCCATCAGGCTGCTCAACGAACAATGAACACTACACAACAACCATCAAACGCACATAGCACACACATCCACACGCACACACTCACTTTAAACAAACACACTGTAGCACCCACTCCCCACACTTTATAGCACACACTCACTTTAAACAAACACACTGTAGCACCCACTCCCCACACTTTATATTTATTGATGAAGGATTGCACTACAACTCGTACACCTTACTGTAAATTGTACCTAAATTGTACCTCATCCCATTTCTGCTTTGCACTATATAGTATTGTACATTAGTACAGTGGTTCCCAAAGTCGGGGTCGCGACCCAAAGGTGGGCCGCGAGCAGCCACGGATGGGCCGCGAGATGATTAAAAAAAAATAAAAGAAAATTTTAAAAAAATGTTTTTTATTTTTTATTTTTTTTATTTTTTTATTTAATTTTTTTTGTCAGGCCACTGAACTTAGAAGCAGGCCAGGACAGTGTTTCTAGTTGTATTCAAAAATTCTATTCTATTGTATTCTAAAATGTGACTATATGGTTTTATATTAACTTAATAAATAAACAAAAACGAAAAATCGATTTATTTCAACGAACATTTCAAACTAAATAACAGATTATGCACATAAAACGCTGAAAACAACCGAAGCAACAATAGTATTTTAATGAGGCTATTATTATTATCATTATTATTTTGCAACAAGTTAGCCCTCTCATAAATAGCACATATAAATGAATAACTAACTTGAACTAACTTAATAGGATTGAAGTGATATTTGGCTTAAAAAATCGGTCGCCTGGCAAAAAAAAAGAAAAAAAAGGCAGACGATGTGCATTGGGCCGCGGCTCTCTGACGCCTTATTTTCTGGGCCCCAGCCTGAAAAGTTTGGGAACCCCTGCATTAGTACACTGCATAGTATTGTATATTATATGGTAACTCAGTTACGTCTATTCTGCATCGAACATTGTACATATGTCTATACTGAACACTGTGACCTCATTTTCTACTTCTAATTTACATGCTATACTATGTTATTTGATACTTCTTGTCTAGCACAGTCTCTGGAGCGTAACAGTAAGAAGCATTTTGTATGAAAGTATTCTGTACTTCCGTATGACAACTATTAAAGAAACTTGAAACTTGAAACTGTAGTTGACAGGTGGCAGGCTAACTCTGATCAAAGGCCAGGGAGAAAAGGTGCGTTTTCAGCAGCGGTTTAAAGGCCTCTGGGCAGATCTGTGGGGGGGGGGGGGGGGGGGGGGGGGCTGTTCCAGAGCCGAGAGGGGCAGCAGCAGCGAAGGCTCTGTCCCCCCTGGTTGTCAAACATTGTTCAGTTTGACAATCATCTCCTATCGGATTTAAACAGCAACTCTGTTCTAAGACCCCCCCCCCTTCCCTCTCTAACACTTAACCCCTTCCTCTCACTATTCACTGACCACGACCCTCTTTACTGTCGTCCGAGAGGCTGAGGGAATGCGGAGAGGATGTTCACGCGCCATTAAACCTGGTCGGAGCTCCCGCTGCCCCTCCATGCAGCACTCCGTGAGCCCCGCGGTCCGTCCGCTCGGTGCCCCCCGCGTGAGCAGGTCCTGGGTCAGGTGTCACCGGGCGAGTTCCACTCCGCTGAACTGTTGCCGGCCACGTCCTGGAAACGAAATGATCCCTTCTTCTTCAGTATCCTGTTTGCATCCCGCCCTCGTGATGACAAGGATATAATGGAGGCCGTTTGAAGGGGATTCTTGCCTTCCTTTGGGCCATTTTTTTAAGACCTTTTAGTGTTATTTTGTGTTCATGTCCCAGGGAGTCCGAGAAGGGAGATAAGCAGCACATAAACAAATAGTCCAGACAAAGAAATGCCCCCCCCGTCCCTCCTCTCTATATGACAACGGAAGCGGACACTACCGGTCTCTCGACTAAAGCGTGCTTCGGCTGAGTCCGAAGAATTTTGAGTTTGTTTGAGAAGAGATGCAACAGGTTTACATTTCACATTTAGTCATTTAGCTGAACGCTTTTTTTTTTTTTATCCAAAGCGACTTACAGGTTCTGTAGGACAAGTCAGCAGGAAGTGTACACCTCTTTCAGCTGAGTAACAATGTTCATCAAACAGTGTTGAAACTTGGGTGCTGCAGTGTTGAGTGCATAGTAGTAGAGACATGTTAGTATATTAGGTAGTGATATAGGGAAGGTAGATTATTTAGTAGCAAAGTGCATGATAGTAAAAGACGGTTCCTTTTAGGGCAGCACACTATAGGAGCTGAAGTTTTCCTTTTAGGGCAGCACACTATAGGAGCTGAAGTTTTCCTCTTAGGGCAGCACACTATAGTAGCTGAAGTTTTCCTCTTAGGGCAGCACACTATAGTAGCTGAAGTTTTCCTCTTAGGGCAGCACACTATAGTAGCTGAAGTTTTCCTTTTAGGGCAGCACACTATAGGAGCTGAAGTTTTCCTTTTAGGGCAGCACACTATAGGAGCTGAAGTTTTCCTTTTAGGGCAGCACACTATAGGAGCTGAAGTTTTCCTTTTAGGGCAGCACACTATAGGAGCTGAAGTTTTCCTTTTAGGGCAGCACACTATAGGAGCTGAAGTTTTCCCTTAGGGCAGCAAACTATAGTAACTGAATTTTCCCCTTAGGGCAGCAAACTATAGTAGCTGAATTTTCCCCTTAGGGCAGCATTGATCTTGCCTGAAATAGTCTAGGGGGAAGAAAAAAAAGCTAGGACAGATTTTAAGATTCAACATATTTATTTGTTGCTACACCGTACAATGAAAATCTTACTTTGCTAGTCCCCCCTTCACACACAACCACAAAATATAGACAAAAATGTTAACGCTAAAATGAAGAATCTTAAAAAAAGAGAAACGAAGTATAAAAACAAGGCACGAGTGACAGAGTGACAGTAGTGCAGTTCACAGTGTAGTGGTAGAAAGGACGTAAAGCACACTATGCATTGTTGCAAATAAGTAGGCTGCAATTGAGGTAATAATAGCATAACGTTTTACAAGACTCTTAAGACACGCACGCACACCCGGTATGCGTAACACATGTAGTGTACGGCGATGGTGTCAGTGGGGGGGGGGGCCGTTGGCATCTTTCCTGGTACATCAAAGCTCGGGTGCCGCAAGCCAGCTCAGGATTCAGCATCCGTGCTGCGCGTCAGGGGAGAAGTCTTTCACAAGCCTCCCTTTCTTTAACAGCCTCCTCTCGGTTCTGCAGGAATCCACCGCTCGTTGCCTCCATCGCTCACTTCTTTCCCCGCTCGTTGCCTCCATCGCTCACTTCTTTCCCCTCTTGTTGCCTCCATCGCTCACTTCTTTCCCCTCTTGTTGCCTCCATCGCTCACTTCTTTCCCCTCTTGTTGCCTCCATCGCTCACTTCTTTCCCCTCTTGTTGCCTCCATCGCTCACTTCTTTACCCTCTTGTTGCCTCCATCGCTCACTTCTTTCCCCTCTTGTTGCCTCCATCACTCACTTCTTTCCCCTCTTGAGATTCGATTTTAATAAAAATAATAATAAAGAGGGCGGTCAGGTGGCGTAGCGGAGATTGCGTTCGTCACCAACCCCGGAGACACTGGATTCGCCTGTTCGAATCCAGCTCACAGCTCCGGGGTTGTCACCAGCTTGGCTGGCCGTTCACACTAATACAATTGGCAGTATAGAGGGTGGGAGAAGCTGGCGGGGTGGGTCCGGGTTGTTGTAAACGGCAACTCCTACAGTTCGGTCGGGGCACCTGCTAAGCGCGGATAGGATCTAAGTGGGATAGTGTGATCCTTCCACACGCTACGCCCTCTCAGTGAGAGCCAGGTGAAAAGAAGCGGTTGATTGGCTAGACGTGTGTCGGAGGAAGCACGTGATAGCCTCCCCTCTCGGGCCTCTCCCAGACCGACTGTGGGGGGTAAGTGCGCAGCGACCAGGAAGGGGATTGGGAATTGGCATAACGACTAACATTGGGATGGGATAAAAATCGGAGGAAAAAGGAGGGGGAAAAAGATCAATAAAAAAATAATAATAATAATAATAATAATTTTAAATTTGACATATTTGTATGTTGTGGGACTTGTACAGCACTTTGTTCAACTTTGTCAGTGCTGTAAAGTTTAAACCTTTTTAAATCTTAGACAAACGAAACACTTTGCTTTCATCATGAAATATTGTAAGCCGTCATTTGAGGCTTTATAAAAGCAGCACAATGAACACAAATCTGTCATTGCCGAGTCCGACCTCATCTTAAATAACAAACAGCATTGCTTGTTGTAATTAACAAAGAGAGGCAGAGTTGATTTTGCATTTTCTTTTAATATATTCAAATTTTATTTTCATATTCGAATCCCATGCCCATCGAACAACGCTTCGAAGTATTTAAGACAGCCCTAGCTCCTATAGTTTGCTGCCCTAAGGGTAAACTTCAGTTACTATAGTTTGCTGCCCTAAGGGGAAACTTCAGTTACTATAGTTTGCTGCCCTAAGGGGAAACTTCGGTTACTATAGTTTGCTGCCCTAAGGGGAAACTTCAGCTCCTATAGTTTGCTGCCCTAAGGGGAAACTTCAGTTACTATAGTTTGCTGCCCTAAGGGAAAACTTCAGTTACTATAGTTTGCTGCCCTAAGGGAAAACTTTAGCTCCTATAGTTTGCTGCTCTAAGGGGAAACTTCAGCTCCTATAGTTTGCTGCCCTAAGGGGAAACTTCGGTTACTATAGTTTGCTGCCCTAAGGGGAAACTTCGGTTACTATAGTTTGCTGCCCTAAGGGAAAACTTCAGCTCCTATAGTTTGCTGCCCTAAGGGAAAACTTCAGCTCCTATAGTTTGCTGCCCTAAGGGAAAACTTCAGCTCCTATAGTTTGCTGCCCTAAGGGAAAACTTCAGCTCCTATAGTTTGCTGCCCTAAGGGAAAACTTCAGCTCCTATAGTTTGCTGCCCTAAGGGGAAACTTCAGTTACTATAGTTTGCTGCCCTAAGGGGAAACTTCAGCTCCTATAGTTTGCTGCCCCCCCTCCCCCTCCCTGGTGGGCGTATGTCCCTTTTGTTCTCGCCGATGGGCTTTGTGTGCCGTGAGAGAGAGAGAGAGAGCCAATTGGGCCATCTGGACCGTACCAGAACATTCTGTACATTTCTATCCACATGCCAATCTTATCTGTGCCAAGGAGCCATCACATGGGCTGTCGGTGGACATTTACTGCCGTAATCCATTCCCACTGTGACTGCGTTCTCTCTCAGCATGTAAACCTCGCTAGTATTTTTCTCTCGTTATGTATATAGAGAGAGAGAGTTTACAACGGCATACACCATTTATTAAATATACTGATGCTTTTTTAATGCACTCTCTGTAGGACTGTGCTTTTGATTAGATTAGATTCAGATTTACAGCACAGGTGTACAGTACAACGAAAATAAGTTTGGTATACACAGCCAGAGTGCAAATGTAACAGTAAAGTGCAACAGTAATGTACAGGACATTAAACTGGGTATAAATATATACAGTAAATTAGTACTACTGAGTAATAGTGCTCAGATGTACATACAGGGCTGTAGTATTAATATGTACAGTGATAGAGGTATAAAGACGGTGTATGTATGGTAGTAAGTCGTACTGGCCAGCAGTGTAACTAGTAAGAGTAGGTAAGGGATATATACAGATATAGTATCTACAGAGATGTAAAAAGGTGTGTGGATACCGGATGTGTTCAGGACAGATTGGGGGGGTTAGTGTGGACAAGGCGGGTGAGGTCTGACCCAGAGGCCACAGGCCCGACTAATTAGCCCAACTAATTGGGTCAGAGTGGTCGAGAGAGGCCCCTCCTCCTCCCATCATCCACTTCCTCCTGCGTTGAGATAAGAGACACTCTATGGGTCAGGAGAGGGGAAAGAGGGTGCGGTGGTGGGGGGGGGGGGGGTCATACAGGGCAGGAGAGAGGGGGAGGTGAGAGAGGGAGAGGGAGGGAAACCAGAGCCTTGTGTCCCTCTCCCTTCTGCTCCCCCCATGGGGACAAGCTGATGTGATGAGTGAATTTGGCCATTTGTCTTCTAACCCTATTGACACACACACACACACGCGCGCGCACACGCACACGCACACACACAGGCTCCACTAATGGCTCTCCTCTCACTCAGCGTTCCAAAGGGTCTAGTACGTAGGGAGTGGGACACACTCCAGACCCCATGCTTCGCTCCCCAGGAGAGACCGGGCTCCGTGTCCCGTCAGCACGCCGCTCTTTAAACGGGCGTCCCGGGAAGACCCCCAGAGGACATTATTATCGTGAGAGAGACGTCCCCCCCCCGCGCTTTGTCCTTATCTCCTCTGTGGATCTAACCCCACGCTGAGGCTGTGTGACTCCAGCTGGACAGCTCTTCAGCAGAGCCTCTCTCTCTCTCTCTCTCTCTCTCTCTCTCTGTCTCTCTCTCTGTCTGTCTCTCTGTCTCCCTGTCTCTGTCTCCCTCTCTCTCTCTCTCTCTCTCTCTCTCTCTCTCTCTTCTCTCTCTCTCTCTCTCTCTCTCTCTCTCTCTGTCTCTCTGTCTCTCTGTCTCCCTGTCTCTGTCTCTCTCTCTGTCTCTCTCTCTCTGTTCCTCTCTCTCTGTCTGTCTCTCTGTCTGTATCTCTCTCTCTCTCTGTTCCTCTCTCTCTGTGTCTCTCTGTCTGTATCTCTGTCTGTATCTCTCTCTCTCTCTCTCTCTCTCTCTCTCTCTCTCTCTCTCTCTCTCTCTCTCTCAGAAAATAAAGCAGAACAGGTCACTCGCGAAAGACATGCTTCATCTGCAGCGTAACCAGAGCGTGTTGTCAAACTGATAACTGTTCTGAAATCGGGAGGGGAGGGGGAATCGGAGACTGCTTTCCCCCCCCCACCCGCTCCTGCTGCTCATTGCCGTGCAACGCGTCCAAACATAAACAGTCCTGTTAGGCTTCCACACGTCGTCCCCCACACGCCCCCCCCCCCCCCAGTGGCACAGAGTTCCGCTATCAAAACAGAGGC